>NC_061795.1:38090371-38715371 GCF_021462225.1 Girardinichthys multiradiatus | reverse complement strand
GTTTATAGGATGTTGGTCTGCTGTTCCTCCTTCTGCTTTATTCCAGAATGAAATGATCTAAATGCTACTGAATGGAGCAGTTTACTTATTTATAGTGTGCTGACCCTCTGTTGTACAAAATGGAAATCTTTATTTTCAAATAAAACTTTTATAAATTAACCTTTTTTAGGGGATGGATTTACATAGATAGTATCACACCAACTTTCATACCTTGAGACTCCAGTGGCGGAGAAAATTCTAATTCTAAATATAAGTATTGTATAAGTTTGTCTTAAAAGGACAATAAAAATCAAAGCACTCAGGAACGAGGTTATTATTCATTCAATCACACAAGTAGAGAATAACTAATACTAATAAAATTTAGATGAAAAACAGAACTTTGGACAAAAGTATCTGAAGACCCAAACGTTTGTTTCAAAGCATCACTCATCAGTTCCTTGGTCAGATTGCCATCTAGTGTCAGTTTGTAAAGCTGCAACAAATGAAATAGATGAAGTAAGTGTTACATTTCTACAGTCAAATTACATTATGTTTATAAATGAAAGAGTGAAAATCTGCCTGAAGCAATTCTTTTGACTATGTTAAGATATATTAAAAAGAAGAAACCTAGTTTTTATGGTCAGGATATTTTTCTGCCAAATTGGAGAGGGGACAATAAATCTAGAGGCAAAAACACAGTCCATGTATTATAAAATTGCATCTAGTAAACTGGATTTATAGTAAATAACTAATTTCTAAGGCTGGAGCTCTTACCTAAAACTTGTTTTTTCTTGTAACTTGTTACTGTATGGATAAACACAAAAGATTAGAGAAATGTGGGAACAGGTTTTTATTTAAAATGTTCTGATGTATGTTAGAGTCCATAATGCCTTCAGTCTAACAAGGTTCCCGCAATCTTTGGGAGAGAAATGGGACCATAGTACCATAGATCCTCTACCATACTTATGATACTTATGATGCACTTAGAATAGCACATATTATCATACTCGTAACATTTAATAGGGCAGAGTATGAAACACTTGGGCTATTTTGTGTACTTGTACCTTCGCCATATGTACCAGGAGTAGGAGAATTAAAACCAAATTCCCATCCCATTTGGTTGAAACAACTTTAGTGAGACACTTGCCATCAACCGGTACTACATTTTCCTCAAACACTCTCTGAGTTCATGGTGGTCAAGAAAGCATCCCCAAAGCATGACACTTCCAGCTCTATGCTTTCCACTTGGGACAAGACTATTTTTGTGGAATGGTGTGTTTGGTTCATGTCCAGTTCAAATAATAAAATTTTAGAGTCATTTAACCAAAGAACATAAAAAAAACATTATCCCATTATCATGTTTGTCTACATTCTCTTTGGAAAACTTTAGTCTGGGCTTCGTGTTGTTCTTAGAGAGAGCAACAGTTTCCTTTATGCACACATCCCATGGAACCTAAACTATTGTTGGAGCATTAACTTTCATAACAACAGTACCAAAGGCCTGCTGTAGTTCATTGGAAAACATTTTAGGGATTTTATGAGACTTGCTTTAGTATCTTGTGCTCTCCTTTCGGGGTGTGTCATATTTTTCACATGACTAGTTTAATCTGAAAGAACTGTGCTGTAAAGGATTTGAGACTATATAAAACTGAGCCTCCCGCTGGAGGATATCTTATAAAGGCCTACTATCTGGCAATATGTGACAACATACCAGTATTATTCTGGAACACTGTTGTTACGAATAAGGGCTTTGCTTTTTTTAATCTTCTTACTTACTAGGAACAGTTCTTTCGTAATTACAAGAGCTGCTCCAGTGTTACATGCCTACAGTAGATTCCGTGTCACAGCTGACAGTTTTATGTAAACGAACGTGGCTCACCTTGGTTTGAGATTATCGCTCTTGTGATTGGGCGGTTACGGCTGTGACCGACCGAACGCACTGTTCCAGCTAACCGGTGCGACCGCTGTACTAAATCAAACGCACCAACAAGAATGAGCCTCGTCGAGCAGCATGTGACCATCCGGGTACTTCTGTGTTGCCACATAACTGCAACTAAGGGCTCTGATTTGCTGCGTAAAGAAGCTGTTTCTGTTGGTTATTTTTGGGGATTTACACAACAAAAAATGTTTAACACAAGCTATAGTGAATTTAGACCTTAAAACCTATGTCCAGTGAATGCAAATCAACGGAAAACACCGTGTAAACGGTGGTTATAAAGCACATTACGGAAACGTGACGGAGAAATTTTTACATAACCTCCAGTTCTGACCAATCAGATCGCGTAGTTTCTTCCTGCGTGTTTATGTGGGTGGGGAGGTTGATGCCGAAGAGACATCTTGCCGGCACATATTGATACGCGTAGTAGACATTTACCGTGTTTATGGAGTTCGTAAGTTTAAATATTTATTTTCTTTGCGTATGTTAACTATTGAGCTACCAATAACGCGTATAAATTTGGACGTTTTGTAGTTTTTTTTTGGCGTGTAACAACGGGCATTTGAGCCCTGTCAAGGTGTCGTGTTTCTGCACTCGTTTTCCTCTTTAATTGTTGCTGCTGTCTGGAATCGTTTTATTTTAAGCTTATTTTTCAGTAAATGTAGTCAGTTCTGCACAGCAAACCCAACTCTGTGGATAAAGTCATGGAGCAAGGTTAAACTCGGACAAACCTACTAAGAGCTGCTGAGCCGTTTAAAAACTCTAGCTTTCGTTTTTGGTAATTGACAAAGAAAACGTCAAAGGACCCCTTTGGTGTGTTTTTGTTTTTTCCCCTGGGGGCACCACCCTCCTTATTTTCCACGTTGTGCTGAAAATTTCAGACGAGATGGGAGTCAACACCATCCACTGGTTTAGGAAGGGACTACGGCTGCACGACAACCCGGCTCTGAGGGACTCCATCCGGGGGACGGACACCCTTCGCTGCATCTACATCCTGGATCCATGGTTCGCTGGGTCCTCTGGTGTAGGCATCAACAGATGGAGGTAAGAGTTGAGCCAGGACAGCTGGGGCAGTAAGAGGTCATAAGGGCGTTGATCTATATGCCTCTATGGACTTGTATTGGCAAGAGCTGGATTAAATTAAACAGTCTGAATAATATTTGATATGTAGATTTTTGTAAAAGCACCGTGACATTACCTTTGCTGTGAGTTTATGCTTGATAAACATGCTAAATTGAGTTGAATTGCATTAATCAGATATTGAAAGCATTTTTAAAACTTTAAAATGAATAACTGCATTTTTATTCTATGGGAAACGTTTCAATTTCCAGCAAGGAATGTGCATTTTTAAAATTAATCCAAAGTACACAGTCAAGCCTGCTTAGTGTCTCTGCTTAATCCTTCCTCGTGACATTAAATGAGAATCTAAATACACCACACAAGACACAGCAGGATGGTTTAAAGAGTCCAAAAACATGACAAACAATTGATGTTCTGTCGATGTTAAACAGCCCTGGAGAAAGCCAGCAATTAACCTGGATAAATGGGACCACCCTGAGCAGTAGACATCATATTATTCTTAGTAAGATTTATTATGTAGTGCCCAGATGTTTCAATTTAGCAATAATTTACAGTTGTTACATTTAGCTTAAGAAGTTTACTTAATGTGTGTTTCACAAAAACGGATATCCAAATCCAAGTGAGGGAACTAAAAAGGGAGTTGCTTGAAGTGAGTTCCCTCCCTTCAAGAAAGTCCCAGCTGAGGCTGTTCTGTGTGGCGTTTGCATGTTCTCCATATGCATGCAGGGGCTCTCTCTGGGTACTCTGGCTTCCTCTCCCCATCCATGAAAACAACCTCCATGACCACCGGAGATGGGCTCCAGCCCCTCTGCAACCCTTCAAGGATTAGGCGGGTAAAACAAAACGGATGGATGGAAACTGAATATCTTAAGAATCATAAACTGTAACGTCAACAATGTATTTATTAATTGAACCCTAAATCTCAAGAGAGACCATATTACTAAAATAGGGAATTGTTCATCATCTTACAGTGATTTTTTTTAAACATTTGTCTGTGAATTTCTTAAGATTGGGGCATGCTGATCTTTTAGCCTTTTCTGGGTTCTCAGACAGGTTCTATTTAACTTATCTAAAGACTGAATTTCATGCAATCATTCTATTACTGAAGTGTGTCAAATATTATTTCATTAATAGGTGGTGGTTATCCCATGTTTGGCTGACTGCTTGAATGCACTTCCTATTTTACTCAGAATTTCGGTTAAAACTTTAGCTTATCCTTAGCCCAGCCCCCGACTATTTACAGATTGCTCAGTGGAACAAAACAGAAAGATTCCAACAGGTTGTTAAGGTGCTAAGATGAAATACTACAAACTGCTTTAGAATATTTACCAACCTGGCATTCATCAGAGTAAAACATTTGTATTTTAGTCACTTAAAGAGGGGTTAGTTCATCATCTCATGTTCCTTCATATTGTTCAGAAACATCACTTACAGTTTCTTTTTTCCTTCTTTCTTTTTTTTTTTTTTTAGAAAATTCCTCTTTCGCCACCCATACTTTGGTTGCTAGTCTCCCTGGGTTGTGTGGTTTGCTTTTAATTGTATAGTATACATTTGTACACTCATGGCTATGCAGATCCACAGTACAAGCAGCATGAGAAACTTTCCTGATGACACTATAAATGGTGTTATCTACAACAGTGAGTCGGGCTATTTGGAGGAGATCAACCTGAGAACAGCTTGCACTTCAACATCAGTAAAACCAAGAAGCTTATTGTTAATTCTCAGCTGACCTAGAGGAAATCACCATGATCTATGTCATTAATAATACAGAGGTGTAAAAAGTAACACTTTTCAGCTTCCTAGAAATATGAACCCGAGGTTACTTGCAGAATTTTTAATTCAGTCCCATTGATGGATTTTGAAGCATGTAGGGCCTGTTTAAGGTCATACCACTAGCTCCAAGTCCTTCAACATTTTTTATTTGTTTTTTTTAACCATTTAGAGGTGTACATGCTCGTGTGCATCATTGTCATGCTGCATAACCCAAACGTGCTTGAAATTAAAGGGTTAGTTTGGAGGTTCTGTAAAGTTAATATTGGTAATGGCTCCCTTAACTGTAGTAAAAAGATGTAATATCACAGTAAGCTTGTTAAAAATGTGCATACATTTTAAACATTTCGTTTGCATTTACTCTGGTTAACATCTGAACGTTATCTTAGATACATCATGTTCAGTATTTAAATTGTAGATTTTCTGCAGTTAATCTGGTGCTATGTAGTACATTTTAGTAGTAGCTACGTGCTGTTTCAGCATGGCCCTAATATGTTTGGAACTCTGATTTCATTTGGACCAACGTTATCTGGAAACAAAGAGCGTATACCATTCATGCCTTGGTTAAGGCTCCAGGCAGTGAGTTTGCTGGCTAATTAGCATGTTCATAATAGTTTGTCTTTGCAGGACAGCTTTAATGAAAGGCTCATAAACGGTGTCAGTGTGCTGTTATGCTCATTACATCAGTAAGCAGAGTTTTAATCTACAATCACACATTTATTCACCACACTGTCCTCCACAACTGTATTTTCTTTCAGCGCATGTTTTATTTTTTTGTTTCCATACCTGCACATGTTGCATATTTCCTCCTAATGCTCTGGGCCTTATGGCTTGTGTAAGAATCATTGTAACTGATCAATTTTTGTTTACATAAGCACTTCTATTAATTCATTAAATAATCCTCAGTCCAGTACATTTGTACTTACTGTGAACTGTAGTTAGCCTTTTAACCAATATTTAAATAATATTCAGTTTTTTTTAGATGTGAAATGTCCAAAGACGCTGATCAATAAAATGAAAGCCAGAGCTGGACTTTTTGACCCTTTGTGCTATTTTTAGAAACAGGATTTATACCTGTATGGGAGCAAGGTATAGGAGTATTTTAGGAGTATTTTAGTTTAGTAGTAGCTTAGGTCTGTACTTGTTAGATGTTCTTCTAAGTAAAAATCAAACTATTTGGCACATTGTAAACTAACCAAACATTTAGTAGTAGGAGTAGTGATTTTATGCATCTACATGCCATAAACATACCTTATCAAATAGATACTTGAATTTATTAACATGTACCAACATTTAAATAATAAGAAATTGTCATTTTAAGGTAGTTAGCAAAAGCTCTTTGTTAGAAGAACCCTGCTGGTTACTCCAAACCTCAGGCCAAACCAGAATTGTTGTCGTCACATTGAACAGGCCCCATTTCAACCAATGAGAGAGTAACAGTAAAAGTATACAAAAGTTCATTTGCACATTTTAGGAATATATAAATATTTGTAAGACTGAATCTATACTCATTCAATAAATTAGCATATGTGTTCTGATAAGGCTTGTTTGTCAGATTTAAAGTAGCTTTTGGGAAAAAAAAACAACTTTTGAGCTGGTGTTCAAAATAATTTTCATGAAGCATGTCTATTAAAGTAGTTTTTTATTGGTCTGATGTAATATTCTAATCGTTAAAGGTCTTGTTTTCATTAGTTGTAAGCAGAAAATCATAATTACCAGAAAAGAAGGCTTGAAACATCATTTTGTTTGTAATTAACCTATATGTGTTACACTTAGTGAATTGAGTTAGTGAAATTCATTTCTCAATAGTATTGTAATTTATTAAATATGATTATATAAAGTAGGTTCTTTGGGGATATTTCAGTTTTCTTTAAAGATTTTCTACAGTTGATTCATGCTCTGGGTATGTCACGGTTAGTTGCTTATGGGTTCTTGTTTTCAGCCAGAGGCAAATCGCATAAATAAAGAATTCAAGAAATGTATTTGCTGTGAAGCCTTTTGGATTCAGGTTTTAAGCCATGAGTGTAAAGAAAATTAGCATTTTGTTTTAAATGGAGAAATATTTGAAAGATTGTATGGCCCTGGGCCTTTTTTCCTTAATGAAATTCATATGACAATCAGAAAAACTTAAGTCAGCTGAAGTTGTGGTATATCCAACCTCCTAAAGAGTTCATTCAGATCAACTATGCCTCTTGTAGTTATCTTGTAAGTGTATTTTTTTGTATCTGTGAGCAAAAAATATAAGTTATCTGGTAACTTCTGTCTTCTCAGGTTTTTGCTGCATTGTTTAGAAGATTTGGATGCAAGCCTGCGGAAACTCAACTCCCGCTTGTTTGTCATCAGAGGCCAGCCCACAGATGTCTTCCCTCGTCTTATTAGGGTATGAAAATAAAGAAAAACGTAGGATTTACCAAGTCCAAACCAAGCTTAAGGAAATAGAAAATGAGAAATAGCTGATGTGTTTTTCCAAAAACGCCATAAAGGCAACAAACAATGTGACTCTGAACTGAATTAAATTCAGTGTCTTATAAGAAGCTAGAAGTAAAATATTTGGAACGCTGTCCTCTCTCTACACATACTATCTAAACAAGCTAACTAGAAAGTAATTAAAGGCTCATTAAATGAAAATTAAAATCCAAATACGTAAATGTAAATGAATCCAAAGTATTTGTGTGATGTGTTTGGTTGTTAGGAATGGAATATCACGCGGCTATCCTATGAGTATGACTCTGAGCCATTTGGAAAGGAACGTGACGCTGCCATCCAAAAACTAGCCAGTGAGGCTGGTGTGGAGGTTACTGTGGGGATCTCACACACGCTCTATAATCTGGACCAGTGAGTTAGTCTGGATTATTAGTTGAAACGATTTTTTAAACTGTTGTTTTCATACTATGTGTGCATGTTTGTGCTTCCCTAAAATGGCTTTTTGTCTTCTAAAGGATTATAGAACTCAATGGTGGTCAGCCTCCACTTACATATAAGCGCTTCCAGGCTATAATTAACCGAATGGATGCTGTGGAGCTGCCTGCAGAGACAATCACAGCCGATATAATGAAAAACTGCATCACTCTTGTTAGTGATGATCATGATGACAAATTTGGAGTTCCATCCCTCGAAGAGCTTGGTGAGGTTCTTCTTTTGTTTATTTTGTAAAATGTGTTTTTGAAAATACCCAGCAGTCTGTGCTATAAAATAGGATTGAGTCTTAATAAGAACTATATGTCATGAGTGGTGTGCATGTGAGAGGAACTCACTTTTTGGATTACTTTGAAGCACAATGCTTATTTTTACAAAACAAACTTAAAGAAAAAAGCAGCTTATCCTGACATCCTTTCTCGGCCCTCTGTCCCAGTGTGAGCTAGATTTACACTGTGTTTTTTAGGGCAAACTCTTGGGTATTTCAGACAGAAAAGAATAAGAAGTGAAATTATTGCACAACAATAGACTTTTTTTGTCATCTTTGTGAAGACCCATATTTGTAATTTCTCTCCTCACTTCTGATATGGCCATGACCCCTTTGGTTTCACTTTATAAGGGAGAATTTTAACCCTGCAAACTAACCAATTTTAAATCGAGATTTTTTGCATTTTGATATAATTGTTTATGAGTGGGAGATACAGCAAACACTAGCAGAGAAGGTGCTGCTGCTTTCTACATGTAAGTAGCCAAACAAACAACCAACTGTGCATTAAGAGGTTAAAGGTCAAAACAAAAACTTGATGAGGTATCTAAAAGTGACTGCAGTTCCAAACATAGTCTTAATTTTCAGTTTTGTTTTCTGACAGTGAAAGCGTTAAAATTCTGAAGAAAAGCTGCTGTTGTTGGAATTCATCTGGTATAAAATGCAGTTTATGTGAGCAAAGATAGCAGGATATAATAAGACTGATGCTTGGGAATGGCATAATGGATGTGCTAAACTTCCATGTAATGACATGTTAACTTATACACCACTTTCAGATCAATCACTTCTCTTGGAATGAATAAAAATTATTTGTGGGTTGTCTCTATCAAAATTCTATTTTGTAAATCATCATTGCCCATTTTCCATTAGTCTCTACCCCGCCCGGTTTTGTACGACTATACTTGCCTTTTTGGCTTTTCCATTAGTAACGTTTACATGGAACTGCTACTATTTTTTAGTATCTGCTTGCTTGGAGCTCCACCCGTGCCCAATTGTGCTAAAGATTCAACCTCAGAAGACTGTCGGACACTGATTGGGTATGGGGCGGCATCACTAGTCATTGCATGTTTCAATAACTATCTTTAACCATTAAATTGTTGTACACTGGACTTAATATGTAAATGACCACTAGCAAGCTAGCATTAGGTAGCATTAGCTTACCCTCACACGTCTTTTAGCTTGTACCACTCCATGATTTCCCTCTCCCTCGTGCTGAGTAGGTACGAATTGAAAAGGGACATATGACAAAGATTTCAGCTGAAGTAAAAGATGATGTGCAAAAGAGAAACAAGTCAAAACCCTATTTCTTTTCAGTTTTTGCGGTTTAAGCAGAATCTTTTCTCCTTTAAAAAAATATACCTTATATGAATGAATGATTTCTTGGCAAAAGTGTTTGAAATCTTTACGTAATTGTACAAAAAATATGTCTGTATGTTCGTACAGGTCAAATCTGTAAAATGTTTAAAAATTATTTTAATCACTTGACACTTCAATCTTTTTTATCGTTTATTTAGACCCTAGATTCCATAAAAATAGTCTGAGATTTAGAAGATCAGTTTTTGTTTTTCTTTTAGTGCCTGCAGAAAAAGACAATTTTATTGTCTGTCTCATATTCGAACTATACTTTAAGAACGTGATTCTGGACACCTTACTTGGTCAATAATGACATTTATAAAGCTTTTCTCTGCAAGCTTTCCTCCTTGCTTTGGTTGCAACAGTTAATTCTGGTTTTATTATAGTATTAGTTTCTCTTTTGTTGTTGTCAAAAATATCCTGCTCAAGATCAGTGAATGTGATGGGTCAGTTAACCTTGTACACCCCAGTATGCTGAGCTGCTCCATGCTGCTAACCCTAACTAGGGTAATACAAGTCCTTCTCAAAATATTAGCATATTGTGATAAAGTTCATTATTTTCCATAATGTAATGATGAAAGTTTAACATTCATATATTTTAGATTCATTGCACACTAACTGAAATATTTCAGGTCTTTTATTGTCTTAATACGGATGATTTTGGCATACAGCTCATGAAAACCCAAAATTCCTATCTCACAAAATTAGCATATTTCATCCGACCAATAAAAGAAAAGTGTTTTTTATACAAAAAACGTCAACCTTCAAATAATCATGTACAGTTATGCACTCAATACTTGGTCGGGAATCCTTTTGCAGAAATGACTGCTTCAATGCGGCGTGGCATGGAGGCAATCAACCTGTGGCACTGCTGAGGTCTTATGGAGGCCCAGGATGCTTCGATAGCGGCCTTTTGCTCATCCAGAGTGTTGGGTCTTGAGTCTCTCAACGTTCTCTTCACAATATCCCACAGATTCTCTATGGGGTTCAGGTCAGGAGAGTTGGCAGGCCAATTGAGCACAGTGATACCATGGTCAGTAAACCATTTACCAGTGGTTTTGGCACTGTGAGCAGGTGCCAGGTCGTGCTGAAAGATGAAATCTTCATCTCCATAAAGCTTTTCAGCAGATGGAAGCATGAAGTGCTCCAAAATCTCCTGATAGCTAGCTGCAATGACCCTGTCCTTGATAAAACACAGTGGACCAACACCAGCAGCTGACACGGCACCCCAGACCATCACTGACTGTGGGTACTTGACACTGGACTTCTGGCATTTTGGCATTTCCTTCTCCCCAGTCTTCCTCCAGACTCTGGCACCTTGATTTCCGAATGACATGCAGAATTTGCTTTCATCCGAAAAAAGTACTTTGGACCACTGAGCAACAGTCCAGTGCTGCTTCTCTGTAGCCCAGGTCAGGCGCTTCTGCCTGCTGTTTCTGGTTCAAAAGTGGCTTGACCTGGGGAATGCGGCACCTGTAGCCCATTTCCTGCACACGCCTGTGCACGGTGGCTCTGGATGTTTCTACTCCAGACTCAGTCCACTGCTTCCGTAGGTCCCCCAAGGTCTGGAATCGGCCCTTCTCCACAATCTTCCTCAGGGTCCGGTCACCTCTTCTCGTTGTGCAGCGTTTTCTGCCACACGTTTTCCTTCCCACAGACTTCCCACTGAGGTGCCTTGATAGCACTCTGGGAACAGCCTATTCGTTCAGAAATTTCTTTCTGTGTCTTACCCTCTTGCTTGAGGGTGTCAATAGTGGCCTTCTGGACAGCAGTCAGGTCGGCAGTCTTACCCATGATTGGGGTTTTGAGTGATGAACCAGGCTGGGAGTTTTAAAGGCCTCAGGAATCTTTTGCAGGTGTTTAGAGTTAACTCGTTGATTCAGATGATTAGGTTCATAGCTCGTTTAGAGACCCTTTTAATGATATGCTAATTTTGTGAGATAGGAATTTTGGGTTTTCATGAGCTGTATGCCAAAATCATCCGTATTAAGACAATAAAAGACCTGAAATATTTCAGTTAGTGTGCAATAAATCTAAAATATATGAATGTTAAATTTTCATCATGACATTATGGAAAATAATGAACTTTATCACAATATGTTAATATTTTGAGAAGGACCTGTATGTCCTGTATGTAAACCTAGTTGATCCCACCTCAGTTTTTAATGTCATGAACAACCCTGTCCATCTGGCAGGTTTTGAGACGGAGGATCTTGGCATTGCAGTTTGGCCGGGCGGAGAAACAGAAGCCCTCATGAGGTTAGATCGGCATCTGGAGAGAAAGGTAAAAAGGATATCTGTATCAAAATTAGACTTTGGTACAACTTTCAGCATATTATGTTCACACAGGACATGACTACATTTTGTTTTTATACACTGCAACATTTTGTTGCAAGGCATGGTGTTTGTTTAGCATTATTTGAGTTTCTGTTGCTTTTTTTGTGCATGATTGTGCCTTAAGGTTAGGGGCTGTGTTATCAGTCCATTACGTCAATAACTTAATGACATGTGGTCAAATAATATGAACAATTTATCTCTCTTAGTTCCTGCCTGACCTTTGTTTCTACTGTATACAATAGATCCCTGTTATTAAACCTGACAAATTATAACCACATCTGGGCATGATAGGTATGCATATAAAAAAGTCAATAGCACTATGCCTAAGGTTTGTGAACCATTTTAAGACAATCAAGATCTATAAAGACTATCAGAAAATGTTAAATGAGCGGGAGAATTTTTTCAAATTAATACGAAAACCCCTAAGGCATGTTAATGCCAGTAGAACTTAATTGTCACAGTTGTTACAGTTTACTGACCGAAAAGTCATCCAGTTTTGACTAGCAGTTAAAAAGCATCTCATCTTTTTATGCCTTTAATTTATTGTCATCAATTCTGTGTCTTTAGCAATCAGCAGTAAAGAAGTATCGCTGAAGCTGATAATATTTCCAAAATGCTTTTGCAGGCATGGGTGGCAAACTTTGAGCGCCCAAGAATGAACTCCAACTCCCTTTTAGCCACTCCTACCGGCCTCAGCCCTTACCTGCGCTTTGGGTGTCTCTCCTGTCGGCTCTTCTACTTCAAACTCACTGATCTTTACAAAAAGGTAGAATTTATCATTAGTTAGTTCAGAACTAAAATGTGTTGTTTTGTCAATTAGTTAAATGTATGTTCTGTAAAGACCAAAAATGCATCATTATAACAAATAAGCCTATTATTTTATCAGGTGAAGAGGAACAGCGCACCACCTCTGTCCCTGTATGGCCAACTGTTGTGGAGGGAATTCTTCTACACAACGGCCACCAACAACCCCTGCTTTGACAAGATGGAGGGAAACCCCGTGTGTCTTCAAATCCCCTGGGATCGAAACCCGGAAGCAGTAGCCAAGTGGGCAGAGGGACAAACAGGCTATCCATGGATTGATGCTATAATGACCCAGCTGAGGCAGGAGGGGTGGATTCATCATTTGGCCAGACATGCTGTGGCCTGTTTTCTCACAAGGGGAGACCTCTGGCTCAGCTGGGAAGAAGGCATGAAGGTAAGAATAAGGAGGAGCAGCAAGCAAACATACAGTTCCTGTATAAAGTTTACATGCAGTCATCATGGGTATAAAAATTATATTTTGGGGTTTTTAAGATGCATGTGAACCATTCTTTTTCTAGGTTGAAATACTTATATAAAATACAAAACCACGTATTTTTAACACCAATATTTGGGTGGACAGGTTTAAATTCGTTGGGGCTGATCAGTAACCAGTATTTCAAAAAAGATACTATAAAAGCTCAAACATACACATACACCTGGCACTGATACGTGGTTGAATGCCCCTGAGCAAGGTGGCCATGGACCACGATCTATTTGTAGTCGCCAATAACCTTCTGGTACAATTCCGGTTTGCTCTTTAAAAATGATAAAACTTTTTAAGCTGGTTGATTTCTGGCACCAGCGCAATATTTAAGCATAGTCCACTAAGTTTCTGCATGGTTAAGTTCAAGGTTTTTTAGAAGTTTAATGTTATGCTGCTTAATCCATACCGAAACCAGTTTCGATGTGTGTTTGGGATCGTTTTCCCTCTTGAACACCTTTTCTGTCAAAGTTTCAGTCATTAGCAGCTGCTTTATATAAAGTTGAAGATTTAAGATTTAAGTTATCGGTTGTCCAGCCACAATAATACCAAAAGCTTGTTGATGGCTACAAAAAGACAGTGGTTTAACCGAATATCATTGTGTGTGTATGTATTTCAGTCTTTATTTATAATTCTGAAAATGTATAGATAAGAGGAAAACCCCATGAGTTCAAATATCTGAATGTGATTCCTGTTTTTAAATTTCACTGAAACTGTGCTGTGTAACCCATTAGAAAAACAAAGGCTCAAAATCATGAGATTGTGTATGTAAACTCGGGACCGGCACCGTATGTGTCACAATTAAGTTTAGTCATTATTTTAAGATGCACCCATATTATCTGAAGAGATTAATGTAGTAAATATTGTTGTTTGTATGCAGGTCTTTGAAGAGTTGCTACTTGACGCAGACTGGAGTGTAAACGCCGGCAGCTGGATGTGGCTTTCTTGCAGTTCATTTTTCCAACAGTTTTTCCATTGCTACTGTCCCGTGGGATTTGGTCGACGCACAGATCCCAGTGGCGACTACATACGGTCAGTCGCTGCTTTCATGTGCCCCACGTGAATCTAAAAGAAAATCTTGTTTTTCATAATATAATTGTTTGTTTTGTGCTTCCCATACACATTTAACTGGGAAACCAAAATCTCATGGTTAACTTGTGCTTTTTCAAACCCTCACATGGGAGAAAGAATGTCAGATGGTCTCATCAAGATTGAAAAATAGCAAATGTAGTGTTTTATGTAACTTTTACTGTATTTATGAAAGTGTTCTTCATATCACCATGAAAATAATCGGTGTTGGTTTGCATGTTTTTATTTTTTTATCTTTTTTCCTTTTTTATAGTCGTTATTTGCCTGTATTGAGGGGTTTTCCTGCCAGATACATCTATGATCCTTGGAACGCCCCAGAGGAAGTGCAGAAGGCAGCCAAGTGTATCATAGGAACGAACTACCCCAAACCCATGGTGAACCACGCCGAGGCCAGCCGCATCAACATAGAGAGGATGAAGCAGATTTACCAGCGGCTGTCCTGCTACAAAGGACTGGGTAAACACATGAGCCAGATGATTGTTAAATCTTAAACTAAAAACTGCACAGTGGATTCTTATTAAATGTACCGACTGTTAGGTTATTGTGTAATATGTCCTGTTTTGCTTAGTTTGTAACACAATACAGTACCTTGCAAAAGTATACCCTCTACTCACATTTTGTCACATCACAAGCACTTTTATTGTATTTAATTGGGATTTTTATGTGATAGACTGACGTAAAGGAGTGTGCTAGTGTGAAATGAAAGAAGTATACATAGCTTTAAAAATTTTTACAAGTAAAAATCTGAAATTCATAGTGTGTATTTGTATTCAGCCCTCCTGAGTAAAATGTAAAACAACATTTTGCTGCTATTACACCTGCGTGTCTGTTGGTGTGTCTCTATCAGCTTCCTGCATGTGGAAACTGAATTTTTCTGTCAATTCGTCTTTGCAAAATAGACGAAGCTCAGTCAAATTGGATGGATCCAATACCTGGACCTCAACTCTTGCCACTGTTTCTCAGTTGGATTTACATTTGAACCTTTGCCCATTCTTACACATGGATAACCTTTGATCCAAACCATCTCATTGGGGCTCTAACCTTATTATGTTTAGGGTGATCCATCTGCACAGCTCACCAAAAAGTTAGCTTCCCTAGCCCATATTCCGCTCATTGGAAAACGCTAATGAATGCTTTTACAAGGCAAAAATATCTTTATTCCGAAGGACTATTTGTTTTACTTTTGGTAGTAAAGGTTAAAACAATAAACGCATCTGTCACACAGCTTACCCCTATTTTCTTTCATTAATATAAGTAATAGCAGAAGTCTGACATTCAGGTCAAATCATAATTTTAATCCCATGTAGGAAGATACCAATTTTAATTTAATTAAATTTTTTTTAAGTGGTACAACCTGAATAAGCATGAAACGCTGTTTATTTTGTAGAACTGCTTGCAACTGTACCAGCAAATCCCAGCCATGGAGTAAATGGTAACAACATTGGAGGAGTCAACACTGGGTCTGCTCAAGGTCCAGGGGGGTCCTTTGAAAACCCCTTGATGCTGGAGGGAACATCTCAAACAGGTATGGCAGCTTTAACAAAAGAATTAGGTTGTGCATTGGTGTCAGTACACTAACATTATTACATAAGAATCATCATAGTGTTCAAGAACAAAATTACTACCCATGAGACTTCAGCGTGATATCCGACATCTGAAATGTGGCCTCCAGAGCTGCTCCGAGTTGTTGTTTACAAGTGGAAGATGAATACTGGGAATCATTATGGAGCAGCTCTAACCTTCTGTTGCACTAATATCAAAAAAAGATTAATATAACCTCAGCCTAGGCTCAAGGCTACAAAAGGCTGTAACAGCAATTCTCTGTTTCTCAACAATGAAAGCTATTTGCTAATGTGCCTGAAATCTTCTCGTTGTGTCTCCTGTGCCATGTTGGAAAGTAGAAAGGCGACACTCCACGCAGAAGCGCCGTCATGAAGAGACAGACCCTCAATGCAGCTTCAGATCCTGGAAGCAGAGCAGATAGTTTGGAAATGGCTGCATATCAAGAATGCCTCTCATGGTTTGTGGTCAATGTCCTCAGGTAGCAACAATTAACTTCTGCCTAATGATTCTGGACGAGAGTTAATTACTGGTACTGTTCAGTATTTCTGGACTTTGGTTTACCTCTTTTTAAAGGAACTTAGAAATGTCAACTAAACACTGATTTGCTTGCAGTTAAGATATTAGCAGTTAATGGGTATTGCTCACAGGATGGGACCTGTTATACCTCTCAGGTACAAAATGATAAAACGAACTAATATATCAAAAAGCAAACCATGCAAAAATGGCGGGGATCTTTTTAGACATGATGTGAAGCAACCGGTTGTCTTCCCCTGCAGTGTGTAACCGCACACGATGAACCCTCTAAGCAGGCCCCTTTCCTCACTGACTTCTTTTAGCATTTTGACAGGAGAGTAAAGCATCCTCTTATATTATTATACATAAAAAACCTGTTGTTTCAGCACAAGACGAATATAGAGTTCTCCTTCAACATAAGTTGCAATTTCTTTTTTTAAACTGACAAAGGTCTGATATACAGTAGCAGCCAGTTAATAATGTTAATTATTTTGTAAATATCTGAAATTGATTTTCTGTTTTTGTATATTTTGCTATGTGGTCTCCAAAAAAATGTATCTGTGAATAATGTTACAGAAATGTAAAAGTTGTAAACTAAATATATGTTTTTTTGTCACCTCTGTGGTCATAAATGTGTTTTATATAAATAATGACCATGTTCTGAATGTTTTGACATGGCAATAAAAGAAAAATTAATTCTGCTTTGCGTTTGGATTTTGTGTTATAATACTTATTTCCATCTTTCTCTTCACCAAAGGAATTGCCGTAATTTGCTATTTAAATGCAATGGTTTTGGAAAGCCTTTTTAACTGTGAAACGTCCCCACAAAACAACAAGATGGACCTTTTTAGCAATGTGTGCAGCCATGAAACACTTCTGTCTTTCCTGCAATGACTTGTCAGATTGGAGTTGTGTTGAAGATAATGCAATTACAAACAATATAGCAAAAAATTATGACACAAAATCTTGATCTTTTTGTATAAATGATGTAATTATAGCCCCATAAATATTAAGTTATTGTTCCAAATACTTGAATTCCTTTTTATTAACTTAATATCTTAGCAGGTTGTTTCAGGACATTAAATTGGGGTTGCTCATCAAGCATTTTTATATATTTTAATTGTAAAGCCCATTACTTTTATCAGCAACTGGGAAATTTTGACAGTAGAAACAATGCAGTGCACATTCTCATTCATCCATTTCATGGCAACTACAACAGGCTTAAATCAAAGGCAACCTGGACTTTAGTCAGTTTTTTCTAAAATCGTTTCAACACCGATAGTATCCAGGAGTCTTTGTCAGTTCTGGAGGTTGAGCAACCTGGAGTTTGTGAGCTGCTGTTTAAAGCACATGGAGGCCCATCCTAGTAACATTCCAAGTCAGATTCAAATCTACGACCTGCCTGTGCCTCCCCTGGGTCGTTGGATTCTGTTGTTAGGTGTCAGTTGTTTACTTGGTTACCTGAATCATGATGAGACCACTGATGCAATTTCTTTGGAATGAGTTTCAATGCAGGGTTGTAGATGCTGGAAAGCTGAAATCACAACCCTCCACCTCGGTTCAGTGTTAGTTTCTCTGTTTTGACAAAGATGGCTTCCTTCACCCCTGTCCTCTCTATCTAAAATCTGAACATCATTGTCATCAAAGGTGTGTCCTTTGCTCCTGAGGTGCAAGTGGACTGCAGCTCCCAGGAATCCTGGATAAGTGTCAAAGGTTTTTCAGATAAACTCGGCTAAAGTCAGGTTGCCTTCCATTTAAGCTTGTAGTAGAAATTGTAACCTGTTTTTCGTGATAGTTGTGCCTTCCAAACTGAATAGGGACCTAAAATTGTTAACTGTATATCCAACTATGTTTGACTGAAGAATGCAAGTAAAACAATAATAATAAGCAATAAGATGCTGTTGTAATATTATAAATAATGCCCAGTCTTTAGACCATACTTTATTGAACATTGTGATGCCAGCAAACCTACGGATACCTGTCTAAACCTTTAAGTTGTATAACTATGTAGACACATTATTTGGCACCCCTGATAATAATATATACCTTTATGATATTTTTCTTTGTTTTTTTACTACTGTAGCATCATTTCACACTGAAAATATTACAAAAATACACCCTTCAATTGGAATACATTTATTAAGTGCACAAAAAAATCAAGGTGCTACACGTGTTTGTTCCTCTGCTCCCATACCAAGTTGGAAAATACAAACAAGGATCTTTGATTCTTCCTTTTTACACACTCTGGATCTGCTCACGCCACAAGTTTTCCTGAGGCCACACTGGCCCATTTTATGCTTACTGGTGGAGTCCATCTGATTTTTTTATTCAAAATATCAGTATGTCCACAGTTTCATGTAGTTTAACACAGTTCTCAGGACTTTTAGAGGAGAAACAGGCCCAGCGCATCACATATTCTCCACCTTACTCCATGATGAACATGGGGTGCTTTATTTACACATTTGTAAAAAGCTCAATCCTAGTCCTATCTGACTAAAGCAAGTGGAGTTTACTCAATTCCACATCTACGTTTGTGATGGTGAGGCAGAAAAGACCAATTATAACTACAGGCTCAAAGACATCAATTATGTGACGGAAAAATTCTGTTAACTCAGTATTTTGTTTCTTGTTCAAAAATGAGAGCATACTTAAATCAAGCTGTTAGGCCACGCACCTTCAGATAAATGTATCTTTAAAAAAAAACAAGGCAGTAAAATGTGCTGTTTATAATGTGTCTAATCTCTTTTTTCCTTTTCTTGCTTCAGTCAAAACAGATATTACGTAAGAGAAACCACATGCAAGTCAGGTTTTTCAGCTTCATGTGAGGCAGGTCTATTCCAGATTGATCACGTTGTTCCTACTGTGTGAATGGGCAAATGTTGAGAAACTGGTTAATGAAGACTTTAGCGATTCAAAGGCGCACCACAACAGTTTATCTTTAAATTGTGTAGACACGGTATGAAGGGAGAGTTAGTGATCCTTTGTGTAATCACCAGTATTACAGCCCCCTGGTAGCGACTCGGTCGGCTTGGTTTCGTGACACCGGCAGGAAAAACGCAGACAAAGCTGCATCGTTTCCAATGGCAGCAGCCGCTCGGTGGGCGGAGACAGCTCAGCACAAACTCAATAAAATGTTCGTTCACACACATCTGTAGCTTCATGTTGCAGACTGACAAACCTACGCTGCTTCCTGGTTGAGATTTGTTTTACACCGCCTGTTGCTGGAGATGGAGAAGAGCCGGGAGAAAGTGCAGCCGAAACCTATTCGCCCCATAGCTGCGATTTGCAACAACATGGGGATAGGGAGAGACGGGGCATTGCCCTGGAGTTTACCGTAAGATTAAAATAGTTATTATAGCAAATGCGCTTTAGTTTTGTATCTTCTTCTAATGTTGGTTTTCTTCTAGTCTAGGATCTAAAAACGGAATTTTCATATGACGAACAAAACTGCCATTTTTCTCATCTCTAATTGCGTAAAATGATTTTATTTGTTTTGTTGTACTAATAACTAGAAAATCAACATCCTTCTGTGCGCAAACAGAAATGTTCAGATTTTCTGAAATACCCATAACATCGATGCTATTTTCACTTACAAACTGAATTTACTGTTAAGTTACAGAGCCGGATTTAGGTGGATGCGGGCCCTTGGACTAGAGTTTTGGGGCCCAGCAACAGAGTGATATGGGATGACTTGTGACACATGGAAATAGATTTTTTTTTCCAAAACAGTTGTTTCTAATTTGTGAAAGTTACTTAGAATTGTCTTCTAAGCAACTTAAATATTCATGTACATATATATATTAACAAAATATACAGAATATAATGACCATTTTGATTAAAAAGATAGCTTATACTGTATATCTATGTGAACAAGCCTGTGTTGTTTTAAAATGGAGGGAACAAATTAATCAGTTTGAGTTTTATCAAAGTTGTAGCTGTAAATTAAGAGTTCACTGAATTATTCATTAAGGGTTAATTAGTGCTACTAAAACTATCTGACAATTGTTAAAAGTATTTAAAAATTAATGATAGTCTGCGATAATTCTTGCACTGACCAATCACAAGTTAGTTAAGGTTTGTTGTAAAATAGCTTCACTATTAATCACTAAAACAAAGCTGTTCATGTTGTAAATAACCGGTGATAGACTGAAATGTAAAGGTGAAAGCAATATGTAAAAATATATGGAAAATAATGGATAGTATAAACAGTGCTATAAGCTCACTCTCAGATAGCAGCTGTAATACAGGTCCTTCTCAAAATATTAGCATATTGTGATAAAGTTCATTATTTTCCATAATGTTATGATGAAAATTTAACATTCATATATTTTAGATTCATTGCACACTAACTGAAGTATTTCAGGTCTTTTATTGTCTTAATACGGATGATTTTGGCATACAGCTCATGAAAACCCAAAATTCCTATCTCACAAAATTAGCATACCATTAAAAGGGTCTCTAAACGAGCTATGAACCTAATCATCTGAATCAACGAGTTAACTCTAAACACCTGCAAAAGATTCGTGAGGCCTTTAAAACTCCCAGCCTGGTTCATCACTCAAAACCCCAATCATGGGTAAGACTGCCGACCTGACTGCTGTCCAGAAGGCCACTATTGACACCCTCAAGCAAGAGGGTAAGACACAGAAAGAAATTTCTGAACAAATAGGCTGTTCCCAGAGTGCTGTATCAAGGCACCTCAGTGGGAAGTCTGTGGGAAGGAAAATGTGTGGCAGAAAACGCTGCACAACGAGAAGAGGTGACCGGACCCTGAGGAAGATTGTGGAGAAGGGCCGATTCCAGACCTTGGGGGACCTGCGGAAGCAGTGGACTGAGTCTGGAGTAGAAACATCCAGAGCCACCGTGCACAGGTGTGTGCAGGAAATGGGCTACAGGTGCCGCATTCCCCAGACCTGGGCTACAGAGAAGCAGCACTGGACTGTTGCTCAGTGGTCCAAAGTACTTTTTTCGGATGAAAGCAAATTCTGCATGTCATTCGGAAATCAAGGTGCCAGAGTCTGGAGGAAGACTGGGGAGAAGGAAATGCCAAAATGCCAGAAGTCCAGTGTCAAGGACCCACAGTCAGTGATGGTGTGGGGTGCCGTGTCAGCTGCTGGTGTTGGTTGACTGTGTTTTATCAAGGGCAGGGTCAATGCAGCTAGCTATCAGGAGATTTTGGAGCACTTCATGCTTCCATCTGCTGAAAAGCTTTATGGAGATGAAGATTTCATTTTTCAGCACGACCTGGCACCTGCTCACAGTGCCAAAACCACTGGTAAATGGTTTACTGACCATGGTATCACTGTGCTCAATTGGCCTGCCAACTCTCCTGACCTGAACCCCATAGAGAATCTGTGGGATATTGTGAAGAGAACGTTGAGAGACTCAAGACCCAACACTCTGGATGAGCTAAAGGCTGCTATCGAAGCATCCTGGGCCTCCATAAGACCTCAGCAGTGCCACAGGTTGATTGCCTCCATGCCACGCCGCATTGAAGCAGTCATTTCTGCCAAAGGATTCCCGACCAAGTATTGAGTGCATAACTGTACATGATTATTTGAAGGTTGACATTTTTTGTATTAAAAACACTTTTCTTTTATTGGTCGGATGAAATATGCTAATTTTGTGAGATAGGAATTTTGGGTTTTCATGAGCTGTATGCCAAAATCATCCATATTAAGACAATAAAAGACCTGAAATATTTCAGTTAGTGTGCAATGAATCTAAAATATATGAATGTTAAATTTTCATCATGACATTATGGAAAATAATGAACTTTATCACAATATGCTAATATTTTGAGAAGGACCTGTATATTGGCTTCAAAGCTCTAGTGCCGTGATGAGTGAAGATTATGTTGTATTTTAAGTTGGAATGCTAACAACATCCCAGCATTGCATAGACTATTTTATAACTATGCTGCAGTTGTGAAAGTGGTATCCTGCATGTGAACGAAGTGCAGTAAACTGACCAACTATAACAGCTATAATGAGCAAAAGGTAAATGTTTCCTGCAACTAAATATTGGAACTGTGACTTCAACAGATCTGAATTCCAGTACTTTCTGAACACCATCACAAAAGTGTCGCGACCAGGTAGTACACATCGTTCCTCCCGGAATTGTTCTAAAGATTCAACTTGAAAAAATGTTTTGGATTCATTTTTAAGTCATAATCTGTCATTCTGCAGGAAATATGAATTTGCTGATTTGGGGGCGACTATGTTGGAATTCCCACCCAGGAAATATGTTTCCGCTTCCCAACTGTCTGCATGTAGTGCTTAGTAAGACACTGAGGTGGGTATAATTGCACACACACAAATATCAGAATCAGAATCAGCTTTATTGCCAAGTTCGTACATACAAACAAGGAATTTGCCTCCGGTACACTTTGCTCTTTTGTTCTGTTTTTGCATTACAGAATATACAAATTTACAATTTACAATATACAATATACACATATCTAATAAAAAAGGTGCATTTGCACCATCTGTATGCTGTTGTTTTGTACTTTATTAAATGTTCATCAGAGAAACAGCCTGGGGGAAGAAACTGTGCATCAAAAGAAGCTTCAGTAATATCCACTGTTATCCAGAAACACGTTCTACACTTTTGTCTTTTCTTTATATCTGTGACTTCACTTTTTTTCCAGCTCAGTTCCAGATCATGCCCACTTCTTGCGTCGAGACTTTGAGAGTGCTGTCGACCTGGCTGCTGAGCCCCCCCTTGCTGACATAATAGAGACCATCTGGATTGTTGGTGGGACGCAGGTCTATGAGGTAAACCAACCTATCCAGACATCCAGAAACAGGGTCCATATTCATTAAAATAACATGTATTTTACAAATGTCCCTGTTTTTAGTATGACAACTTAATGATATGACTAGAATGGCCTCACAGTTTCATCGTTTTGGTTTTGGTAGTGAACAAGCCTGAACTGTAGTACTCCTACAATGAATTTAGCTATTGATAGTATGTCAAATACAGTGCAGATAATAAATTTAAAATAATATAATAAAATGATATATAGCACTATCTTGTGGCAGAAAAATACACTTCCTCTTTGTAGCACAAGATTAAGTCTTTGGCACTCTCTTTTTGATTTTAAAGTTTTTAGAGGAAAAAGTAATAGATTGAAAACAGCATAATTAAAAGAATGGATAAGGTTTTTCCAGTTGTGTTTAGAAGATATCTGATTTTCACTGCTGGTGTTTAGTTTGTATTGAAAAATGGAGACTCATTAAGTCGGATTTGTATCAAGAATGTACTTGTCTTACTTTCCTTCCTGCTTTCTTTGGCCTCCTAGTGTTAGACATTCATTCATGCGAGTATTTATTTAGTCTCACATGCTTTGCCAAAATTCTTTTTCTAATCAACCGGAAAGCTGAAAGAAATTTTAATTTAGAGAATGGACTTTACAATACAAAGAACATTAGCAGGCAGCTACAACAGCAGTCCATTATTCTGTTTTTCAGTGTAAAATTAAATTCAGATTTTACACGAGCAAAATACAAACACAAGCCATATTTTCATGTTTATTACATGTATTTTAAGCTGCATCCATCTATCCATCCTTACAGGTTGTGGTTTTTGCTAATTTTGTAATTACAACCTGACCTCTATCTAAATATCTACAGCAAATTCTTAAACTTATACTGAGAAGAATGTTGTCAGGATAATGTATAGCTTGATTTCTGACACACAATTTTTCATATTATTCAATGTTCATTATTCAAAGTTTATAGGAATTTCTTTTAAAAATAAAATTCAGAGCTTAATAATCCAAAGTCTAAGCTATGTATAATATGTACTATTAATACTTATACTGTGCTGGAATGCTCTGCTTTGTCCTCGGTCTGACCAGGACGCGTTGAAGCACCCATGGTGTGACCTACTTTACCTGACAGACGTGATGGCCGACTTTGACTGTGATGTGTTCTTCCCTGAGTTTGACAGACATGTATTTAAACTACAGGAAAAGTAAGTTTTCATCTCATTCGGAAACAGATGAGAATCAGTGTTTTCCTGATCTGAAAGCCCGGCCACTACATCTGAAACCTGCAGGCATTTAGTGAGAGTTATTTGCCTCATGGCACACTAACAGGAAGTTAGAGTAAGCAAAGTTGTCCATACAGCTCAGAAGAATCTGCTGACCTAAATCAGAGCTTTGAGGAGCTTTGTTGCTGTAATTAGAATAAATCTGAATTGCAAATTAGTAAAAGTGTATTTCATCAAAGTTTATTTCTGTTTCCATTTTAAGAAGCAGCAAATTATCACTTCATTCAAATTATGAACCCCATTCTGTGAAAATCTATTTACCCACTTACAGATTTTGTTTGTTTTAGCTTTTGATTCACATTGAACTGTTTCAGATTATCAAACACATTTTTACATCACATAAACGATAACCTGAGTGAATAGAAAAAGTGACTGTTGAATGATTGAATGTTTAAGTTATCAAGGAAAATGTTTTCCAAACCAACCTTGCCATATAGGAAAATTGCCCTTTAAACCTAATAACTGGTTGTACCACCACTGACAGCAACAATTGTCATTTAGTGTTCATGATAATTGGCAATGAGTCTTTTACATTGCTGTGTTACAATCCTGGCCCACTACTCCATTAAGACAATGCTCTGATCTAGAGCTTAATTTAGATTTGTCAAGCATAAATGACCTGTTATAGGCCGAGTCTTAGTAATCCTAAAATGATTCAAGTCAGGATTTTACTAGACCACTCTAAAACCTTCATTTTGTTTTGTTTGTTTGAGCTGTTCCCAAATGGACCTGTTCGTATGCTTTGGATTGTTGTCCTGCTGTAAAGTGTGCTTGGGCTTAGAGTCACAGAATGAAGGCTGGAGATTCTCCTTCAAGGTTTTCTGGTAGACAGTAGAGTTCCTGGTTCCATGAATTATAGGAGGTTATACAGGTCCTAAAGAAGCAAAGCAGCCTTAGGTCATCATGCTACCATCACCATGTTTGACTGTCTATATGATGGTTCTTTTCAGTGTTAGTTTTATGCCAGATGTAACAGAACTCACATATTTCAAAGGTTCTGCTTTTATCTTGTCAGTCCAAGGATATTTTACCAAGTCTTTGAGATCATCAAGATTTTCTTTGGCAAATGTGTTTTTATTTGCTTTGGTCAGCACTGGTTTGTGCCTTGGAAGCCCATCATGGATGCTATTTTCCAGTCTCTGACTCTGATGCAAATTAATTGTCCCAAAGCCTTTGTGATATAATGTGTTGCTTTTTTGAGATACTTTGGCCTACTTTAAGTTGTCAGACTGGTATTGTTTAAGTAATTTCTTTATTCTACAGGCCAGGGAATGATCAGGACTAGATGCTGGTAAAATTAAACTTCCCATAATATCGGGTATTATCGATTTCACAGTGGGGAGCGTGGGGGGTTATTTTTTTTCTTCAAATATGACCAGTTTGCCCTGGATAGCTTTTTCATTAATGAAATTAGAATTTCAAATCTTCTTTTTGTATTCATTCACAGTCTTTGTGAGATTAGTCCTACAGTCATATTCAATAAATTGGAATATGTCCCAAAGAGGATTGCTGACAGTCTCCAAGCAGGTATAAGACATACCTGTCAAAAAGCCCACATTTCTCTATTAAAAACGTTTTTATTTATTTTTATTGGTTGGATGTAATACTCTAATCTTAAATGATGTGTTTTCATTAGGCTGTAAGCAGAAAATCATAAATAACAGAAATGAAGGTTTGAAAACATCAGTTAATCTATATAATGAGTTTCACTTAATGAGCTAAGTTACAGAAAAATATTAACTTTTCAACAGTGTTCTAATTTACTGAATGGGTCTGCAATCTGTTTTAGATTTATATTTCATTTATGCAAGTTTTCTTCTCTTCTACTGAATTTCCCAAGTTAACACTGAAGCATTACAGTCAAACTTCTTAAATATTTTGATTGTCTGTCATATTTGTGGTTAGTTTTTGTCCCTGGCTAACTCACTTGTTTTTTTCTTTGTTTCCAACTAAGATTTCCTGATGTACCGAGTGAAATTCAAGAGGAGAATGGGATTAAGTTCAAGTGCCAGGTTTTCAAGAAGGAGATTGCTGATACTATGTAGATAAAAAAAACAAAGCATCTAAATCTAAATAACCACACCAACGGCGCAGGAATAATATTAAAAACAAATCTTTACACTCCTAGCTGAATCAAGTCCTGGCAATACTGTAGTTTTAAGACTGCAAATAATAAAAGGTTTTGCCAGAAATCGCAAAATTGCTAGAACTAGCCAATATACAGTGAAAGCAACATAAAAATAACTTAAATCACTTTCAGCACAGACCGAAGCAACATTAAATGACATGAAAGTTCTCCTTTTGGCTTCAGCTGTCACCTTTTCAGATTCCTTGTATCATCCTCCCACGCTAATATTCTGCAGCTGCGATTAAAATGTGTTTGTCCTTTGGCAGGTCATGAAAAAGTCACCCTGTGTTCTAGTTTTTTACAGCAAATCTGCTGCTTCCTAAACTGACACCGCATGTGCCACTTTGGGGAGTTATACACATTAAGATCCTGCTGGTTTCCTTCAAATCACAGTAACAGATATGGAGAAGAGTTACAATTTGTAATTTATTATGAAAATTATTTATTTACTTTTTTATTTTACTCTGTTTATTATTCCTCTTTGAGATCATTTCTTCACAAACAAGTAGGTGTTATCCTTTTAAAAAAATCATTTACAATATGTCAATGTTTCTTCCATGTGATTAAAAAGAGCCATGAAAATCAAGTTGTATTTGATTCTTTTAGCCACTAGATGGTGCCATCGGTGAGGACAGAAAACCCGAATTTTGCTTGTGATTATTCTTACCATCCATTTTTACAGTAAATATTTTCGTTCCAGCTGAAGGATTTTACAAAGAACAAGCGGGAATAATAAGGCTTGATTTAACTGAATTTGTAAAAATTCTCACATCTGCTCTTTGTAGTTAGATCTGGAAATTCAATTAAAATCAAGCCTTATCATTCCTGCTTGTTCCTGCCTGGTCACAACGCCAAATCAGTGAATTCTGGTGTTCCAATCACTTCCATGGATGCAGGGATATAAAGTTTGGTGTTGAGTTCTGACCTCAACCTTCTTGAACCCCTTGGGGATGAATTAGAGCGAAGGCTGCAATTCTGATGTTCTCATCTAACAATGAACACAGTCCTAAACCTTGTGGAAGATGTTTACAGAATAAATACAGTTGCTATTGCTGGTAGCAGTGGGTGCATCAACAAAATCAACCTTATAGATTAAGAATAGGATCTCATCAAAGTTCATGTACATGTAAAGGTAGGCAGACAAATACTTTTGGTAATATGGTGTATACTTATTATATATGAACATACTAATATGAAAACCCAGAGCTGCCACACAGGCAAAAAAATAAAATAAAATAGAGCTATATAAAATAAAAGCGTTATTGTTCTAACAATGGAATTTCCACCTTTGTACAATATATTATCACTCGAGTACAATATTATATTTATATGTGAAAAGCATTTTGTAAAATCATGTTATAATCTTCAATCGTGAAAAAAGTATAAATTAATAACATGATACTATCTTGTACAAACATGACACGTATGTTGTTAGAACACGTTACAACATGATATGGCTCTGTTTTTATTTTGCCTGGGTGGCAGCTCTACACCTCTGTTCTGTTCTGTAAAACGTCTTTAAAAACCACAACACAGAGGGGTGGATCCAGAAAGCAATGCACTTTGCTCCATTTTTGCATGTTTTTCATGTAACCTTCGTCATATCTGCACCATATTTACAACAGGGACTGCACTGAATACATGTTCACCCAAGCATTTGATGGTCATGCTTAATGCGATCGCTTCACATGTAAACAAAAGGACAACTATGACCTGATGCAAAACTAGGTTTAACTTGTTCCGTTAGTTTGTAACCTGTACACTGATTACTTTACATTATATCACAATGTCATATCTTCAATGTTGTCCCATGAAAGATATAACAAAATATATAAAAAGTGATGGGTGTACTCACCTTTGTGAGATACTGTATATACTACTGTATATATTGTATTTATATATCTTTTACATCCTACTTCAAGAGACAAGGATATTTGCCTGCTTAAGGTCATTCCTTGAAGACAGCAATAGATGATCATCTTGTTTTTGCCTGAGATGAGTTCTGACTAAAAGCAATTTGTGCATCTTAATCTCAACAACCACAGAAAATAGAGTAGCTTCCTTTCTCAGGAAACGATGTGGCTGTTGCTTTTTCAGCCTAGACAAGCAACAGCAAGCCCCCTCCACGTGGTATTACTTACAGGAAGGAATGTACTCTTTAGCAGGCAGGAGAATGGACCTGGACATGCAACTTCCCGGGGTCAAAATCTAACTCTGGGTAGTACTAACCTTTCTATGAGTTTTTTACCCTATTCAAGCTGTCTCAAGACCTGATCCTGCTTTTAAGATTTACATTTTACCGTATACCTTGTTAAACAGGGTATAAGGTATTCCCCTTCCAAAACTGTTTTATTATAGGTTTACTGCGCTAAAAAAACGTCTGTGCCTCCCTGGTCCAGAATAAGATCAGTCTCAAAAACCGGAGCTTGGTGACAGATGAGGCCATGTTTTTAATGAATCTTCACAAGAAAAAGATGAAAATCATGAAAATTGCTTTATTTGTACCCATGTAAACAGTGTTTGAAGAAAACACTAAATAATCCCAGAGACAACGTAAGTGCACTAATAGGTAAACATCATTTATTCTGCTTCAGCTGGAAATCATTGCACTTGTCATCTGTTTCTGTTGAGATATGACAAAAAAATGCACTACGGTAGGCTTGTTTGAAATGAAAAAAAATCACATACTTTCATTAACCTCTCTGGCTTGTCTGAGTAATTCAACAGCTTAGTATGAAACGATGTGGCTGTCAACAAAGGAGGAAAGGACACTGTGAGAAATAGCTCAGGGCTGTTTCATCTCACCTTGACTCATCTTAATTAACTCCTTGTTTTTATTACTCTCCATCGAAGAAAGGCATAAACCATAACCAAGCAGCACTGTGAGTTAAAGTTACTGCCGGTGAAAATTATAGACCTTCAGGATGTCAGCAGCAGTGTCCCAGTGGCAATGTTGTTGCCCCTCAGGGTTTCCATGTTGTGAATGGTTGGAAAAATGAACTCTGGTCAGACATCCATCTGCTCGGCTCAGATTCATTACCAGATGCACTCAGTGTTGCATCACCTGCCCGCTGGCTATCGCCCTGACTACATGAACTTAGTGAGTGATGCCAGAGGCAGCAGATGGGAAGAGGAAACTGTTAACGTACAACTTCACCACTCTGGAAGCACACATCCTCTGTCTCAGTCATGACCCGCCCCCACCATTGTGACAATAGCGAACCTTGAGGCATAAAGTCATGGCTTCATTAGCTGAGAAGCTTACTCTCATTAAAAAGCCACTCTGTGTTTCAAGGGCTTTCATGTGCTCAAACATCACAGCAGATTCATTATAACATGCCCTCTCTATATGGACAATGCACAGTAAGCTGAATGTAGTAAATGGCAAAGGTATCATCTTTGCCATTTCCTACATTCAGCCTTCAGTCTAAAGCTGTTCAGAAGCATTTTAAGCTTAAGGACACCAAATCCTTTCATGAATAAAGCCAAACATAAAGATAGGTTTTGCATGAAAGGTCAAAAATGTATTTGGTGTTCAAGTACATGCTAAATCAAAGCTTGGAAGCACATTCAAATAAACCATTACTGGCCCAATGTTATCTTATGTTGATGTTTGAGTTCATTTAAAAGTATAACTAAGCAGCACTTTAGTAGCTTATAATAAAGTGCCTTCATCTGCAGAGCAACAGTAAAACACGGAGCTATTTCTTCCCCCTTCAGGGGAAGAGCTGCAGAGAATCCAGTAAAAATGAGACTCTGGCAATAAATAAAATGGGCGGAAAAGCCTCAGTTATGCTCAATAATACATTTGACAGCATCTCAGCACGTCTGTCATTACACTGTTATGTCAAGCAGAGACTTTACGAGAAGTTATTGTAACGGTGTGATGCTTTAATGAGCTGTGAAATTCTTTATCATCTGAAAAAAGGCAGCCTTTTCTTGAAAAGAACTGTTAGACATCAATATGGGGTTGCTTTTGTCTTAATGTCATCACATTTTCCCCTTCATTTCTTCCAATAAAGATTTACACTGTAATAACAGCGCACTGCTGTCAAGTTTAATTGGGAAAACCACATGCCTAAGTCAAAACGATAAGAATAATCTTCTGCAATTAAAGTAGCAACTTAGAGTGAAGTATCACCCTGTTCCAGTGGCAGAGGCAAAAATACTCCAGCCTTCAGCATGTTGAAGAATCAGTTACTGATATGACAATGGTTAGATTGGAGCTGAAAAGCAGCTTGCAGAGTAGGTAAAAACAGCACAGCAAAAAGATTTGCTAGCTTAATGCTTAAAAGAAAAGGAGTAGGTGAATGTACTGAAGTTTGGTGTTACAGTATAAGGTTACAAAGAAGTTTACATGCACTCATCATGTGCAATATTTTAATTTAGGACACATTCAAGACTTGTTTTAAGGATGGAATAATAATACAACAACTTCAATTATTTGTCACAAATAGCATAAAAATAAATTTTCTTTACACAAGTTCAAATGTATAGATACATCCACACTAACCTTTGGTTAAATGTCTCTCTGCAGGGTGCAGAGGAACCACAAATTCTTTGTAGACACCAAAACACTCCTGGCTGAATATTTGTTTTTCAATCGGAATTAGTAGAATTCTTTTAAATTGGTTGCTTTCCTGGCAAAGCAGACCCTCAGCATGATACCACCACCGCCATGCTCAACACTTGTTACAGTAATCTGATGTTCTAAAGCTTTATATTGATTCCTTCAAACATGCGTCCTGATGTTGGGACCAACATGGCATCGCTGGCACGCAGGGCTGAAGATTTCTGCTGCCCACATGCAGGAGGTTCTGGCTTGGTGAGCTTCCTTTTAAATCATATTGATGTAAAACTCACTTCACTGTTGACAGTGACAAGGGTGTTCCAGCTTATTCCAGGTTATGATAGGCTTAAATCTTGGTTCCAGGACTTTACTAATCAATTTACATTTTATCTGAGGATGACAGTTTGGGTCAGATGGTTGAATCTTTGACATACATCAGAATGGATAAACCAGGTTAACATTAGGTTCCTGCAATAACCCAAACCTCAAAGCTATTAAAAGTTTACAGATTATGCTTAAAATCCTGGAAACCAACAACTTTAAATCCACTCTGCTAACTGATAAGTAAAACATCCAAAATTAATTGAAGTTGTTTGTTGTATTATCATTATCACAAAGAAGGGCTTAAATGCACAATTAAAAGCCAAAACTTTAAGTCTAACGTATGTAAATCTCTCACCAGCATCGTAAACTCATAATGCAAACTATGTGCAGAAAGGCCCTGGGTAGGATTTCTTGCTGCAAGGTCAGAGTGCTAACAACTTCACCACCATGCAACCCAAAAGTTATCATGCCAAAAAAAAAAAAAAAAAAAAAAGACTTGTTTTGGTCCAAACTTCAGGTTGAAAGGCATACTTCCCATAAAACAAGCACAACCCCAATAAGCAAACACACAAATAAAGTGACAAAGTGACACATGACTCACAGATGACATTTTAATAGGATTTTGTTCACTTTACATACCAGCATGGGGGGAAAAAAATGCATTACTTAAGTTGCACCTTTAGTTAATTGTAAACAAAACTGAATTAGAAGTTTCATTGTTTGCACAGGTTCAATCTTAAACTTGAAATGTCACATAAGGAGACTTGTGATTTGCCATCATGTAAAAGTAACTGCAGAAACAAAGGCACCATGAGATTTAAGACTCAGTATTATGATGCAGGCCCAAATTGAAAATACGCATTAGAACAATATACAAACAGTTTTAATTCATACTTTCATGAATCCAACATCTGCTCAGTCATCTGCTTTTAAGGGGGCAACAGGGTTAAATAGTGGTCTCTCTCTGCGCAGCTGCAGTTTACCAAAGCTCATCTCGAAGTCTTTCTTGGTACCGTTTATGATGTCTAGACTACCTGCGCTAATGTCGTAACCGCGTGCCTTCAGTCGGTTGATGCGATAATTTACAATCTGCGTGGTCAGCTCCAGGACAGTTGGAGTCTGTATGATTTGAGACATGCTGATCCCAGCGCTGAAGAGTCCCTCAAAGCGCTCAGTCAGAGTAGATTCTGGATAGTAAAGCAGAGCTGGACAATTAAGGATGACCTCCCTCAGCTCTGCATCAGAGCAGCCGATGGCTTCCTGGGAGAAAGCCAGGGTCCGACACATGCTGTCCGGATTCAGCTCGGTGACAAAACCCCTCAGTTTGGAGAGGAGACGGAGGAGTTCCGAAGTGGTGAACCCTCTGTTTTTAAGGAACACCAGATTCTGTGTCAGCATCTCTGGCGGTTTAAGCAGAACAAATGGGTTCTGACTCATCAGTTTCTGCAGCCAAATTTTCATGTTGGCTTCATCCCCCCCGAGTTCCTTATAGGCCTGTTGGAGGGTGCAGACCATCAACTGGTTCTGTTCAACAGGCCTGCCAAAGCTCTGTGGAGCACTCGCCATGAGTTTGGTAATGATCCGCTTGTTGAGATTTAGGCTCTGGAAGTAAGCAATGTTTTTCCTCTGGTTTTCATGGTGGCTGGATGCAGTGAAGAAGGAGGCTGGGAATTTCTCAATAACCCCAATCAGCTCTCTGTGGTTCGGACAGACAGACATCCACAGCTCCTGCTGGGTCTGCAGTTGCTCCGGATTACAGAGGACAGCCTCAGGATGAACAGCCAAGATATGAGCGATGATGGGGCCCGAGGCCCCCATGTTTCTCAGCAGCCCAGCTACCTCCTTAGTGTAGGCTGGATTTTGATGTAGCACCCATCCTTTAAGTTTCCGAACTTTTTGGATGTTCACAGAGAGCTCATAAAGAGCTTCCACAGTCTGTTGATTCTCCACCGAGCTGAGTGTCGAACATGCCCTGAGGTTTGAAGGTAAAACTGGGACATGTTGACAACGGAGGCACAGGGATGTTGCAATCAAGCGCAACATGGAGACAAAGTTGTATGGCTGCTCAGATGCTGTGATAGAAGAGAACAATAATAATAAAAAATCCAATTAGGACACTAAATAGTAAGAGTTTGAGTCATTAACAGACTTCCTGATTGTATCTTCACCCATCTTTAACTTTAAAATAATACTTCATTCACTGCAACTTGAATATAAGAAGAGATAACACTAATGCTTTTCTTTTGCTAGTATCTTAAAATTCTTATCCAATTTTATGATGAGCTACTACTCTTCACAAGTAACCCTAAATTTAGTTGGTGACTTTTTCTCAAACTTGTCTCGAATACACCATCAGCACAGCAGCAAAACAGAACACATAAAAAAGTAAAGTTAAAAAAAGCACCAAGGAATTTAGCAGAAGTGGGAAACCCAGAATTATTGCGCCAATACGTGGTTTAAAAAAGCTGATAATATACTGCACCTACCCAGGTGGCTGTGATCAAACCTTCCCTCTTATACGTGTGATGCAGTGTTATTAACCACTAGAACACATGAATTATGATTAAATATACATAAAAAATACTTCATTACTAACATTTCAATCAATCGACAGTTAGGGAACCCAGAATAATGAAACTGTTTTTTTTTAAATGCTGACTAAAATTGTTGCCTTTTGGTCATATTTATGGCAGTCCAAGCACTTCTACGCTATATGCCTGTTGCGTACTCTGATCTTGTGACAGCTGTAAATTTGGAATACATGGTGCAGCCCTATAATTGAGTATTGCTTTACTAAATGTAAAGATGCTGTTGGCATGCTTAGGAGGCTTGAGCAGCATGTCTGTTAACCAGCTGAATGCAGGCTAGTTAATAGAGCAATTAGTTTGACTAATTAAAGCGATAGTAAATCAAAATATGCTGGCATCAAATGCTATTGGTGGAGATGCAAAACTGTGCAATAAGTGACATGCTTATTAAGATTTTAGTAAGACTTTGAACCTGCCCCGCACTTTCTTCAAATGTGATGTGTTTGCTTTAACACTTAACTTTGTATGTGGATGAAAGTACTTCCCTTAAAATTTCTATTAAATTCGGCTCTTTCTTTTGATACTTTTCTTTAGTCATCAACAATTGTACATGTTTATTTTTTTATTATTTAAACAACCTCCTGTTTTAGCTGACATCGACGTAAAATTCTCACTACTTGTGACTGATGTAGAATTTAATCCTTGATTTCTCTAAACAGCTTTAGCTGAAAACAACATTTTCAATCCACAGTCAAAGTACAGCTCAAACAAGAGCTGCTGCTCCTATGCATCCAACGCCTGGCCACCCGACGGCAGGTCTGGTTGGCACAGGCCCCGATCTCGGATGACTGTAGGCAGAGCTTGCGGAGGCTGCCGGTGGTACCGCGGCAGCTGTTTGGACCGGAGGCCAAGAGGGCACTGGAGCGCCGTCGGCAGTCCAGCCAGGTCCCTGAGGCTTGGTGTGGTCGCAGTGGGGCCATGGGACCCCCTGCACTGCAACCCAGGAGACGTGACGTATGGGACCCACGGCGTCAGTTTTGGACCGCTACTTCCGCACAGCTTGCGCAGTGGAGCCGTGCTGTGGCGGGAGCTTGGCGGCAGCCCGGGGTGGAACGGGCACCACCTCGCGGGGCTCTGGCGATCTTGCTGCAGGAAATAAAGACTCTGCTGGACAAAGAGGCCATAGTGGTGGTCCCGCCACATTCGCAGGCCGATGGGTTTTACTCAACCTATTTCCTGATTAAAAAGAAGCACGGTTGCCTTCGGCCGGTGTTGGACCTCAGAGGGCTGAACCACTTTTTGAAGGTGCTGCCATTTCGGATGCTCCGCACCTGCAACGTCCTTCGGGTAATCTGTCCAGGCAAGTGGTTTACATCCGTAGACCTGAAGGACGCGTACTTCCATGTTCCAATCCACCAGGACACAGGAAGTATCTGCCTTCCACGGCGTGGCGTACAAGTTTTCGGTCCTGCCATTCGGCCTTTCTTTAGCCCCTCGGATTTTCACGAGGTGCATGAAGGTGGTCCTAAGCCCTCTGTGCCTGTCAGGATTAAAGATCCTGCCATATTTGTACGACTGGCTCATCTGTGCCACCTCCTCCGGCAGGGCGGATCGGGTGACGTCAAAGGTCCTGGCCCATGTCAGAGCACTGGGGATAGCAGTGAACCATCAGAAGAGTTCTCTCATCCCGGCCCAGCAGGCAGTCTTTATCGGCATGGCCTTGGATTCAGTGGCCATGCTGGCTCAGCCAACCTCGGAAAGGGTGGACAGGATTCAGTCTCTGCTCCAGTCTTTTCGAGCGGGTGCGGCACCCCCAGTCAAACTGTGGCTGAGACTGTTGGGGATGCTGGTGGCGGCCTTGGCTCTGACTCCTCTGGGGTTGCTTTATCTACGGCCCTTGCAGAGGTGGTTCAACAGCCACCACATGGACCCCAGGTTTCACCGGTTACACCCGGCTGCGCAATGCTCCTCCGTCGCTGGCGGGACAGAGCATATCTGCAGTGTGGGGTCCCCCTTGGTACGGTCCCCGCAAGACGGGAGGTGGTGACTACGGACGCATCACCTCTCGGATGGGGAGCAGTGTGGCAGTGCAGGTCCATCCAGGGGCTTTGGGGGCCTCGGGAGAGAAGTCTGCAAATCAATGTTCTGGAGCTCAGGACGATTTATTTGGCGGTAAGGCACTCCTCGCCCTCTCTCGAGGGCAAGCAGGTGCTCGTCAGGACAGACAGCACCTCAGCAGTGTTCCATGTCAACCACCAGGGTGGGACCACATCACTACAGTGCCTGAGGGAGGCCCGGAGGCTGTGGACCTGGGCATACCCTCGCTTTGCCTCCATCAGGGCAATGCACCTACCGGGGACAAGGAACTCTATGGCCAATTATCTGTCCTGACAGAGGCTCCCGCCTGGGGATTGGAGGCTGCATCCTCAGGTCATATGGCAGATATGGGATCAGTTCGGCAGGGCCCATGTCGACCTTTTTGCCTCAATGAGCAGTACACATTGCCCCTTGTGGTTTTCCCTGGCGGAGACCAGCTCCCCACTGGGGATGGATGCCCTAGCGAACGCATGGCAAGCCGGCCTGCTGTATGCCTTTCCCCCATTTCCACTGCTTCTGCCCACTCTCCACCGAGTGAGGCCGTCGACCCTGAAGGTTCTGTTGGTAGCCCCCAAGTGCCCCATGAGAGTCTGGTTCCCACTGCTCCTCAGTCTGCTGGATGGGGAGCCATGGAGGCTCCCAGTCAGGGCAGACCTGCTGTCTCAGTTGGAGGGGAAGGTTTGCCATCCGTCTCCGGGCCATCTTCTTCTCACGGTGTGGCCGCTGAGGGGTGCTGGCAGCCCCCGACGGATCTGGAGCCCTCCATTCAGCAGACACTGCAGAATGCCAGAGCTCCTTCCACATTGAGGACATTGAGTGGTGCAGACGCAGAGAAGTTGACCCAGTTTTGTGTTCCCTGCATAATATTTTGAGGTACCAGCAGGGTCTATTGGATGCCGGACGGGGAGCATCAACCCTGAAGGTGCACCTGGCTGCCATTTCAGCAAGCCACGACGTCGTGGATGGCAGACAAGTGGGGACACACTATTGGGTATCACAGTTTCTCCGGGGTGCAAGGAGGCTGCACCCCCTGTTACGGAGACCAGCGGAAGCATGGGACCTCCCACTGGTGTTGAAGGCCCTAAGAGGGCCACCTTTTGAGCCCTCTGAAACTGGTGTCGGTTAAGACTGCTTTTTTGTTGGCAGTAACAACAGCCAAGCGGCCCCTTCTACTAACTGAGAGGTGGGTGAGTACTGCATTCCTCGTGACATTGCTCGCATAAGTCGTCCACTTTGTTTACTGCCACTGGCAGTAAACAGAACGGAAGTTACGCTGTAAATATGGTTCTGTGAATTCCTGGATGACTGCCAGTCACACTGGTCACTCGGAACTTCTCCCCTGCGAGAAGATCCCAGAGATCGAACGTAGCCTTCCACGTGCTACTTATAGGCGCACGCCCAGGTGGGCTACATGTCACGTGCGTGACTTTGTTTACATTCAATCTCGACCTGCGCGAAGCGCGAGGAGACATATCCACTTTGTTTACTGCCACTGGCAGTCCTCCAGGAATTCACAGAACCAGTTACAGCGTAACTTCCGTTTTAAAAGCGCTTTGCCTTAAAAGGAGAGATACTTGGAGTTCCTGTGTTTCAACATCATCACAGTTTGCTTTATCAGAATCTGCCTTTCTCAGAAGTGACGGTAAAGTGAAAAAGCCTTCTTTCACTCAGGTTACTGGTATTGTGCAGCATCAGGTGGAGGGGTGGGAAGCACCTACTTTATGATCCATTTAACAAGAGAAAACTTAACACACTTCTGCAATTTCTCTGGTGTGTCATCTCAGTTTTGGATTAGACCACTAAAACTTTAACAGAAAAATGCTGTGCCCCGTTAATTTTTTACTGTAAACACTATAAAAAGCCACCCGTATCCACCTGAACCAACAGTTTAAACCTGCAGTGATTACATCTAAAAAACCTGTTTGTGACTCACAGTTCCAGTTATGACTTGTTTACACTTAGTTGATTAATGTCAGTCAAAGTTAATTCAGCCTTAAATTTGTAAAACATACACCCTGATGTAGGAAGACATAATGGGTTTTCTTCAGTTAAAGCCAAATGAGTCAAAGAAAGCATGAACAAACCAGACTCCCTGGTCTAACTCAGCCAATGACTTCTGTCATTGAACAACCTTAAAACAGATTGTTGTACCCTGAGGTTTTTATTTAACACACAGTATGTAGGAACATATTATGAAGCTGGAAAGCTAACAGCTGGAGGACAAAAATTACCCCCGGTACAATGCAGGGGAGCAAACTGACTTAGTTATATGCTGGATTTAATTTTATATTTATTCAACAGAGGCGTCTAAGTGTGTAAAGATACTCAGCAATACAGGAAAACATTTGTAACTGAAATGAATTACCTTTAGCAGCGGTCGGAGGATGTGACGTTTTGTTAAGAAACACATTTATGCTCCGGTGCAAAACAGTGACACACAGAGGCGGTGGAAGGTAATGCAGGCAGATTTCACCCTGCCAGACTGAAAACTAAGGAAATCTTTCTTTCTTTCTTTCTTTCTTTCTTTCTTTCTTTCTTTCTTTCTTTCTTTCTTTCTTTCTTTCTTTCTTTCTTTCTTTCTTTCTTTCTAAATCAAAATCAACATATAGCACATGATGCTTATTATAAACAAGATAATAACAATAAAAACACCATAAAAATATATTGGTGGGATTGGAATCTTAGAAATTAACCAAAAATAATGACAGTCAGATATAGTTTAAAGACTTCATTTCATGTCCAGAAACAATATTAGAGAAAATTAATTATGGACGTTTATGCTAACCAGAATTTGTGTGATTTTGATATTGTAGCTTTATTATTTATATTTCCCTTCAATTTAATTCAACTACATCAAATATTATGAGTACAGACAAGTTTTCAAATTGGGCTGCCAGTTTGATTTAAATGTGAATTTATGTTAAACACTCCTAAACCTAGACATGGCGCAGCATGAGATTCACAGTACGACAACCTTTGGTAAAAATGATCAAATAGCTGTGTTTTTGTAAACAGAAAAGCTAAAATGTTTTGTACTGCTGCTAAAATAAGATAGTAAATACATTTTTTATAGATTTATTAATGTTATTCATATTACACACCTTGGACTGTCTCTGTTTCTTAGGTACCAGAAATATTTCTAAAGAGCTGACTTGCCTTTCTTGTAAGAGAAAAAAAAAAACATGTAATACCCTTCTTTTAGCCAGCTTACGGGTTTTTCACAGCAACATGTGGGGGAGGGGCAGCACTGCATGATGTTCCCTAAGGCTAGAGAAAGCTCTGGTCATCCCAACAGTTTCTCTGGCATCTAATTAAAAGCACTTCAAACTGTACAAATTTACAAGGTCAAATGTTTGCTATTTCAATACAATGATTTTACCCAACCTGGTTATACTAGTATTTGACAAATGCCTGACAAACATTGTTATTAGAATTCATAAGACAGGAAATTTATCTTATTAGTAAATACCTGTTTTGTAATGTCCGTTTTTTAAGAATACAGAATTATTTTTCCTCAGCACCAGTATTTTGACACAATTTGCTTTTTCTTTTTAATGCCCTCAACATTAAACCTTTAAAAAACTGTTAACTAGCAAAAAGTCTTTATTTTTTTCTCAGTACACCTCATGCTTTTTTGCAGCTCTAACCTTTTCAAAACTCTGCTAATTTATTTTCCCCCATATGTCCAGTAATCAAATTTCTTTTGGAAAAATCTGAATCTCAAACAGCAGTTGCTGCGCCTCCAATCCCTGGAGCACAAGGGGGCCTGATGAATGCAATCAGCGCCACACTGAATTGGACTGAACACATGGAGAGTTTTTCGCCGTTGGTGCTTAATCATGATGCTTGATCATCAGCTCTGCAAGCTGTTCCCTTTGCTGAACAGGACCTGCTGCTTTTGCTGTGTGAGTATTTCAGTTCATTATAGTTTATGTGTTAGTAAACTGTTTATTTACCCCAAAGGGAAACAGGTTGTTGCTATTTTTTAATGCACCTTTATATTTGTAGTAGAAATCAAGTTATTTCAGTCATTTTTTTGATAGATGTCCACACATAAAAATATAAATCTGATTGTTTTGTTTCAGCACTGCCAGTGGTTTGCATGACTTTCATGGGAAAGTCCTTAGAGCGGAATCAAAGCAACACATCTTTTCTCACATTCCCACTCAACCTGTTAATTGTTTCCATAGCTTTTATTGAGAAGTTTTATAGTGGAACAAAAAACTTAAACACGCATTCAGTGGGCAAGCCAAAAATCAACAAATAAAGAAAAAGAAGAGACTATAGGTTTCTGTCAAGCTCTGAGAAATAAAACTTTTGTACGCTTAGAAACTGCCCCAAACTTTCCGAGAATGTGTTGTGGTTGCTCTAATATTTAACTCTGTGTGAGGTCCCACATTACGAAACTGAAGAACATAAACACATAAATGTAAGGAAACAATGCCACTGACAACACATAAAGAGGAGTTCCCTGTCCCTAACCTGAAAATTCCAGCACTCCTAATTGAAAACCCTAAAGTTCCCAAGGGTATTTCACAAACGTTTATACATGTCTAGACATCTCTGCAGGAAACAAATAAGTTCCCCTTTTAAAACCTGTATCTACAGTAAAACAACCGTGCCAAGTACTAGGTTTTCCAGCCAAGTTATTGTCCTTTATCATCTTCACACTGGCTTTTACATGAGGTTCTTTCAATTTGTTTCGCTTTCGTGTTTTTGTAAAATGAGAAAATGAAAGAGGAATCTTAAGTAACAAACTTAAACAGCTGAGTGGTGTTAAGAATATATTTTACAGTGACAACATACAGTGCAATGCGATAGTGTTTGACTACTGGCTGCTTTTGTTGTAGCTTTTTTGTAAATTTAAAATTTAGCGTCGAAACTATAATTTTATGTATAAGTCGAAAAAATCTCTTCAAAACCAGTCTGGCCCTGTGTGAAAATGTATTTGTCTCCCTTGTTAAATCAAGAAATAACTCTTATTTACCCAAATTGTTTAATTCCATTTCACTAGCCACACCAGGAGCTGGTTATTGCCAGACCTGTAGAACTACAAAATCATTAAAATACAACCTATCTGACAACATGAAGTTGGCTAATATATTCAAAAAGTAAAATGTTGCCTTGTGATGCCTGATGTTTGAAAAAGCAGGTTTATGGTACATGTCAGACATTTTTTTCAAAACCAACTCACAAATGAGCATATATATTGAGGCACATACTGGAGGCTGAGCAGCCAGTTAAGAAGTTACAGATTTACAAAATGATCACTCTGATTTGCTTAATGATAAGAAAATAGATTACACATTAAGGTGAGCCATTGCTAGATAAGTGTTAAATAAACATAACCAGAAGAATATTATTCATACAGTGTAATATGCTTCGATGTATATACAAAAAATGTTGTTTGGTTACTTAATTTTTATATTTGTAGATACAATGTTTATTTTGATAAATACAAAAAACACCACTTAAAACAACCACAGCTGCAATCATTAATTTTAGCAGTAGGAGGCTGTTGAGGCTCAAACTACAAGGTTAGCTTTTCACAAACAGCAGTTTTAGAGACTGTACGTTCTCATCAGGAAAGATTCTAACAAAAATGTTGGTAGGTATAGCACTGTTGTAGAAACACATAGAAAAACACAATCCACACAGAATCCAAACTTGTTTTTTTATCACACAAAAGCTACCATTAGCTCAACAGGACAGCAAGCAGCTAAAGCTGAATGGCATTTCCTCTCCGAAGCTGAACAGAGTTCCAAAAATGCAAAAATCAGGTGAAATGCTATTCCAAGATGGCTGTGATCTGTACAAAACAGTCCAGTAGGCTAATAAACTGTTTATTTACCCTTACTGTTTTTATCTCAATAAATCAGTAGCACACACAGTATCATAATAACTCTGGTAATTAAAATGTGGTTACAGTATTTAAATGCACAAATTGTAACACAAAGAACTGTTGGTCTTCTGGGCTAATCTTAGCAAACTCGGTCACTAAGCAAATCCCCGCTTTTCCTATTTGCAACTGGAATATGGTTAAGCTAGCTGTGGTGTCACACCCAGCTCCATTCCCAGTAATAAGCTTTTGTAACATTAATTATAATAATATGAGTATTTTTTAAATTATGCTATGTGGCAACCATTTAGGCAGATAGTTATTGTAGTGTGCATGTTTAGTGTTTTTCACCATTGGTTTTGCTAACATTGTTGCTTTAAAGTTAACGCTCAATATCCAACATAATAGACATAATAGAAACTATGTTAATTGGACTGGCTTTGTCCTGTAAAGGGCCTTGAAAAAAATTTTTTTGGGTGAATTGGCACCATACAAATAAACTAAACCATAATAATAAAAGTTACTCTAGCAGTGACTAATATCATACCCAGGTTCACTGAAAGGATGTGAGAGGCTTAAGCCAAGGTAATCTGCTTTTGACATACATATAGAGAGAGAGTTTTAGAAGTTTATGGGTGTTATAAATGAAATTGGAGGTGTACAATATCATACATGCCCATGAATGTAGTCTTCTTATATATTCAGCAGAAACTGAAGTTTAGATGACTTTTTAAACACAACCTAATAAAGCTAAAGTAGTCAGCTCTTTGTCTGTGTTTTTTTTTTTTTTTTTGTAAGAATACCTTAGATCTGATTTTAGAGATTAAGAATATTATATGTTTTGCCTAGCACTTTGTTTTTAAGCACACATTAATGAATGCTTGAAGGGCAAAGTGCGATTTTATTGTCTTTACCCGAGTACACTTTGACACTGGCTGGAGAAGCCAAGGGAAAACCTTCCTCTCCCTAAAATACTGGTGTGTTTCCATTTTAAAGGCACAGTGTATTCAAATTACAAATCCTTTTTAAAAGAAGTAATTCGCACAGATTCAACACCGAGATGTGCCAGTTATAAAGAAATAATATGCAAAATGAGGGCAAAGCTAAGAGGACTTATGAGCTGCTTTGAGTGTTCATACTGGCACTCTTAATAAAGACTTTTCATTCAGCTTTAGATGTTGTATATCATGTTCCTCAGTCCTTAACTAACTTGAAACTGATCTTATTGATAAAAGCCTGAGAGCTGGCATTTTTTTTCATTCACATCATCAAATGAAATAAGACACTCACAACTTCGCGGCAACTGAAACAGTACTTTCTTTTAATAACCTGATACATCTAGATTCAGTTCAGATTTTTCAGTTGACTCAGTAAGCATATAATTACATTTTAATAGTAAAAAAAACATTGCATGCATTTGCAAATGTTGCAGTAAGCTTGCTTGCATACCACAATGCTTTCGACCACTCCTAACTGCTGTCAAGCAGCCTGTTTGGTGACTCTACATCTACTGGTGAGTGAAATCCTGTCATAATACAAAACAATCTTAGTTAATGAACAACCAGGAGGTGCTGGCAAAGCCCTGTTGGTTGACTTCATAGGGGCTTGTAGCGATAAAATAAATTACTTTATTTCAATTTCACCTGATACAGCCACTTTGCTCTGATGTGTGTGTGTGTGTCTGTGTGTGTGGGTGTAGGTGTGGGTGTGTTTGTCTTTCTGTCACTTACTTTCTCTTTATGCAGTTGAAAGAGAAAGACACACAATGTGTGGGCGGAACAACTGAAAAATCAAGGTGGATACATAAAACAGACAGCAGAATCTCAGCCCAGTATGGTGTGGAAGAGAGAGCCAAAATGACCTGCATTAAGTTCACAGAGCTTTTGCTTTTCCTCCTCCTTAAACAGGTCAGCAGTCAGGAGCCAGAGACTGTGCTCAGGGAGAATGGCACCAGTATTGTGATGGGTTATTGTTTTGGAGCAGATTATATTGTTGTTTACAGATCTGCTCCAGACGGAGAACAACTATTGGGTAACTCCTCAAAGAAGAATCTGCCCAACACACCTCCTGCAGGCCTGCAGGGTCGAATTCTCATGAATGAAGATGAGAATCTGCTTGGGATGCATATCATTGGACTCACAGAACTGGACTCTGGGATCTACAGGAGAGAATGCTGGAAGAACCACACAGTAGCCAAGAATCACACAGAACAGCTCTTTGTGTGCAAAGAAGAGATTTCACCTGAAGAGATTCATGCCAATAATGAAGGTGGAACGGAGATTCGATGCAACAGTACTTCTGTTGGTCTGGAGGGAAATTTTGTGCGTTGGTACCAGGAACTACATCCAGAGTACAAGTCCACACTCCTGCTGGATAGCAGTGTTTCACTGGAGCCGGTAATGAAAGAGATGCAGGGTTTTGTGGAGGCCAGAGAAAACGGGGCTCTGCTCGTGTTACATAAAACTGTGTTACAGAATTTCCCACAGTATTACTGCGTTGTGTTGAAAGGTAAGACTTGCCTTAGTTTCCAAAACATATATCTTCCAGACCGCAGTGAAAGCAAGGAGGTTTTTGCCTCCAAAGGAGAAAAAGTGGTTCTAAATTGTACTGGTAATGGTGAACATCTGCAATGGGAGACACCACTGGGACAAATCAACAGCAGCAGCCCAAGTAACAATCAGATGTACATATCAGCTGGTAGAAAACCAGCAAGCTTCTCCTTAATTATTCCTGTCATTTCTGATAAACACAGTGGAACGTACTCATGCATTGCTCCGTTGTTTGAGATCGAGTACTCCTTGTTTCTTTGCCCCCAAAACACATTACCGAATAAAGTTGCCTCTATAGGAGAAAATGTCTCACTGGAATGCTCTTCTGGATTCGATAACCATAAAAGAGTCCAGTGGTACCGCCGTGTACAACAAGAGACCTATGAAATCATTGGGGACACAAATGATGAAAGTGTTATCATCCCAAATGATCTAAAAGGTAGAGTGAAACTGTCTGATTCTGGATTGCTGACCATCTCTGGCTTGAAAATAACGGATAAAAGGATGTACAAATGTGTTGTTATAAATGAATTCGTGGACAATCTGAACACTGAAGATTATAATGACGAAGATATGAATGAAGATGACTTCAGCGATGAGGAACACAGTAATGACATAGCAAGGTGCCACCTTAAACAGGATGTTTTTTTGAACATTTCAAACACAGGATTCACAAAAAAAGGTCATGAAGTTAAGCCAGATGAACCCTCTAACGTTACTGGGTATGCGGTGGCCGGAGGACTGCTGGGACTTCTTGTCATAGCAGTTATAGTGATAGTGATAGTGAAAAAGAAGCCCTGCGCAACAAACAGAAACAAGGATAATGAACAATCAAGTGAAATGAATCGTGGTTGTACAGATAAATTAAAACAGTCTGGTGAGGACGAAGATGAACACTTTTTGGGTTAGGGTTAAGATGTTTTATTTGACCACCTTGTCTATGGACTGTAACTGCTTTGAAATTGTTTCTCATGTAAAGGGCCTTGAGAAGACATTTGTTGTACATAAATAAACTGAACTGAATTAGCTAGCTACTAATGCTTTCAGTTTTTTTTTACACGCTTGTTGTGTTTTAGAGAACGTTTAGAGGACTTTTAAAAAAGACAAATTAGTTACTATTTCTCTTTTTCCTTCAGTTTTTAAGGAATGTTATTCTGTACGATGTGTTTTGTTGTATGTTGCATGGCTGGTGGGTGAAATGAGTAAAATCCAGTCTGACCACTCACCTGTCGAGATGTTGCTTGACTTGTTTCAGGGGAAAAAATCAGTCTGAAAATAATTAAAGTGTGAAAGAATTCAAACAGAAGCATCTATTCAGAGAATGATACCAGAGAATAATAACAGATAATGAAACAATACCAACAGGATTATATTTAGGTGTCAAGCACTGCAATACTTCATGGAAAACAAGAAAAGGTGTATCTTTAAAACATTCCCAAGTCTAAGCATGGTTTAACAGAATGCTAGCAGTTGCTAAAAAGAGACAATCGCTTCTGTTTTTATTTTTTTACTAGCTTTGTGAAACATCCAAGATCTTCAGACCTCAGCATTCTTGCTAGTGTTGTAATGACAGAGACAACTGGTGTCAGCACTGATGCAATGTGAGTATGCCATCTCACATTCATTTAATATCTGCAAACAACACACATATGTCTGATTCAAGCCGACAATAAAACAAATAACTTTTTCAACATCTCTGAGAAAGAAATGGGTCCTTGCCATGGCGAGAAACATCCAAGCTGACGTGTTAAGTTAAAAGAAACTGACATACTTTTTGTTTTCCAAATGCCTCTGTGGGATTCCCCTTGTGCTGTGGTTTTCTCCCACAGTCCTAAAGCATGCATGTAGGCTTAATTAGTAACTCTAAATTAATGTGTATGTTTGTATCTTAAGTTTGGGATGGACTGGAATTCACCCTACATCTGGGGATTTTGACAATGACGAGGACAATTTGCAAACAGTGAATTAGTTTTTAGTTGAACTTAAATTTGAATTGTGTAATTTTTTTAATATTGTAGTTTAAAAAGACCACTCCTCTCCTCTGACCCTAAAAAGTATTTCACTTTTTTTGTGAAATATGTTTACAGTGAGGATTGCACATGTCTATCATAATTGATTTTTAAAACATGCTCTTTTAACTATGTCTGAATCACTTTCTAAATATGTTGTCCAGGGATGTTTCAGATAGGATCTTTTTGTCCCGAAGCTGATTCATTTAGGAATAGGAAATTAACAATTATGAGTGACAGTACACAACTTCATAAAAGCTAACAATCAATGCAATATACAGGTCCTTCTCAAAATATTAGCATATTGTGATAAAGTTCATTATTTTCTATAATGTAATGATGAAAATTTAACATTCATATATTTTAGATTCATTGCACACTAACTGAAATATTTCAGGTCTTTTATTGTCTTAATACGGATGATTGTGGCATACAGCTAAGGGTAAGACACAGAAATAAATTTCTGAATGAATAGGCTGTTCCCAGAGTGCTGTATCAAGGCACCTCAGTGGAAAGTCTGTGGGAAGGAAAAAGTGTGGCAGAAAACGCTGCACAACGAGAAGAGGTGACCGGACCCTGAGGAAGATTGTGGAGAAGGGCCGATTCCAGACCTTGGGGGGCCTGCGGAAGCAGTGGACTGAGTCTGGAGTAGAAACATCCAGAGCCACCGTGCACAGGCCTGTGCAGGAAATGGGCTACAGGTGCCGCATTCACCAGGTCAAGCCACTTTTGGACCAGAAACAGCGGCAGAAGCACCTGATCTGGGCTACAGAGAAGCAGCACTGGACTGTTGCTCAGTGGTCCAAAGTACTTTTTTCGGATGAAAGCAAATTCTGCATGTCATTCAGAAATCAAGGTGCCAGAGTCTGGAGGAAGACTGGGGAGAAGGAAATGCCAAAATGCCAGAAGTCCAGTGTCAAGTACCCACAGTCAGTGATGGTCTGGGGTGTCGTGTCAGCTGCTGGTGTTGGTCCACTGTGTTTTATCAAGGGCAGGGTCAATGCAGCTAGCTATCAGGAGATTTTGGAGCACTCCATGCTTCCATCTGCTGAAAAGCTTTATGGAGATGAAGATTTCATTTTTCAGCACGACCTGGCACCTGCTCACAGTGCCAAAACCACTGATAAATGGTTTACTGACCATGGTATCACTGTGCTCAATTGGCCTGCCAACTCTCCTGACCTGAACCCCATAGAGAATCTGTGGGATATTGTGAAGAGAACGTTGAGAGACTCAAGACCCAACACTCTGGATGAGCTAAAGGCCGCTATCGAAGCATCCTGGGCCTCCATAAGACCTCAGCAGTGGCACAGGCTGATTGCCTCCATGCCACGCCGCATTGAAGCAGTCACTTCTGCAAAAGGATTCCCGACCAAGTATTGAGTGCATAACTGTACATGATTATTTGAAGGTTGACGTTTTTTGTATTAAAAACACTTTTCTTTTATTGGTCGGATGAAATATGCTAATTTTGTGAGATAGGAATTTTGGGTTTTCATGAGCTGTATGCCAAAATCATCCGTATTAAGACAATAAAAGACCTGAAATATTTCAGTTAGTGTGCAATGAATCTAAAATATATGAATGTTAAATTTTCATCATTACATTATAGAAAATAATGAACTTTATCACAATATGCTAATATTTTGAGAAGGACCTGTATAAGCATGTGAATTATTTGGCTTCAAGGTGCAGTAAAAAAAAAAAACCCAATACACTTAATCCGTATTACATATTCTACATTGCATGGATCCCACTTAACTCATCTAATTCATTGTCACTTTGCTCTAAACATTCTAAAATTTAAAGAGTAGTTTTTCCTTCCTTTCACAGACAGCTTTCTGGTTACGAGACACAGACAGGAAGCTGCACCAGACAATACAGTCTATTTTTTACTGACAGCGTCATTGTAATGAGTGAAAAACACTAGATTGTTAAGGGGAACCCCAAATTTGTTAGACTTGGAAAATAATGTGCATGATGTATAGTAACAGGTATCAAGGTGTTGAGTTTAGCCCTAGACTATGATACTATTTATTAAAAACTGCCTTGATCTGGATCTAATATTTGGGAGCAGCTAAGACCATCCCTAAATTTTTCCTTTAATGAACATTTTTGAACATCTATAATTTTGCTCTATTTACCCAAATTTGGCTGGCATGCTAAACACAACTCCCTAAAATGTGCTACAGCAAGGTTTATTGAACACATTTAATATGAGAGAGAAAATAGAACATTATTTATCCAAAAAACTGCATATACAAAAGAGAGTGGCCTAAATTGGATAATAACTTCAATTTGACAGCGTTTAATTTTACTTTAGCTGAATTTGGCAATACATACAGTAAATAAAATAAGCTAAAACAAGTTTTTTATGCTTAGGGGAAAATGAGGATTTTGTTTTTACACATAACAAGTAGTCATGCACACATGCTCATATCTATGGGTAATTCAGGTAACCAATTAACCTAACATGCATATTTTTAGACAGTGGGAGGAAACCAGAGTACCTGTAGAGAACCCATGCATGCATGTCGAGAACATGCACAAACCAAGAATCTAAACAGATTCATAATCCCCAATTTATTTGTCATTTGGCAACCTTATCATGACTTATTCAGTTTGAAGAACTTTCAAAATGAGAGAACAAATTGTCATCTTGTTCTCTTTTCAGACCTTGATAATTGACTTAATCAACAGTATGTGGATATTTAATATGCAGCGGTTGTTAATCTGTAATCCCAGAGGTCTTGCCCAGCGAGGCCACTGAAACACCTCTGCTCTCCCTCGGGGTTGCCAGTAACACTGGGTTTAGGACTCCTTTCAATACCAGACCATACTTTAGGAGAAGCATGAATAATGTAAAAGTCAGTATAAAATCTGAAGAAGTGGTAGGATGTTCATGAACTCGAAAAAGTGAAAACTTTTGCTGTTTGGATAAGATATCTCCAGAATTCTATGTTGATCAGACTATCACTATAAATTCTAATTAGTTCAGTCAGTCTGCAAAGCTGCTCAGTCAAACCGATGCTGCACCTTTATAAAACATCATCTATAAAACTTGTGTTTGTTTAAGCCCTTTAAGGATTAGAAAAATGTATTAGAAAGAGTTAATTTCATCAAATTATTTTCCTGTAAAATATTTCTCTGTTAACTGTACACAACAAATTATCTTATTACTATGTAAAACTGAGAAAACCCATCTGTAATTGAATACGCAACTTCATTCGTTATGCTTATTTTTGAGCCAGACAAAACACATTTGTTTTATTTGTAAATCTAAAAAAACAGGATTTATTGCAGTTTTTGCACTTTGCAGAACCATCCTGGCTTTTCCTTTTAGCCAGATTGGACATGTTTGGATAAAAGGATGGTGCTGGAGAGTGACACTTCAAATTTCTTTTTAAAACAAGCATTTTGTATGGAAAACAATATAGTTTGTTCAAAGTGACCATCAGTACATAGATTGGAAAGAGATTTTCTGTTTATTACACCACGATGAACAAGGAAAAGAAGAAAATGCAGGTTAAAGTTAAATAGACCAAAGAAATTCTGTGTATCATCAGGCATGTCTTTTACGAAGCACATTTCCATTGGATCTAGAAAGACTGCTGGGTTGTTTCTCTTACAGATGCCAATTAGGCCCCTGCAGGCACAGAAAACTGCAGCATACTGTAAAACAATTCCTGCACTTTATTATGAGACAGCTGCAACTCATTAGAAAGCCCAAGTTAATATTTTTATATATCTTTTTTAAACTGTAATAAATGAGCAAACACAGATTTTCTTATCTAAACATATGGGTTTTAAAGTTTTTTTTAAAAACTCTGAGAGTTTCCTATAGGTCACACCATCAGCTCATTACTGATGCAAAATTCATAATGCAGAGAAAAGATACCCAGTGTCTGCATTTGGTATTGTTTTGTAAATTATTTGAAAGTGGAATAATAGTTAATACACAATGAACTACAGCAAACATATCATATGCATAAACTAAGACATTTAAACATCGGATCCGTTCCATGTTTACCACGGTAAAGCATCCCCTTTTTTATTACAGTCATGTCCATGTTGCTCCAAATGTGAAGTCTGGACTACAGAATGTCCACCTTAGCACCTGGTCTCTTCTAGCACAAAGCCACGCTGCTGTAATGGATGCATTATGCGGTTTAGCAATGTCTTGCTAATATATGTACCAGCTTTCCAAAAAACAAAATACAATGTTTAGATGTGTAGGCTGCCAGTGGCATAAGCACAAATTGCACTCTCACACAGTTATACAGTGTCATGAAAAAGTACTTTCTAAAAGCTTTTTTCTGTGTCTCACAACAAAAAGCTGCTTTGCTCTTCCAAAACAGCAATAGTATGTTGGACTTTAGTGAAATCATCACAGTCAGACTGTGATGACTTGACTAAAGTGCAATATACTATTGCTGTTTTGGAAGAGAAGTTTGAGATATAGACCCCAACCTATGCTCAGTTTACCTCAGAAGCGTACAAGGCTTTTCCAATGTTTTGATCTTATAGTCTCAGGGAGGAAAATATCATTTATGGTAGACTCAGGAGCGAATTTGTCCGATGTTAAGGTCAGATGAATTCTTAACACCCCCAAAACTCAGTGGAAACTATGTTTTCTCTATGTCAGCATCGGGACAGACTACGAAGGAGCATGTCACAAGACCCATGGCACAAAACCCATTGCAGAGACCTTTACTTCCGGAGTAATGGTCTCTGCGCAGTTTGTACAGTTTGTATGCTTATAAATGAAAGGTGCAAAATTATTTTTTTTCACAGCAGTTGCTGGAGAAGGTTAGATCCCTCTTCTGATTTTAATGTATTCTGTTGATTTCAGCTGTACTGCACATGTGTATTTGGGACCTGACAAAGAATATGAGAAAGCTTGGTTTACCATGTCTTGTGAATCTGTAACACAAGATTAAACAGATGTAGGTTATTTTGACTCAGAGTGCGAAAAAGAATCTGATTGGACTGTGGTATCACAAAATTCTAATCTTATGTTTTCCGAGCGACTTTCTGTATTTAAAAGGTCTTTTCTAAGCACAATTGAACAAAGGACTGTTCAATTGTGCCTAGAAAGTTATCCTTTATCCCGTCATGGCTCATTTGTTGAAACTGATGTTGCCAAACATCCATTTTGGCCCAGGTGCCTCCAGGCCTGTCGGCAAAAAGTAAATATGATGTGTAAAAGATGTACAAGTTGTAAATGCTTCGGTATGCAACCCAGAACTCCCACGGTTTCAAACCTGCACACTATTTTGTCAGAGGTTCCTCCAGGTGCAAATTTGTTTGTGTTGTTGATCTCTCAAATGTGCTTCCTAGTGTGTCTGTGGACAAGAAGAGCCAATTTGGTTCGCTTTTGCGTGTGAAGGAGATCCTTAGACTTTCACTTGTTTATGTCAAAGTTATTGTGAAAGTCCAACCGTATATAATGCTGTATTGAAAACTAGTCTTAACACATTGGAGTTGACCCAGTTTCTGCTTTGTTACAGTACGTTGATGATATCCTGTTGTGTTGTCCTGCTGAGGAGCAACTTGAGAAAGACACTGTCACACCCCTGAGACCTTTGCATTCAGAAGGACACAATGCCTCTCTCTCTGAACTTTAGTTTGTCCAGACAGAAGTTACCTTTGTAGGTCATGTTGTTTCTGCTGAAGGCAAGACACTTTCCTAAAAATGTGTGGCTGCAGTGCAAAATATTCCTAAACCTGAATTGATGTCATTTCTGGGCATGACTTCATATTGCAGGAATTTTATTCCTAACTATTCCTGTATGGAAGCCCTCTTAGGAGCTTTCATGTATGACAAAGGTCTTCAATCTCATGAGAACATTGTCTGGACACCTGAATCAGAAGCAGCTTTCACACAACTTTCTGAATGGTCTCTAGTATGGTTTGATAAAGCTGTATTAGGTCTTGGTAGATATAGACATAGTTATATCTACAAAGATGTACAAATTATGTAGACATAGTTTATGTGTGTTTTCAGACCATTGAGGACTGGGGTGGGCACCCCTGGTTTATGGACTCTGAAAATCAATGCATTTTCTAATAATTTGCGTTTTAAACAACATTCCAATGTTTTTGCGCTTGGGGTTGTATAGAAAAGGCTGAAAAGGGTAATACAAATGACTAAGTACATGTGGAAAAACACACAAAACAGCATGTAAAAGCTTCAGTAATAACACAGCAAAATCTAGCCCACAAACACAAACTTTCTTATATTGTATTGCTGACACTGCCTCCAAGTGGCAGAAAGACATTATGGTACAGTATGTAGAGCAAACTTCCACCTGTGAGAAATTAAGTATGGTTCTTGGTTGATTTATGTTCCTGTTGCTAAAAACTGCAAACAATCAGTCAAGCTGAATAAGTCACTTGAACGTGCCACTGATAATGTCAAATTTCAAGTTTTATCATGCCCTGACATGTATAATATCTAAATTAAAAGAGATATTCAATTCAATTCAAAGATACTTTATTGATCCCCGAGGGGAAATTACAATTCCAGTACAACCCATCCAAACATACATCATGACACAAGACAAGGGGGGACGGGTCACCGAGGCTTTGCTGCCCACTCACAGGCGCTGCCCTTGCTAGATGAGAAAAGAGGCCACATTAGGAAAGTAGAGGGAAAAAAATAATATTTCACACTTTATCCTTAGCAGGATACAGTTTGAGATTGGAAAGAGATATGGAAAATTGTTTTACATAACTTTATTTTGTGAAGTTGTTGGTTTGCATGGACATCCTTTCTTGACCAATAGGATACCACCCTTCCTATGTAACTAATAAAGAGATGCAAAACCTAAATCTTTAGAATGAAGTGATCAAATTCATGCAGCATAAAGGGAAAAGTTTGGTGCTTCTTAAAATCAGTGAAGGCGACATGTTGTTGATGAAGAAAAATCTATATCCATCTTCTATACTCACTGATCCTTGCACGGTAGGTGGTGGGGCGTGGGGGGGATGGGGTAAGGTGGGGGTGTGGTGCATATTCCCAGTGGTTAGTGGGCGAGAGGTGGGGCACACCCTGACCCTCGACAGGTCGCCAGTCCATCATAAGGCATCACAGACACAAACACAGACAACAATGCATGCACACACTTACCACTCACTTACACATACCTAAGGCCATCTTAGTGAGACCAGTTAACCTAAGGGTAATTTTTTGGGATGTGAAAGGAAACTAAAGTACCTGGTGAGAATCCATGCATGCATGGAGAGAAGATCCAAACTCCATGAAGAAACACGCCAGGCTGGAATTCTAAGCCAGGAAGGACCTTCTTTCTGCAAGGCAACAGTGCTCCTAACTGTGCTGTTGTATATCCAGAAGAAATACAAAAACAACAAACAAAAAAAACAACAACACTGCATTCATGATTTAGTCTGTGTTGCCTTCAGTGCCACAAACAGCTCCAACCAAAGTTTTGTATGTAGTCATGTTTTGGGAATCAGTGGTCTGTCAGGATCTGGAGGTGTGATCTACCTGCTGCTAACTCTTCTTCACCACTAGGTGTGGCTGGCTGGAGGACGGAGAGGGACAGGTGTGGCTCATTGAGCCTTCAGCTGAGCAGTATAAAGAGGACGTGGTGCCAGCACTTTGTTGCCTGAACATTTTGTCCTTGCGGTACAGCCTTCTGGTCAGCTTGATTGTTTTGAAGATTTCTGAGATAGAAAACTTGTTTTTTGAGTACAGTCGTACTAATCACTTCTTGTCCTGCAGATTTCAGGTGCTGACTCCTGGACCGGACTCAGAATAAACCAGAACCACTGAGACTCTGTTGGACCTCTCTCCTTGAAACTTAGATCAGACCAGCTGGCAATCCGCGAACCCTCCAGAGAAACCTTCCAGCTGAGCGAACGCTGTCCAGCCCCAGATCACCCGTTGTCCATCCTCCTGAGCTTGCAAATAAAGAAACCAGATCAAAGATAACAGTACGTTGTCTCTGGGTGTCTCTGCATGTGGGTCAGGTCGCCAATAAGCATTATGACAAGGTCAACACACAACTCTGGTGCTTTCTTAAAGTTTTACATTTTACAAATCCGAGATGTTTTGCAGACCGATCAAATCACTCCCACACACCTCACCTTTCTGAGCCCTGATACATATTTATGATGCACAAAAGTGCTAATACACCTCAGGAAGAAATAGGATGTTTGCTAAAAATATTTGCTCTGCTGGTTTATGCAAAGCATAAAATCTTACTGCATTTAGTAAGTTTGGCAAAGTCCTAAACTGTCAGTTACAATTTTATTTTCAGGGTTTTTTTTTTTTACAGAAATAGTTTATCTTGTCAATATACAGAGTGTAGTAATTATTATCATTACCTCACTGTAGGCCCTTTGTCAATGTTATCTCAAAGCAATTTTTTTCTGAAACACTAAAAATACAACAACACTAAATACTGTTAAAGTTGTGAAATTCTTTGAACATTTTTACATTTTGACTACTTGCATCCCCAAATTTCAGAGCATTTTATTGGGAAAAAGTGTATAGTTAAGAAGGAAAATGAGACTTGGTTTTAAAGATTTTTTTACAAATGTACATATGAAAACTGTGAAGTGAGTTTGCATTCAGCCCCCTGTACTCTGAAAATTCTAAATAAATCCAGTGCAACCACCTGCTTTCCAAAGTCACCCAATTGGTAAACATAGTCCACCCAGGTGTAGTTTAATCTTACAAAAACAGCCGTTTGGTAAACAGCCTCAGGATGTTTTTAGGGATAACATAAGGGATAGCAAAAAAAACATGTCATCCTTTTCATCTATTCTCTGCAAAAACGTTGCTGCTTTTAGTCTTTTTGGCCTACATGCAAAACAGTGTTTGGCTGAAAAGTTCCCCTACACATCACCCTAAACACACCACTCAATAGGAATCACGGTAGTGGCAACATGCTGTGTGGACGTGGGGATCAGAGTTGATGGGTGGAGCTAAATACAGGCCAATAGAGGGACAACCTGTTGCAGGCTGCAGAAGATTTAAAACTGGGGAAGATGTTCGCCTTCCAGGAGGACAGTGATCCTAAACATACAGTCAGAGATGTGATGTATGGTTTAGATCCAAGTATTCTCATGCTTTAGAATGGCCCAGTCAAAGTGCAAACCCAAGTCCTATTAAGAATTTGCTCTCATGCAATCTGACTGAGTTTAAGCTATTTTAAAAAGAAGATGCACCAAGCTAGTAGTTGGTGCATAGTGGTTCCACAAAATATTAACTCAGGGACCTAACCAGAAATGCAAGCTTCTTTGTTTTTTAATTGTAAAAAATTAAAACTATACAATAATTCTTTTGCTTACACTTTTACAATTGTGCACCACTTTTTGTTGGTCTATTGAAGAAAGTTGCAGGTTGTAATGTGACAAAATTGGCAAAAGGTAAAGAGGTTAAAATATTTTTCTGCACGTTACTGTACCTATTTATGTATATTATTTGTCCATCTGAATACTTAGGGACAGGGTGAGATTTGGCAAAGTGAATAAGCTGCTAAGATGTGGAAAATCTGATGAGTGAACACATGGAAAGAAAAGGAGGAACGTGCAAAAAGGATTTTCCACATTACCCAGTTTTCCTTTAATTCCCTCTTCCTAGGGTTGACATGTGTAATTAAGAAAAGGCTCGGTCACACAGAAAGCCCTCGAGAGTCTCAAGAGAGTGCAAGGAATTGTTCATGCCTCAGAGAGTAGCGAGTTCCTGCAGCAGGCTTCCTTCAGCTTGTTACAGCCAGAGACTTTAAATGGATCGCCTTAATGGCTGCCGCATCCCTCAGACCATCTGCGTGTGTGGGAGGGTATGTTAGAGAAGTGGGCGCATGTCTGTCTCAGTGCTCACAGGCCTTTTTGTTTTAAGTTTATCCGCAGTGAGCAATTGTAATGGCAGAGATGACAGAATTGAGTAAAATAATGTGTTAAGTCAGATCTATGATTGTAGTCTGAGACACTGTTGTGTTCACTTCTGAAAAACATGCAAAGTTTTGTGACTAGACTACCAATTTGAGGATTATCTAAAGTTTTCTTTGGACGCAGTACATTTCAGCAAGATTCCTCCTGCATCTCCCTTTATCCGACAGCTAACGCTCCAGGAGCAGTTCTGTCTGTCCGATCGGGAGCTCTTGTTCAGTAGAAACAGCACGTCTGCTCTGTGCTCCCTGGTGGTTGCCAGGCTAAGCCTGCTGAGGGCCGATCTGCTGTAATTTTCCAGGTCCATTACTCCAACAAATGTGATGGCTATGAGCCTTGTGAGCGTGAAACAGTTGGTGGGATAAAGAGACAGAGAGGGAGAGAGATAGAGCACAGGGTACCTTGTCGTTGTTCCTGTCTGGCCATATTGTCTGAGAGTGTGTCACCGACTCAACTAATGGCACCAATTATGCACCAGAGAGCACAGTTGATGGGCTGGTTTTAGAGCAAAGGTGCTGAGGGAAAAATAGCTAAAGGTCCACAAACTGCCAGAAAAGATATGTGAGAAAGGATTCAGATGAGCCACTGGGGGTTTTCCTTTCTAATAGCCGTCTGTTTGTTACCCAGACGTGGATGTGTCTGGTTGGATTGCAGCCACAGGGATTTATGTGTTATTTACAAAGGAACAATCCAAGTGAAGCTAGAGCCAATTGAATGTTCTCAATAAAACAGTTCTCACCTGGAACTAGTAAAAGCTCAATAAATTTGAGTTGAAGACTGAAACCCAGAAACTGCAGAGAATGGGGCTGAGGTGCTGTTATACCTTGTAGTCTTTAACTTTGTAAAATTTCATCACGCATTTATGTGATGAAACTATTGGCCAACAGAGGAAGTGTTTGTCAGATATAACAACCAGGACCTAAAACAGGAGCTGCATTCAACAGATTTATTCAATGAGTTCAACAGGAAAGTAAACAAGCTTCTCTATCCAGGCCAGAAACCAGACTGTAAACTCACCAGATCCTCTTTGTGCCTCTGACATTTAGAAGACAAATAACTCAATCCACAAAGGTGTAGCTTTAGGTGAAGTGTAATAGGCTGCCTGCCATGTAACACACGCATGGTTAATGGCAAGGAGCTCAGAATAGATCAAATATTTCAGAAAGAAGCGATGGGCAGCAGCAGCAGGTGCACAGAGCAAACAGCCACAGCAGTGAGACAACTGGACTCTCCAAGACACATGGGGTGCTTGACAAAGTATTCACACCCTTGAATATCTCCACATTTTACAACCACACATTTTAATGTTGTATTGGGATTTTAGATGATTAACCAATGCAAAGGTACACATACTTTTAAGTGAAAGGTTTTCAAAATGGTTTTCATTTTTTTTACAAATTAAATTCAGTTAATTTTTCGTATTCGTACTTGTCATCTTCTGCTTTATCTGGGACCGGGTCGCGGGGGCAGCAGACTCAGCAGAAACGCCCGGATGTCCCTCTTCCCAGACACCTCCTCCGGGGGGAGCTCAAGGCGTTCCCAGGCCAGCTGAGAGACATAGTCCCTCCAGCGTGTCCTGGGCCGTCCCCTGGGCCTCCTCCCGGTGGGACGTGCCTGGAACACCTTCCGAGGAAGGCGTCCAGGAGTCATCCGGTGCCCGAACCACCTCAACTGGCTCCTCTTGATGTGAAGGAGCAGCGACTCTACTCCGAGCCCCTCCTCACCCTATCTCTAAGGGAGTGCCCGGCCACCCTACGGAGGAGGAAGCTCATTTAAGCCGCTTGTATCCGGGATCTCGTTCTTTCGGTCATGACTTAAAGTTCATGGCCATAGGTGAGGGTAGGAATGTAGACCGACAGGCACAGTGCCCCCACCGATCCGTCTGTCGATCTCCCGCTCCATTCTTCCCTCACTCGTGATAAAGACCCAGAGATACTTCCGGTCGAGAACCATGGCCTTAGACTTGGAGGAGCTGATCTTCATCCCAGCCGCTTCACACTTGGCTGCGAAGCGCCCCCGTGCATGCTATAGGTCTTGGCTAGAGGGGGCCAGCATCTGCAAAAAGAAGAGACAAAATCCTCTGGTCCCCAAACCAGACCCCGTCTGGCCCTTGGCTGTGCCTAGAAATCTTGTCCATAAAAGGTATGAACACAACCGGTGACCAAGGGGAGCCGTGCTGGAGTCCAACATGCACTGGGAACAGGTCCGACTTAGTGCCACCAATGCGGACCAAACTCCTGCTCCATTTGTACGGAGATCAGATGGCCCCTAATAAAGGGCCTCCGATTCCATACTCTTGGAGCACCCCCCACAGGGCACCTCGAGGGACACAGTCGAATGCCTTCTCCAGGTCCACAAAACACATGTGAACCGGTTGGGCAAACTCCCATGAAACCTCGAGTACCCTGTAGAGGGTATAGAGCTGGTCCAGTGTTCCACGGCTGGGACGAAAACCACACTGCTCCTGCTGAAGCCGAGGTTTGACTATCGGCCGGACTCTCCTCTCCAATACCCTGGCATATGCCTTACCAGGGAGGCTGAGGCGTGTGATCCCCCTGTAGTTGGAACATACCCTCCGGTCACCCTTCTTATGAAGGGGGACCACCACCCCAGTCTGCCAGTCCAGAGGCACTGTCCCCGACTGCCACGCAATGTTGAAGAGGCGTGTCAACCATGACAGCCCAACAACATCCAGAGACTTGAGGTACTCAGGGCGGATCTCATCCACCCCGAAAGCCCTGCCACCGTGGAGCTTTATAACCACCTCGGTGACTTCAGCATGGGTGATGAAAGAGTCTAACCCCGAGTCCCCAGCCTCTGTTTCCACCAGGGAATGCCTGATGGCAGGATTGAGGAGATCCTCGAAATACTCCTTCCACCGCCTGATAATGTCCTCAGTCGAGGTCAGCAGCCTCCCACACCCACTGTAAACAATGTTGGCAAAGCACTGCTTTCCCCTCCTGAGGCGCCGGACGGTTTGCCAGAATTGTTCCGATAGTCCTTCTCTATGGCCTCACCGAACTCCTCCCAGGCCCGAGTTTTTGGCTCTGCCACAGCCCGGGCCGCGGCACGCTTGGCCTCACGGTACCCGTCAGCCGACTCAGGAGTCTCACAAGCCAACCACAGCCGATAGGACTCCTTCTTCAGCTTGACGGCGTCCCTTACTGCCGGTGTCCACCACCGGGTTCGGGGATTGCCGCCATGACAGGCACCGCAGACCTTACGGCCGCAGCTACGGGCAACAGCATTGACAACAGGTGAGGAGTACATGGTCCACTTGGGCTCTATTTCTCCAACATCCCCCGAAATCTGGTCAAAGCTCTCCCGGAGGTGGGAGTTGAATACATCCCTGGGCCGAGGGCTCTGCCAGACGTTCCCAGCCGACCCTCACTATGCGCTTGGGCTTGCCAAGTCTTTCTGGCTTTCTCCTCTTCCAGCGAATCCAACTCACCACCAGGTGGTGATCAGTGGACAGCTCAGCCCCTCTCTTCACCCGAGTGTCCAAAACATGCGGCGAAGGTCTGACGATACGACAACAAAGTCGATCATCCGAAACGACAGTCAGAGACCTGTCCCCAACCTGAAGGCGCTGGGATGCGACCCTCTCATCCACTGGGGTAAACCCCAACACGAGACGGCTGAGCTGGGGGGCAACAAGCAAACCCACCCCAGCCCGCCGCCTCTCCCCGTGGGCCTCTCCAGAGTAGAAGAGAATCCAGTCTCTCTCGAGGAGATGGGTTCCAGAGCCCACGCTGTGCGTGGAGGTGAGCCTGACTATTTGCAGTCGATATCTCTCGACCTCCTAGGATCGTTCGGGCACTCAAACCCCTCCACCACGTTAAGGTGGCGGTTCAAGGAGGGGCAGTTAATTTTTCATTAAGACAAATGATCTTTTAGTTGGTCAGACTGAACAATTTTAAATCATTGATTTATTTTATTTCGGCATGTGAGAAACATGGAGCATTGTTACTGACAGAAAGAGACAACTCTTTTAACTGAGTGTGGCAGAGCTAACTTGTCCAGGAGAAGCCAAACTTTTTTTTTAAATTACATAGCTGTTAAAAATCTAAACAACAAAGCCAATTTGTTTATTCATGTGCAGATAATGCTAGATTAAAGCCAAAATACATAAAACAATGGTAAAGTTTACTTCACCCGAGAGTGGAAATGAGACCATCTAAATTCAAGAGAGCAGAAGCAATCACAACACAGTTGCATATTGTTAATTCAAGCTGGTGGAGCTGCACCTTTGATGCACAGATGGTGTGTGCAAACTTCCTCGTTTCACCTCCTGCTCTTCCTTCGCTGTAATCTCTCCAAGTCTCTCATCCCTCATGTCCCACATTCTTCTTTCCTCTCACCATCCAGTGCATCACTCTGGAAGAAATCAGTCACCCTCCTGTCAGCGAAGCGCCTCCACTTGAACACCTAAGTTTAACTAAATAGAATTGGCAAGCAGGATGGGAACACCATAGTTGGGTGACTTCCTGTGACTGCCTGATTCTTCTTAGATTTTGGAGCCCCTAAAGGGACTGTCCAAAGTAGAGACATTCATGTCTTATATCTCCTCTGTTAATGATCTGATCTGGGCAACATACAGACAACACAGGCACATTGGGTTTGGGGTTCTGTGAGCTTCAACAACAACAAAAAAAATACTCCAACTGAGAAGTCAGAACTGAATTCATTCATCATTTTAAAAGACAAAGGATATATTCTGAGCACTGGTATTGTATGCAGTCTACCTCCCAATGGTAAAGAATTTGTTCGCTTAAATTCCCAGAGTGTGTTTGCATTAACTTTCTTGATAATCAGCGAAAGGGAAATTTGAAGGTTTGTTTAAAATTTAAGTGAAAAACAAATAATTAACCTGATCTAAAGTAAAAAATAAAAGATTTTCTTCCTGTCTTTTTTGCTTTTAAGTTACAGACGAGTGACAATGTAATGGGAAAAACAGTCCAAAATATTACTGGGCTCAACACATGTAAAGGTATTATTTCATACTGTGTTACAGGCCAGGAAAAGCTCAAACTACCTCTAAGGTTCTTTTCTTGAAGACCTTCAGAGGTCTTGGAAATATTTTTTAAATTGTTTGGCATTCAGCATCATCTCAGTATTTGTGTGTGAAGTGACAACAAAACACCAAGAGGATTCTAAGTTAAAACATGTTTTGTTAGATCATTCACATGTATGGACTCTGAAACCATAAACTGGTCCAACCTTAATTTTCACTTGCAAAGTCCAGACTTAAATATGCCTGACCTCTAAAATCAAATAATCACTTAAATAGAACCTGACAGACAACATGAATTACAGTCATATTCAATAAATTAGAATATGTGTTCCAATGAATATTGTTTGTCAGATTAAGAGTATTTTTTGAAAATAATTTTTAAGGAGGTATAAAACATACCTTTCAAAAAGCCCACATATCTTATCAAAAACCTTTTTAATGGTCTGATGTAATTTCTTTAATCTTAAATTTCATGTTTTCATTAGCAGAAAATCCTCTTAACAGAAACAAAGGCTTGAAAACATCAGCTTGTGTGCAGTTTATATATGTTTCACTTAATGAGCTAAGTTATTAAAAAAATGAACTTTTCAACAATATTCCAATTTACTGAATTGGTCTGTAGGCTAAAGATCTCACTAAGCAACACATCATGCCCTGATCAACAAAATTCAAGAACAGATTAACAACATCACTGGCCCTGGAGAGCTTGACAAAGTCATGCTAATGGATTTGAGACTCCAACAAACCCCAATAACAGCCACTATCCACAAATGGATAAATCATTGAACAATGGCGAACCTTTTTATGAATGACTGGCCTACCAAAATTACTCCAAGAGCGAACTGAAAACTCAGCCAGGAAGGGCACTAAAGAGTCCAGTGCAACAACTAAAACGCTGCAGGCCTTACTTGCTCCAGTTAAGATCGGTGTAAGACCAGTGACTGATGAGACAAAAGCTGAACTTTTTGGAAGGTGTGCATCCTCTTACATTTGGCGTAAAACTTAGTGTATTTTATAAAAATAACATTACAGTTACACATAATGGTAGTGTGCTTGTCTGGGGCTACTTTGCTTCTTCAGGACCTGAAGGACTTGAAGTAAATGATGGAATAATGAATTCTGTTCTCTACCAGAAATTCCTGAAGGAGAATCTCTTGCCATCAGTTTGTGACCTTAAGCTCAAGCTCTCTTGGGTTATACAGCAGGGAAATGATTAAAAATAATATTTTGTTCTAGTCAAAGTTTGGACTTAAATTTGATTGAAATGCTTTGGAATAAACAGGTGATTCATGCTGAACAACCCTCTAGAGTGGCTGAATTAAAACACTTCAAGTGCTTAATTGCAGTTATCACCTGGGGTAGCACAAACAGGTAACAGACATGGGGAGAAATTACATTTTTCCTTAATAAGTGAAATAATTATTTGAAATTATCTTTTAAATATTTTTCAGGTAATCTTTGTCTGATATAAAAATTTGATAATCAGAAAATAAAGGAAAAGGATATGAAAAACATGCAGCATGCTGAGCAGTTATCAGTTTTCTCTTATTTTGAGGGGAAAAATTTAGTTTTTGTAAAATATTTCAAGCAGTTCCTGAGACAGATGGTCATAAAAAGCCAGGACAGTCCTTTCTGGTGCCACGCCACTTTGCAAAATAGCCTATGCAGATAACTCATATTAAATGATACATGATTATTGGAACAAACATTACTCACAGTTCTGGTAAGAAGAACAGTTTTGATTAATTTTAACACCTTCATTTGATATTTTGTTTTAATTTGTAGTCTAAATTTTAATTTAATCTTGCTTGACTTCTTCCAAATGTTTCAGGTCATGATGCACAAAATTAAAATAGTAGAGACCCGAGACCCTGATAATATTTTGCTGAAGCATACAAACATTGGTAATAAGGAAATTAAATAAGGACACAGTGAAAATGCTGTTTTTATCATTTTAGAACTACTGTATTAATATCTTGTAACAGTTATAGTAAAAATGTGCTCTTAGCAAGGTTTCAAAACTCAGGGTGGAACAGAGAACTGAAGCAATAACTCAAAATATTCATGGAGTTATAGCACTGTTTCAAGATTATCTCCCCTGCTTCCATTATCTAAAGAACAGACCTTGTAATATTATCAATGTCCCGTGTCATTCAAAGTCTATGTTGAAGTGAAAACTGTACATTAAAGAACTATAGGTAGGAGCAGGGGGTTTGGGTCAGTTTGGCCCTTCCCCTAATCACATTTTGATTTTATACCCACTTATTACCATTTCATTGCATCCTCCATCCATTTCATACAAATAAACAAACCCTTTTATACCCATGTGCTTCACCTTCACATATAATTCTATGTCTCTTGGTAGTAGTAGAAGTATTTTATTTATTTATCGTATTTTTAAAAGTATGGAGATAAAATTTTAAAAATGCTCAAATCTCATGTATATTTTAATTTGATTTTATATGACTCTGACGTTTTTGTATCACACCAAATTTCCATTATTTATTGTTCTAGTCGCTGTTTGTGCCAGTCAGCTCCTCTAAAGTGACATTAAACAACCCCACCCCCTAATATTTATTGGAGTCACATAACCCCATTTTCATAAAGCAGACTATGAGTAAGAGCTAGAAATCATACTTCATTACTTGAAATCATCAGCTCTCAAAGTGGATATGAAGCTACCCCAAGGTGGGTATGAATTGACATCTGGTCGGTATGAAACCTCCTGTGTTGATGGCTTCTTTTCGTACCTCAAAAAGTCAAGTACAAAATGATCAAAATGGGAAAAAGTACAAACTGGCGAAGGGGCAAAATGATGCGTGCCTCCTAATGGGTGAAATACAGTATGTATCTGAATGATTAATGGCTGGCTCTTCAATGTATATACAGGGGTTGGACAATGAAACTGAAACACCTGTCATTTTAGTGTGGGAGGTTTCAAGGCTAAATTGGACCAGCCTGGTAGCCAGTCTTCATTGATTGCACATTGCACCAGTAAGAGCAGAGTGTGAAGGTTCAATTATCAGGGTAAGAGCACAGTTTTGCTCAAAATACTGAATTGCACACAACATTAGGGGTGACATACCAGAGTTCAAAAGAGGACAAATTGTTGGTGCACGTCTTGCTGGTGCATCTGTGACCAAGACAGCAAGTCTTCGTGATGTATCAAGAGCCACGGTATCCAGGGTAATGTCAGCATACCACCAAGAAGGATGAACCACATCCAACAGGATTAACTGTGGACGCAAGAGGAAGCTGTCTGAAAGGGATGTTCGGGTGCTAACCCGGATTGTATCCAAAAAACATAAAACCACGGCTGCCCAAATCACGGCAGAATTAAATGTGCACCTCAACTCTCCTGTTTCCACCAGAACTGTCCGTCGGGAGCTCCACAGGGTCAATATACATGGCTGGGCTGCTACAGCCAAACCTTTGGTCACCCATGCCAATGCCAAACGTCGGTTTCAATGGTGCATGGAGCATAAATCTAGGGCTGTGGACAATGTAAAACATGTATTATTCTCTGATGAGTCCACCTTTACTGTTTTCCCCACATCCAGGAGAGTTACGGTGTGGAGAAGCCCCAAAGAAGCGTACCACCCAGACTGTTGCATGCCCAGAGTGAAGCATGGGGGTGGATCAGTGATGGTTTGGGCTGCCATTTCATGGCATTCCCTTGGCCCAATACTTGTGCTAGATGGGCACGTCACTGCCAAGGACTACCGAACCATTCTTGAGGACCATGTGTATCCAATGGTTCAAACATTTTATCCTGAAGGCGGTGCCGTGTATCAGGATGACAATGCACCAATACACACAGCAAGACTGGTGAAAGATTGGTTTGATGAACATGAAAGTGAAGTTGAACATCTCCCGTGGCCTGCACAGTCACCAGATCTAAATATTATTGAGCCACTTTGGGGTGTTTTGGAGGAGCGAGTCAGGAAACGTTTTCCTCCACCAGTATCACGTAGTGACCTGTCCACTATCCTGCAAGAAGAATGGCTTAAAATCCCTCTGACAACAGACTGCCAATGCTCAAAAATCTTCCAAAAATCCTATGGCGGAATTAAAACAATTCTGCAAGGAAAGGTGGAACAAACAGCTTGATGTCAGCTGATAACTCCAAAAAGCGGCACAATCAGCATAGTTTTAGGAGGTGATTACCTTTTCAGATAGGGGCCCAGTTGATTTGGATAGCTTTTTTTTCCTTATTCAATGAAACCACCATTTGGAAAGGCAGTTTTCTTTGTCTGGTATTTACATTGTTTGAAACATTTAACTGTGGCAAAAAAGCAAAAACAGAAGGAACCTGTAAGTGGGCAGCACTGTCTTTTTACCCTCCTCTGAGGGGGTCATGAATGGTTTGATGAGTAAGAAAATGATGTGAATCATACATCCTGATGGAGTGAGATATATTAGAGATACTTTGTAATCATTTTTACTTTTAGTTTAATTTATTATCTGCACATTGTTGGAAGATTTCTTTCTCTAGGGATCAAAGTTTGGCTTTAATTAAAACAACTGTGCATTTATAGTGCGTTTTACTGTTTAAGTGATTTGGTAAAATACTAGCTAAAAGCAGAGGAAAACGTGCCATTGTACCTTGTGCTGGTGGACTGGTGAATTAAATTTAGTTGTCTCAGCTGGCACATGATTATCTAAAATGAGATTTCTTTCACCTACTCTAGGAAAACAGCAAGAAAGGCCTGAATAAAGGGGCTTGGGTTTCAGTGCTGTGAAATTAGATGAAGTGCAGAGAATCAGCAGCTTTCTTCCGCTGGCGAACTTTGTAAGAGCCGGATCCCCTCGTGACAGCCTGACTAAACGGATTGCATCTTTTCATGTGAGTGGAGAGTGCATTGGAGCATTCCCATCCATTAGAAGATGAGATACTGCTGTCATGTCTAAAATAGATCTGAGGGTGAATGTGAGAAATACTGAAAACGTAGGTTGATGAAACATTTGTTAAGCAAAATGAAAGACACTCTTACTCTTTCATGCCAGTGTTTGCATTTCTGAGTCTGTGCTCTTTATATTTGTAAGTTAGGAAAAAGTGCGGGCATAGCTAAATGGAGAACCCCACAGAGAATTCAGTGTTCGTTTACAGGAAATTCAACTTTTTCCTTAAATCTCACCAAGAAGCTGTGGGGGCGTTTGGCTGCTCAGAACCAGGGAATTTATACTGTAGGCTGGCAGAGGGGTCGAATCAGCAAAAAGAGGGGAGGAGGACGCTCCACTTTTGTATCATTCACTGGGTGTTCTTGGCAGCTTGTCGTCCTTTGTGACTGGGAATGTGCCTCCACCCTCCAGCACCAGAAAAAGATTGCTGCTCTTTACCTGCGTGGGAAGACTTTTCATCTTCTCTTCTTCCAATTTCAGAGGTAATTTTCTACCCTTCTGCTATTTTTAACTCATATGGACCGAAAAAGGGAGAACATTCAGAACAACTAACTGAAAACTGGTGGACAATTTAATTTCAGAAGAACACTCACTAGCAGAAATGAAAAAAAAAAATAAGCGAGCACCGCCGACCCAAAGCTGCACGAGGCCCCAGGCAGAATTTGATTTTACTGTGCACTTACAGCTAAGCTCATTGTCCACCAGCTACCACAGCACCCATAATGTCTCTTTGGTATTATCCATGCTTGATGTTTTTTGCATTCTCAGTTCACAGCAACTTGTTTTTGTCTCCAGATTGTTAGAAGCATAATACAAGGAATGCAACAATTCTGGATTTGTTTGTGTATGGTGGTTTTTGAAACACTGAATCCAGCTGCAGTCCACGTCTTGTTTCAACACATTTCTGTGTAAAAAATATGTTTTGAGGAACTGAATTTTGGGTTTTTGCTATGTTTATGCCATAATCATCAAAATTAACAGAAATAAGCAGTCAAAACATATCACTCTGTGTATGAATCTTTTGTAGTTTCAGTTTTTGAACTGGTTTACTGAAAATACATTTTCAGTAAACTTTTCAATGATACTCTACTTTATTGTGATGTACCTGTATTACTGGCCACCGCTCCTCCAACTTACTGTTGACCCCTCCTGATGTCTTGGAATGGTCCTGCATTTATTTCACAAACTCTCTGAAGGCACATTTCTGTCAGTTTGACAGAAATGAGACTTTGAGATAAATCTCAAAGTCTGCAAACAGAATCCACCCACATTTTCAGGAGTAATGGAGCTGTCATTGGCTAAATCTGACCCCACAGTAACCCTCCGAGGGGCAATGATATGCTGCCCATCCCTCCATGGAAGGGGAGAGGAGAGTGGGCAGCAGAGTGAGGAGGGGGCTTTATCTGATGATAGCAGTCATCTTCACTGAAATGAGAAAAAATAGAGGTCATTGTGTCACCGTAGCCCCACGGGATTGAAATGTTTATATATGTGTGTGGGGAAAGCTGAATCCCTGCAGGGAGAAGGATGCTGGTAGGATGCTGAACTGATTGTCGATGCTTGGCTGGAGCTGATGAAGCCTCCCTCCAGGCTATATGAAAAACATCACGTCCTCCCATACTTGCAAACCAGTTAAATTACAGGTGGTGATGTGAGGAAGCGCGCTCTCTCTCTATCTCGTATCACAGCAGTCAGAGTTAGTCGCTCCTCACTATGTAGGTTTCTTCATCTCTGGTTGGCATGCATCTCCGGGGCGTAATAAGGCGAACCTCTGCCATGAAAGCGTAATGCAGAAGGAGGTAAACTCGCATCTAATCTGATGTCTCAGCTCCTGAAATTTGTTCGGGCTCTGGACGGAGGGGTTACACACGATTCCTTTCCCAGCCGCTCTCCATCCGTAGCGCGTCTCCGGCTCTGAACGCACTTCGGCTCCGGACGCCCGTGGCCACTGACACACTCACACGCACATTCTCTCTCATTCACACAGCTTTGCAAATGCAGCGTCCGGGACTGGGCTGGCCGGAGAAATACACCATCTGACTGAAAGCGGTGATGGTAAGGAGGGTTATTTATATTCAGATGTTGTTCCGTTTACGCGCAGAGAACCTCGACTAAAGTCAGACACTGTTGGCAGAACACTGGCAAAACATCAGTAAATACGCCAAGGGTTTGTCTTTTGTGAATGTTTCACTAATCATTCACAAACTTTTGCTTTATTAGTATTATTATATTATAACCATATTATAGGCCATTTTTAGATTGGATATATTATAATGGTTTTCGCCTATATTAAAGCCTGTAAAACTGTCTTCTGAACTTTAAATTAATCCTTTTGCGTTTACACAGATCAACACCTCTTTATTGAAAAAAAAAAAAAATCTACGACATTGCTTGCACTACAGCTGTGGTATGTTTAAAAATTGACGTTCATATGGATGGAAGATCTTCCAGCAGAACATTGTCCAAGCATCACACTGCCTCGGCCAGTTTGCCTTTTCCCCATGTGGCATCCTGGTATTTCCCCAGATAAGCAAGACACTTGAGCCTGAAAATCTATGTGATGTAAAATAAAAATGATTTACCAGATCTCGCCAAATACTTCCATTGCTTTGCAGTCAAGTTCTGATGCTGGTTGGTTCTTTCAGTGGTGGACAATATTCGACATCGACACCCTGACTAGCACCCACCTGCATCAATGAGCCCTGAAAAGAAGCACTGTTCCTTCCTTGGTCACTTCTGATGGATACTGACTGCTGCACAGTGGTGGTTTTAGTTTTATGTGATATGGCTCAATGCCCAGGGAGGCATGGCTTTAGGGGTGGCATGAGCACTTGACATTACTTGCCTGGACATTTCAATTGTCTCAATATAAGTGTTATGCTGCTGTAAACACTGTAAGTAAGATAACATGAGTGTAAACTGCAGCTAGCCATGTTTGCCATCTGATTTACAGCTTCTGATTTGTTGCTTTTGTTTCTCTGTTTTTAAGGAATATGGATTTGATTGTGTCCTTTTTAAAATCTAAAGTGCTTGGCCTGGTCAAACCAGAACTGAATTGTGCTCAACTTCTCAGTGATTCTTTAAGACATAATGTTTTATTTGAGAAAACATAAAAAGTGGGCCTTTTCAAAGTTATTTTAAGATTAGGAACAAATTAGATCGCTGTTGGGGCACCAAAGAAAGGGGGCACGTTTGGTGTATTTAAGCAAAACCTGAACTGCCACAGCAAACCATGACCACTGCACTGCCGTTTTGGATATACTCTGACCCATTGTTTTAGTCATCACAATTTAGCTTTTGTCAAACTTGTTCTAACCTTAATGCTCGCCTATTTTATCCTGTAGCTTAAACATGTGTTATTCACCTCAACTGTCAATGGTCGTAATGTTATGCTTGATTGGTGTATCTTTTTATTTTACTCAAACAGACTGAAGTGGCTATTTTCACTGAATTTATGAGAACAGCCTCCAGTCCTAAACCAGCAACCTATAAAAGCAATGCTGTCATGATCACGGACAAGACACGATGAGAGTTGACCTTTTTCTTCATTTTTCCATCTTCCACCCCGCTGCCTTTGCTCTCTCCGTGTGTGTATGTGTGTGTATTTGTGTGCTTTAGGAATAATGTTGGACAAGATTAATCTTTTCTCCACACAGGAGTTCCTCGTGTAGCCAAGGGGTCACATGCATCTTGCTCGCTGAAGTTCTGTATGTGTGGAATTGGTTAAAACAGAGAGAAAAAGAGGAGGAAAAAGAGATTGATAAATGGAGAAAAGAGCAAGAAAGACCAGCAGTAGGCTCCTGGCGTTGCTGCTGCTGTTGTTTGGCCCCACTGTGTTTTTCAGGATTGATCATCAACCTTCGCCAATAAACAGCCTTGCTCTGAGGATGTGTGAACTCTCCGAGGGGCCCTTAATAGAAAAATCTATGGTTCTGTCCCTATCCCTCAATAAGTTGGATCCCAAATCCCCCAGTCCCACCTTCATCACTAAGTTCTAACCTCATTTGTTGCTTTTGTTTTTCCACAGAGGCAATTACCTTTCTCACACTGTGCACCACAGCACTCTTGCTGCCGGCTGTGTTATCTCAGCTGCAGCAGATAATGCGCTCACTGAATTTACAACTCAAACCTGCCCTAGAAACATGAGCCACACAGCATAATTTTTAGTTGATCCTGTCCTCGAGCCTCTTATCGCTTGTAAGAACTGTTATTTTATGAGGGATACAAAAAGCCTGCAGTCCCCCTTCCAGCTGTTGACAGAGTGTCCATTATTTCTGATGCAAGTCCATTCTTTGGAGGAGTTATAAGACAGGCAGGCAGAGGGACTTGCAAATCAAATTGCTGAAATCTATTGAAGCATCAGTCTTCATTCTCTGGAGGGCAGCGGGGTGAAGAGAAACAAGGCTCCAAGCCCTGATCACGAGTGGAAAGGAAAACAAAACCTGCCGCCTAGGAATTATATGATGCACCTCGGTCAGCCAGTTGTGCAGTGCAACCGGGATGAGGATGGCAGAGCTATAGAACTGACATTATTTAGGTGTCAGTGATGATAAGAAGCCTGGTCAAAGGTTCTTATTATTTATACCCATCCATGCATTCTTTATGTGCCTCTGCCAACAGTTCTGCTTTTTAAAGTGACAAACTACACACCACTGGTGTGTGCTCCTGCTTTTCTGTCAGGCTACAGCTTCCAGTCTAAGAAAGTTTCTCCGCTTGATAAGTTCATTTCCTGTTTTTTTTTTTTAACTGTATTCAAACAGAATGTCTCATGATGTCAACTTGATTCCGCTTCCCCTCACCCACAGAGTAAACGTCTTTCGGTTGGCGCTGTTTGTGATTAATGGAACATCAAAAGCTCAGTGTGATACATTCCCGAGGATACAAATCTGCCAGGGACACATAAACATCATTAATGAAGAAGAAGCAGATTGAAGAGAGAAGGAACGAGGGTGAGGAGGCTAAAAAAAGGGGAGGGGAACATTCATTTTTGTCAGTAATGTGAAATATCAGCTACTTACCTATGGTTTTGATAATGATCGCCCCTGCAAAGCCACTTTGAGGAATGAAGGGACAGTTTCCACCCAGTGATCACATGTCATTATCTACCGTCAGTTTGCTGCATGTAGTGATGAATGGATGGTAGCTTTTGTTTCCTATGACTTCCATCTGGAAAAACCACAACTCTTCTTGGTCTTTGATGGCCAGTGGCAAAGAACGCGGAAGCACACAAAGGAAACTTCTCTCAAGAAGACAGCTATATTTATCCGAGTATGCAGCTCTCTCCTGGGCTTAGAGGCTTAATTACCCAGAAGAGGGGGAAGTTAAGATGAAATGCAATTATGTAACAGTATGCAAAGTGTCCTGAATTGTTGGTCTGCTGTACACGGGATCATCAGTGCTGTGTATCCCAAATGCAGGTCTGACCTTTGCACACACATACTGTCAAGCCTTCACGACATAAATGTAGAAATTTTAAACTGTTCATACACAATATTTAAGTTATTTGAAGTCCTTCTCATACCACTTGACATTTTGTACATTTTGTACATTTTGTCACTCTACAGTCACGAAGTTTATTGGCTTTTATTAGGATTTTATGTGACAGACCAGGACAAAATGTACATTGGTAATGAGGGAGGAGAATTATACAGTGTTTTCATGTTACAATAAGAAAATATGAAACATGTGGCATGTATTTGTATTCAGCAACCTTCACTTCAATATCCTTAAGCAAAATAAAGTCCAACCAGTTATCTTTGGGTTACCTGCAAAATGGTATGCATTATACATCACACTAAACACGCATATTTTATTGTGAAACATGGTGGTGGTAACATCATCCTGTAGGGCTATGGTCCTTCAGCTAGACAGGGAGGGTGATCAATGTCAAATACAGCTAAATACAGGGAAGTATGGGAATTTAAATCCTGTTATTGGCAGCAAAATACATGAGATTGGGGTGGTGGTTAACCTTCCTGCAGGGCAGCAACCTTAAACATATACCCAGAATTACACTAGATGGTTTGGGTCAAAACAGATTAGAGTGGCTCAGTCAAAGTCTACACCATGGTTGAGCAAACTTTGCAATCTAAAAATTCCACAAAATTTTGTTTCACTGTTAGTGTCATTCTGCAATGCAAATTTGAACATACACTAAGAAACATACTAAATTAGCCTTTTTATACCCTATATATTTAAAAACATTGCTTAATTCATTTGTGGTCAAAGTTATTAAGAGCCACTGATCAAAGTCTGAAGGACCTCTTGTGATTCTGGAGCCATAGGTTGCAGACCCCTAGCATAAATATAAGTCTGACTAAGAATCTATGAGATAGCTTATAAATTTCTGTCAACAGATGCTCTCCATCACACCTGACTGAGCTATTCGGTAGTGTTTTGTTTTGTTTGCAGAAAAAAACTGGCAGAGATTTCACTAAATGTGCATACCCTAAATGACTTGCTGCGTTAAAACCTTGTGCTTTTCACTTTCGACTTCACAATTACACACTACTTTGTGGTGGCCTATCACATATAAACCTCTTTAAAAAATACGTACGTTTTAAGTTCTGGAAAAATGTGAAAAATCTTAGGGGAGTACATACTTTTGCAGTCCACTGTGGGTCATAAATGGAAAATGTTTCTCACACTTTTTCTTTCCTTGTAGATAAGATATTTTACAGTGTTTTCTTCCTCACAATTAACATCCAGTTTAGCTTTAGGTCAGAAAGGTTCAAATGTTTCTGCCTCTACATATCAGAAGCCACCACATGCATATAGGTTAATATTAAATGCACCAATAAGCGTTGTGAATATAAACTTCAAGAAAACATTTTCTGAGAAGAACATGCTGTTAAGGTGAGCCTTCTGGACTGACTGCGATAATGTGGCATATATTGTAGAAAAGAAAATGTTAAACATTTATGCAAATGTCTGTCCAGGGATTGCCTTTAAGCAATATTCCCAACAACTCCAATAAGAGCTGCTCTGAAGACCATCAGTAAATCCCCTAGAGGTGTCACTATATGGGAGCTGCACATGCAAGAAGCAGAAAAAAGCCACTGAAATAAAATCTCATTTTGTTTCTTCTTCTGTCTTCGCTGCGATGCCAGCATGAAGGATGTAGGGCTGGAGGTGGGGGCAGGATGGAGTGCTCCTGGAAGACAGTGTTGCTGCTGGTGTGTGCATCTCTCGGGGTCCAGTACACAGCTATCCAAACCCTGAGGGACTCACTGCCTGGGCCCTGTCAGAGAGCCTACCACTGCAGGAGCAGATACCACAGAGGTACAGTTTGATTGCACATTAAAGTCCTAAAGTCTTAAAAGTTTGCAGATACTTCAGGTAAAAAAAAGTATTGAACAGAACAATATTTTGCTCACTCAATATATTTAAACAGGGCAACTGACATTAAATTCACACCCTATGAGGGTAACAATTCAAGTTGTCCACACGTACAGAAAATCAAACCAACTAGTTCATAAATGATGTACTCCTCCAATTATAAAATTATGTGTAAATAAATGGAAGGACCACAATGAACAAACAAGGGGAGAACACACACAGAAATCAGTTATATACTTAGTTTAAAAGCCTTTATTTGTAATAACAGCTTCAAGACGTGACCTGTGTGAAGAAACTAGCTTCATGCCTTGTTATGGTTTGAACTTGACACATTCTTCCACGCAAACTGTCTTAAGATCTTGAAGGTTCTGGGAATCTGTTCTATGCATTCAGCTCTTCAGTTCTTTCCACAGATTTTCAATTGGATTGAAGTCTGGTGATTGACTGGGCCTATGTAGCAACTTTATTTATTTCTCTGAAAGACTTTTGGATCATTGTCTTATTTAAAAATACACCATTGATTACTATTTAGATTCTTCTCAAGAATGTTCCTCAAGAAAGTTTCTTCATCTATCTGTCAATTATATGAAATCTGCCAGTACCATACAATGAAAGGCAGCAACACACCATGATGTTCTCACCTCTACTGTAATGTTTTTGAAAGTCGTGTGTGGTGCCAAATATGGTGTGTTCAATCAAATCCAAAAGTTCAGTTTTGGTCTTATCTTGCCCCTCAAACGTCTTGTCTAAATGTTCATCAGAAACCTTTAAATTAACTTCATCATGCTTTTTCTCCAGCAGTGGAGTCTTGTGTGCAAACAGTCTGTAGTGGTGGGTGCATTACTTAATGTTTAAAAACCATAGCTGCTAATTCCAGGTCTTTCTGGAGCTCTCTGTGAGTGCTCCTTGGCTTGTGGACAACTCTTTTGATTATTTTTTAAAATCTGTCAGAAATTGTGTGTGGAACAGCACATCGTGGCTGGTTTGTAGTGAAATGATATTGTTTCCACTTTCACATTACGGTTTCAATAAAACTCATTGGAAAATTTAGAAGTTTACAAACACATTTGTAACCAATTCCATTACTATGTTTTGCAAAAGTAGGGTTGTAGAGTTCTTGAGGGAGTACTTTTGCTTTTACCTATCAAAACATGCTTCTTGTGGGACACCTTGTTGATGAGAAACCATTTTATTGGCCTTCAATTAGAACTAAACCATTAGATATTATCGCACCGATGCGGGGGATTGATTTCTAAACACTGACAGATTTGATCTTTAAAACAGTTAAAATTTCTAAGACAAAGGGAAACACTACAACTATTCACTTTTTGCACTGCTACAAGATCTGCAGCAGGGGGAAATAACAGACTAGGCAAAGTATTAAAAAAAAGACAAAATTCAAACTTGAACAAGCTGTTCAGCTGATCAAAAGATGAAGACCAAAGCCCAAAGAATCCACAAAACACAACTAAAGGCATCAAAAAACCTCAGTAGTGAAAAGCATCACTGCTCTCTTTGTTAATTTCATAAATTCTTTTACACATGCTTGATAAAGGGTTTTAGCAAGCTAGTTGGGTTGTTATTCCATCTGGAGAAGATGGCTTCAGTATTACGTATTTAGAGTCTAAAACTGACATCCAATTTGGTAAACCTCACTTGCCATCCATACCGAGAGCTTTTCAATGGGATTTTACACAGGGAACAATGTAAAATGACAGTGATGACCGGGTCATCACTGTCAGGAGTAGTGAGAATGTGACTGCCTGACAAAAAATAACATGAAGGCCAGATTCGGATGGAGTCAGAATTTCTACGGCTAATGGTCCTAAACATGCAGCTTTTACTAATTTTCCTAAACTCTATATTTTGGCTCTTGCTCTTGTTTCATCTTTTACATTTTGAAGATGTACTAAAAAATCAGTTACCATCCACCAGCACAAAATTCACAAATGTCTTTTTAATTAGAAGTGTATTTTCTTGGCTTTCTATAACTTTTTACCATTTCTTTTCTGTATATACTTCAATACTTATTCAATGTCATTCCACAGTAAATTTATTGACATATCTGTTTTGATTTAGTTTTGTATGAGGATTACCTGGTTTGCTACTGACATGGTGTGAATTTCATATCAGTAACCCCATTAGAAATACATTGTTTGAGAAATACGTTGACATGTTCCGTACTTTCCCCCCCACACTGTTTTTTGAGTGCCTAAAACTTAAAATGCATCATCTGGGGATACAGAGAAACATTCAATACTTGATTGGTAATATAATTTCAACAAAGACTTTCAGAATCAGTGTTCAACATCAGTGCTGTTACAGATGCAAAATAAAAAGGAAAGCTGAGCACTAAAAATGGGAATTCCCTGTAAATGGAGAAAAGAGAAATGAAAAATGCATAATTAACTTGCAATTATGCTGCCATTTACTACCATTACTATCCTCTCACAGCACAGATGTAACTTGCCAGCAACAGGCTCCTGTATAAAAAACCCTTTGCAATCAACTCTTCATTAGCAGTAATTACACATCAGTTATTTGGCTCTATATTTAGAAATCCACCATTTTATAACCCGTCTCCTGGATATTGACTCTCTAAATTATTTAAACTTCATTGGCTTTAATCTGCAGTTTCCCAGGATAAAAGGGATACAAATAGTACTGTAGTTCACATGTATGAGCTAAGGACCTCATTTTCTCAGAGCCTTAAAGTAATTATTTTCTCATTTTCCGAAGTGAGTTATTTAAAGCCTGTCACCCTTAGTCAGAACATAATAATGATTGACAGTAATTCTGAAAGCACATTATTTTTTCTTTCCTGTGCTCAAGATTCCAGATGGGCCGCCTTGTGCGATGACAACTGGATGCCCATCGAGTTGCCTCAGAAGCATATACTGCTTTTTGCAACCACGCGCAGTGGCTCCTCTTTCACCGGACAGCTCCTCAACCAGCATCCCGGGATCTTCTATGTGTTTGAGCCCCTCTACCACGTCCAGCAGGCCTTCACCAACTCCAGCAGCAGGCTACGTCGAACTTTAGACCGTCGGGCCTTGCTGGGAGCATATAGGGACCTCCTCTTAAACCTGTACACTTGCGACCTTCACTTCATGGAGAATTATATCCGCCCTGAGCCTCAGGACCATATCACAAGTTCTTTTTTCCGACGGAGCTCAAGCCGTGCCCTCTGTTCTCCTCCAGTTTGTTTGGAAGGGGTGGTTGCTGCAATATCTGATTCGCCTGATGAAATTTGGTGTCCTAAGAAGTGTGGGGCTCTGAACCTCACTTTAGCCTCTACGTCATGTATGTCAAGAGGACATATAGCCATAAAAACTGTGCGGATTCCTGAGGTTGGAGACCTACGGACTCTGACGGAAGATCCGCGTCTGGACCTGAAGATCATCCATCTGGTGAGAGATCCCAGAGCCATCCTCGCTTCACGCATCATGGCATTCTCTGACCAGTTTCGTGCTTGGAAAATATGGAACGCTACTGGACGCCAGCCTCGATACGTGGATCTCTCACAGATTACCAGCACCTGTAAGGACATGGCTGCCTCTGCAAAAACAGGCTTGCAGAGACCACCGTGGCTTCGAGGACGCTACATGTTGGTGCGGTACGAGGACTTGGCTCTTAACCCGAATGCCAGGGCGACTGAGATATACAGGTTTGTGGGGATAGAGATGGAAGACAGGGTGAGGATGTGGATTGTGAAAAACACCAACAGCAATGTGTCAGCCCCTTCTGAGTGGAATTATAAATACTCCACCACGAGAGACTCCAGAGCTACAGTAGAAAGCTGGAGACTTCGTCTCAGCTTTGACATTGTGAGAACGATTCAGAATCTTTGCAGTGACACGTTGGCTCTGCTTGGATACAAACAGGTTCATTCTGCTGCCGAACTCAGAAATTTGTCACAAAGTTTAGTGGAGCACAGAACATTTCAGCCTGTCACATGATGATGCAAGTAATCTGCTTATTTATAAATGTATCTATGCTGAGATTTGTCTGTCAAGATCCTGATAAAATGAATGTAACTTATTTAATTCTGACTGATGCCTGAAGTACTTTGCTATTGTTGGTGGGTTTTTGTTAAATATGTCAAAAGTGCCAATTTCTTTTTTTTTTTACATGCGGGATATTGGGAAACAGAATGTTGCAATATTGATTGAACTATTTATGCTGTTTACCCATACCTATATTACTTAGATACTGGCCCGGGGTCTCAAACAAGGCTAAACTGTGCCATGTTGTTTTTGGTTAGTCAGTTTTTAAAAGTCACAGCCTATTTTCATGTGCACAACTTGTGTGACTATATTTAGGCCATGCTAGAAATTTTGTTGGTCTAAAAAGCTGGGCTGTTCTTCTTCTACAGTTAAACCCGAAAATATTCATATCTTTATCAGATTAAGATTTAAGGTAATCTTAATTTCACCAATATGTTTTTTCTGATTTACAGTAACACTGACATTTTGTCCCACTGTGAATCTGATAGATAATCTGTGGGTGGAGCTAAAGGCTAATGCAATGATTTTCCAGTGGCAATGATTTTGAGCTCATTTGAACAGATGAATGGAAATTTCTCAGTAATTATGTAAAGCATTTTACTGCTATATTGCCAAAAAATCTTTCCCATTGATTATTTAGAAGGGAACAAAATTTAGCCATGCGAGTTTTTGTTAAAATGTAAATAAAAACCTATAATCTTTTTTCATCCCATGAAAGGGGACTTATCATGCTTTTAAATCCTTCCTTTTCCTATTTAAACCATTCAGATGTGGTCTGTATAAAGTGGAACTGCAATGCTTTGGTTTGAATTTGTCGTTATTTTAGCTCCTCAGGTGTTCATTTTACTCATTTTTTTAAGCTTCTTCTTTGACCATCTCGTTTTGCTGTGGTCTCTTTAAATGCAAATGAGATGCTTCACACCCCGCCCGCCTCCAGGCTGCGAAGCCTGCCACTCCATCCCGTTCGGCCTGTGCTGCCAAATGATGGCACCTAGCTGCCTCATTGCTTTAGACATCTGAAAAAAACAAGATTCCATTACTTGTCCTCGATAAATATCAACAAATGTCTAAAAACAGGAAGTATATACAATTTCATTGCACCAACAATGTGTTACGTTTACTAATGCATGAGAAAAACAGCACTAAAATTAATATTGTAGCTGTGAGCTATCAAATCCAACAAACAACAGTGATGGTTGATTAAGAGGCTTTTGTTGAGCTGCAATCATCTAAATCAGGTGTGTTAAAGCAGGGAAATGTCAGGACCTCGCGAGGACTGACTGAACACCCCTGCCCCCTAGTAGACTACATGCAAAATTTAAATTCTTAAACAATAGCAGAGAAACGTTAAGGAATTCACAGCAGTAACAAAATAAGTAATCCCATTACTAGCATTACTGACAATATTTTTACACAAACTACCGTATTTTCCGCACTATAAGGCGCACCGGATTATAAGGCGCACCTTCAATGAATGGCCTATTTTAGAACTTTTTTCATATATAGGGCGCACCGGATTATAAGGTGCATAGAATAGAAGCTACTGCAGTCAAACGTTTCACTGGGGTTGCGTTATGCATCCACTAGATGGAGCTGTGCTAAAGAGAATGTCAACAAAACAGTCAAATAAGTCAGTCAGTCAAACTTTATTAATACACTACAAACCAGCATTCTGATAACTCCATTCACTCTCATGGTAAGGTCTCCTCTACATAGAATTCTATTGAATAGAGCCAACCGCACGTTAGGAATGCATTGGAGTCTATGAAGTTGAAGTTGAAATCAAACGTTAGTTAAAACGTGAAAGGGAACTTTTCCCTGATTCAGTAAACACGTAAAAGAAACAGTTTGATGCACTAAATCAAACGTTAGTACTGTTAACCTTTCCTGTTTCTGTCCCCTGACCGTAGTCTGATGACACAGGGGAGACGCTTTCTCCAGGGCCGAAGTTACTAGTTTCCTCGGGGTTAACTTCCTCACTCATACGTTGCTGAGTTGAGCATGAAGAAACAGCATCAAAACACTGAGTTGTTGACGAGATTCGGGGTTCTTTTTAATGACTTTGCAGCACGTAAAAACACAGGGCTTACAGACTCATACACCGCTGCTCCGGTCGCCGTCTCTACCCACCCCACACACACAATAATACCGACGTCCCTCCTTCACTCTTGATTCTCAGCTACGGCAGCACACAGCGCCACCTCTGTCCGGAGGAGTAATGTCAACATCTTCCATACACACACAAGAAACATACACCCCACACACTGAGCTTCTAATTACATATAATTCAGGCAATTCCTGCAACAGTACATTCAAACGTTATACACACACAAGTGGTGTTGGACTAGGAGTAAGCACAGTACATGTGTTTACCGCTATTACTTCGGCGACGCCCCTGACTACGGTAGCCGTAATGCTGCAAGCGGTGCGGCTTTGTAGTTTACCTGTCGTACTGAAACATTTTGACAGAGCGCCGTGTACAACCAGTATGGATTACAAGGCGCACTGTCATTTTTTGAAAAAATTAAAGGTTTTTAAGTGCGCCTTATAGTGCGGAAAATACGGTACATTAAGATATCTTTTAAAATGTTAATGCTACCACAAATTGAATGAACACAACTTTTAAACAAGACTCCAACAAAGTTAATGAGTTAGCTAACGCTAGCATCAAGAACATCACTGAATGCATTTGGATCATGTGTTTCCCAAGGTAAATAGGGCAATCAAACAAACTCCAAAACTGTTTGTTTAACATTGTTATTCAAAACACACAATAAGGTGATGTCCTTAAGGAGCTAAAAGCGAGCGCACAGTGTTAACATTAGCAGGAGGCACGAAGCTGAGTTATCAGAACAACAGCCAGTAAGTTATGTCAAGACCTCAACAATCAAGCTTGCTGTCATTTTACCGTTATCTGCAGCAAACCTCGTTGCTCTGTCCATCACTTCCATAGACAGAAGGAACTGACCCCTCAGACAGATGGAGTCTTTCGGCTAATCCTTCTTCATACTGGCCGAGGTTGCAGAAACACTGATGTTGGCACGTTTCCATGAAAAATAAAATGTAACTAGGTGCTCCGAAGAGGTTCTGATCCTGGGGGACGGTGTAATGACTGGTGTGGGTTAATACACCCGACAACAGAACATTTAGATTTTTGCGCTTGCTGCTTCTGCATCCTTCAACTTGAACTACAAGAATACTGCAAGAACAAAAATGGATTCACTGGATTGGTTAGCCAGAAGTCCATGACCATCTTTAGAATTTCCACAGAAAATACTGTGATGTAATAGAGAACGAAATGTAATAGAAAAGGGAAAAATCTGAACAGACTGACCAAATATGACCCAAAAAGCATCTAAATACATCATGGTAGGATCTGGAGTGACTAAATACAAATTGTCCAGACTTTCAGAGACTCCCAATACACGGAAAATGTTTTTTAAGAGCTAAAATAGATTTGGCATGATATAACCTCTTTAAATATAGTCTTTTTATCTTGCATGCATCAATTCCAACTGAATGGATCTCCATAATTTTGAGCTTAACCATAAATGTTTTTCTCTCTTTAAAAAACAATTAACATGAGAGACTTGGCTGTTGCAGTTCCTTGTCTATCTTTGACGTGTGATCTACTCTCCACTGAAAACAGTAGAGCTCAGCTGAAACTCTTATCATCAGATTTTAACATGCTTAAATAAAAATACTAATTTATGAATCACAAGAACAACTTTATTTTTGTCAGCACACAGTCAACTGTAACCACCCTGGAATAATTCAAAACTGCATGAACATGTTAAAGCAATCCTAGCACATAAGAAAACTGCTCTACATGAAAACATCATAAAACATGCTACTAATGGCCTTATGTAATATCACAGGCTAATTATTTAAGAAATACCTTGCAAAATCTTAAGAAAACTTATATGTATTAGAGAGTTATTGTAAAAACTGGCTCGTGACATTTCCTTTGGGATCCTTGCATATGTTTTACATCTAGCTCCCGATTTAAACGTCTAGAAGTAGGGGCAAATGTAAAAATGCAAATCCTCCTGAGGAAAAGGCTGGTGAATGCAGCTGCCTCTTTCTCTTTTCTGTAGACCTGTATGTTGCTTTCCATTCAAGATGCTTTCAGATAACTGTGATATCAGTTCCAGCAGAACAAGGAGCGTCATCTCCCATTGCAGTGTGTTGAAAATAAAGCCGAGCAATTTCCACACTGTATTATCTGCATTATGTCTTGCCTCCTGTAAGATGAAGTCAGTCGCTCCTCCTCATCCCTTCACCTCGATTTCTAGCGGTATGATGTGCATCTGCAGCAAATAAAAAAATCACCCATTGTGAGGTATGTGTAAACAGCATCTGCAAAAGACACTCAGACTCAACTGTTCACACATCTTTCTTAACATCTCCGATGTTTTTGTGTGAAAGCAGCTTTGGTTTTGAAATTTAATGAGTGAGAGTAAAGGTGTAAAAGTAGTAACAATTTTATGTTGCAATATAAAAACTTTCTATCCCTGAGAAAGGTGATATAAAAAGGTAGTAGGAGCCAAGATGAGACTGAAATCTTATATTTTTGTAGACAAATCTCAGAATAGAGCTCCGCCAGATTTAAAGCTTCCCAGCAACAAATTTGCATTGAGTAGACATTGAAAATAAATGTTGCTTTCTGCCTAAACAAGGTGAAAATGTTGATAAAATTTGAAAATAATGTTGGCAAAAACACATCAATTGATGTTGAGTGTGGTTAAAAGATTGTTGAGGTTGTTAAAATATAATTACCAAGCCTAACTTTCAATGCATTTAGGCCTAATTTGGGGATGAGACTTATGGGTTAAAAAGGTCTAATTATCATGAATTGCTTAGATAGTCGAAGTAGAACAACCCAGAGGATGAAACAGACTCAGCACACAGGATAAGACGGTAAATGAGGTTTATTTCTACTATAGACTTTGTTTAAGGAATCTTGAGCTGGAGTTGTCCAGAAGCCAGAGGAGGAGGAGGTAAACCCAGGAATCCAAGGAGAGAGAGAGAGAGAGTACAGGTGATGAGAATATTTCTAGTGCAGTCCTTAGGAGGGAGTATTACCAGATGTTGGCAGGCAGGCAGGCAGGCAGGTAGGCAGGTAGGCAGGTCGATAGGCAGGTCGATAGGCAGACAGACAGGAGTCCACATAACTGAGGTTATGTTCCAGCAAAGGTCTGTATCAGCAGCTACCTTAAGAAGCCCATGAGCTCATTAGGAGAATGCGTTGCAGCTGCAGACAATGAGCTGCCACAACCAACCAGAAGGGGAGGAGCAGAGATCCTACACTAATTACACATTATTATCACTGGACCTAGAGAAATCAATGAAACATGCTTTGTTTAGTAGATCTAAGATTTTACATGTTACACTAATATTTTCAAAAGTTAGATAACCTAAACAGAAAATGCTCTGTCATGCTGGTTTAGTCAAACTGAAGTTGCAACCCTCCGTATTCTTAGAAAAATGTTCCTATTTTAACCTTGAGTTTAGTAAATAAATGCTTAGATGTCCATGTTTTGTTAAAAACTGTATTCAGTTTCTTTTTATAAAGTCTTACTTTTACAGTGTGTAGTAACATTTCTTGGGGCATCTCCCAAGTCTCATAAACTTTGTTACCCTAAATAGATAGCACAGCAATCCAATGCTGAGTCACATCTAAAAATAGCCAAAAATCTACACCGGATGATGGATACATTTTTTTAATGGATGAACTTAATACTTATACTTTGGGTCATACACAATAAAGTCCCCCTTTTGCACAGCAGCCATTTTAGATCCTGTGGGCTTTTGAATTTCAGATACTTACAGCGATAGTTTTTATTTTTTTCTTTGAGGCTCTGTAAAGTTATTATCAGTAATGATTCCTGTACCTGTTCCATAAAGATGTTACATCACTGTCGGTTTATTGAAAACTAAAGAAATCCCAGAACTGAAAACATTCATATCTGAACGACACAAGGTTGTATTAGCTGGTCTTAATTGTCTACACTTTCACAAGAGAGCCATCATCGTTGTTGCTGGGGTGGAATAGTTTGCAGAGCACAACATTTATGTTGTTTCTATTAAGAACATGTGAATAAATCTGTTTTTTCTTTACTGTCCTATCCTATTATAATCTCTGCTTTCTGTGGGGCTGCAAGAGTGCCAAGGTTATGTACTGGATGTGTTTACAGATTGTACGCTGTTATTTGTTATTTGGGATTTTTAATTAAATAACTGTGAACCATTTCGATGACTGAATGAGCACAGTGTTTTGTCATTCATGTTGGATTTAGATGTCTTCTGGCCTTGTTTTGTTTGAAGTATTTCTTGTGACTCATGTTTCCATCACAACAACAGCAAATACATGTATTATGTTTAATGTATCTTCACACCTAAAAGGAACAATATACGTATCATTCAGTCTCTGCAGTGCAAAGTAACCAGCGATTTGACGACTATGAGTTGCGTCTGTTTTGGTCTTTGTGTCTAAACAGAGAATGTACATGTGCCGTCTCCAGGCACCATCCCATTTCTTCTAATGTGGAGCTGCCGTCTTGCGATAAACACTTTAAGTAGTTTCTGAGGAGGCTCTCATTGTATAAACAATAGACAAACCACTGAGTGGCTGTGATTTTCTTTCCTTTTAAATGTGAACATTGCATTGAAAAGGCGTCATTCATCCCTACAGAGGCTGTGGTTCTTTCCCACAAGTAGCTACGAGCTTTCTTGCTTATGATGCTGATGAAAGCCACGGCAGAGTGATAGAAAATATGCAATTTAAATAGAACCTTCACGTTGCTTCCTAAGTAGTACTAAATCTGAGGTGAAATTATTTCTTTAATAATGTATTTTTAGGCTCCCAGTTTCCCCATCTTTCTTGTAGCTGCTGACACTAGGGATATCTCAGCACAAAGAATTGATCTACAGATTTAGCTGAGGAGAGGCAGGATTTAAGATGCATTGAGGAATGACCAGCCCACTTCCTTTGAACTTAATCTGCAAGGCTACACAAACTGGCAATAAAGCAAAGCTTTATGACATGCCTGGAGATGTACTTCATCGGTTTTTCCATCCCCACCCTGACACACAAAGCTGCGAGTGGCCTGAGTCAGCCAGCAGCTAATTACCAATTTCTTCTCCACTCAATACAGACAACCCCTTTCTGTCTCCTTAACTGTGCTGACAAATTCAGGTCTTATCAATGCTGGAAACAAATATGTGTTGGATGCTGTGGAATGGAAATACATAACAGCACACCTATCATCAGCAGTTCTCATCCTCAAAGGCCTGTCAAACAGTTAAACAGTGCTTCTTTTCTGTTTCTAGAAATCACAGATGATTATAACTCTTCCTAGACCTGGATTAGGTGTGTCAGATAACAGTGAGTCTTACACTCCATGAGAGCACTGCACTGAGAAGCTTTGTTTAAAATTGAGGCATCTGAACCCTTACCAATTCACTTCATACCCTAAATTTACCCAAATAGTAAGTGAGAGCAAACTAAAGTCTCAAAATTAGGTCATGCAAAACATTCACAAAGTTCCCCCAGAACATTGCAGACCTGTGTCGTGTTCGCAGATAATCTGGTTTTCAAGTCATAGCCAATCTTCTTTGTGTAAGATTGTCAATTGAGATGATGTGTGAATGTAGCAGATAATCTTCCAAAATATTTACTGTAAGTTTGTCAGAAAGTCAAGAGATTGTGCAAGTGTTACACCTACACACTTGCTTTCTGCTAATATACATATTGTTTTGCATATCCCTGCTGTGGATATCTGTAGTATTGATTTTGAGATAAATTCTATAAGTTAACAGAACATTTTGCATCATGTCATGCATCCTGTGAGCTCTAAACAGACGCTCCTCCACCTTTGCACCTCCATCTGTGAGAGTACATCTTCAGCATTGATTCATCTGCAGAGATTTAAATGTGTGAACAGCAACTGTGTGAGACACCCAGAGCAAATTGTCTAGTGCTTAGTGTGAAAACAGCTTTGCATTTTCAGAGGAGTCCCACACCCAGGTCTCCCAGGTGAAAGTTTTCTCTAATATTGCCTCCAGTTTAAGGCTTTTCTGTTGGATAGTGCTTAAGCTTGTTGGAGATAAGGCACATAGTCATCCATCCAACAAAACATTTTTACTCATTAAAGTTAATAAATGTATGTGGGGTTTTACAACGAAATTTTATGACAATCTTTGAATTTCTTGTATTACAGGTACTGGTATACCTCTTTACTGCCACTTTAAGGATTATGCATTGCTTTTACAATTTGTGCAAAACGTCAATGTATTTATATGTGTAATAGCAACACAAAGTATTACTCAATACTACATGGTCCATGTTTTATTCTTTTACAAATAACACTGGGCAGTGTGGTGTGTATATGTATTCAGTCCCTTTTACTCGGACACCCCTAAATAAAATTCAGTGCAAGCAACTACCTTCAGAAGTAAATAATTAATAATTCATTCTTAGCACAAATACAGCAGTGGAACAAGGTGGTGGCAGCATTATTCTGTGGGAATTCTTTTCTTCAGCAGGAACAGGGAAGCTGGTCAGAGTTGATGGAATATGGATGGACCTAAATACAAAAACCTGTTATGTCCCTTTTCCATTAGCACCTACTCAGTCTTGGGTTGGTTCTCCTCTACATGGTTTGGTTCGTTTTCCATTACGATTGGGTTCCATCTCAATGCAGGCGGGATTGTCAATAGCAAGGCAGCCCTAAAGTCTGCAAAAGTAACATGATGTGATTTGTATGTGACACAAACCCAACAACAATGGAGGACTCGCTGCTTGATCTGTAGCTTTTGTCAGACTCAGAGTGAAAGAAGAGACAGAGAAGGTTACAGGTGTCAAAACAAAGCACTCTGGATAAGTAAAAGAGAGAGAGGGAAGGGATAAAGCACTACAAGCTAAGTGGTCATATACACAATAAGCCAATCGTTGTCATATCCACGGTGGTTTGTGTGCAGGCTGCATGCAGGCTGTGTTTTTGTGCTGTGTTCTCTCTGTGCAGGGTGTAACTGGCAGGTGCTGCTGTACAGGTGTTGCTCATCTGAGAGCAATCAGCTAGGATACTTATGGAATGAAAACCCAGAGGGAGGCGTCAGCTCGTTTTCTCACTTGGCATGGTAGACCTCTGCTTCTCTGTAGTCCTGCTTCCAAGCAGTTTCTCTGACCTCCTTGTTTTTCTCCCCCTGCCTTGCACATCACCCTTCGCTGATGGAAGTTGTGGAACCTTTCTGGTCTCCGTTTTCACTTGTGTCATGTTCAGAGGAGTTTGGGAACTCCAGCCTCAACACTTCAGCCCTGAGCCTCCTTTCTGTTTCCAACTCCAAGCCCAACTTCTCAGGAGCCACCTGAGAATCACCCATCAACCTGCCTGTCCACCCTCCAACGTTAAAACCCTCCAACCATAGTGGAGTTTCCTGGAAGAGAAGAAACAAAGCACTTCTCCGAAAACTGTTCACAGCCTGTCAGCCTCAAGCCACCATGGAGAAGGACTTGCCAAGAACCCCACCCCTGTAAGTCAGCATCATCAAAGAACACATTCACAGTTTCTCCGTTTCCACCCAGAGTGTTTATCAGCTTCTGTCTATCTCCTTCAGAGAGACCCCGCGTTCCTCCGCCAGCTGCAGTCCTGGTTCCAGTCCAACCTTTATTCGCGTTTCTAAATAAACTGTTAAAATACTGTCTTAGTCCTCGTGGTTGTGTATCTCAGAGTCTAAGAAAACCCCATTATGACAATTGTACAATGATTTAATGGTTGAAGATATGCTGTGACTAGTAATGCCGCCTCCTACCCAATCAGTGATTGACAGTTTTAGGACCTTTCCAGTTTGGAACTGGAAGCAAGCAGGAAATAAAAATACTAATGGTTCCACGTAACAGCTACAAATGGAAAAGCCTAAAAAGCAAGTAGAGCCGGACCGAACCGCACTGAGTAGGGACTAGTGGAAAACAGCATTAGAGGCCTTAAAAGACTTGAGATTGGGAAAAAGGTTCATCTTTCAGCAAGTTCAAAGGCCTTAAACAAACTACAAGAGATACAAGAGATGGGATGGTTAACATCAAAGCATGCGGATGCATTAGAATGACAGTCCAGATCTAAATCCAAATAGAGAAATGGAGAGAAATGGAGGAAACATGTCTGTTCACGTAAGCTCTCCTTCCAATCAGACTGGGCATGAAATATTTTAAAAAGGACAATGGGCATGAATGGGCACATCTCTAGATGTGGAAAGCATCTATAATTTACCTTCTACTTTACTCTTATGTGTTGATATTTAAATCTCCACAAAGTTTATTGAAGTTTGTGATTTTAACTTAAAAATTGTGTAAAAGTTATTAAAGGTATGATTGGTTATTATTTAAACTAGACCAGTGTTTTATAACCCTGGTCCTCAAGGCCCATCGCCCTACATGTTTTAGATGTTTCCTGGCTTCAGCGCACCTGATTTTACATGATGGCTGATTAAAAGGCTTTTGCTGAACTGCATTCATCTGATTGTTTTCTGTAACTCTGAATTTATTGTAACAATTGAGCATTTTTAAGTGATTCAAATAAACTGAAAGAGTTTTAGTACAATTTTTAAACTTCTAATTAAAATGTATTTTCCCTAGACTATTAAAGTCAAAGTCTTTCATGTAATTCCCAACTAATACAAGTGTGCCATAAAGTGCCTCAATGTTCACATTTTAGTTTCTAGTTTTTGTGGTTTGATGTACAGAGCAGAGGTACAGAGGTTAGAACTCATGCTATGACTTGCAAACTTTCTTCAAATAAAAAAAATCTATCTGCTATAGAAGAATTTTCATTCTAGTGATAGTTTGTGAACATGCGCAGAGGGCGCATGCTGACATCTGTCACTCCACAGCTTCTAGGGTGCATGCACTTCAACACAGACACACCAAGAAGTTTTTTGTTTCAAATATTAATGTGTTTATTCCCTCTCTGTATTTCTGAGTAAGTTGCTCTTGCATCATCTTGTGGTGAGAGAGTGATTTTTTTTTTTTACACGGCTGGACTGCAATGGCCTGACCAAGATTTCCATGTGTGTACAAACAATAGAAAAAGACAACATTCATGGATTTGAGAATTTTTTTAACAATAATGACATTTTTGTTAAACAGAGATGTACAGAAATCAGGACACTGTGTTAAAAAACTGACTGCTTGGTACCCAAGTACAGTAATATTTTAATATGGAGGGTTTCTATTTTTTTATAAAGCAAATAATATAAAAGAAATAAAGGTTCAGAAACTTTTTATTGAGTTTCATTGTCATAGGAAGTACCCGACTGCTGTATTTTTATCCATCCATCCATCCATCCATCCATCCATCCATCCATCCATCCATGCATAACCTAAGTGGAGAGAACTAAACTTCCCTCTCCCCAGCCACTTGGGCCAGCTCGTCCAGGGGAATCCCAAGACGTTCCCAGGCCAGCCGAGAAACATAGTCCCTCCAGCGTGTCCCGGGTCTTCCTCTGGGCTTCCTCCCGGTGGGATGTGCCCGGAACTCCGGGGAAGCATCCAGGAGGCATCCTAACCAGTTTCCCGAGCAACCTCAACTGGCTCCTCTCAACGTGAAGAAGCAGCGGCTCTACTCTGAGTCCCTTCCAGATGACCGAGCTTCAAATCCTATCTATAAGGGAGAGCCCAGACACCTTGCGGAGGAAACTCATTTCTTGTATCCGTGATCTCGTTCTTTCGGTCACGATCCAAAGCTCATGACCATAGATGAGGGTAGGAACGTAGATTGACTGGTAAATCGAGAGCTTTGCTTTTTGACTCAGCTCTCTCTTCACCACGACAGACTGGTACAGCGCCCGCATCACTGCTGAAGCAGCACTAATTTGTCTATTGATCTCCCGCTTCATTTTTCCCTCATTCGTGAACAAGACCCCAAGATACTTGAACTCTTCCACTTGAGGCAGGACCTCCCCCTGACCCAGAGAAGGCACTCTACCCTTTTCCAGCTCAAGACCATGGCCTGGGACTGATTCTCATCCCGGCCCCTACACACTTGGCTGGGAACTGCTCCAGTGAGAGCTGTAGATCACGAGCTGATGAAACTAATAGGACCACATCATCTGCAAAAAGCAGCCACCAAAATGGATCTCCTCAACACCTTGGCTGCGATTAGAAATTCTGTCCATAAAAGTAATGAACAGAGTCGGTGACAAAGGGCAACCTTGGCGGAGTCCAACCCTCACCGGAAATGAGTCCGACTTACTGCTGACAATGTGGACCAAGCTCTGACACTGGTCATATAGGGACCTAACAGCCCGTATCAAAGGGCCTGGTACCCCATACTCCTGGCGAATCTCATCCACCCCTGGGGCCTTACCATCGAGGAGCTTTTTAATCACCTCGGTGACCTCAGCACCGAAGATTGGAGAGCCCGCCCCAAGGTCCCCAGGCTCCGCTTCCTCAGTGGAAGACGTGCTGGTGGGATAGAGGAGGTCTTCGAAGTACTCTGCCCACCGATCCACAACGTCCCAAGTTGAGGTCAACAGCACACCCACCCACTGTAAACAGTGTTGGTGGTGTACTTCTATTTCCGGAGTCCCACCGGCCAAAAAGACCCGAGGACTCCTTCTTCAGCCTGACAGCATCCCTCACCGCCGGTGTCCACCAGCGGGTTCAAGGATTGCCACCACGACAGGCACCAACAACCTTGCGACCACAGCTCTGGTAAGCCACCTTGCAATGGAGGTGCAGTACATGGCCGACTCGGACTCAATGTCCCCCACCTCCCCCGGAACGTGTTTGAGGCTCTCCCGGAGGTGGGTGTTGAAGCTCTAATGGGAGCCTAATGGGAGACTCCACCAGCCATTCCCAGCAGACCCTCAAGATTCATTTGGGTCTGCCAGGTCTGACCGCCATTCTCCCCCAACGATCTAGCCAGCTCACCACCAGGTAATGGTCAGCTCTGCTCCCCTCTTCACCTGAGTGTCCAAGACATGCGGCCGCATGTCAGATGACACAACAAGAAAGTCGATCATCGAACTGCTGCCTACCCCTCTCAAGGAGACTGGTTCCAGAGCCAGAGCCGTGCGTAGAGGTGAGCCCGACTATTTCTAGCTGGAACCTCTCTACCTCACACACCAACTCAAGATCTTTTCTCCGTAAAGTAGACAAGTTAAATAAATATTTAATTTGTACAGAAAATGGGAACTTTCAGCTCCTTTCATTCTCTGTTGCTCTGTCATACAAAGCACAATTACAATGAGCTAAGAGCTGGAATATAATAAAAAGGATTTTTTGTTTTTTATAAAAACACATGCTCTTTTAAGTTTTTTTTGTAAGTAAAAATACAGCAGCCAGACGCGAGTCACTGGGCCCCACTCTGGAGCCAGGCCTGGAGGTGTGGCACGCTGGCGAGCGCCTGGTGGCTGGGCTTTCACCCATGGAGCCTGGTTGGGCAAAGCCCAAAGAGGAAACGTGGGTCCTCCTTCCGATGGGCTCACCATTTTGGAGGGGCCAAAGGGGTCGGGTGCAATGTGGTATGGGTGGCGGCCGAAGTCGGAGACCTTGGCGATCTGATCCTCGGCTGCATTAGCTGGCTCTTGGGATGTGGAATGACACCTTTCTAGCTGGAACCTCTCTACCTCACACACCAACTCAGGCTCTTCCCCACCAGAGAGGTGTCATTCCACATCCCAAGAGCCAGCTAATGCAGCCGAGGATCAGATCGCCAAGGTCTCCGACTTCGGCCGCCACCCATACCACATTGCACCCGACCCCTTTGGCCCCTCCCACGGGTGGTGAGCCCATCGGAAGGAGGACCCACGTTTCCTCTTTGGGCTTTGCCCAACCAGGCTCCATGGGTGAAAGCCCAGCCACCAGGCGCTCGCCAGCGTGCCACACCTCCAGGCCTGGCTCCAGAGTGGGGCCCAGTGACTCGCGTCTGGCTGCTGTATTTTTACTTACAAAAAAAACTTAAAAGAGCATGTGTTTTTATAAAAAACAAAAAATCCTTTTTATTATATTCCAGCTCTTAGCTCATTGTAATTGTGTTTTGTATGACAGAGCAACAGAGAATGAAAGAAGCTGAAAGTTCCCATTTTCTGTACAAATTAAATCTTTATTTAACTTGTCTACTTTACGGAGAAAAGATCTTTTCTTCAGAAATACAATACGATTCACGCTCGCCAACTACTTTATTAGATTCAGCTTGCCAGAACAGGGTTGGACCCTATTCATGGCATAGGTTGAAGAATGTGTCTGATGGCTGAACATCTGTGACGCAAATCTTCTGTTCCACTACATCCCAAAGGTTCATTGTTTAACTGAGATTTGATAGCTATGGACACCATTGGACTTCATTGTTATGTCTAAGAAACCAGTTTGAGATGATTTGACCTTTTGTGATGTTTTGCATCATCTTTCTCACAGTAACAATCAAACATTAGGCACGTTGTCGTGTAAAAGGATGAATATGGTCAGCAACAGCTGGTCACCAACAATAGTTAGGTGGACTGTGGTATTAAAGTGATGGTAATTGATATTTAGAGACACAAACTGTGGTATGAAGTGTGTGGCACTCATTACACCTCCACCACAAGTCACGATGAATCTATGTTTTCATGTTGTTTAGTCTAAATTCCAGCCCTAACATCTGAATGTCATGTTTGAAACTGAGAATTTTCTAACCTGTTATTTTCTGATTTTGGTGAGCGTCTGCAAACTGGTGATTCAGTTTCCTCTTCCTAGTTGAAGAGGAGAGGCACATGGAATGGTCTTCTGCTGCTGTGGCCAATCTATGTCAAGGTTTAATGTGTTGTGCCTTCAGAGATGGTATTCCTCATACCTTGGTTGCCTTTCTATCATCTTGAACAAGTCTTCCCCTTTTTTGTCTGCATAACTCCCTCTCAGTGGATTTTTCTCTTTTTCTGTTCTCTGTTTAGCCAAAGATTGGTTGTGAAAATCTTAGAAGATCTGTTTCTGAAATTCTCAGAGTAGCCTCTTGCCTCTCTTGCACTGGCAAACAGATCATATTCAAAGTCACTTAAATCCTCTTTCTTCCCCATTCTGAGGCTTGGTTTGAACTCCACCAAGTTTTCATTACCACATCTAGATTTGCTGTTTGTTTAAGTAATCAAACAAGTGTAGCAACAAGTTTGCTTTTTAAAACAATTTATCCTTATTTCTTTATTATTTAATAGATGAATGAAAACCAGCTGTTTCTATGAAACACATTTTACTTCCTATTAAGATTCCTAATGAAAATTACATGACTCTGGCCACACAGAGCTCAGTACCAGCGTCAACCAGTTTTCTGTTCTGGGAGTAAGCATCCTCTTGACCTTCCGTCGCTACTGTTGTATTAGTGTCAGTCGATTCGGCTCTATCATATAAATTCCCACCTGCTCCATCCCAACGCCCCTCTGTAATCACCAGGCTTAACCATTAGCTGGATGGTAATGAGATGTGGGAGCGAAGGAGGAGGCGAGATGCCCTTGGAGTTGCTTCTCCATTTGCAGGTGTGCCGCCTTCATCATTTTGGTTGATTCTTTATGGTCTTTATGTAGGCGAGCAGCCAGAAAGTCCACAAATTGCAGGCTGTCAAAGTGAAACACAACTGATTGTTTTGAACAATATCAATGTGTGTTTGCACATATAACATACATGATCATGTGTGTTCAGAACAAGATAAGTAGTGCTTCAGGCTAGGCAGGCAGCAGAGAAAAAGGAGCAATCTTTCCCATTCTGAGAGCAACATGAATGGCTTCCCATATAGAAAGGTATTCATTTAAGAAAGATAGGCTGCTAAGAGCAGAGCACAAAACATATTGGCGATCCTGTTAAAATTACCTGAGGAAAGTGCCTCTGAAGAAATGTCTCCAGGAAATTATTATTTCAGATTCGGATCAACCTGACGATGCAGCAGCACATACAAATAGCTGCTCACAGAGGACACAATTTCAGACTGAGAGCCTGAAAACTGAGAGCAGTAATTTACAGGAGCCTATAATTTAGCACAAACTAAGTGCACACAGTCCATCACATCTGAAATGTTCTATATGAATATTACGAGAATATAAATGAAACTCTTACAGTTTTGAGTCCGGCTGCTTGTCCTCGGTTGATGTGACCATAAAATCCTGGTAGCACTTCCACAAACAGTTTGCATTTTCAATTCTCCTTACAGGGAACCGAAGATGTAATTTACAGCGAGATTATGGAACATTTAAGAATGAATGAAACCACTTTGCACCACAGTATCTTTATTACCAGGGCCACACAGGTCCTTAGCAGACATCAGCCTCTGTCACACCCATCTTTCACATACAGTTATTTGCCCCCAAATGTGCTCAGCACAGATACACACACAAACACGAAGCTGCCTCGCTCTTCATCTTTACCTCTTTTTTTTCTGGTCAGATTTTTTCATAACCAACTGTTTGTTGTATGTTTCCCAATAAACTGCACATTTTTAAGACATCTCTTCACAGTGTTTGAGTTCAGTCTCACATCATTTATTGTGTTTACCACTGATCTTCATAATAGGGATTTCAGGACAATCATCAAACGGCCAGCTGGCGTAGCTGTGTCTGGGTAGAGCTCCTCAAGGTAAATGTCGGCAGGTCATCGGCAGTAACTTTCCAACACACTACAGGTCAAAAAAACACACCAGTGAATCTCCTGCTGTGTATTCCAAGTGCATTGATCTTAAGTTCACAAACCATTGTCTAGACAATCTCCTTCAGGATCTTCTAGTAGAGAGCAGAATTCATTGGTCAATCAGTTACGACAAGCTGCCCAGGTCTTAGATCAGCAAAACAGCCCCAGACCATCACATTGCCACTATTACATCTGACTGTGGGTATAATTTTCTCTTTCTGAAATTTTGCATTAGTTTGAGATATACAAAGAGTACACCTCCAAAAAATGCAACTTTTTGTTTGGTGAGTGCAAAATATTTATCCACAGGGATATCAATATGTTTTCAGGTAAAATTTGAGACTTGCCTTTGTGTTCTTGTTGTTCACATAATAAACACCACCAACATTTGAGGCAAAGATGGATTGCATTGTTTTATGTGTTATTCTGGGTTCTTTTGTGACCTCTTGGATGTGTCATCTTTGTGTTGTTAAGCAATTTTGGTGGAAAAGCCACTCCTTGGAAGATTCACCACTGTTTCCTGTTTTCTCCACTGGTTTAGTTTAAATTAATTTCAGTGTATTTATAAAAAGCCAATTTACAACACATGTTGTCTCAAGGCACTTGACAAAGTCAATTCAATCGAAACATGCAGATTTTAAGTCAAGTATATTCATTCCAATTGATCTAGTTATCAGACAGTGCAGCCAAATTCAGGGAATTATTCAAATTGGTCAACATTCTTTTCTATCTAAGGAAACCCAGCAGATTGCATCGAGTCAGTGACTTGCAGCATTCACTCCTTCTGGATGACATGTAGTATTTTAGTCTATTGAATATTGTCAGGTTCTATTAAAGCATTTTTTAGAGTCTACTGGTTAGGCCGTAATCCACCCTTGGTGTGGCTAATAATGTTGAACTCACCTTTCTAAGGAATGTGTTTAATCACAGGGGGCAATTATTTTCTTTTACAGGGGCCAGGTTTGTTTGCGTGGCCTTTTTTGCATATTAAATTAACTGAATATATATAGTGCCTTTTTAGTCATACTGACCACTCAAGGCAGTTTACTCTAGAGTCCAACTTACCCACTAACAAATGCACACACATTCATACACTGGTAGGCAAGTTGGGGTTAAGTCCCTCTCCCATGTGGTAGGTGGAAAGTGGAACTGAAACCATAACTTTCAGATTGCAAGACTTTTGCCACAGCTGCCCATTTGAAATCATAATTTGAAAGATTACTTTTTGTCTTTATGACGGATCTCTGTGTTAAAATTGGTTTAATGATGTGAAACATTTGAGTGTGACAAAAAAACAAAAACAGAAGAACTTTATAAAGAGACAAAAACATTTTCACATCATTGTGCATACCTTAATGAGCTTTCTTTAATCAGCCTGTGCGTTGATTATTGCACCTATCAGAAGGCTGACAAGTTTACATCTTTTCAAAAATCAAACACCCAATTGATCTCACCCTTTTTTGCACTGCTGGGTAGAAAACAGCACGCTTGAGGGCATAAGGTGATTGCTTAACCACAGTGATACAGCAAATGATAATTATGGACACTGCAATCAGAGTTTATAAGCATTACAAATGTATTGTTTTAAGGAGCGGCTATGCTTGTGTTATATTGAAGCTATTTTATGATGCACAATGAGGTAACAGCAGGAGTTCTGGCAAGGGAGACAGCTCATCTAGGGGCAGAAAATGAGAACTAACACAGAATCAAGCATGAAGCAAGTAACAGCAGGCCGCCGCTGAGTGGGTAAATAACTGAATATTTACAGTCAGTCTGTTTGCTTCTTTGCTTTGCTTTGCTTGCTGCTGGTCAAGTTGAAAAACTATGGAAAAGTCTGCAATAAAACCCAACAAAAGCAATTCATGTTTATTGTCACCTATTTAAAGTCGTATCTATGTAAAAATCACACTCAAGCTTGTTTTGTAAAAAAACATTGGCGTTATTTTAAATTAGATTAAATATTGATCCTAACGCCAACAAAATAGTCCATTAAAATTAAAAGTGTAAACCCTTGCAAATTTTTAGTGTATTAAAACTTGTACAGTGTTTGTTGCAAGTCAAATGAGTACATGAATAGATTGTTAATTACAATAACATTCTTACAGTGGTTAATAGACCTAATTTTAATTAGACCAATAACACCATAATTACATGTTGGGTGTTTTATTCACTTGTAAAAGTGAATGCTCAATGGCTCTGTGATGAAAATGCAGCATTGGCCATTTCAATCCCCAGCTGTGCCTTTGGACTGAACAATTAACTCCAGTTTCCTCTGATAAGCTTAGTTTCGTATAGTCTTGGAATATACAGCGCAAACATTAAGAACACTATGCAAATGTGTAAAACAATCCCTATTTTATTCATCTTTTGCATCTACAGTAAATGCCAGAATTTCCTATAATCTTTCTAGTCTACTTAAATGCTCCTCGCTCCACTAATACTTGTGACAGTATTTAAGCTCTCACTTTTTGCTGAATTGCCCATTTGTTCCCCTCATGGTTCCTATGATTACTGTCAGGTTCATCTGCTCTTGCTCCCTCTTATGCTCCTGTGTTCCTCTGTTGTCCTGACTTATGAACTACATAAGCTCTATTCACTTCATTAAACCATTACTTTCATCATTATTCTGCCTGCCTCCAATTGGCTGCATTGGAAGTCCTACACCACTTCCACCCATGACAAGATTAGGCTGTGGAGAGACCTGAGCCAGGAGGGAAGCCCACATATCCCTTTCCCAAGCTACACTTCTCACTTCATTATGGGGGATTCTAAGGCATTCCCAGACCTGGAGGGATATACAGGTCCTTCTCAAAATATTAGCATATTGTGATAAAGTTCATTATTTTCCATAATGTCATGATGAAAATTTAACATTCATATATTTTAGATTCATTGCACACTAACTGAAATATTTCAGGTCTTTTATTGTCTTAATACGGATGATTTTGGCATACAGCTTATGAAAACCCAAAATTCCTATCTCACAAAATTAGCATATTTCATCCGACCAATAAAAGAAACGTGTTTTTAATACAAAAAAGGTCAACCTTAAAATAATCATGGAAAGTTATGCACTCAATACTTGGTCGGGAATCCTTTTGCAGAAATGACTGCTTCAATGCGGCGTGGCATGGAGGCAATCAGCCTGTGGCACTGCTGAGGTCTTATGGAGGCCCAGGATGCTTCGATAGCGGCCTTTAGCTCATCCAGAGTGTTGGGTCTTGAGTCTCTCAACGTTCTCTTCACAATATCCCACAGATTCTCTATGGGGTTCAGGTCAGGAGAGTTGGCAGGCCAATTGAGCACAGTGATACCATGGTCAGTAAACCATTTACCAGTGGTTTTGGCACTGTGAGCAGGTGCCAGGTCGTGCTGAAAAATGAAATCTTCATCTCCATAAAGCTTTTCAGCAGATGGAAGCATGAAGTGCTCCAAAATCTCCTGATAGCTAACTGCATTGACCCTGCCCTTGATAAAACACAGTGTACCAACACCAGCAGCTGACACGGCACCCCAGACCATCACTGACTGTGGGTACTTGACACTAGACTTCTGGCATTTTGGCATTTCCTTCTCCCCAGTCTTCCTCCAGACTCTGGCACCTTGATTTCCGAATGACATGCAGAATTTGCTTTCATCCGAAAAAAGTACTTTGGACCACTGAGCAACAGTCCAGTGCTGCTTCTCTGTAGCCCAGGTCAGGCGCTTCTGCCGCTGTTTCTGGTTCAAAAGTGGCTTGACCTGGGGAATGCAGCACCTGTAGCCCATTTCCTGCACACGCCTGTGCACGGTGGCTCTGGATGTTTCCACCCCAGACTCAGTCCACTGCTTCCACAGGTCCCCCAAGGTCTGGAATTGGCCCTTCTCCACAATCTTCCCCAGGGTCCGGTCACTTCTTCTCGTTGTGCAGCGTTTTCTGCCACACTTTTTCCTTCCCACAGACTTCCCACTGAGGTGCCTTGATACAGCACTCTGGGAACATCCTATTCATTCAGAAATTTCTTTCTGTGTCTTACCCTCTTGCTTGAGGGTGTCAATAGTGGCCTTCTGGACAGCAGTCAGGTCGGCAGTCTTACCCATGATTGGGGTTTTGAGTGATGAACCTGGCTGGGAGTTTTAAAGGCCTCAGGAATCTTTTGCAGGTGTTTAGAGTTAACTCGTTGATTCAGATGATTAGGTTCATAGCTCGTTTAGAGACCCTTTTAATGATATGCTAATTTTGTGAGATAGGAATTTTGGGTTTTCATGAGCTGTATGCCAAAATCATCCGTATTAAGACAATAAAAGACCTGAAATTTTTCAGTTAGTGTGCAATGAATCTAAAATATATGAATGTTAAATTTTCATCATGACATTATGGAAAATAATGAACTTTATCACAATATGCTAATATTTTGAGAAGCAAATTCTGCATGTCATTCGGAAATCAAGGTGCCAGAGTCTGGAGGAAGACTGGGGAGAAGGAAATGCCAAAATGCCAGAAGTCCAGTATCAAGTACCCACAGTCAGTGATGGTCTGGGGTGCCGTGTCAGCTGCTGGTGTTGGTCCACTGTGTTTTATCAAGGGCAGGGTCAATGCATCTTGCTATCAGGAGATTTTGGAGCACTTCATGCTTCCATCTGCTGAAAAGCTTTATGGAGATGAAGATTTCATTTTTCAGCACGACCTGGCACCTGCTCACAGTGCCAAAACCACTGGTAAAGGGTTTACTGACCATGGTATCACTGTGCTCAATTGGCCTGCCAACTCTCCTGACCTGAACCCCATAGAGAATCTGTGGGATATTGTGAAGAGAACGTTGAGAGACTCAAGACCCAACACTCTGGATGAGCTAAAGGCCGCTATCGAAGCATCCTGGGCCTCCATAAGACCTCAGCAGTGCCACAGGCTGATTGCCTCCATGCCACGCCGCATGGAAGCAGTCATTTCTGCCAAAGGATTCCCGACCAAGTATTGAGTGCATAACTGTACATGATTATTTGAAGGTTGACGTTTTTTGTATTAAAAACACTTTTTTTTTTTATTGGTCGGATGAAATATGCTAATTTTGTGAGATAGGAATTTTGGGTTTTCATGAGCTGTATGCCAAAATCATCCGTATTAAGACAATAAAAGACCTGAAATATTTCAGTTATTGTGCAATGAATCTAAAATATATGAATGTAAAATTTTCATCATTACATTATGGAAAATAATGAACTTTATCACAATATGCTAATATTTTGAGAAGGACCTGTATAAGTTAAACATTTGAAAACACATAAACTTATGTTCTGTTTATAAAAAAGTCCTGGTGCATTTTACCAGAGGGGGCTTTTAGATTTTCCAATGCACTGAAAATGGACTTTAGGGTTTTAAGTTTTCCTCAAAATATTGAGGACTTGATTATAAATATTATAATAAAACTTTGTCCTGTTTCGTTACTGGGAAACTGGTATAATGCATCATGCCATGTTGTAAGATGAATACATTGTTAAACCAAAAATATTGCTCAAGTGGACATCCATGGTATTGCCTTCAAGGGGGATTTTCACTGCAACAACATTATCTACATACTTATTTTTTTATATTTTTCCTCTTGGTATCAAGTTTATGAGCTTATTTATTTAGTCTAAATCTGTCAAATAAACATGTTGTAGATTTAAAACCAATAGTTTGTAAATAGGAGTTCATATTAGAAAACAGACGGAGAGAAAGAATTGGTCTCAGAGTTCCTCAGAGCAACACTTTTATGTTTTCTCGTCTCCTCGGGGTGCTTTCAATAGAATACAGTATGTGAGTCTCACTACTGGTGGCTTTTTTGAAGCATCTTACCCTAGGCATAATCTTTCCACCGGAAGGTTTCAGAAAAAGCTAGTCCAAATCTTTTTCAAGTGAGCAACACTGAGACGTTTCATACAGGGGGCATCTCCCCTTTCCATCTTTCACTGCTTGGCATCTCTGTCCTCCTTTCACTGCAAGCTCCATTTTTGGTAGCTTGTAGGCGTGAAACTGTCTGATTTTTTTTTTTTTTCTACTCCTGCCTCATTAAAGTCTTTCAAACAAGAACCAAGGCATGAAAGGAGGCGTGGGTTGATGCAACACAGAGTTAGTAAGAGAAAAGTGTGAACACAACTCTACTGGCTCAGATTGGATCACAAATAAGGCTCCAAAATTCGTTTGGCCTTCAGTTTCTCAGCCCACTCATCCCCTGCTGAGGGTTTCAGTGCCACTTTGAAACACTCACATAGTTTCTCTTTCCTTGTGTTTTTACTGTTCTCTTTTTTATGTAACACACATTGGAATGAGTCGACACCTCTGCCTTTTTGCTCATTCAATCTTCATGCTATCAGTACTTCTCTAGCAAATTCCCAGATGGTTACATTTGCCAACTCATCCACAATTCAGGAATCTTGCTGCATTAGAGTTCTGTATCGTTTCCTTACACCTGAATTTAAAAAGCTGTTATTAGTAACTGAAATGCAATATGAGCTATTTAACTGAATATATTGCAAAGAAAATTATATAAGGAGGCAGTACTGCCAATCAAAAGTTGTAGCCCTGTCTCTTCATCAACAGTTACCTTACATGGGAATACTTTCTATAAAGTTTGCCAACAACATAATGTTTTCCTTCTACAGATGATACACTTGGCCCTGTCTTTCAGTGTTATCCCTGTCTCTCCTAGACATAGCTACTTGCGGAGCTTTTACTGTGACTAACAGTATGTGCTCTTATTCATCCTCTAGACTTGAAAACTGGCTCACAGTTAATCTGCTTAGCTGCCTTTCTCTCCTAGATGGGGCCACTGAAGGACCTACTACCATTAATACTTTTCTTTCCCATAGAAAGTAGGCCTACCTCTGGATCAGTGCTTTTGTGTGCTCTTTCAAACCCCCAGTCGGTCATGGCAGATGGCCGCTCACACTGAGCCTGGTTCTGAGCATGTAGAGACAATGGACAGTGACTGGCGTTGACTTTGCAGCAATCCCTCATACTGAGCATGCATGTAGCGACAGCGGAGAGGAAAAACTCCCTTTTAATAGGAAGAAACCTCCAGCAGAACCAGGCTCAGTGTGAGCAGCCATCTGCCACGACCAACTGGGGGTTTGAGAGAACAGAGCAGAGACACAAAGAGAACAAAGAAGCACTGATCTAGGAGTACTTTCTATGGGAAGGAAAAGTAAATGTTAATGGATGTAGCTCCTTTAGTCGTTTCACCTAGAAAGAAAGAACAGATAAACTCTGAGCCAGTTTTCAAGGTTAGAGTCTGAAAGAGAGCACATATAATTAGTTACAGTAAAAGCTCAGTCAAGTTCCATGTCTAGGAGAGAGAAAGGGTTAAACACTAAAAGACAGGGTCATGTGGATCATCTCTAGAAGGTGAGCATTAAGTTGTTGCCAGCAGAAGCTCGGACGATTCCCCTCTCCAGAAAGGTGTCACAGGCAGACACAGAGCCAGGCCAGGTGTAGCTTCTAGGAAGAGAAAAGAGACAGAACAAATTTAAAAGCTGAAATAACAGCAAATAATGCAGAATTGGAGAGTAGTGTGAGAACGTAGCGAAGAGGATGAAAGTGGTCGTTATGTCCTCCAGCAGCCTAAGCCTATAACAGCATAACTACACAGATAGTTTCAGTTCAGATTATTTAGTTAAACGGCGCTTATTTACAACACTACGCCCCAAAGAATATGAAGGACCTTATACTGAGGAGATGAGTGCCGAATGTCAGCAAATCTGGCTTGAAAACACCGACTGCAAGGACCAGCCTTCGAAAACGTCAAGAATCTGTTCCAATTACTTTTATTCTGGTAATCAAAAACAAAATTCCATATCAGTCATTTTGTTGAACAGTGTAAGAGTATAACTGTATGCGTACTGGAACTATACTTTTCATGATTCAGTATGTCTCTGCTGTAAAGCAATAGTTACAGATAATTTATTCTTTTACCACTTATTTTTGTATCAAAAGCAGTTATAGTGAAAATAAATCATAATGTAGTAATACTGTGATAACTATCAGTGATATTTACTGATACACAAGCTACATTAGCTAAGCTTGTTGATGTACGTGTATGTTATTGTAATTACTTACTCTGCCGGTCACCAGAACTTTGTTATTGACATGAAGAGTTTTGACATCCTTCCCAAAGCTGATAAAACATTCATTGTATGCATCTATGGATTTCATGTCATAAATCTCCTCCATTGTGTAGACATTCCTAGTGTTCACTTAATAATTAACTATGTCATAATAAGAGATCGGAGGGAAATTGTCCCGTTGACCTGTTTCTGTCACAATCCGCCTCTGTTAGGTTCTTGTGTTATGGTCCTTTGCTGGTTCCTCTGCACATCCCTGCTTGTGTTCTTCAGTTGCTGTTGTGTCAACTTATTCCTTGAGGATTAGGTTCATGATTTGTTCTTGTGTTTGGACTGCTTTCTGGATTCCTGTGTTTATATTAAGTCTAGTCATTGTTTACTTGAGTTCTGTCACCTCCCTGCTCTCCATGTTCATCATGTTAATTAGTAGTCCTATCTTGGTGCTGCACTTGTCTACCAGCCATTTCATGTTTCCATGATTGGTTCCCCTTCTAGCTCATTGGTTCTCCTTGCATTCGTGTTAGTATTTAGTTATCTGGTTTTCATTGTTCTCCACCTGATTCTCTGCATACATCCCCAGCTCCACGTCTGTGTTCTTGCTTGTTACCCTGCCTGCGTTCCCTGTGTAAGTGTTTGTCAGTTATCATTAAATCTTGTCAACTCACTATGCAGCTCTCATCCTCCCGCCTGCATTTTGGTCCTGCTCCACCTTACAATATGACAGTTTCCTTTCTTGACCTCATATGGGTCAATCCCAACAGCAGTGATTTTCTGGATGTATATTTCTTTTGCACATCGGTTAAGAATATCAATATAATTTGTTTTGGTCTGTTTGAAAGCCATTGTGATCCTCGTTGTCTAATGCTTGCCTACTATGATGGTGGCTAAAGGGTGTTGAGCACTTCTAGTTGAGAAGAATAGGTATTATGCTTTTCCACTACATTTAAGAGAACTGTTAAAAAACTAATGCAACAGAATTACTTTTGCTTTAGTTTTTGTACTTTAACATTGCTGGAGAGAAATAATGTATCCTATGTAAAATTTACAATTTAAGGCACTTTTAAAATAAATTAGATGTTTTACATGAAGTGTCAACTTATAGAAATGGAAACAATGTGTGCTTACTTTCCATCTTGGAGGGAGCAGACGTGTACCGTATTTTCCGCACTATAAGGCGCACCGGATTATAAGGCGCACCTTCAATGAATGGCCTATTTGAGAACTTTTTTCATATATAGGGCGCACCGGATTATAAGGCGCATAGAATAGAAGCTACTGCAGTCAAACGTTTGACTGGGGTTGCGTTATGCATCCACTAGATAAAGCTGTGCTAAAGAGAATGTCAACAAAACAGTCAGATAAGTCAGTCAGTCAAACTTTATTAATACACTACAAACCAGCGTTCTGATAACTCCATTCACTCTCATGGTAAGGTCTCCTCTAGATAGAATTCTATTGAATAGAGCCAACCACACGTTAGGAATGCATTGGAGTCTATGAAGTTGAAGTTGAAATCAAACGTTAGTTAAAACGTGAAAGGGAACTTTTCCCTGATTCAGTAAACACGTAAAAGAAACAGTTTGATGCACTAAATCAAACGTTAGTACTGTTAACCTTTCCTGTTTCTGTCCCCTGACCGTAGTCTGATGACACAGGGGAGACGCTTTCTCCAGGGCCGAAGTTACTAGTTTCCTCGGGGTTAACTCCCTCACTCATACGTTGCTGAGTTGAACATGAAGAAACAGCATCAAAACACTGAGTTGTTGACGAGATTCGGGGTTCTTTTTAATTACTTTGCAGCACGTAAAAACACAGGGCTTACAGACTCATACACCGCTGCTCCGGTCGCCGTCTCTACCCACCCCACACACACAATAATACCGACGTCACTCCTTCACTCTTGATTCTCAGCTACGGCAGCACACAGCACCACCTCTGTCCGGAGGAGTAATGTCAACATCTTCCATACACACACACGAAACATACACCCCACACACTGAGCTTCTAATCACATATAGTTCAGGCAATTCCTGCAACAGTACATTCAAACGTTATACACACACAAGTGGTGTTGGACTAGGAGTAAGCACAGTACAGGTGTTTACCGCTATTACTTCGGCGACACCTCTGACTACGGTAGCCGTAATGCTGCAAGCGGTGCGGCTTTGTAGTTTACCAGTCGTACTGAAACATTTTGACAGAGCGCCGTGTACAACCAGTATGGATCAACCAATTAACCAATTGATCCATATATAAGACGCTCCGGATTATAAGGCGCACTGTCATTTTTTGAAAAAATTAAAGGTTTTTAAGTGCGCCTTATAGTGCGGAAAATACAGTAAATAGGTTTCTGTTCAACATCATCTAGGTTGAGTGATTTCCCGTCAAAGAGAGTAGAACCAGTACCAGAATGTTTGAAGAGCAACATTTTTTACATGTGATGAGGCTCCATCTAAACCATCAGAAAAGGTGAATAAAAATAGTTAAATATTATAAGTCCCAAAGCTGGCAAAGTCTTCAGAAGAGAAACTGCAAAACTCTGATCCTGTGTCATAAAATGTTGTCTCTTTTAAGATCAGAGACATAATTAGAAACATATTCCTTTTGCAGATTTTGCAAGCAAATTGAAAGCACTTGTTGCCAGACAAGATATCAAAATCTGGTCATGTCTTAAAACGTTTAGTAAAACGTTTGTTTTTGGCAGCTGTTATCACAGACTGTTGTAATATGAATCTGAGAATATTATTTAATAATTAATATTAATATTTTATCAAATAATATTTCGGTCTGTTAAGGGTTGTCCTGTGAATACCAGCCCCATTAAGGTGATGGTATTAGGACAAAATAGAAAGGTGTGAGAAGAGCTCTGGCATTATTGAACAGCATAAACTCTGCACACATATGGAATGAATTTACACAATTTCTTAAAATACAAGAATTTATTAACAAAAATAAGTCAACTCAAAGTCAAACATATTTCAATCAACAAATTCTTTACTATGCTAAAACAATTCAACTAAACTACCAAGCAGAATTAAAGAATAGATAAGAATAATGGGTTATGTACAATATAAACAAGTTGATTAAAGATGATTGGAAATCATGACCAAAAAGAGTGATGCAACATTACCGTGCAATGTTTATGTTTGAGAACCAAGGATTATCTTGAAGAATCCGGAAATGAAGTTAAGTTAATCTTGGAACTAATTTAGGAAATAATCAGCAAACGTTTAGACAACCATTCACAATGCAAGATCAGGTAAAATATTATTTTAATAAAATAACGTTTTAAATAATGATCTGCTGAATAAAACCAACCTCCTGGATGACTAATTCTCAACGGTGTCTAATTAACTGCCTTTATTTATTGAAATAATATTTGAAGAAATATTATTGAGTATTTTGGAAATGGGGCTTAATGGTGTTTACTTAATTATCAAATCTAGTAAATGATGTTCAGGGACTGTTATTCACTAGCTTGAAAACCAACAACCTTTCTTTTGAATAGTCTTTAGTAGCACATGTTCTCTACCGGTTAGTTGTTAAGCTAACAAAGAAGCGGATAGCTTAGCACCAGAATCAACACATACCTTTAAAATACCAGGATTAATGAAAGGGTTAAAATGCATAAGCGCGGACGGCGCGTTATGAGCAATGTTCTGGTTAAAATCACCCTTTAAATAAAGTTTATCTTAACTTTAAAACATACAAATAACACAGAACCGGCACGTGCCGTAGCTACCCTACTAGCTCTAAAGATAGCCAGGTTCCACAAAACAAAACTTCATAGAATGAAAACGTTCAGATTATTTCATCCTAACTGTTAATCTGCCCAAACCTAACCTCTGACCATGGTGAGGGAATGTTGTCCAAGGGCGAAGTATGAAGGAGGTATCCACAGTCAACAAGCGGTTAGTTCGGTAGCTAACCTCTGCGTTCGCTCTGTGAACAAAAGAGTTAGCTCCGGAGAGCTGGCGGCTCGTCCTGTGCGCGGCGGTTTCTGCCGTCTTCCTTCAGGCCGGGGCTTTTCTCGAACACCATTTGCGTCTGCGGGGCCTCGGAGAGACAGTCAGCTTGTACCTTAATTATCCCCCGTTCATGAATGAAAATACCGGATACACAGGCAGTATTTCATTCTACTTAACTTTGCATATGATTGATGATCGTATGGCTTTGGATCCAGTTGAATTTACGTCTTTTTGCCAGCAAAAGACATCAGCGCGCTTTCCTCCCCTATCCGGTCCCTCTGGAAGGCCGCGTGGAAGAGAGCTATATGTGGGAAGGGTGGGGGTCTTATATGGGCAGTGGCATCATGGGAAGTCCTCTGCTACCCCCCTTTTCCCCTTCGGAGTTTTAATGTTGTAGGTAATGCTGTAGGTCCCAACACAGACTAAGTTCAGAGTGAACATTTAGATGTAATTTGAGTAAAATGTTTTAGGTTATAAAGGAAAATTGCCAAATTACATCCAAAATTTGTTTTTGTGTTGAGTATTTTTATGAAACCAGCAACAATTGATAAGCAATAAAGGCCTTGTCACACAGAAACAACACCGGTATCATATAAAAAAACAATTTAGAAAACATTTGCATCCACACCAGTTCACGCAAGGACCGCTGTAGTATATATGCCAGGCCCATTGGTGGGCCAAAAACAGTAGACAAAAACATCAGGACCAGGCATGCTCAAATAAACACACCAACAAGGCACCAAAGAGGCACATGCGAGTTTCAAAGAGAGGTGGGTCTATGACATCATTGTTTCAGAAAAAATGCGTTTTGCATGTACATACGGACACACGGATCCAACAATTTGACATCTTTCCACTTTGAGACCCGGGATCAAAAATTATAAGTTTCTGGTCTCCCAACACCTACACGACAAAATACATTTGCGGATACAGCTAAGCTCGTCTCCGTGTGGACAGGGCCTAGGAGAAGTTTGTCTCAAACTCATAAACACCAACTACATGTTTACTTGCTAGGCCAGTAATGCTGATAGGGGAACAAAAAACAATCAATAATATTATTTAAAACATGAAATAGCTGCTTATATTTGGCTGCACAAATGTTTGTTGGCTATAGCATCAACTGCTCTCTTTATTTCCAATGTATTAATTTTATTTTTGGTTACTCTAAAATTGCCATTAGGTATGAGTGTGTTTGTGCATGATGTTTGTTTTGTTTGTGTCTATGTTTTCTTGTGATGGACTGAAGACCTGTCCAGGGTGTACCCTGTCACTTGCCCAATGACTGCTGGAGATTAGCACCAGCCCCCCTTCAAATATAAGCAAGTATAGAAAATGGATGAATTGATTGATTTGATTTTGAATCACACATTTTTTAAATACATCAAAACAGAAAATGTGTACATTTTTTAGCCGACAAACAGCATGTTCTCCAATGCACCTTTGGTTTGATTTATTTTACTTTAGTTCTTAACCACTGCTGGCTTTGTACATGTGTCACAAGGGGGGTTTTGGGGTGGACCGAAGTGCAGACAAGAGCTCGGGCGCAGCATTTCAAGCAGTCTTCAATTTATTCAAAATATCAAAAAGGAAACAAAAACACTGCAGATGTAAACAAGAGTCAGAAATCCTAACTTACAAAGTTTCTGCAGGAACATGCGGAACTCAAAGCATGGACGAGGGCAACAAACAAAGGTGAGAGACGAGAGGAACCAGCAAAGGGCAATGAAACAAAACCAACTAATATACAGAGGGAGAACAAAGGCAGGTAATCAAAGGAACTAAGAACAGGTGAGACAAGGAGGCAGGGGGAGCAGGTGAACCTAATGAAACCAAAGCATGAGGAAAGGAACTAAAGACAGGACAGCAAGCAGACCTAAATGAAACTATAAACCAAGATAAAAATAAAGCTTAAGAATCAAGGATAAACATGAACTGAAGGAAACTGAGAAACTGGAGGGAACACAAGAACCTAAGAACTCAGTAAAACAGAAACCATAAGGAAACCCTGACTACAAAAGTAAACAAACTCAAACCAACACTGATAGAATAAAACTAAGAATGAAGCAGAGGAAACGAGGACTAGAATTAAAGTAAACAATAACTAAAGCTAACCTATAGAGGAGAGGCTGGAGAACAAAGATGAACTAGGGGAACAAAGCTAAGAAGAATAGGAGAATAAAGGGAACTTAAACCAAGTAATAACTAAAAGGGGAAAACAAATGACGAGAGTAGTAACAAAAAAGAAACTAATAAATAAGAGAGTGCCAGAGAACTCTGATAAATAATAATAATTATAATAAGGAAACCCTTCTAAGAAAACAGGTAAGCGACGCCAAGGGAACTAGGAGCGAGGAGAGCACACTGGGGGGCAGAAGATAACCAAAGCAGAAAACTACAACAAACATGAATACAAAACACAAATAAGAAACATCTAGCTAAAAAGGTAAACAAAAACACAAAACCAAAAGCAAAGACCAAAATGTCGCACCACGACAACATGCACATTTCATTTGCTGTCAAGCCATGGATGTGTAAACTTCTGCTTTGACTGCAACTGGGAAGGATACCTGCGCAAGGACTGGGCCACCTATTAGTGCTTTGGGGCGGGAGTGGGGCCCCTGGCAGAATATGCTGCCAATGAAAAAAGTAACATATCTGAGCCTCCAAACATTTGAGGTAATGCCATAAAAATCTAGATTTGTTGCCAGAAGAAAGGCGAGCTATGTGGGTAATTTTTTATGACAAATGAGTTGCTATCAGCTCATGATATTGTGTGCACAATTTGCAAAACTGTGTTTTAGGCCCTGCTCTTTATTTTGCTGACCTAATGGATACAGATTTTCTTCAACTGTAAGTGTTTTTTCACCATTCACAAATATGTTAACAGTCTCAACAGGCGTTGGTGTTTCTTCATGAAAGCTATGCAAAGTGCAGCTAAAGCATTAGTTGTTAAATTTGCATATTCCTGACAAAGGACTGCACATATGAAGAAGGAAAAAGCTTTACGTTTTTTCCTGACATGATTAATGGGATCTTAACTGAAATATGTTCCAAGAAAAATGACCAACAAGTCACATCAGAGCAGAGCAAAAACATGCTAGCATTGGCCTAGCATTTAAGAAAACTACTTCACATAAACATGTGCAAGATGTGAGTTTATGGACCTACTGTAGCCATATGTGTAGTATAAGATATGCCTTTGGAAATAAATTACATAGACAATTGCATATTAGGTGACACACATCAGAACATCATAGTATCAGTGCATGTAGCTCAATATTTATCACAGTCAAGATAAGCAGATACTGCAGCATCTGCAATGTCATTAGTAGATGAGTTATTCCTAAAATTCTGGGGAGCATAGTCGAACTTAAATAAAATCTGTCTCGTTCTAAAACTGACGGATATTAAAAGTGACTTTTTACAGTGATTCAGAGTAATTACCTTGGTTCTTTCCAAAGGTAACAACTCCATAGTAATTTCATGTTTGTTTAAAATGGTGTATTGTGGCATTATTGGACATCCCTGATGGAAAACCAATATGATACATACTGTAAGTAATGCATTTTATTTTTAAACAATAGGCTACAGATAAGATTGTCAAAGATCTTCACTGCAATCAAGTAATTAAGACATTTGTATCTGAAGTGCCAGGATTACATTAAGCTTGTAAACCTCAGTTCTTCATTTTCTGCTCAGTCCCTCTGTCCTTTGCAGCATCCTTTTTTTTGTTTCCAGTGACACAACCTCAGTCTCATCAGTGCCTCGGGCATGACATGTCTGCTGATGCTAACAAATGACCAACGTCCCCGCTGACAAGAAGTCCATCTATCTGTGTCAGAGTAATTGAATTTCATAAATATAATCACTGGGGTCTGTTATGACAGGACCTATAGTCTGTTCTCTTCTTGGCAGTGACTATTCCATACACAACCAATGCTGCCTGCAGCCTGATTAACAAGTGAAAGTGCATGCATGATAACCACTGAATGCATGTAACTTTTGCTTTGGTATCTGACGAGTTATGCTGCACCATTTTTCTGGACAGAAAAAATGCAAGTTGCACTGATTTATCAATTACCATTTAACTACATTCTCATGTTTGTTTGTAAAAGGAACTGTGTTGAGAAACCCCACAAGACAACATGGCATTACTCAAATAAATGAGTGTACTTCAAATAAAAGAGTGAACTTCTAAGGTATTGGACTCTATTTAGTTTCAATATTTTCAGAGTTTTCTGAATCGATCAAAACAAATCAAAGCAGAAAACTCTGAAGGAATTGAAACTGCCTGGACTCCAAACCAAAGATCCCACTCAATATCTGCCAAGCAGACGAACCTTTTTCCCACTGGAGGCGGTGTGCAGTTTTAGCTTTCGCTGCATGTTCTGCTGAAACATATGCCTCACAAGAATCATATGCTCAATAGACAAACATCTAATTAGCTGCTAAATGGACCAAGCTTTGACCTAAGAAGAGTCTCTGAGGGGTAGTTAATCCTCACTGATGCAGTTTGAGGAATTATTGATCCAAAGACCCATTAAGCAAACTACATGAGTACACCATCGAACAGGGCAGCAAGAAAGTCCTCCCAAACAAACTTGTTACACAGACATTTAATGATGGCGAATAATAAAGTTAGAAATATCTTCAGGGGTTTTTAAATTTTAATAGCCATTTGGGAGCAATGAAGACCTCAGAGTGTTTTTAAATAATCTTTTGATATATTAATCCAAATCAAAGAGGATAAGACTGCAGATCAGGAATATATTGATGCCACTGTATGTAGAATGTAAGACGCAACACTTAAACTACATACTTGTCCAAAAATTTCAAATTGCCCCTTTTAAATTTGGTCTGGATATTTGATTTGGTCTTTTGAGCTGTTTGATGTGTTTGTTGTATTTTAGTGTTTTATGGTTTCAGTTATGTTCATGTTCTTGTAATTCTACTCAAGGGTCTACTGATGTGTCACTTGTCTGTATTTCTAGCTCCTTGCCTGCACCTGATTTCCATCTATAAACCTTGCTAGTAATGGGTGGCTCTCCTCTCTTTATTGGTTTAAGATCTAGTTACTGTGAAGGCCAGTAGAGTAGAGTGAACTCATTGTTATGGTCAACACATCAGTTTGAAATCAGTTGAGCTTTGTGACATGGTGCATTATCCTGCTGGAAGTAACCATCAGAAGATGGGTGCACTGTGATCATAAAATGATGGACATGGTTAGCAGCAATACTCAGGTGAGTTGTGGTGCTTAAACTTTGTAAGCTATTACACTCCACCACCACTACGCAGAGCTGCTGATACAAGGCATGATCAATCAGTGTTTTCATCAAATTCTGACCATACCATCTAAATATTCTAGCTGAAATTTAGATTCATAGTGGTTTTCTAATATGCTATCATCCAATTTCAGTAAACCGTGTAAATTATAGCCTCAGTCTCTCATTTGTAGCTAACAGGAGTGGCACCCTGTGTGGTTTTCTGCTACGGTAGCCTGTTTGCTCCAGGGGTTTGACATGGGCATTCAGAGATGGTATTCTGCAAACGCTGGTTTTAACATATGAAAATTTGAGTTATTATTGTCTTTCTATCAATTTGCACAAGTCATTCTCCCCCGATTTCTGACACCAACATATTTTTTTTCGCATTTCATCCATGCTGCTCCTTGGATATTTTCTCCTCTTACGACAATTTTAATGAACCTGAAAACAATGGCTTATGGAAATGAAACCTGCAAATAGATGCATGAAAGTAATGATGGATGGATGGATTCTCTTAATATGTTTATACAATTTTTAGACCATATGATTGAACAAAGTCTGAAAACAATATTTGTTTTTCCAGTCTGTTTTTCTTCTTTTTGACAAACTTATCCATATCTGGAAAAAACTTGACTACTATTTCATACTGTCCCAGAGTTATAGACTGCATGGCAACCCTAGATTTAATTAAATGAGTCCAGGGCCATATTTACTTTGTTTGATACAAATTCAAGCCAGAAAGACTGAGAAAGAAAAAAAGAATTCCTCAAACAAAATAGACTTAGTTGTATAGCCCCATTTTAAACAATAATATGCTACAAAAATCAAAGCAGGAAACAACAGGGTATATGACCAAAAGCCTCCCTTTGGCAAGCTTTCAGACAGACAGCTGTGATCTCCTGCCAAAATGACAAACCTGATTGGAAAAGGCCCGGAAGAGCACCTGCCTGATTCTTTTATTCTCACATGTGCAAGTCCTGATAGATTTCCTTTTGAGAACAATTGATAGTTTGTCACATCTGCTATGCTGCAGGACATGTTGTGAAAAGTGTGCCAGCATATGGCAGATTTAATTAATGTGAACCGGCTCATTGTGTTCCTCACAGACAGTTTAGACCTGGTTTTCCCTGAAGACTTCATGCGTTGGGGGATTAGCAGGTGTTTCATTCGAATGGGTTCATTTCTTGCGTACAGAATTAATAAGCATGCTTTCTGCACACCTGTGGGTGGATTTCACTCCAACTTAAAGCTAAAGCTCAAACTGCAATTGAAATTAAATCAAGAACTCAGTTTGAAAGTGTGGTGTGATATATTTGCCAAAATAAAAGTTTCAAGTTAAATTTATCTGCTTCAGAAAGTCACTGACTAGCCAAGATGCAGAGGCCTATGTATCGGATTCTCCAGATCAATGAGTGTCTTCTGATGTGCTCTGCTTGTGCTCGTTTTTTTCTGCCCTGCAAAGGAGGAGGAGGATTCTTTAATGGATTTCAACACTAACCTGGTAGTTAGAACATTCATTGGCTCAACAGGACAAATTGCATTTTTAAGCTGGCTTTTTAGAAGAGTTGGTGTTGGTGATAAAATAAACAGAAAGGCTCAATTTCAGAAAGAAATCATCCAACCATAGCTGCAAGCAGAAAGAGACTGAGATATGTTAGATTGTGTACATGGTACTCATAATCAGATCTAAAAGCTTTGACAGAACTTAGAGGTTACTTTTCAAAACTTTACAGGAAACCTAGAAGGTACTTCTCAGAACCTATTGTATACTACCTTGAAACTGGCCAAGTGGCACCTGGGACTTATCGTGTATTTTCTCGGACCTCCTTGGTACGCTCACGGGACTTTCCTATCACTTACTGATAACTTTCCTGGTCCTTAACAGGTAAGTTCAGGATAGTACATGGAAGATTTTGGATAAAAAACCTATATATCTTAAAAAGTAGCCTCGCTGTTCAGAGAAAACACGGGCTGAATTATATGACTTTAATATAGGTTGTGTTATCTGGAAATTAATGTTGTTTTCTGATTTGATCATATATGTCTGCATGAAAGTAATTTTGTTTAAATGAGGTTTGGATCTGGATATCCAAACCATGTTTAGGCAAGCTAGAATTATTTTGGACCGGTTTTCACAATGCACACGTGGCTTATGTGGGTTCTTATGGCTCCCTTATTGACTGCTGTCCTCAAGATCATTTAAAACCACACACGACAAGTTGACAAATGTAACAGCTGTAACTATTAAAAGGAATATCTTTATAGTTGGATACTATGTTAATAAAATTATAATTTAGCACAGCTAATTAGATGCTTATCCTGTTAGTGGTGCAGTGGTGGATTGTGTATGATGGTTTTTACTGGATTTGGTCACAAAGTAGGAATCTGCCCAGGCAACTACATACAAACATGGTCTGGCTCTGCATTCACCATTCAGACTCTCTTCTTTTATATTTCTTTTTGACTGCATCCTTGACCTCTTATGTTATTTGTATTTGCTTTGCTGTAGATGGGAAATTGCATTCCATCAGTCAGCTTATTATCTTAACCTTACTTTAAAAAAAACTACCCTTTTAAATGTCTGGAGAATTTCTAACTTCAGAGCCATCATCTGAAAAGAAACAGTTCAGTTCTGTTTCTTTTTAGCCCAGGTAAAATGCTTTTGACATCTCTGGTTCAGATTGGGCCTGCAGGATGGTGCAGTTAGTAGCACTGTTGTCTTGGTTTCGATTCACTGCCAGGGGTCTTTCTGCATGGGGTTTACATGTTCTCCCCGTGCATGCGTAGGTTCTTTCCGGGTACTCCAGCTTCCTCCCACAGCCCTAACCTGTTAGGTTAATTGGTCTCTCTTAATTGCCCTTAGGTGTGAATGGTGTGTGCATAGTTGTTTATCGTGTGTGTCTCTGTGTTGGCCTGCGATGGACTTCTTCGCCCGTAGACTGCTGGAGATAGGCACCAGCTCCCCCATGACCCTGTACGGAAAAAACTGGTATAGAAAATAGATGGATGGTACAGATTTGGCTTGGCACAAGAAATACAGTTGTAGCAGTTGTAAAAGGTAAAACATGAAAACAAATGCCTGCCAGATCCACTCCTTTGTCTTTCTATATGTAAAGAATAACAAGCACATTTTGTGATTTACTGTGCAATGCTTTATCAAAGCAACTTCAAAATGCATTTCCTTGAATTTGGCCAAGGTAGAATAATTTAATAATATCAGTACAGTTTGGTTCATGCACTTCACAGTAGGAAATTCACAATAGGGTTAAGTATCACCATCAAAACTTAACCCTTTAGTTTATTGCAGCTTTAGTGTACTTTGGAAGATAGACGTTTCTATCTTTTCACATTTAAAAGTCTCATCAGTCTCACAAATACATGCATAGTGTGGGGGAGTTTTCTTAAAATCTTCTTGTAGATGAAAGTCAGACCTGTTCAGTATAGTTACAGTTAAATGCAGCATTTAGCCATTCACATAATCACATTGTAAACCTGCTGCGCAGGGACACATTCTACATGCTCTTCAGAGCAGAAGATTCTTTGCTGAAGATACTGAAGATGTATTCTCATATGTGGAAATAAAATAGAGTGATGCCTGAGTGAACCAAACAGTGGGACGAGAAAATGCCTTGAAAAACACGTTTATGTCAGGATCATATTAGAATATCATTAATATTAATCAGAAAGGAAAAAGCAGTTAACAAAGAAGGAGAAAATATTATAAGTTGCCAGGTCCTTCCAGTATGCAATCTTGCTTCCAGTTAATGTTAGAGAAGGTTCACTGGTCCATTTACACTTTCATTCACTGAGCCTTGAACTATTACAAGCAGAAAAATGCTTCAGCACATTTAGCAACATTTCTGCATTTATATTTTTCTCTGAATAAAACTGTTGTGCTTCATGACAGATGTGAAGTATTTATTTCCAAGTCAACTCTCAAGTTTGTAATGCATAAAATTAGCATTCTCTCAGTTGGTTTGAACGCAAGCTGGTCTGCCTGTAATACTGCATTGCTGTAGGTAATGAATTAAAATCATGTTAAGTTTGGGTCTAATTTAATTCATTAATCTTAAACAATTCTGACTTTAAAAACATTTAATTCAACATGCAAATAGTTATAAGCTGTTGTAAATTGCTTAGAAAATGTATAAAGTGTAAAATGTACCCCATCAGAATTTAAATGTATGTTAATGTTCAAAGATAAATTCTCATTTATTATATACCTGGTCTGGAAAGACATCTGTGGGGTTATTATTATGAAAGTACACCTAACATGAACAGCATGTTATAAGCCCTTAAAGGGTGAGCTGAATAAGGTTAACTTTTTAACGTTTTGAGTCAGTGTGGGGGGGTTTTCTTGAAATTTTCTTCTAGATGAACATCAGACCTGCACAGCAAAGTTACAATTAAACACAGCTTTAAGTAATTTTCACATAATCACATTGCAAACCTGCTCCACAGCTACACATTCCACATGCTCTACAGAGCAGAAGATTCTTTGCTCAAGATGCATTCCCACATCTGGCAATTGTGCAACAACATTGAAGATGGAATGGTCCTGTGCATTCCAGATCTCATAGTTGTTTGAAAATTTTCCTGGCAGACTTACGATCAGCCGATTTGCCAAATCAGCTGATGAGACAGGGCACTGAAGCGTATGTTCGCTTAGCTTGTTAGCTTCCAAAGATGTTTCTACTCCTCCGACAAGCTCACAGTGATACATCTTTCTTCTACAGGTAAGGAAACAATCACAACTTCAAAAGATCTTAACTAACCTTTTTTTTAAAATCACAGTCCGCAAACGTTCCTGGAATATACATGAAGAGCACATTTTCACAGAAGAATGTGCATTACCAGTCAAAATCTGGTCTGTTGCTTATATACCGGCTTATTTGAACCCATTTAGGAAGCTAATACACACATAATCTGTGCAAAGGCTCACCAACGTACAGTACAGACCAAAAGTTTGGACACCTTCTCATTCAAAGAGTTCTCTTTATTTTCATGACTATGAATATTGTAGCTTCACACTGAAGGCATCAAAACTATGAATTAACACATGTGGAATTATATACTGAACAAAAAAGTGTGAAAAAACTGAAAATATGTCTTATATTCTAGGTTCTTCAAAGTAGCCACCTTTTGCTTTGATTACTGCTCCGCACACTCTTGGCATTCTGTTGATGAGCTTCAAGAGGTCGTCACCTGAAAGGGTTTTCACTTCACAGGTGTGCCCTGTCATGTTTAATAAGTGGGATTTCAAGCCTTATAAATGGGGTTGGGACCATCAGTTGTGTTGTGCAGGAGGTGGATACAGTACACAGCTGATAGTCCTACTAAGTAAACTGTTAGAATTTGATTTGTATTATGAAAAAAGCAGCTAAGTAAAGAAAAACGTGGCCATCATTACTTTAAGAAATGAAGGTCAGTCAGTCCGAACATTTGGGAAAACTTTGAAAGTGTCCCCAAGTGCAGTCGCAAAAATCATCAAGCGCTACAAAGAAACTGGTTCACATGAGGACCGACCCAGGAAAGGAAGACCAAGAGTCACCTCTGCTGCGGACGATAAGTTCATCTGAGTCACCAGCCTCAGAAATCACAGGTTAACAGCAGCTCAGGTTAGAGAACAGGTCAATGCCACACAGAGTTCTAGCAGCAGACACATCTCTAGAACAACTGTTAAGAGGAGACTGTGTGAATCAGGCCTTCATGGTAAAATAGCTGCTAGGAAACCACTGCTGAGGACAGGCAACAAGCAGAAGAGACTTGTTTGGGCTAAAGAACACAAGGAATGGACATTAGACCAGTGGAAATCTGTGCTTTGGTCTGATGAGTCCAAGTTTGAGATCTTTGGTTCCAACCACCGTGTCTTTGTGCGGCGCAGAAGAGGTGAACGGATGGACTCTATACATGCCTGGTTCCCACCGTGAAGCATGGAGGAGGAGGTGTGATGGTGTGGGGGTGCTTTGCTGGTGGCACTGTTGGGGATTTATTCAAAATTGAAGGCATACTGAACCAGCATGGCTACCACAGCATCTTGCAGCGGCATGCTATTCCATCCGGTTTGGAGCAGTTGGAGCATCATTTATTTTTCAACAGGACAATGACCCCAAACACCCCTCCAGGCTGTGTAAGGGCTATTTGACCGAGAAGGAGAGTGATGGGGTTCTGCGCCAGATGACCTGGCCTCCACAGTCACCGGACCTGAACCCAATCGAGATGGTTTGGGGTGAGCTGGACCGCAGAGTGAAGGCAAAAGGGCCAACAAGTGCTAAGCATCTCTGGGAACTCCTTCAAGACTGTTGGAAACCATTTCAGGTGACTACCTCTTGAAGTTCATCAACAGAATGCCAAGAGTGTGTGAAGAGAGTGTGAAGCTACAATATTCATAGTCATGAAAATAAAGACAACTCTTTGAATGAGAATGTGTGTCCAAACTTTTGGTCTGTACTGTACTTTTGTCTGCCTTTATATGAAAATGTTTCATTGAGTTCATTTTAATGTATATATATTTGTTTATTGGTGTGAGTCCCTAAGCCCTGAAAAATAAGCACAAACTAAACAGCATTGTAAAAATGTGCAGCAAAACTATAGGGAGAGCACCCACATAACAGGACAAGAATCACAAGGAACGTCTGATGAAGGTGATGAATTAATATTACTCGTCGAACTCGTCGTCTTCTGCTTCATACGTGACCGGGTAGAGGGGCAGCAAACTCAGCAGAGACACCCAGATGTCCCTCTCCCCAAACACCTCCTCCAGCTCCTCTGGGAGGAGCCCAAGGCATTCCCAGGCCAGCCGAGAGACATAGTCCCTCCAGCGTGTTCTGGGCCATCCCCTGGGCCTCCTCCTGGTTGGACGTATCTGGAACACCTCCCGAGGAAGGCATCCAGGAGGCATCCGATATAGATGCCCGAGCCACCGCAACTGGCTCCTCTTGATGTGGAGGAGCAGCGGCTCTACTCCGAGCCCCTCCCAGATGGTCGAGCTCCTCACCCTATCTCAAAGGGAGTGCCCGGCCACCATACGGAGGAAGCTCATTTCAGCCGCTTGTATCAAGGATCTTGTTCTTTCGGTCATGACCCAAAGTTCACGGCCATAGGTGAGGGTAGGAATGTAGACCGACCGGTAAATCGAGAGCTTCGCTTTTTGGCTCAGCTCTGTCTTCACCACAACGGACTGACACAGTGTCCCCATTACTGCGGCAGCCGCTCCAATCCGTCTGTCAATCTCCCGCTCCATTCCTTCCTCACTTGTGAACAAGACCCCAAAATACTTGAACTCCTCCACTTGAGGCGGGAACTCCCCTCCAACCTGAAGAGGACAAGCCAACCCTTTTCCAGTTGAGAACCATGGCCTCAGACTTGGAGGAGCTGATCTTTATTCCAGCCACTTCACACTCGGCTGCGAACCGCCCCAGTGCATGCTGTAGGTCTTGGCTAGAGGGGGCCAGCAGGACCACATCATCTACAAAAAGAAGAGACAAAATCCACTGGTCCCCAAACCAGACCCCCTCCGGCCCTTCGCTGTGCCTAGAAATCCTGTCCATAAAAGTTATAAACCGGACCGGTGACAAAGGGCAGCCCTGCCGGAGTCCAACATGCACCGAGAACAGGTCTGACTTAGTGCTGGCAATGCGGACCAAACTCCTGTTCCACTTGTACAAAGACAATGATGGCCCCTGAGAAAGGGCCCCTGACTCCGTACTCCTGGAGGACCCCCCACAGGGCACAACTAGGGACACAGTTGAATGCCTTCTCCAGGTCCAAAAAACACATGTGGACCTGTTGGGTAATCTCCGATGAACCCTAAAGTACCCTGCAGAAGGTGTAGAGCTGGTCCAGTGTTCCACGACTAGGACGAAAACCACACTTCTCCTCCTGAAGCCGAGGTTCAGCTATCGGCCAGACTCTCTTCTCCAATACCCTGGCATAGACCTTACCAGGGAGGCTGAGGAGCGTGATCCCCCTATAGTTGGAACATCGGTCACCCTTCTTATGAAGAGGGACCACCACCCTGGTCTGCCAGTCCAGAGGCACTGTCCCCGCCGCCACGCAATGTTGAAGAGGCATGTCAACCATGACAGCCCCACAACATCCAGAGACCTGAGGGACTCAGGGCGGATCTCATCCATCCCCGAAGTCCCGCAACGGTGGAGCTTTTTAACCACCTCGGTAACTTCAACCTTGGTGATGAAAGAGTCCAACCCCGAGTCCCCAGCCTCTGCTTCCACCAGGGAATGCATGACTGCAGGATTGAGGAGATCCTCGAAGTACTCCTTCCACCGCCCAATAATGTCCCCAGTCGAGGTCAGCAGCTCCCCAACCTCACTGTGTGCAGAGGTGCACCTCCACAAACAGTGTTGGCGAAGCACTGCTTCCCCCTCCTGACGTGCCAGACGGATGGCCAGAATCGTTTCAAGGCCAACCGATTGTCCTTCTCCATAGCCTCACCGAACTCCTCCCGGGCCCGAGTTTTTGCCTCTGTCACATCCCGGGCCACATGGTACCCGTCAGCAGCATCAGGAGTCCCACAAGCCAACCACAGCCATTAGCACTCCTGCTTCAGCTTGACAGCACCTCTTACTGCCAGTGTCCACCACCGGGTTCAGGGATTGCTGCCGCGACAGGCACCGCAGACCTTACCGCCCAGATATGGGCAGCTGCATTGACAATAAATGCGGAGAACATGGTCCAGTCTGACTCTATGTCTCCAACCTCCCCCAGAATCTGGTCAAAGCTCTCCTGGAGGTGGGAGTTGAATACATCCCTGGCCGAGGGCTCCGCCAGACGTTCCCAGTAGACCCTCAATATGTGCTTGGACCTGCCAAGTCTGTCCGGCTTTCTCTTCTTCCAGCGGATCCAACTCACCACCAGGTGCTGATCAGCGGACAGCCCAGCCCCTCTCTTCACCCGAGTGTCCAAAACATGCGGCCGAAGGTCTGAAGACACGACAACAAAGTCAATCATCGTCCTCTTGCCTAGGGTGTCCTGGTTCCAAGTGCACTGATAAACACCCTTATGCTTGAACATGGTGTTCATTATGGACAATCCGTGACTAGCACAGAAGTCCAATAACGAAACAGCACTCAGATTCAGATCGGAGAGGCTATTCCTCCCAATCACGCCTCTCCAGGTGTCACTGTCATTTCTCACGTGGGCGTTGAAGTCCCCCAGCAGAATAATGGAGTCCCCGAGAGGGGCACTATGCAACACCTCCGACAGGGATGCGAAGAAGGCCGGATACTCTGCACTACAGCTCAGCCCGTAGGCCAAAATGACAGTCAGAGAGCTGTCCACCACCCGAAGGCGCAGTGATGCGACCCTCTCATCCACTTGGGTAAACCCCAACACGAGACGGCTGAGCTGGGCCCCGCCTGTCCCCCCAGGCCACTCCAGAGTAGAAGAGAGTGCAGCCTCTCTCGAGGAGATGGTTTCCAGAGCCCATGCCATGCGTGGAGGTGAGCCTAACTATTTCTAATTGATATACTTCGACCTCTCGCACAAGCTCAGGTTGCTCCTTGAACCACCACCTTAATGTGGTAGAGGCGTTTGAGTGCTCAAATGATCCTAGAGGCTATGTTGTCTGGGGCTTAAATGCCCCCGGTAGGGTCTCCCATGGCAAACAGGCTCTGGGTGGCGGGTCAAATAAAGAGCGGTTCAAGACACCTTCATGAGGACCACACAATTGAGGCACGTGACATCGCCCCGTACAGCGGAGCCAGAATCCCACCCTGGAGCCAGGCCTGGAGTTAAGACTCATCGGAGAGCGCCTGGTGGCCGGGTTTGTCCTCGCAGGACCAGGCCAGGGCAAGCCCAAACAAGAGACGCTAGGCCATTCTCCAGTGGTCCCACCACCTGCAGAGGGAACCATGAGGGACCAGTGCAAAGAGGATTGGGCAGCGAATGAAGGTGGAGACCTCATGGCTCAATCTTCAGATGCTTAGGCTTGCTTGTTAATTAATAGTTTTAATAGAAATTTGAGTAAAAGATAAAATGCTAATTTTACATTGTGTTTGGTGTTTCATATGAATATGATTCAAAAAGAGTAAAATTAGTGTAGGGATAACAAATCAAATATTATCATCACTCAACACTGGACAAAATAACTAATATATAAAAAACTGAAATCTAATATGCAGAATTTGAGACTTATGGCATAAGGAGAAAGAAAGAAAACAGCATTGATTGGTGAACCAACATAGCGTTCTGTCATTATTGACTAGCTCTGGGAAGAAAATGAGAGGCTATCTCACAAATTAAGTTATGCAGTTTCATATTCATATTCCGTAGCTGTTTCACAAAAAGAACATATATTGTAATATCTTTAACAATGAAGCAAATTTTTTCTCTCTTGCTGAAGAAAAAAACAGTTCACAAACAGAATCTATAAAGACTCTGATGGTTTCTATAGCCATATAATACAAACAATAAAAATAGATATTTTTTATTGGCACTGAAAAATTAATAAAGACTGTCATTCGTGCGAGACCTGAAAGGTTTTCCATTATTTCGATAAGACCCACCAGAAATGGACTGAACGGGAGTTTCTTACAGACTGATGAGCTTAAGGCTCTGCCTCAGATTTCTTGGTGTGAAATCTTTTATAAAATGTTTCATCTCATGAATAGATGAAGAAGAAATAAAGTGTGCCAAATAAACTGGTGTGGATTGTTATAATGGCCTGCGAAATCGAGTTGGCAGCAAGGAAAGGAGTCAGACACAATGCAAAACACAATACACATCTAAATAAAAAAGAGCAATTGTTCCCAAAACTGTAGTAAAAAGATGTCATATGTCAAAAGAAAAAAAACAAGAGTAATTGTATATTGATTAAGGAGATTCTTTCTTGTCCACATTCATTCAAACATCACTTAGGGATCCAAAAGATGCATAAAGAACAGAATCTTTAATTTTAACTAATTTCTTTAACGGACATTTGACAAACTTGTAAACTTGGACATGACTCGTCAACAAGGTCCATATAATTTTATTCATGTGCATAAATGTCAAAATCTAACAGTCCAACAGTACCCAGCTGCAGGAAAAAGGGGGTGGACAAACCAAAGGCTGAATCAAATCATTTGGATAACCATCTCAAACATGGTGGATCTAGACCCGTGTAGGTTGGCTGCAGGTTATAAATGAAAGATAGTAAATCTCAGCCCAGCCAACTACCAAGCAGCTGAACTAGGAGCCTCTGTAATTCTGTTCCTTCTACTGCAGCAAGTTGCTGGTACACTGAGTTGCTGCCAGTTTTCTAGTCGTGTCAAACAAACTGCATAAACTAAGTTTTTATGGCAAAAATACAAATACAGCAGACATGAAACCAAGCTTTTTCTATCCTCCACTAAAAAGACCTTGTTTCTACAGTGTAAGAAGCAAGAAAACCGTGTGGTACACTGGTTTACATGTGATAGAATGGGGGGTACTATGTTCAAAACATGTTTTCCATCTTTGTTCTGATATGTTGCTATGCTACCACACTGTAATGTCCCTCTTTTCTCAGAAACGAAAGCTCTTCATGTTCACAATTTAAGGGTGTTTTACAGCATGGCTAATGGGATCTCGGATCTATCAAAAGGCGAATGCTATTTACAACCTGGAAACATTAATATTCTTCTTAGTATTACAGGATCAGAAGCTTTACAAGGAAAAAATATGTTTGAGCATTTGAAACAGAAATATTATGCAGGTAATAGTATAAAAAAAATAATAGGAAATGTTATATCACTGTGAAACAAAGGTACACAATGTACGAAAGTTAATTTAAATTTTCGGCTGCATTCCTACCAACTTCTTACTGAAAAGCACCTCCACTTTGGACCTGATCTTATTCTTTGGCTATGTTTTGTTGCCTTTTAAAGGTGCGGTAATTAAACCTTTACTTAAAAATCCTTGACATTTGGAATCTTACAGGTGTACGTATATATATATATATAAAACATTTATTACCAAAACTTTTTGTACCTGTGGAAAATACACCCCTGGTCAAATGTTTCAGATACACCTTCTCATTTAATGGTTTTCTTTATTTTCATGACTATTTACATTGCAGATTCTCACTGAAGTCACCACAACTGTGAATGAACACATATGGACTTATCTAGTAAAACTGGGAAATAACTGTAAACATCTTCTATATTTTAGATTCTTCTAAATAGTTCACCTTTTCTTTGATTTCTGCTGAAATGTTATTCCAACAGTCTTGAAAGAACTTCCCAGAGGTGCACTGAGAGAAGGCCAAAGGTTAATATTCCAGTAATCAAAGCAAAGGGCTGTTATGGCTGGGCATTAGATTAAATTGGGCATTTACCTTTCCACTGATTACTGATACGGGACACCTGAGGACCTCGTAAGGCTCTAGGTTTCTTTAATCCCTGACTGCCAACTAACTTGTGTTTGCTCTTCTCCACCGGTATGTTGTCACATTTTTGTTTGTAGGTTACTTTGATTGCATATTACAACACTTTTACATACATGCTTCTCTCCTGCACACCGTCCACCACTGACGTTCACTCATCATATTGAAAACATATTGATTTTTAACTATAGATTGTGCTGAATAGATATATGTTTCAGAACTCATATATGGTGTGTCTCACTTTTTGTTGTGGCTTTTTAGCCAGGTCATATCAATTGGAGGCCTGTCGAATTTTGTAACATTTGGAAGCTTGTTGCTTTGCTAGTATGGTAACAATTAGGACTCATGGGCTCACATTGTTTTAAAAGGGACTTATTACGCAAAATTAACTTTTTGATCAATTTTATACTTCCATTTGGGTCTCTAATGGCTTTACAAACAGTCCAAACAAAAAATAAACAAATAAATTCAGCTGTTTATTGGCTATAAATGAATGTTTTATTTTTTCTAGAAAACACAGTTTTAAAAGCTGTGTAATTGTGAAATCACAATTACACAACGTAATTACATTACGCAATGTTACCTAAGTCCCGACTAACTAGCAACTGAAGTGGAGATTCACCCACTTGATTTTCAGTAGAGGATCATGTTTCACTGGCTGGTTTTACCTTACATGTAGTGTACAATGGCTACCCTCAAAGGCAGATGTTCTGTTGTTGGCTGTAAAGACCCACATGTGCCCATGGACATTCTCCTGCTGCTGTATAACAGAGATTCATGGCTTCATTTTATTTTTCAGGGCGACATTCCATTCACATTGCCAAAGACAGTACTAGTTTGGACGAATCACTTCACCACGGACTGCTTTGAGAACTCACATCAGTACACGTCAGGATTTGCTGATAGACTTAGACTGAAGAAAAATTCAGTCCCTACCAAGGGCGGAGCCAGCCATTCTCATCATCAAGGACTTAGCCCACAAAATATTTTATCATTATGAGGATGATTTGGTACACTAAAAAAGTAAGACATTATTTAATCTGTTGGTGTGTTCACAAAATTAATTCAATATTTGCCTTTGCATATGTTAAAGTTTAACCAGCTGTTCTTGAATAATCATGATAGTATATACCAAGAATATATATGTTCTTATTTGAATGATGAAATGGAACACCACTAATTATCATAGTTAAGGTTTGTGTGGTGGACCAAAAGGCAGACAAGCTCGGAGAAAGAAGAGTGGGATCAAAACTCCAACTTTAATTTAAAGAGTTCACTCATATGCAGACGAGGTGCAGGGCGACAAGATAATCCAGTTTACAGGGTATTAGAAAACAGGAGCCAATGTAAGGACAAAAATCCAGAGAGACATCAAAGAGACCTAACGACACCATGTGGAACAAAGGACAAAGACGAACTTAAATACAGACAAAGGTGGACATGAAACAATAGGGCAGGTAATCAGGGAACAGGTGTGACATGGAGGCAGAGGGAGCAGGTGAACCAGATAGGGATAAACGAGGACATGGAGGAGCTTGACGAGACAAACAGCAAACAAACCCGAGGGGCTAGAACACAGGGAAATAACAGATCTTATAATACAATAAACAACAGTCAAACAGAACAGAATCTAGGAAACCAAGCACCAGAAACGAGGACTCAGGGACTAACCAAACTAGTAGCAGAAAAACACCTGACAAAACGTAAACAGTTACAGAATCAAAAAACCACACACAGAGACCACACACTAAACAGAACAGAACCTAGAAAATAAAACACCAGAAACGGGAACTCAAAAACTAGCCATACTAGAACAGCAAGACACCTGACTAAATGTAAACAAATACCAAACCAAAAACACACACTGTGACACTAATGTTAAATTCAGTCTTGGTTTCACCCATCTTACTCAAAGTACAGAATTGGATCCTGTATGCAACCTATGTATTTAGATTTATTGCACTTTTAATCATTATCAACAACTCAATACTGTTAGGGAAATAATTAGTTGGCTGACAGAATATAGGTAAGGAGTATGCCTGAGTCTGGATGTTCTATGCAGGAGAAGTTTATTACCATAGTTGCAGGACCCAGAGACACAAAAAACAAGACACTGTGTATAACTACATTAAAACTAGTTATACACAACAGTCTGGGATGATTTTAGAAAAAGTGAGAGAAGTGGGGTTTTTATTTAAACAGAGATACAAGCATTTGAAAATCAGAGAGGGGTAAAAATTACCCCCTTTGTGGTTTCAGTGTTAAGGATACTTATCAGGTTTAGCCCATTACTGCAGTTTTAAAAAAAAAAAACAATGCTCATCTAGTTAAGTACGTAATTAAACTCAGTGGCACCCCATTATCACATTCTATCACTAAATGCGTTCATCCATCTTTGCTCACAGCATAACAACATAACATAATATCTGGATGCTAGCAGGGATCAGAGTTAGCAAGAGTTATGAAGAAGGTAATAAACTGGGGACACAAGCGCTTTCATCTTTCAGGACAAGTTTGTTTTCACTTAGTACGTGACCACTAGCAACCGGAAAAACATTAGATTGGGTAAGTCTGATCTCTTACTTCTGTGCTCTGCCTCCCACCGTGAATGAATGAGCCAATGGGAGATGGTGCTTGCGGGTCGGGCTGCGCACCGATGTGTTGTGCTGTCAGAGTCCCAAAACTGAGCGCGCAGTTTTGGGACTAGAGTCCTACACACAAACAAAGGGCTGGATGCCTACCAGACCAAGTTTAGGGGGTAGTTATGGCGTGCGAGCGTCCTTTTTTTGGACGTTTTGCACATATTGTAATAGACGTGACTGCTTTTCAGCTCTAATAATAATAAAAAAAAAGACAAAAAAAAAAAGATCCGGGCTTTGGAAAAAAACAATCTAGGCTTAAGCCCCCAAAGCCATCCCCTCGCTCCGCCATTGGCTCTTTCTTTTCGTGGCAATACATATTGTTGTGTCTTATAAGTTTCCGTTTCGTTTTCACATAGTTCTGGCCATATACAGCTAATTTGCTGTAAATGGGGGGGAACTGAGGAGGTGAATTCTCATTATCTGAGAATGATTTTGTTCAAAAAATGTAATTAACATGTTTTATATAGCCCACAGACCTATTCCAAATGTTGAAAAGGATGTATTAAAAGTCACCTTTAAGATTATGAGTTTTTGGTTGGCAGTGGGCACATGTTTTTGTGCATGCTGATTTGATAAAGTGCAGCAGCAAAATATTATTTATCTATGGTTATTTGAGGGATACACCATGTGTTTTTGTTTATACCTCATGATTATCCGATGAGTATTCCCTGTCAAGCTGCATGGCACTTTAGGTTGTGTCAATTTGATGTTGTTGTAGTAAGGATTTTGCAGCTGTCTTAAATGGTTTGTTTGGATTTTTTGAAGTCAGCTTGTGTGAAGTTATCATAAGTTATCCTTTCCTCTACCTGTAGCAAAGATGTCACTGTGAGTTTGTGGGAACACAAAGTAAACCCTCAAATGCTAGTCAATAGAACACTAATCAATCTGCCTCATTAGTTGATTTAGCAGATCAGATGATTGTGAGTCTGCCAGGATCATTTTCAAATGAGGACCAGACCTAGAAAGTACAGAATCATAAGACAAGTTTATTTATATAGCACATTTCAGCAACAAGACAATTCAAAGTGCTTTACAACCAAAGCATCTTGGTTGCTGTTGCACAGCTGACAGTCTGGCAGAAATGGCTAAAGTCAAATAAAACGGACGAAGATCTCTAACAAGCTCACTATGATATGACAAATTTCTGCTACAAGCAATCCATCCATCCATCCATCCATCCAGTTTATCCTGTGCAATATTAGGTTGCAGGAGTAGCGGGTTCAGACATCCCCATCTGCACCAACACTCCTCAGCTCTTTCTGTGGGACACCCAACCTATGATCCCCTTCTTTTGGTCATGATCCGTGTCTCATGACTTTGGGTGAGGGGTGAAACATAAACAGGCTGATAATACGTGAAGTTTTCTTTTAGACCCAGCTGTTTTTTTTATCACCAGAGGCCAAAGAAAAGCCTGCATTACTACAGATAGGGATCCAATCCATCTACTGTCCTGGACTCCATCCTACCCTCAGTCTTCAATTCCTTCACTTGAGGCAAAGACAAACAACCCCGAGGGAGGAATCCACCTTCTTGCGGTTCATAAAGTCTTTGTGATTTGTCAATTCCTGGCTTGATTATAAGAGACTAAAATTCTAAAAAAAAATAAACTGTGGAACACCTTTCTATTCAAAACTAGTCACCTAGAATCCAGAAGTGGCCTAACACAAGCACACAGATGTGACGCTCTACTTTTGTGATCTTCTTGACGAAGAGTAATTGGGAATTTTTGCTCCAGTATTTATTCTTTAGCATTAACTAGATTGTAAAGACAAAACATTTTTATCACACCAGTTTTGAACAGAGTAAAGTTTGCTCTAGGAAAACTAGGTTAACCACCTTAAATCTAGTTACGTAATTACCTTAAAATACTTAATCTTGTTTATCCAATAGCCCATGACAAAGTATTGCACAAGGCTGAAATACAAAAAGAAAAGAACACTTTTCTCTGTCGTTCAGATACTCAAGCTCATTTGTAAATAAAATTAGCTCATCCTTTGTTAATGCGGCTCATGAATACAGTCAAGGAGAAAGAGAAGCAAAGCGTGGCTCCATCAGTCTCTGTCTATATTTAAACCTTGGGCAGATGGGACATTCTTGCATGCAGAGATGCAACCCATAAAAAAACTACTCATGGTCAAGGAAAAAGAGGTTTGACGATCCTCCTCATTATGGAACATATATCAATGGATTCTTCACATTTTAATCCTACTCACATTATTATTACATTTCTGACCTATTTTATCCCAGCAAAAGTGTCTTTGATATTGATTTTGTAATAGCCAATTTGTGAGCTGAGGTGGTATCAAAATTATAATAATGGTAATTGTTTTCTCTGGGGTGTCTAAATAAAAGTGAAATTCTTTTTGAATCATTGCTCCTATATAGAGCGACTGCATAAAATAACAAATGAGAATTAAACCCTTTAAAGTAGGATTCAAACAGCTGCCTCTGTTTTATCTGGTACAGATTTGACATATTTGAGTAATGACAGCTTGGAGATATCCCCTTCAAAAGGTGTCTTAGTGTTAAAACTGTGCTGATAAATGGGCACCGATGCATGTCAGAGGGATAATCTGTGCTTTTCTTGCAGGAATCTCCTCTGATTCACACCCAGCTGCAGCCAAGGTATGTGGTTTTCTTTCAGAGCCTCTGCTTGTTTCAACAGCAGCTAAAATGCTATGTAAAGTGTCCTAATCTTTACATGATCAAAATCCATTTATAACTTGACAGACTGAATCAAGTAAAGCAAACATCAAACAACACAGAAAAAGAAAACTTATTAGTTATTATTAACCAGCAGTCAACTGTAAAAAGCTATTTCAGCATCTGTTTTCCCCCCTTTGGTTTCTCTAACAAGTCAAAGCCAGTTTTATGTTTACCCTTGTCTCTTATTTATACACTTTCTCATTTTCTTCATTTTCTCAGACAGGATTGTCTTGGGCTTGTTCATTTTATCTGTCTGTGTGTTTGTCCATGACAGCAAAAGTGTTTTCAAATCCCCTTGGTGTTCAGGGGAGGTTTAACACAAGAAATGAGCATAATGGATGTCAGTGCTCCATTAAAAATGAGTCAAAAGCACAAAGTTTAAGGACTCAATCATTCCCTACCTGATATATGTACAGTGACAGAAAAAAGGGAACATTTCTATGTCTTCCATTACAGTTTTGTATTGACATTTATGGCAGTTTTGGCAGTTTGCTGTTCTAGAGCATACAGGTTTAAGTTGACAGGAAGCGAAAGTGGTAGGACATCAGGACCTTAGAAAAACAGTGATTCATGCCTGTCAATCTAGGAAGGATTAGAAGGGTTTTTTGAAACAACTTGAAGTCAGTCATCCTGCAGTGAGAAAGAGTATTTATAATTGGAAAACATTTAAGACACTTGCCAATCTTCTCAGAACTGAATTTTCCATTAAATTCTCCCAAGGCCAGACCATGCAACCCTGAAGAAAGTGATAATACAGGCCCACACTGCAACTAAATGACCCACAGAACCTTTGGATCAATGTCATTTCAAAGTAGAGATATAGAGGCCAAATGCACAGTGCCGTGGTGGAAAAACAAGCACAGCAAATCAGCAAAAAAAATCACCTACAAAATGTCAGGGACAGTGTTGGAGAGGTGATGATTTGGGCTCGCTTTGCAACAGCAGGACCTAGGTGAGTTGCAGTTGTTGGGTCAATCAGGAACTCTTTCAGATTCTAAAGTATTCCAAAGTCGAATGTGAGGCAATCTGTCCGACAGGTAAGACTGTTGGAAATACTTTAATGCTAAACTTTGAACAAATAAAATGTCTTCAGATTTCATTAAACTACACATTAGAGAAACTAAAATTTCTCCACAACGATGTGTGGGACTATAAAAGTGATTAAAAAAATATGCACTTCAAGTTGTCGTTGCTATGGATAACTGCAGAGTGTTGGGTCATTGCATGTATTTAGTTTTGTCCACAGTTCTCAAGGACTTTGTGTACCGTTCCTAGTTACCATCTGCCTAAGTCCACATTCATTATTTGTCATCAAACTTTAGATGTTTTCCAACCATGGCTCCATGAAGTTGGAGACATTTACTTTACCTAACCTTAGTTTTTATCCATCACAAAGAGAAACATTTATACTTTACAAATTAGTTTTTCCAGGCAGCATTACCAATGTCTGTCATCATCCCAATAGGCTGACTGTTTAGGAAACAGTTGTTTGAATACAATCAGATATGAATCTCGCGTGAAGGTTCAGAAAGATAAAACAATTTCCTAAACTATATCTAACAGACCAAGTTAGCAGGTTTGTCTCGTTATATTGTGATAAAGTACATTATTTTCCATAATGTCATGATGAAAATTTAACATTCATATATTTTAGATTCATTGCACACTAACTGAAATATTTCAGGTCTTTTATTGTCTTAATACAGACGATTTTGGCATACAGCTCATGAAAACCCAAAATTCCTATCTCACAAAATTAGCATATTATTAAAAGGGTCTCTAAACGAGCTATGAACCTAATCATCTGAATCAACGAGTTAACTCTAAACACCTGCAAAAGATTCCTGAGGCCTTTAAAACTCCCAGCTTGGTTCATCACTCAAAACCCCAATCATGGGTAAGACTGCCGACCTGACTGCTGTCCAGAAGGCCACTATTGACACCCTCAAGCAAGAGGGTAAGACACAGAAAGAAATTTCTGAACGAATAGGCTGTTCCCAGAGTGCTGTATCAAGGCACCTCAGTGGGAAGTCTGTGGGAAGGAAAAAGTGTGGCAGAAAACGCTGCACAACGAGAAGAGGTGACCGGACCCTGAGGAAGATTGTGGAGAAGGGCCGATTCCAGACCTTGGGGGACCTGCAGAAGCAGTGGACTGAGTCTGGAGTAGAAACATCCAGAGCCACCGTGCACAGGCGTGTGCAGGAAATGGGCTACAGGTGCCGCATTCCCCAGGTCAAGCCACTTTTGAACCAGAAACAACGGCAGAAGCGCCTGACCTGGGCTACAGAGAAGCAGCACTGGACTGTTGCTCAGTGGTCCAAAGTACTTTTTTCGGATGAAAGCAAATTCTGCATGTCATTCGGAAATCAAGGTACCAGAGTCTGGAGGAAGACTGGGGAGAAGGAAATGCCAAAATGCCAGAAGTCCAGTGTCAAGTACCCACAGTCAGTTATGGTCTGGGGTGCCGTGTCAGCTGATGGTGTTGGTCCACTGTGTTTTATCAAGGGCAGGGTCAATGCAGCTACCTATCAGGAGATTTTGGAGCACTTCATGCTTCCATCTGCTGAAAAGCTTTATGGAGATGAAGATTTCATTTTTCAGCACGACCTGGCACCTGCTCACAGTGCCAAAACCACTGGTAAATGGTTTACTGACCATGGTATCACTGTGCTCAATTGGCCTGCCAACTCTCCTGACCTGAACCCCATAGAGAATCTGTGGGATATTGTGAAGAGAACATTGAGAGACTCAAGACCCAACACTCTGGATGAACTAAAGGCCGCTATCGAAGCATCCTGGGCCTCCATAAGACCTCAGCAGTGCCACAGGCTGATTGCCTGCCTCCATGCCACGCCGCATTGAAGCAGTCATTTCTGCAAAAGGATTCCCGACCAAGGATTGAGTGCATAACTGTACATGATTATTTGAAGGTTGACGTTTTTTGTATTAAAAACACTTTTCTTTTATTGGTCGGATGAAATATGCTAATTTTGTGAGATAGGAATTTTGGGTTTTCATGAGCTGTATGCCAAAATCATCCGTATTAAGACAATAAAAGACATGAAATATTTCAGTTAGTGTGCAATGAATCTAAAATATATGAATGTTACATTTTCATCATGACATTATGGAAAATAATGAACTTTATCACAATATGCTAATATTTTGAGAAGGACCAGTAGTACAAAGTAATCGACTCAAGTTATCTGACTTTGAAGACATGATTATGAAAATGGTTTGTGAAACTTACATTTGATCCAGGATCAGTCTGATATACATCTTTATTGGCATAATATAAAATAAATAAATAAACTCACTATTGGTTAAGACTAACCTGCTTTGGCTCTTTGCATTAATTTCACAGTGAATTGAGCTTTATGTATGAAAGATAACAGAAGTGTATCAGCTGTGGAGCTGCACAAATCAGGTGACCAGACTGTCATGTGAAGGATACCATAATCTTTAAAACAGTAAAAGCTAATATTCAGGTCCCAAACAGCCTTTAGAAAAAATAAGTTTGTTGTTTGAACAAAAAAGGTTGCTGCTAATCCAAAAATATTATTGGTGTTAGATAGAACATTTAACTGAGGTAAACTCAGAATAAAGTAAAGACTACTTTGTAAACATTATAGTTATATAATATAGAAAATAAATGTACTGAAATTTTGTGGGTGGTTCATCTCGTGGATTCTGTAAGAGCACTAAACGAAGGCGAAAGGTTAAAGGTCAAAGTCATCCCCTGAGAATATTGCAAATGTATCTTCAGACATGTTAATCAATTTTTGGTGCGGACCATCCCTCTTGATGTCCACCGGCACGTCTTCTTCCGTGAACCTCCCAGCAAAAATAGATGTTGAGATCTTCAGATCCTCCCTTACTTTAATTCCCCAGGTACACAGAGCTGGTGGAGGTAATATAGAAAGAGCTGTCAGTGAAGTACAGTAAGTGCTTCACAGTATAAAAGTCTCAAAATGACATGCAAGTGAAGCTTTTTGTAGTCATATGAAGTCATAGTAGATGACAATAATGTTCATAAATCAATAACTCCCATGATCTATTAAAAAATTATCTAAAAACAAGATAAATCCCTTACCTTTCCACTGAGAATGTTCAATCAAACACTTAAAAAGGAGTCTGAGTTTTCTGTATATTTCTCAGGATTAGTATTTATCCAGAATTAATTAAAGATAATTGTACTTCAACTTAAGATTATGAGAAGAATCAATGACAGCTAGTCAAGAGCTAAATGTAGGCATTGATCTACTCGTTAATGATTAATTAAGTCTAGAAAATACAAAAGACATCATAAAATGACTAACAAATAAAGGCACATAATTCTAATTCGTCTACAAACTATTACCAAAAAGGGTACATTTTATGAATAGAACATAATTTGTTCTAATTTAAAGTGTAAACTGTATCAACAGTTTGTTAGTCTCTCAGAAAACTAACGAAATGGGTTTACACCCTCAGAATCCAAATATAACCTAAGACGGGAGGAAACAAAAGAAACGGGAGTTGTAACCAAGAATTGGAGCTATCCTTGATCTGTCAGCTTCTGGCACCAGAATTTCCACAATGAAACTGACAAATATTGCTTTAACTTGGTCCAACATCTTTGCTCTGTCACATCTGCCACGAGACTGTCTTGGATCTCTGTAAGGGCAGTTCCCCAGTCCCATCTCTTGGATTATAGGATTGACTGGGTCACTGGTTAAACAGCTGATCCAATTACTTTGACCACCTACTACTCTTACACTACCATAGCTACAGCTGTTAACTATTGTCACTTTCATAGGCCACTACTCTGCCACTTTAGACTATTTGTAGTTATTCTCTTATTTGTGCAATTTTATCACTGTATCTGTAATTCACCTGTGTTTGTGCTTCTGCAATGTCTGAATCTTCTCGATGGAGATCGATAGAGGAACATCTTTTATGATCTTCCCCGGCGACCGCTTGTTTGGACTGGATTTATGGTTCTCAGTACCAGGACATTTCGAGGGGACCTAGAGAAACCTAGAGAACTTGCAGGTGAAAGGTCAAATCTTTGAAAGGCAGGCTTTGGAGATTTAAACCAGCCGGCGCTAACTGTGAGCTCTTCTCCAGCCTATATCTCTGATGTTAACAAATATTTTGATTTTGCCAGATTTCTGTTGCAGCTGTTGTGCCTAATAATGTCACTGGGGGTTAAAATATGATTGAGTCTAAAATCATAAATACTTTTCCATTGTATGTTTTTCATAGGGTAATGTCTTCTAACAGCATGAATATCTTTTGAAAAATAATAAAGCAAAATAACTGGAAGTAATTTCATCACTTTTTATTGCATGCTCAGATTTTTGTCTGAGCAACACAGCCCTGGCTCTCTCTGTGGTGTCACTGTGAGGAGAGTTGTGCTTCAACCTTGAACTACCTGGAAATCCTCCCCACTGTGCCTCATCTGTTGTCTCTCTCAGTACAAACAATCCTTTCAGCTCGAGCGACACGCTGAGCACCGTCCCTCTATCCAAACACTCCTCTGAGACATTAACTACGGTTGCCTGCTGCTCACTCATTCTGGTTGATGCCGTCAGTTTTAGGAGAAACTCCACTGCTTGTGTGTGAACTCCATCTATTGCCACCACCCTCCCTATTTTCTCTGTCATTCACCAGTGCTGCCTCCTACTGTTCCACGTCTTACAGAAGCCTTTTAAACACAATCTTTTCAGGAGAAACAGTTTGCTTTCATTCTGTTTTGCTGTGACATTTTTTTCAAGTCTGGAATTGCCAAGTGAGTAGGAGCTTCAGCTCTGTGTGCTGTCTAAAACTTTTTAATAAAGGCTGTTTTTATTTCACAGACAAAATCTAAAAACCCTTTGTCTTTCTATATAAACTCTCCCTCTCTTTGTTACATGTCATTTCTGTTCAGTTTGTTGAATAGCTCTGGATGTTTTACACATTACACACAAATAAAGGCTGCTTTACACTGCCAGTTGGTCACTACTTCCATTTCATACCTTTGTAGTATTTGCAATTTTAAGGCTAATTATAATAGATTAATCCTCATTAAAAATGCTAAATTTAATATTTTCAAAAAACTTTGTATTACACTATAATTCAATTTATTTTGGTTATAGTTTGAGTTTAAGCCACATGACTCTTATAAAAATGTAAACAAATTAACTAAAAGCAATGTCATGCAGGGAGATTATATTTATGGGAGTCATAAAACCATATTTTCTTACAGATGACATCAGTGGAATGTAGAAAACTCTTTTTAAACACAGGCTCCCAAGACCTGGTGCAAAACGTCCCCCTGAGAGGTGCAAAAAGATGCATTATTGATACAAACATCACGCGGCAAACAGCTCAATTTTACACCCTGCTGTTTCCACTTTGGAAATGTAGCAAAATTACAAAGGTACCAAACATTAAAGCTGGGAAATGACCAGTAGCTTTCAAGAAGATGACAAAGCAACACATCTTTAAAGTGATTTATTTGATGAATATCTTTGATGTGAGGAGCTGGTTTCTCCACCAGTAAACAAGAGGTATAGAAACAGGAAACAGGCTCCATCAGCTGGATTTTGTTCTTTCAGCTAGATTTTACCATCCAGAGAAGAAAGACCTTTACCTCTTATAGGAAAAACTCATTTTTAAAGGGAAATAATTGTGATGTACAGTTGAAGGAAAAAGAAAGTACCAACTAAGTATACCCTTGCTGTTTGAATAGGATTTCAGAGGCAATGTAGCATGTAAGTGCTGACAATCAAATGCATTAATTAATTCATAAAGAGCAATAGTTTTGGCAGTTTGCTGGCCTGGAGGTGTCTGTAAGTTAACACAATGCCAAGGTGACAAGACAACTGGAATGACCTTGGAGGAGCAACTGCTGGTGCTTATCAAGTTTGCAAAGGGTCATTTTTAAACAGTTTGAAGTTAATCAGTAAACATTTAGGAAAACTTTCAATTTTCCCAGAAGTGGACATCTAAACAAATCTCAAATTCAAGCTCAGCTTACTTTATTTGTACACAATGGTATATTTGCTCTGCACACGTGAGCCATCCATCCTCACATACACGTTACAGCAAATTTGTTGGACCCGAACCCTTTGTCCAGATGGAAGAAACTGAAACTTATTATATAAGGGTTATGAGTCTTCCTGAGAAACTGGACCAGCTAACTGTTGTAACTATCTGTACAGGGGTTCTGAGTTCAGCTCTGGCTCCCCAATTTGTCTGCTTGAACACTTAATAATTTAATTGAGGGAGTTTCTGCTCTCACCAAAAGGAAAAAAATGAAACCGATACAACAAAAGCAGGACACAAGGAAATCTTCGTGGTTTTATCAATCAGGAAGGGAGACCTTTTCTTAAGCGTGAGAGACGTATGAGCCTTTTTATACACAGCTTCACAGCTTACGTTAAAGTTCAGTCGGGAATCAGTTACTGTTCCAAGATGTTGGTAGGACATTCCACCAACTGTCCCTTAATGGGCTTGGCCAATGCTCCTTAGAAATCACACAAAAAAACCAAGCGCCTAATCTGCAACCCTCAGTTAGTATGTTAAATGTTAAAGGTCATACTGGCACAATTAGTAAAAGAACTAAACAGCTATGGTTGTTTTTTTGGAAAGGTTACGAAGTGTCCGGAGTTTGGACTGATTCTTTCATTCCCCTATATGACTCCTTGTGAGTTCAGCCCGAGCTCAGACAGGAAGTGTATGTCCAAACAGAAGAAGCAGATGTATGACTTTTCCACGGAGACATGATTCTTTGAGTCAACACATTCCTAAGTCAAAGTCATATGTTTAGGAAAATGTGTTTAACCAAATGTGACAAGGCATGTAATTAGAGTCCTATGCAGACCAGTGCACATATCTGAACTTTTTGAAATGGGCCTGATTAAAAATAAAACCCTCCTTTGTGTCCTAATCTGCTTGTGTTAGGTGTTTTTGTTTCCTTATTCTCCTGTTAGGTTTTGAGTTTTGTTCTTTCTCTGTTTTCTCTGCACTTCCCTGTTTACAGTTGCTGTTATTTAGTTAATTCAGTGTAGTTTAGATTTATAATTTATTCTTGTATTTAGTTGTCTCTGTTACTTCCCTGGACCCTCTGCTCATCTGTGTTAACTAGCCTGGTTCATTTTGTTGCCCTGCACTCTCCCTCTCACCAGCTGCTCCAGATTTCTCCTGATTAGCTCCCCTTGTTCATTGGTCCATTTTCTACCCTTCCTCTGTATTTATACTGTCTGGTTTTCAATGTTCTCCACTGGTTTCTCCTGGCTACTTTCTGCTCCATGTCTGTGTTCTTTGCTTCCTGTAACCTACCAGTTTCATTATAATTTATTAATCACAAGGTTTATGGAACAATGTCCTTGGAAAAAATTAGACTATAGTAAAGATGGTTGGCCATATTAAACAGTACCATATTAGGAAAAACCAAACACATTATATCAGCACATACCCGCTATCAAGCATGGTGGTGGAGGGGTGGTGATTTTGGCTTGAATCCGGGTATTTTGCATTAATTGTGTTGACCATGGACGTCTCTATGTAACAAAGTTTTATAGAGTCAAATGGGAGACAATTTGTCCAACGAATCAGGCGATGATCCCAACCACAGCCGCATATTCACAACAGAATGGCTAAAAAAAAATAATCAAGGTGTAGCAAAGCTGAGAAGGGACCTTAAAATAGCTTTCCATAAAAACAGATGCCTGAAAACGTCAATGAACGATACGAAGAAGAGTGGGCCAAACGTTCTTCCACAATGATGTGAGAGACTGATAAAGTCGTACATAAAAGAAATGCTTCAAGTTATAGCTTCTAATGGTGATCTTCCAAACAATTTTTACTTATTTTATTTTCATGACTGTTTTGATTTAATTTAACTTCATTCAGCAGAATCAGCTCAAGACAATAAAACAATTGAACAAATGCTGAAAGTAAAGACTGGATATCTGATAATAATAAATACTTTATTGATCTAACAATGGAGAAATTGTCCTCTGCATTCAACCCATCCCTTAGGCAGCAGTGGGCTCCCATTGTGCGGGAGCATTCAGGGGCTTAGGGTCTTGCTCAGGGACCCAGAGTGGCACGCTGTGGGATTCCAACCAGGGTACTTGTGGCCTCTCCAGGATGCAAATGCCCTGCTCTCTAACCACTTGACCACCACTCCCCCCAAATTCTGAAGGAATTTGTTCTCATCATAGTCTAACGAACAATATCATGATCTTTTGCTTGTACAAGCACAGATGCACTGCTTGTTCTCATAAGGATACGGAACTCATTCTTGCAGAAAGAGCAATATTCCTCAGAAGTATGCTAATTAGTTAATTTGCATAAACAGAGATCATTTAGTGATAGAAGATATCAGTGTGAAATTAAAGTTATGACTTAGTCAAACGTATCTTTCAATCAGTCTGTAAAGGCAAGCTTTAGCTCAAGCATATCATTTAATTGTTTCACGGTTCCATTTACACAAAAATAAAGAAGGAAAATGAATTCAGGAAATTATAGTACTGATCCAAATTAGGGAAAAAGAAGACAATGAAATGTTTCTCCTAGTGTCACCACTTTGAACATTTATTAGATAAGTCAAACTTGGGATCAAAACTATTGAATTTTGGTTTGTTCCTGATTGGCTTCTAAAAAAAACCCACAAAACAACCAGGATCCTATTTGTGGGCCAACAACTCAGACATCCTCAACCAGAAGATCACCCAGCTCACAGTGCCGGCCTCTAAGTGTCGGTGGATCACCATCTTCCTGACTGACTGGCAACAGCAGGTGAGATTAGGGACCATTTGCTCCGGCGCCCCCTAGGGGGGTGTTCTCTTCCCACTCCTCTTCTCTCTGTACACAGATAACTGCACCTCAGCGGACCATATGTGAAACACCCAAAGTTCACAGATGACACTACCGTCATTGATCATTGGTTTGTGTTTTACAAGCCAAGCAGGAACAAAAACCTAAAATCTTTTTGTATGACTTCATAAGTAATTTGGAGGTCATGTAGAATATGCATAGGGATCTTTGGGGCGATGAGACTTCATAAAAAGCTCAGTTTATCATATGTTGTTTTTCCAAGCAGTTTTTTGCAGCCTGTGATACTGAATTGTGGTAGGACGCTGAAATGAGACACTGAGACAAGACGGTTACAGATGTCCACGGAATATAAAGACACAGAGGAGATAGTTGTTGTAGAATGTGTAGATAAAATGCAGACAAAAAACCTTTTTGACAACATTCTTGTCCTCAACTTATCTGAGCAGCAGTTTTTACTAAGTCTGTTGAAATTTGTTTTTCTACTTTTGGTACCAAAAAACTGCATCAAGGACACAGAAACATGTTTTAATTAAAGTTCCCAGATTCAGAGGGAAAGGGGGAATTTTTTTCCTGACATCGGCCTTATCTGACTTTATGCTGACCACATTGAGCCCCTGTAGGTTGTTGTGGAATTTTCTTATCAAAGTGGAGAGAAGTTGACTCACAAGAAGAGAAAAATCCGGACTTTGTCTTTATAAGCTTTATTCAAAGGCATTCAGCGTTTGAATGACTCTGTCACTGAGCAAGTCAGTTAAGCAGAGCCCCGATCAACATTTACACACAGTATTTATACCAGAACATGACAGTGTTATCTCAACTTCAAAGAGTCTGTGTTTTATGACCCAAAACCTTCTTGAGTTCAAAGGTGACAAGGTTATCTAGGAACAGACCTAACTGCCCTTCCTGACATTGTCCTAAAAGATGGGTCTGAACCATTAAACTTCTGATAATGGCTTTTACAGCTTCTTCCTCTAACACAGATGTTCTGAGGAGTAAGATAAAAAAGGTCCTACACTGTGGAATGCTTACTGCAAGAATTTCCATCACAAGGTTTAATACTTAACAGTTCTGTTCTCTCAGGGGCCAGACGGGTGCAGACTGGTAACTAACTCTGTTCTGTTTTGGCCCTTTTCACACTGACCCATTCTGTAATTAAGTGTACACAAACCGTGCAACTAGAATACACATAAAAGCAGATGTTCACACTTCCCAGCAACTTGTCCTCATCTCACTCTGACACAAAAGCTCCCCAAACATCCTACTCTCCACAGACCCTCTACCTCAATCTAAGATCCCCAAACAGGATGTAAATAGGATCTTTCAGCATCTGAAGACCAGGGAAGCTCCAGGACCTGTCAATGTCTCACTCTCATACCTGAGAAACTGCTCCACCATCTTCCCTTGGATCTTCAACTAGTCTCTGGAGCTTTGTAAGGTTCCCTAATGCTTCAAACCCTTCACTGTCATCCTGGTTACTAAGAAATGCACCATCACAGGATTAATCGGCTACGGATCCGTGGACATGACATCTGTGGTTATGAACTGCTTTGAGCAACTGGTGTTGAAGCATCTGAAAGACATCACAGGTTTCCTGATGAACCCCCTGCAGTTTGCATGCCAAACCCCCCAGGGCTGTGTTCTCTCCCCACTCCTCTTCTCTCTGTATACAAATAACTGCACGTCAGCGAACCCATCTGTTAAACATCGGAAGTTCACAGATGACACTTGATTCAAGATGAGTCTGGATAGAGAAAAGAGGTTGATCATCTGGTCCATTGGTGCAGTCAGGACCACCTGGAACTTAACCCACTCACAAAAGTGGAGATGATGGTGGACCTTTAGAGAACAACCCCCACAATGCCTCCCCTCACCATCCTCAGTAACACTGCCTCCACTGTGGATGACCTCTGGTTCCTAGGAACCACCCTTTCTCGGGATCTGAGATGGTCCTCACACATAGTATGGAACAAGTCCAAGCAGAGACTGTACTTCCAACTCAAGAAGTACAATCTTCCACAAGAGCTGCTGATCATCGTCTATACAGCCATTATTCAGTTTGCCCATCATGGTGTGGCATGGCTCATCCCAAGGGCGTAATGTGCAGGGGGTTTAGGGGTGGTTATGCCTCTACCAAAAATCTGATCCAGTCAATACCCCCCCCCCAATAAAATAACATAATTCCGATTTACAAAGAATTGTTGATTTTCTTTTATTTTCATTTGCCAGCAAAATAGCATAATCATATGGTAATGTAACCCCCCTCCTCCTCCCAGAAACTTGGTATCACCCAACCCGCTTTCCTCACCAAGCATTCACTGCAGTATTTTTGATTCAGTCGCTGGTGAAAGTGGTTGTACTCTCAAAAAAGCGCACAGACAATGATTTTTCACTGTTGGTCAACAACAACACCTTGTAAAAAGAGCGAAAATCAAAATGAGGTAAATATATATGTATTATTAGGTCAGTTTTCTCTATGCCGCTCGCACACGCCTGTACACGCACAAATAGAGTGGTACCCAGGTGCTTTGTTAGACCTATCACCTGGACCTTTGGGGCTGAAGCTCCAGATGTTTTCAGAACAGCCCCTAATCTCATGAAAGAAAACATTTAGAAGTTCATTTCTGTTCAAAAGTTGCATTAAGCCCCAAAACGGCAGAGTTCACATTTTTATTTAAGAACAATCAGATTTGTTTTTATTGTGTTCCATATAATCACTGTCCGCTCCACCTAACCTGACAATGAGTCTAAAGGAAAAGAAGACGCAAATACCCAAACGGCTGCAGCCGGTCCTATAGCCCAGTTCTACATGTAGACAGAAACAGGTGTTGCTCGAAAAACCAGGAAACTATCTCCTGGTTCCAAAAAGACATAGTAGAAAGAGCAAAAGTAAGCCTCCCTCTTCTCTTTTATATCTTCTAATCCTAAACATACAGCTCTGGGTTGTTTAAAGGTGAATATCATTAATTAGTTAACTGTTTTATTTTTCTGAAAAATACATGTAATATGTAATATTATATAAACTAAACTCATTGAACAAGGGTACAGTTTTACTCAATGTAATACATACAGGGGTTGGACACTGAAACTGAAACACCTGGTTTTAGACCACAATAATTTATTAGTAAGGTGTAGGGCCTCCTTTTGCAGCCAATACAGCGTCAATTCGTCTTGGGAATGACATATACAAGTCCTGCACAGTGGTCAGAGGAATTTTAAACCATTCTTCTTGCAGGATAGTGTCCAGGTCACTACGTGATACTGGTGGAGGAAAACGTTTCCTGACTCGCTCCTCCAAAACACCCCAAAGTGGCTCAATAATATTTAGATCTGGTGACTGTGCAGGCCATGGGAGATGTTCAACTTCAATTTCATGTTCATCAAACCAGTCTTTCACCAGTCTTGCTGTGTGTATTGGTGCAATGTCATCCTGATACACGGCACCGCCTTCAGGATACAATGTTTGAACCATTGGATGCACATGGTCCTCAAGAATGGTCCAGTAGTCCTTGGCAGCCCATCTAGAACAAGTATTGGGCCAAGGGAATGCCATGATATGGCAGCCCAAACCATCACTGATCCACCCCCATGCTTCACTCTGGGCATGCAACAGTCTGGGTGGTATGCTTCTTTGGGGCTTCTCCACACCGTAACTCTCTTGGATGTGGGGAAAACAGTAAAGGTGGACTCATCAGAGAACAATACATGTTTCACATTGTCCACAGCCCAAGATTTGCGCTCCTTGAACCATTGAAACCAACGTTTGGCATTGGCATGAGTGACCAAAGGTTTGGCTATAGCAGCCCGGCCGTGTATATTGACCCTGTGGAGCTCCCGACGGACAGTTCTGGTGGAAACAGGTGAGTTGAGGTGCACAATTAATTCTGCCGTGATTTGGGCAGCCGTGGTTTTATGTTTTTTGGATACAATCCGGGTTAGCACCTGAACATCCCTTTCAGACAGCTTCCTCTTGCGTCCACAGTTAATCCTGTTGGATGTGGTTCGTCCTTCTTGGTGGTATGCTGACATTACCCTGGATACCGTGGCTCTTGATTCATCACAAAGACTTGTTGTCTTGGTCACAGATGCGCCAGCAGGATGTGCACCAACAATTTGTCCTCTTTTGAACTCTGGTATGTCACCCATAATGTTGAGTGCATTTCAATATTTTGAGCAAAACTGTGCTCTTACCCTGATAATTGAACCTTCACACTCTGCTCTTACTGGTGCAATGTGCAATCAATGAAGACTGGCTACCAGGCTGGTCCAATTTAGCCATTAAACCCCCCACACTAAAATGACAGGTGTTTCAGTTTCATTGTCCAACCCCTGTACATACCACTTTATGTATTCATTTATTAATAACTGAAATATTAGTACTGATAACAGGACAAAAGATGAGAGTCCAAGAAAGGTCCAGGATGAGGGTCCATGTTCTATTTTAAACACCTTTTTCTCTACAGAAATGTGTAATAGTGTTTAATAAGACTGGACTAATGGCTCACATGCTCAGTGGAGAACAACAGACTAAGTGGAATGAAGGGCTGGAAAAATGGCAGTAAAACAACAGGTTCATGAAAGAATGATCTTATTTTAATAAAATGTTAGGATAGCTCACAGCATAATTAAAATAAATAAATGTGTTTTAGGGTCTTAACATTTCACGCAAATGTAAGAAAATCTATTTTATACGAGTTTTCCATTTAGAATGTAAGACATTATGACAATATAGCCTCAGGGGTAAGAGAGGGAGAGAGTGAAATTTAAAAAAGTCATTTACATAGATGAGAAAAGAAGCACATTTATTTGAGCCGTAGTAAACATAATTTCTGAGTTTAAGAACAACTTTAGTCAGACAGACTGAGCAGAAGGTTTTTTTCCTAATTATCACAAAATGTGTCATTATCTGCTTGAACCAAATGTTTTTTGTTCATCAGTTGTAAACAGTTTCTCTTCATCCTTCACTTAAACTACTAGCAAAAAATTTAAACCAGGTCAAATTATTGTGAAGCTTTTTGTTTGATTCACAATAATTCACATGTAATGAAAACCCAGCCAAGGCAGAGAGCTAGTACAACATGTCTTGTGTTACTTTAACTTTAAGTGACTTATAAACTGGGCCGCTGTCTGATGAAGATTAAACTATTTAGTGCCTGGGCTAAAGACCCCAATGGTTCAGACCCTAAAAAGTCCTGTGGTGGTGCCTCTACTTTATAAGTTAATTTGTTCCATGATGGAGCTCTTAACTGAAATTATTCATATGTGGAATCCATTCTCATTGAAATGAATTGAAATACAATTAATCCATTCCAGACCGCCGAAACACCACGATGCAACATTCATGAAAATGAAGGTGCTCTTAAAATGTTAAATATTTGGTTCTGTGTTAGAAAAAAGATTAAGTAAAAGTAAGCCTTTTATTAATTGCTGAACTGATGTGGAACAGAAAAACTGCAGAGTAAATACAAAGAAAACAGGAAAGTTAAGTAAATCACAGTAAAAGCATTTGAATAAATGTCTAAAACAGGAATGGGAAATTAGCCTGAGTCATTTTGCAAAAGTAAATGATTCAATAAAGAAACAACTAGGCTGAGAGCTTAACGCCTCCAATGCTAGACCCAAAGTTATGCCCTTGGCTCATCTTGGGTCATCCACACAACAGGACAGGTCAGAACTTCAGCGAGTAATCAGGTGTGAGGCTCATCGGTGTGGATTTTCCCTCCATCCAGGACCTGTACAGGTCTAGGGTCAGGAAAAGGGCAGCTAACATCTCTGCAGGCCACATCCTGGATACAACCTGTTCAGACTTTTACCAGCTTCTTCCCCCAGGCTGTGTCTTTAATGAATAGTTGAAGTGCCCAGTTAGGAACCACACATATTTACACTATTTCAACCACATCTTTCTCTTTTGTAAAAACAATGTAAATATACATATTTACGAAAAATATATTTATCTTCTTATACATTCATATTTAAAATGTCTTCATTCAGAGCAAAGAGGAACCAAATTCCTCGTTTGTGTGCACAAACCTGGCGATTAAAGCTAAATCTGATTTTATAATTTTTTTTGTCTTCTTTTCTTCCTCGCTCCATTTCTTCTGCGGTGCAATGGCACTTCCTGGAGGTTTAGGAAGGGATTGCTTCACTTGGTTTCCTGCTGGTTCAGCAGTGCACCAGTCTCCAATCTATGATCATCTGATTTGCCAGTAAATCTTTCCCTTGTACACCAAAGGTCATTAACAAAATATTCATGAAGTTTGATAGATGTTTTATTTCAGGCTCTTAAAAGGAGTCTCTGCAGGCGGAAAAAATCTGACCTAAATCATGACATAAAAGTAATTTCTTTTACATCGGAACATTCTGGCTTTGTAAAACAAAACTCAGTTTTTAATGAAATTGTGGTGATTAATTGCACTCTTTTTTCAGATCAAGCAGAGGAAAATGATATGGAATCAACCAGTTTAGGGGAAAACAATATGAAATCACCATTACTACCATTTCCATTACTAAAACAAGTTCCTGCAAAAGTCTAAGTGTACAAATTTGTCTGCATTTAACAAGCTTTTGCACTAGATTGATTGACACCAAACATGCCGGCTAGAGAGGTGCCCACTGAAACAATGGAAAGGATTATAAAGCTAATTCAACAAGGTTAATCAACATGAAGTGTGGGAGGAGAGGTTGGATGTTTCCAGTCAGCTGGTGTTAGGCCTTGAAAACAAAAAATGCACAACTAAAGACATGAAAGGCAAACTGGAAGAAACAAGATTCAGCATTTTTTATGAAAAAGTGAGAAATCATCTGAAGCAAGTGTTATGTAAAGCCATCATTCAGTTTTTTAACAAATGATGTACTCAGCAAGTGAGACAACATTGGAAGTAACTGTAGAACCTGATCTGTGTTTGGACTGCTTTGATCCTGTGGAGCTTCCTGAGTTATCAGAAATATTAGCTTCATCTAATCCTTCAACTTGTATGTTAGACCCAGTCCCAACCAAATTATTTAAGGAAATGTTCCCTCTGATTACCAGCCCCATTTTAGATATGATTAATCTATCTTTAGTAAATGGATATCTACCAAAAGCTTTTAAGGTAGCTGTAATTAAACCTTTACTTAAGAAACCTTCACTTGATCGAGATGACTTGAAAAATTACAGACCTATATCCAATCTTCCATTCTTATCTAAAATTCTTGAGAAAATAGTTGCTAATCAAATGTGTGAGCATTTACACAGCAATGACCTGTTTGAAGAGTTTCAGTCAGGCTTCAGAGCTCATCATAGCACTGAAACAGCTCTGCTGAAAGTCACTAATGATATTCTTATGGCCTCAGATAATGGACTTGTGTCTGTACTTGTCCTTGTAGATCTCAGTGCTGCATTTGATACAGTCGACCATAATATTCTCTTAAAAAGGCTGGAATATGCTGTAGGGATCAAGGGAACAGCGCTAGGCTGGTTTAAATCTTATCTGTCTGACATATTCCAGTTTGTTCATGTAAATGATAAATCATCTTTAAACTCCAGGGTTAATTGTGGAGTACCACAGGGTTCAGTACTTGGGCCAATTCTCTTTACTATATATATGCTTCCAATAGGTAAAATTATTAGGCAGCATAGAATAAATTTTCACTGTCACGCTGATGATACTCAACTTTACTTATCCATAAATCCTGATGAGCCCAACCAGTTAGATAGACTACAAGCATGTCTTGAAGACATAAAAACTTGGATGACTTTAAATTTTTTGCTTCTAAATTCAGACAAGACAGAAGTTGTCGTCTTTGGACCGGAGTCTTTAAAAAAGAAACTGCTTAGTCAATCACTTAACCTGGATGGCATTAAATTGACCTCCGATAACAATGTAAAAAATCTTGGTGTTATTTTTGACCAAGACATGTCATTTAAATCCCATATTAAACAGGTGTGATGGAAATTCTTGCAGTAAGCATTTCACAGTGTATAACCTTTTTTACTCCTCAGAACATCTGTGTTAGAGGAAGAAGCTGTAAAAGCCATTATCAGAAGTTTAATGGTTCAGACCCATCTTTAGGACAATGTCAGGAAGGGCAGTTAGGTCTGTTCCTAGATAACCTTGTCACTTTTGAACTTAAGAAGGGTTTGGGTCATGAAACACAGACTCTTTGCAGTTGAGATAACACTGTCATGTTCTGGTATAAATACTGTGTGTAAATGTTGATCGGGACTCTGTTCAACTGACTTGCTTGGTGACAGAGTCATTGAAACGCTGAATGCCTTTGAATAAAACGTATAAAGACAAAGTCCGGATTTTCTCTTGTTATGAGTCAACTTCTACCCACTTTGATAAGAAAATTCCACAACAACAACACAGGTCTCTAGGATTTCCATCTGTCACCTCCGGAACATAGCCAAAATTAGAAATATCCTATGCAGAAGTGTTGGATGGGTGCAAAAACTTGTTATCACTCATGTAAAAACTTTGTGTTGCAAGGCACCTGCACTATGCCTTCCTCCCTGTGTGTGTGAGATCATTGTTATCTCTGTGTGAACCAGCCTCCTTTCTTTCTCACACACACACACCCTGTCTGAACTGTCTGTTGAACTGTGCATATAAATAAAGAGATAGGGTGTCAAAAACTTTGTAGTTTCACTGCAAAGGGGGCTACCCTTGCTGCAAGTAACTATGACTGTATCGTTCTTACCTCTGAGTTGACTAAATAATACCTAACATTTATTGGTCCTTCGTAGCCGGAGTAATTCAATAACCTTATTTCTCTTTGCTTTAACAGTGACTCTGGGATCCGTGGGGGAAGCCTGACGTCGAGCGAAGCACCGCTGCACAGCCTCCATTAGCCGGAGTGGCTGAAAGTCCCGGTGTGTGTGAATTCACACCTGGCCAGTGGGTTATCGCCTTCCTCGGCGTGGGGTGACTCTCACAGGGTCCAGAGAGTCACCAAGAAGTCAACTCCGAGGTGAGACAGTTTTAAAATACAGTTCATAGGAAAAGTACTTAACAGTCGTTGGTAGTGCGTCGCCGGTAAGGACGCTGCATTCGGATGGTTTTATTCCACCGTGAAAGGAATAGTGACAAATCTGGTACAATTCCGCCGTGAAGGGGATTAAAGAAAACGACTGAGGATTATTCCCCTGTGAGGGAATAGAGTAAGCGCTATATAAATAAAAGAAGAAAAGTACTTAAAAGTCGTTGGTAGTGCGTCGCCGGTAAGGACGCTGCATTGGTATGGTTTTATTCCACCGTGAAAGGAATAGTGACAAATTAAGGTAGGGCCCCGCCAAGAAGGGGGCCAAATAAAACGACTAAGGGTTATTCCCCTGCGAGGGAATAGAATAAGCGCTATAAAAGTAAAAAGAACGGAGTAAATTGAGCTCATAAAATAACACCAAGTTAACTTAGAAAAATTACAAGGTACCTGAAACTAACTGTGTGACTGTGTTGTGTGTGTATGGAGGACTAAGCATTTTAATAGAATCAGCAGGATTCTGCTAGTCCTGTGTTTTATTTTGCCCAGATTAAAACTACGTACTGGTGACTTTGGAGATTCAGGTCGGATTTCATTCCAGAAAATTAACACCGCTGCGAATTAGTCGCAGTAGAAGGCCGTGTTAATGTCCTCTCCTTAAAGTCTCATGCCAGTGACCTTTGATCTGGGACATTCATACTACAATTAAACTAACATAAAACATAATGGGGAAGAAACAAAGTAAACTAATTGACTTAGAAGGGGAGGTAAAGTTTATGGAGAACTATGTAAAAGGAGCAGGTATGATCTGTCATAGATGGAATAAAAAATAAAAAACATGGGTTTTTGGGCAAATTATATACAAAGGATGTCTTAAAATTACAAGGGGATCTAAAATTAGAAATAATGAAAACTAAAAAGAGAAAAATAACAAAGAACAATGGGGAAGGGACAGAGAAAAAGCTCTGATTTAACAGAAATATGTACACGATGGCATAAAAATACGGATTTTCAGGTAACTTAATTATCACTGAAATCCTAAAACTACACGGGGATCTTAAACTGGAGATTATGCATTCAAAAGATTCAAGAGACAATAAAAAACCATGCCAGATTATAATTTCAAAGGGGACTTTTCAGTCCCTGAGTGCACACAGTTGATAAACAGATTAAAACAAAAAGATGAATTAAAAAAAAAAAAACAATAAGAGCAGCTTTTAACTGACATAGACATAATACTGATGCCTTAAGAAAAGCACAGGAAAAAACTTTCAGCTTAACTGAAAACAAATAAAGGGGGGCGGACTGCCACCCATCCCAGGTTAGAATACCAAGGTAGCCCCAAATTATAAAGACTAAGAGGTGGTTTTAGAGGACGTGGTAAAAGAAGTTAAAATAGGAGGTGACAATGTGGACAACATGGAAACTGTCCAACTGGACAACCCAGTGAACAATGACTAGAGAAGGGAGAACAGAATGTTGTTAAAGAAGTAATCTGAGAGTAAAAGATTTTGTAGGCAAGCATTAGTGAGAAACAGGTGCTTTAAAAATCATTCTATGGTGTTATACTACCAACAATATCATGATAAAATGCAAAAGATTAATTTTACAGGGAAATAATTCCATATTTGGCTCAGATTGTGTGCATTCTTGATTCTTCCTCTTTGAGAGAAGTTAAATTTCAGCTCTGTGAAACGACCTTGACAAAGAGATGCAGCTGCCTGAAAACAAAGATAAAACTTCTGCAAACAGCAGAAGCCTGTCTCTGCTGAAAGGTCTGAAAAAAAAAAATTGTAACTCTACCCTGCATGTGTCAAACTCAAGGTCCGCGGGCCAAAACCGGACCCCAGAAGTTTAGTGATTCTCTAGAAGTAGAGCCTTTTAATATGGTGATTGTGTGCTTGAATGTTATTTTGTCAATCAATAAGCAGTTTTGTCTACATTCTGCCACAATCTATGTATAAAAAAAAAAAAAAAGAAAAGAAAAATTGGCTCAAGTCTGCAGACACAAAATGAACCTGGATTGAAGCTCTAGCTATGTTTATTTAATCTGAGATCCTCTCCAAATGCAACAGTATATGTCAGTCTACATGAGATACTAACAACTTCACCTACTGATATAATATAAAGATGTGAGTGAATATGTGAAACAAACAATGATGAAAGTTTTTCAACAGGTGATGCTCATCCAGGAGGAAGACAGTGTTCCTAGGAAATGCAGCTCATTCATTAACAATCATTTTTTCTCCTATAGGTGGAAGTTTTGCTGACTAATCATAGGCTGGATCTATGAAACATTATGAGCACAGACCAAATGACCAAGGTTCTGACTGACTTATGAACCTCACTGACCTGACAATGATAACATGACACCCAACAGACAACACCTTTAAGGTGGACCCCACTAAGACCACCTTATTGATTCTTGGTGAATAAAAAAAAAAAAGAATTGAAGCGTTCAAAACAGACCTTGTGGAAACAAAAGGGGTTATGAGGAAACAATGTGCATTTTAAGAATAATAGAAGTCAAATTATGTTCAAATTTTTGCAAATAAAATGACTCTGACAGAGAAATAAGTAAGTAGTGTGTGAATGTGTGTGAATGGGAATGACTGATTTCATTGTAATGCATCTTTGAGGGACCTTAAAAGCGCTAATAAAGGTCTGATGTTCTGATGATCTTTGCCAAATTTATATCTTAATAAGGTTTCCAGAATCTTTTTCGAAAAATCATATAAAGATGGCAAAGGTTCTACCTGTATTGAAAATACTGATGACCATAGGAAAGTTTATAGATCCGTCTTCAATTTTTCATAATTATTTTACAAACAGGGTATTTAAACTTTCATGTGGCCAAATGTCTGTATTTGACTTTCTGTTTTTGTGAAATAAATGTCTGTTTCATGTTATGTAAAAATTAGAGTCCTCAACATTACCATAATAATATTAGGTCAGTTCTCTATGGTAAAACAAAAAGATTTTAACAGATGTTTAGACTTTTTCCAGTCAGGTTCAAAATGATTGAATTAGACTCAAACTTAACACAAGATTAAATGAACCTTAACAGAATTACTGGACTGGACTGAAATAGAGAAAACTTGAGTTAATTGAAACAAACTTTAGTTACTTGAACTAAATACAAAGCTGACTGAAACTGTATGTTGTATCTATAAAACTGGGTAAGATAAACTAAGATTATAAGATATAATATGCCCTTCATTTTTTGTGTTCATCAGTGAGTGAGTTTTTATTTTTTATTTTTAATTAGAACTAAACCAAGCATTATTTAAAATAATAGCAACTACCAAAAATATTGATCTCATTTTTAAATGTAATAAGGACTTACTTTATAAAATATGATAAAAAAGAATAATAAGAATTTGGAAAAACAGAGGCTTTAAACCTCTGCAGGAACAGCACTGACACTGTCGAAGGTAGATCCTAATACAGGAATCTGGAATCTCATTCTGGCGTGGATAGTCAAAGTCCATCCAAGGACACATTTAGATGAGGCAGAGGGACAAATACAGGGCTTAGCTGAGAGAAACATGCATCCTGCCCTAGCTGCTGTCCCACCTGAACTGTGGTCCCAATCATCAACTGATGTAGGACTTATAAAGGGGTTCCCACCATACAAGGTTAAAACTAATATCTGAAAAAAGGCTATCAGTCCACCAATACTCCTTCAAGCCAGAAGCTGAAGAAGGTACTAAGCCAGTAATACAAGATATGTTGAAGTCAGGAATATTAAGAGAAGCACCTGACGCTACATGCAAGGCATATCACACTGACATCGCTATTATTATCACAGCCAAACATAACTCTAAAAAGATGTGCCTTTTAAATCCAAGTACTCTAATACCTACTGCAGAAGATGGAAAACCACATTCTTATAAAGCAAAAGTTGAAGAAGACACCAAACCCAGACAAGACATTTCTCAAACCCTTATACCAGATTCATGTGTTGTCTTTGTAGATGGCTCAGCATCTAAAGATGAATATGGAAAGAATTGAGTTGGTTATGCAATAACAACCATTGATAGGATAATAGAAGCTACATCTCTACCCAATACATGCTCAGCCCAAACAGTAGAATTATATGCTGTAGTAAGAGCCTGTGAATTACATGAGGGACAAATACTTACTATATACACAGACAGCCAATACGTTTTCGGATCAGTACATCACCATGCTAAGATTTGGCAAAATAGAGGTTTTTAAACATCATCAGGGACAGAACTAACTCATTTCAACCTATTAAAGAGAAAATGTCAGATCTGCTATTTATAGACACAGATGTGCTGAAAGACACCCAACAGTCAGCACCCAAGACAGAAATAAAGGCCTGGCTAAAGAGAGGAGCACAGAAAAAAGATGACATCTATCAGATAGAAGATAAACCAATCCTCCCAAAATATTTATACAACACAGCGGCTACAGTGACACATTGGGAAGACCCACGTGTCAAGGGGGGAATATGTCACATCTGGTAAAGCATTAATGCTACACTATAAATTTTTCTGCTATTCAAAGAATTTTTGCAGATCATGCATAATTTGTTGCAAACACGGGGGAAGAAATATTGCCTAGTTGTAATAGATGAACCTAGTGACACATTTCTTCCCCACATATGGTATCCCACAGGTTATAAAGTCAGATAATGGAACTCATTTTGTAAATAGTGTAATAGAACTATGTTCTAAAATATTAGGGTTTCAGTTAAAGATTAAGCAAAACAATGGAAGAAACAGGGAGGCCATGGCCCGAATGCCTATCACTGGTTAAATTATGGATGAGAATAACTCCAAATCAAACTGGTCTTACTCCATTTGCCACCTACTGTACATCATTGTATAACTCCACCCACTGTGTTCTGAGCCTGAGATCACGTGACACCAAGTTGCTGATGTGAATTTGTATTCTCAAAGAAATAGTACATGGCAGACCGTTTTCTCTGCCCTCTGACATGAATGAAATAGAGAAAGCACAACAGGAAACTTCATTAGCTGAGTGGATGAATAAAATGTTGCAGACAAAAGAAGAACAAATGTCCAGTGGTCTGCCGATAATCTCTGCTCCAATCCCACAGAATGACCTGAGGCCTGGAGACCTGGTCCTGATTAAGACACTCCATCGGAAGGATTGGAGCACTCCTTGGTGGAAAGGGCCGTTTCAAGTACTCCTGACAACGCCCACAGCTCTGAAAATAGCAGAGAGGCCTTCCTGGATCCATAAAAGCCACTGTAAGCCAGTTTTGCCGTTACAGGAGCCAAACCAACCGACGGGGTAAGCAGAAGGAAGTCCGGGTTCAAAGGAGTTGGAGGACCCCTATGGCCCAGCGTCTCAAACCGGTGAAGAAAACAGCTGATCTGCGCCCAATTATAAAATGGCTCTCTGTAACATGTGGACAGGACTGATAAGCCTGAGCTTAATTCTGGTAGCAGGACTCTTTCTCTATCTAAAGCAGGATCCACAAGAGGTGATACCGAACCAGAAGAGATGGACATCAGACGGGACCCATCTCAGACCACTGACGGAAGGACATGACACACACCCATTTCTGCAAAATTACTGGTATCGTTATGTGTATGACACAGCTAAAACTCAAAATAAAACTGATTGTTATGTGTGTTCTATAATGCCCGTGCATTCCCAAGGCCCCACCATACAGGTCCTTCTCAAAATGTTAGCATATTGTGATAAAGTTCATTATTTTCCATAATGTAATGATGAAAATTTAACATTCATGTATTTTAGATTCATTGCACACTAACTGAAATATTTCAGGTCTTTTATTGTCTTAATACGGATGATTTTGGCATACAGCTCATGAAAACCCAAAATTCCTATCTCACATAATTAGCATATTTCATCCGACCAATAAAAGAAAAGTGTTTTTAATACAAAAAAGGTCAACCTTAAAATAATCATGGAAAGTTATGCACTCAATACTTGGTCGGGAATCCTTTGGCAGAAATGACTGCTTCCATGCGGCGTGGCATGGAGGCAATCAGACTGTGGCACTGCTGAGGTCTTATGGAGGCCCAGGATGCTACGATAGCGGCCTTTAGCTCATCCAGAGTATTGGGTTTTGAGTCTCTCAATGTTCTCTTCACAATATCCCACAGATTCTCTATGGGGTTCAGGTCAGGAGAGTTGGCAGGCCAATTGAGCACAGTGATACCATGGTCAGTAAACCATTTACCAGTGGTTTTGGCACTGTGAGCAGGTGCCAGGTCGTGCTGAAAAATGAAATCTTCATCTCCATAAAGCTTTTCAGCAGACGGAAGCATGAAGTGCTCCAAAATCTCCTGATAGCTAGCTGCATTGACCCTGCCCTTGATAAAACACAGTGGACCAACACCAGCAGCTGACACGGCACCCCAGACCATCACTGACTATGTACTTGATACTGGACTTCTGGCATTTTGGCATTTCCTTCTCCCCAGTCTTCCTCCAGACTCTGGCACCTTGATTTCCGAATGACATGCAGAATTTGCTTTCATCCGAAAAAAGTATTTTGGACCACTGAGCAACAGTCCAGTGCTGCTTCTCTGTAGCCCAGGTCAGGCGCTTCTGCCACTGTTTCTGGTTCAAAAGTGGCTTGACCTGGGGAATGCGGCACCTGTAGCCCATTTCCTGCACACGCCTGTGCACGGTGGCTCTGGATGTTTCCACCCCAGACTCAGTCCACTGCTTCCGCAGGTCCCCCAAGGTCTGGAATCGGCCCGTCTCCACAATCTTCCTCAGGGTCCGGTCACTTCTTCTCGTTGTGCAGCGTTTTCTGCCACACTTTTTCCTTCCCACAGACTTCCCACTGAGGTGCCTTGATACAGCACTCTGGGAACATCCTATTCATTCAGAAATTTCTTTCTGTGTCTTACCCTCTTGCTTGAGGGTGTCAATAGTGGCCTTCTGGACAGCAGTCAGGTCGGCAGTCTTACCCATGATTGGGGTTTTGAGTGATGAACCAGGCTGGGAGTTTTAAAGGCCTCAGGAATCTTTTGCAGGTGTTTAGAGTTAACTCGTTGATTCAGATGATTAGGTTCATAGCTCGTTTAGAGACCCTTTTAATGATATGCTAATTTTGTGAGATAGGAATTTTGGGTTTTCATGAGCTGTATGCCAAAATCATCCATATTAAGATAATAAAAGACCTGAAATATTTCAGTTAGTGTGCAATGAATCTAAAATATATGAATGTTAAATTTTCATTATGACATTATGGAAAACATTGAACTTTATCACAATATGCTAATATTTTGAGAAGGACCTGTATATGTCAAAGCTATGAACCTCACCGGGACAAGTTGCGCCATATCAATGGGCCTGATAGGATATACAAATAAAAAGTTATTTCTTATGCCAGACCAATCTTTCAGTAACCAGAGATTAAATTATAGCCGTGACCCAGAAAACTGCACTTGCGAAAGAAAACAATGGCAACCTCTCAACATTACAGGGAAATCAGAACCATTCAAAGCATATGTAACAGACCCCGGAAACCATCAACACTGCATAAGACAAAATATTACAGGGAATCATACTCATTTTGTAGGGAATACTACGAAATGTAACTACTTCTACACTTACAGGAATAATCCCGGAAACGGCACATACTGGATAGAAGGGGTGGCATGGTTATGTGATAATAACGCTTATGTACTTCCACCCAGTTGGTATGGTGTATGTGCCCCAGTTTGCACATCAGATCACACTGTGGTACTTAGTAAGCAGACTATAGTTGTACCACATAGGAGATCAAAAAGGGAAATAGATGTTAACCCACATGACCCCATTTGGGGAACAAATGTCCCAGATGAATTTAAACTTTGGTCTAAAGATGATAAAACATTATTATCTCTCTTACCCTGGTTAGGTGTGGGCAAATTAATGCTGCGCGTAGAAACTTTAAGTTATCGATTTGGATTGTTTCTAAATAACTCCATAATAGTAGAAAAGGGTCAAAACACAGAAATGAGCGCTATGCGAGCCATGATAATTCAGAACCGCATGGCTTTGGATATTCTAACAGCATCAATGGGGGGCGTTCGTGTTCTATTGAATAACACCTGTTGCACATATATCCCAGATAATATACACTCTGCAAACATAACGGGAGCATTAAACAACCTACGGAATCTGCAAAATGTCATGACACATGACCACCCAGATCCTAACTCTTCTTGGTTAGATTGGATGCTCACAGGGGGATGGATAAACCTGTTTAAGGTTCTCTTAGTTGCAGTAATAGCATGCATGGGCCTTCTGTGTCTCCTGTCAATATGTATTATCCCATGTTGCAAATGCATGGTACAAAGAATAGTAACTCAGTCAGTCACTGTAGCATATGCAACACTGAACCAGGTAGAAATGCACGAAAATGAAGGGGACAATTATGATGACATGTTGTAAATAAATCACATCAAAAGCCTGAGTGTACTCATACATTGTATTTCATAAAATGACCTTACAGCAGAAAATCGAAAGAAGTTGTTGCTTAAGTGAAATGAGAAAAAGTACAATGATGACATAAACAGGGCAGATTTTTAAATTCCTTTATTATGTTTTACTGTTTTCATTAAGTATTATTCTTTTATTTTTATGATTTCAAGTATTATTCTTTTATTTTTATGATTTCGAGTATTATTCTTTTATTTTTATGATTTCAAGTATTATTCTTTTATTTTTATGATTTCAAGTATTAATCAACATTTAACTTTTCATGGTCGCCGAGGGCGGCGGGACCGTATGAGTATTTCCCACAAAATATAATCTGTTTACCGTCCGTGGGTTTCTGCTCATACAGAGTATTTTTCTTATTCGTTTTTATATTAAATGTTTTTACTTGTGATAAAAGGAGGGACTGTTGGATGGGTGCAAAAACTTGTTATCACTCATGTAAAAACTTTGTGTTGCAAGGCACCTGCACTATGCCTTCCTCCCTGTGTATGTGAGATCATTGTTATCTCTGTGTGAACCAGCCTCCTTTCTTTCTCACACACACACTGAACGGTCTGTTGAACTGTGCATATAAATAAAGAGATAGGGTGTCAAAAACTTTGTAGTTTCACTGCAAAGTGGGCTACCCTTGCTGCAAGTAACTATGACTGTATCGTTCTTACCTCTGAGTTGACTAAATAATACCTAACAAGAAGTGACGCTGAAAAACTGGTCCATGCATTTGTTACTTCAAGGCTGGACTATTGTAATTATTTACTATCAGGATGTCCACAAAATGCAGTTAAAAGCCTTCAGCTGATTCAAAATGCTGCAGCAAGAGTTGTGATGAAAATTAAAAAGAGAGATCATATTTCTCCTATTTTAGCTTCCCTTCATTGGCTCCCTGTTAAAACCAGAATAGAATTTAAAATTCTCCTCCTCACATATAAAGCCCTTAATGATCTAGCTCCATCATACATCAGAGATCTGATTGTTCCATATGTTCCTAACAGAGCACTTCGTTCTCAGACTGCAGGTTTACTGGTGGTTCCTAGAGTCTCTAGAAGTAGAATGGGAGGCAGATCTTTTAGTTATCAGGCTCCTCTCCTGTGGAACCAGCTCCCGGTTCCACCTAGCCTTAAACCTAGCCTTAAGCCTAGCCTTTCTTACATGGAAAGATCTCACCTTATTTTGACAACATTCAACCTAACAGTGCCCCCTTGTTTATCACAAACGAATACAGTCAAATAATAAAATCATAAAAAGGATAATGAAAATGCCCTCTGTGTGAGCGAAAAACCTGTTAGACGGAAAAACTGCACATATCCCTATGTTACAATGACTATCAGGCAGGAAAATACTCACACGACTCCTCCGCCAAGGCAGTCATCAAACGGGTAGAGGGATAAGCAATAGAAATCATACACAGAAAATGTAAAATATAATGCACTATAATGTTTAAAAATAAGCTGAATATAAGGTAGATATAGTCACAAACTTCCATATGTCATCACTTAAACAGCCTCTTCTTCTCAGATTTTTAGCTGTAAGATCATTATGGAGAAGGAATGTAACAGAATTTTATCATTATTTACACTTTGGTGTTTGACACTGAGACACAGTCACCATAGTCATCATCATCATTATCATCACTGGCAGGGCTGATTTCTTCTTGGTTCAAGCAGGCATAAGCAACTGTAACAGATTGGCTTACTATCCTGTTGATCATTATTTTACAACATGGTATGGTACAAATTGAGAGGAGGCAGAGGGTTAACACAAAAGCTATCATTGCTACAAAAAAGATTTTTATTCACCCCATCCATCCTCCCTGAACCATCCAATCAAACCATGAAGTAGTGGGTGTAAGACGGTCTTTAGCCATGACACTTTGCAAATCTCTTAAATGATCTAAGGCTTCTGTCATGTTGGCAGAGTGGATGTTGTCTGGGATATAAGTGCAACAGGTGCTATTTAACAATATACAAACACCTCCAGATGAGGCTATTAATATGTCCAAAGCCATACGGTTTTGTATTATCATGCCCCTCATAGCATCAATTTGTTTGTTCTGGGCATCTTCTATTATTATGGAATTATTTAGGAATAATCCTAAACGGTAATTTAGAGTTTCTATGCGTAACATTGCCTTACCTACTCCAAGCCATGGAAGAAGAGATATTGTTACTTTGTCTCGCTCTGGCCAGAGTTTAAATTCATCTGGGACTTTAGTTCCCCATACACTGTCATGAGGTTCCACATTTAAGGATCTTTTCTGTCTTCTGGAAGAAGTAGAGATCATCAATGCTTCCCTAGTAATTACTATGGTGTGATCTGATGTAAAAACTGGTGCACAGATACCGTACCAGCTGGGGTGCAGGGCGAAGTAGGCATTGTTCCCACATAACCAAGCTACCCCTTGTACCCAGTATGTTCCATTGTGAAACAGGTCAGTGATCTGAAATATTGTTTTACAATTTGTACTCGTGCCTAGATAGTTATTCCCTTTACTTTTGTTATAACATTGAGCGTGTTGTTTTATATTTTTTAAATGTGCATTAAAAGGTGGGACCTTGCCCTCTTCAGTGATATGTTGTGATTATTAATCTGAGAATATTATTTAACATTTAATATTAATATTTTAATGTTTTATCAAATAATATTTCGGTCTGTTAAGGGTTGTCCTGTGAATACCAGCCCAATAAGGCGATGGTATTATGACAAAATAGAAAGGTGTGAGACGAGCTCTGACATTATTGAACAGCATAAACTCTGCACATATATGGAATGAATTCACACAATTTCTTAAAATGCAAGCATTTATTAACAAAAATAAGTGAACTCAAAGTCAAACATATTTCAATCAACAAACTCTTTACTATGCTAAAACAATCCAACTAAACTACCAAGCAGAATTAAAGAATAACAAAGACTAATTGGCTATGTACAATATAAACAAGTGGATTAAGTGGATGGTTGAAATCATGACCAAAAGAGTGATGCAACATTACCATGCAATGTTTATGTTTAAGATGCAAGGATTATCTTGAAGAATCTGGAAATGAAGTTAAGTTAGTCTTGGAATCAACTTAGGCAATAATCAGCAAACGTTTAGACAACCCTTCACAATGCAAGATCAGATAAAATATTATTTTAATAAAATAATGTTTTAAATAATGATCTGCTGAATAAAACCAACCTTCTGGATGACCATTCCTCAGCAGTGTCTAATTAGCTGCCTTTATTTATTAAAATAATATTTGAAGAAAATTATTAAGGGAGTATTTTGGAAAAGAGCCAAATCTTTCCAGAGAAATGGGGCTTAATGGTGTTTACTTAGTTATCAAATCTAGTAAATGATGTTTAGGGACTATTATTTACTGGATTGAAGACTAAACCTTTCTGGGTAAATATTATTTAGCACCAGAATCAAACACACACCTTTAAAAATGTTAATAAAAGGGTTAAAATGCATAAGTGCAGACGGCGCGTTATGAGCAATCTTCTGTGTTTAAAATCACCCTTCAAGTAAAGTTCGACTTAACTTAAAAACACAAACACAGAACACAAACAGGGCACGTGTGCTGCAGATAGCCCGCTAGCACTAAGAAAGCCGAGTTTCACACAAATAAAACCAAACTTCATAGAATGAAAACGTTCATTTCATCCTAACAGTTAATCTGCCCAAACCTAAACTCTGACCATGGTGAGGAAATGTTGTCCAAGGGGTGAAGTTTGAAGAAACGTCCACAGTCAACAAGCGGTTAGCTTTCAGCTAACCTCGCCAGCTTCGCGGGGGTTTGAAGGTGCGTTCACTCTGTGAACAAAAGGGTTAGCTCCGTCCTGTCCGCTGACCACACGGGTTAACACGATGATGCGGTCTCTGCTGTCTTCCTTCCAGACGGGGAGACTGCGTCTTTGCAGGGGCTTCTCTCGAACACCGTTTGCTTCTGCAGGGCTCCTGCAGTATTCAGGTTTACAGAAGTGTTTGCGAGACATATCAGGCAGAGTTTAGAGAGTGGAAACAGGAACAGCTGGTTCTGCTTTTGCAAAACCAGCTGCACATAGACCAAAATAACAAGTGAGTGTAGAATGTTTCACAACGCTGGGTCACATCTGCATGTGACCTTTTAAAATAGACACGAAATATATGTGAGTGATAATGGTGAACATCAATGTATATACACTCAACCTAACATATTCTAAGTCAGTTACATACATCCCAGTCCAATCCTAGTTATAAAACAATGTCGTCAAGTCTATTATTCCAATTGATAAAAAGTTTTCTATTTAAAGATACCCAGCTGATGGCATCCACTCACTCACTTTGAAGAAACCAATCCTCCTGAACGAGCATGTAGTAACAGTGGCTAGGTGATTGCACAATGTTGTTAACAGTGCAGCAAAACAAAAGAAAAAATAAGGTCGCAGTGGCCTAAAAACAAGCAGCTATGATGTGTGAACCTAGAGGAAGTGTATTTTTATACAAATCCAAACCTCTTTGTTCATTTTTTTAAAGACCGCTTATGAACCCTTTGGCATTTTATAAAACAGTGGAACAGTTTATCTCATTTTGTATAAGGAAACATTTTTTTAGTAAGAAACAATTAAGCATTTCATAGTTTTTTCAGTTGCCATCTTCTATTTACTTTCTGGGTTTAAATGATATTATTTTCTGTAAATATTAAATATCTAAATACATTTTTGCAATTTCACATCAAAAATATATTATAAATTGGGTCAGCGTTTTTTAAAAGCATTTTTCTTTTAAAACCTAGTCATGTTGACTTACTATTTTGAAATGTTCAACTTATTGTAAATGATGTGTTTTTCTTTAACTATGTTTTAATGGTCACATCCCTACATGATGATGGGTTTTGGATATAAGATATTCTTCAGATAAAAATAAAAATTGCACTATAAATGGTTGTAATAATATATAATACTTGTAATGTTATTGTACTTGCAAAGAGGCAGTGCAACTGGCATCAGATGATCCCAGGATCTATATTTAGATTTAGATATGATTGTTTTAACGTAAATGGAGCTGTTCAATTTGTTTATATTTAAAACAAAGGAAAGTGAATAAACAATAAACTGCTCATTTTGGTTGCACATTATAAAACTAAACCCACAACAAATCTATCTGCAGAAAAATGGTTACAATTCTCCTGTTAACCTCAGCTTTTACAACATTGCTATTCTTTTATTCTGAATCACAATCTGAAGCTCACAACAAAAGCTTTGTCTCCACATCCTATAGGGAAAGGGAGGATTCCTTGGAGGGAGAGCGTCTGACTGAACTGATATCAGGGATGCTATTCTTGAAATATTCTCTGAAATAAATTCTTCATTTCCCCCCCATTTAAAAACAAATTCCCAAAGGGCAACATCCGTTCATATGAAAAATTGACTTGCTCTGCTCTAGTGTAATCCCTAGTCCCTTTTCCATGTTAGTATAAAATAACTAGTTTTTTATTGTATTTACAGTGCGGAGAACAAGTATTTGATACGCTGACGATTTTGCAGGTTTTCCCACTTGGAAAGCATGTAGAAGTCTTTCATTTTTATCATATGTACTCTTCAACTTTGAGTGATGGAATTTAAAACAAAAATTCAGAAAATCACAGTGTGATTTTTCAGTAATTAATTTGCATTTTATTGCATAATGTAAGTTTTTGATCATCTGACAACCAATAAGAATCCTGGCTCTCACAGGCCTGTTACTTCTTCTTTAAGAAGCCCTCTTGTTCTCAATTCATTACCTGTATTAACTGCACCTGTTTGAACTTTTTATCTGTATAAAAGACATCTGTCCACACACTCAATCAAACAAACTCCAACCTCTCCACAATGGCCAAGACCTAGAGAGCTGTGTAACGACTTCAGGGATAAAATAATAGATCTGCACAAGGCTGGGATGGGCTACAGGAAAATAGCCAAGGAGCTTGGTGAGAAGGCAACAACTGCTGGCGAAATTATTAGGAACTCAAAGAAGTTCAAGATGACGGTCAGTCTCCCTCGGTCTGGGGCTCCATGCAAGATCTCACCTTGTGGGGCATCAATGATCATGAGGAAGCTGAGGGATCAGTAAGGGATCAGCCCAGAATGACACTAGTCAATGGCCTGAAGAGAGCTGGGACCACAGTCTCAAAGAAGACCATTAGTAACACACTACGTCTCCATGGATTAAAATCTGCACCGCACGCAAGGTCCCCCTGCTCAAGCCAGTGCATGTCCAGGCCGGTTTGTAGTTTGCCAATGACCATCTGGATTTTCCAGAGGAGGAATGGGAGAAGGTCACGTGGTCTGATGAGACAAAAATAGAGCTTTTTGGTCTTAACTCCACTCGTCGTGTTTGGAGGAAGAAGGAGGATGAGTACAACCCCAAGAACACCGTCCCTACCGTGAAACATGGAGGTGGAAATATCATTCTTTGAGGATGCTTTTCTGCAAAGCGGACAGGACGACTGCACCGTATTGAGGTGAAGATGGATGGGGTCATGTATCAGGAGATCTTAGCCAACAAACTCCTTCCCTCCGTAAGGGCATAGAAGATGGGTCGTGGCTGGGTCTTCAAGTATGACAACGACCTGAAGCACACAGCCAGGGCAACTGGCTCCGTAAGTAGCCTCTCGAGGTCCTGCCCTAGCCAGTCTCCAAACCTGAACCCAATCGAAAATCTTTGGAGGGAGCTGAAAGTCCGTATTGCCCAGGGACAGCCCCAAAGCCTGAAGGATTTGGAGAAGATCTATATGGAGGAGTGGTCCAAAATCCCTGTTGCAGTGTGTGCAAACCTCTTCAAGAAGAACTACAGGAAACATCTGACATCTGTAATTGCAAACAAAGGTTTCTGTACCAAATATTGAGTTTTGTTTTTCTGATGTATCATGTCATGCAATAAAGTGTAAATGAATTACTTAAAAATCACAATGTGATTTTCAAAATTTTTGTTTTATATTCTGTCAGTCGTAGTTAAAAAGCACCTATGATAAAATTAAAGACTTCTATCTGCGATGGGATTTTTTTTTGGAGGGGGTATCTAATCTCTAAATTTTTTTAATTAATTTTTTTGTTTTAAATACATTTCTCTGCCTTTCAAAGGGTTGACTTTTAAAGTATATTTTTAAAACATTTTAACTTCTATGCACAATTTAATTCCTGCAACAAATGTAATACTTTGTGGAAGAGTAAATTACAGATCAATCATGTCAGTTTCAGATAATTGCAGATGTTTTAAGACAATTGTCAGAATAGAGACTAGTTTGGGTAATGTGAAAAACCAACACAGTTAGTAAAGTAGCTGTTCCCCAATAGTGTGGTTTACCATCATGTTGGATATACCTCATTTAGAGCTCAACTAGAGTACTGTAAGAGGAGGCTGAGCGTTAACCTTCCCTTGTAAATGCTCTATGCCTGCTGGCAGAAAGTGAAATTGTCAAGCAGAAATTGTTAGAAGAGCCATGCCGGTCAGTGACTTTTGCCTTCATAAGCTTTGAGGCTGAACTTGTAGTAGTTAACGACTAAATGAACTGAAACTATAATTTTCAAATTCTATGAGTCAACAAGCTCTTTAAACAAAGAGCATGACAAGCAATCTTATCGGCTTCAAGAGGTAGAGGTGATAAAGTTTATCTTTCTCTATATTAATAATTGTATGAGTGTTTAAAGTTTATGTTCTTATTTATTTGACTACTTATTTGATTCCTGTGCGATCGAGCCGGTAAGCTTTTTATTAATTAACTGTTATTCAACGGACAGAGAATATCTCTCCTTTCCCTTGTTCTTTCCACCATCTTCTCTTCTTAGAACACTCTTAAACATTAGGAGCTCTCTTAAGACCTAAGGTGCTTTTGAATAACTTTTATTTGTTAAGATAAAAATCAGAATTTGAGAAAATCTGAGATCTTTCTTAGAATAACACCTCTAGGAGCTACTTTTAGTCTTAGGATTCTTTGTGAATACGGGCAAGAAGTTTGTATTTAGTTGCAGGCGTTGTGATGACATCCAGGAGCATACACGGAGGAAGAACTTGACCATAACTTGAAGTTTACCTTGGAAGGAAGAAACACAAGGACGCTTTAGCATGGGAAACAACACAAAAAGTACCACGAGAACTCAGAGAGCTTTGGTTATCACATTGATTAGCACTCAAGTGTAGAATGTCTGGCAGCCAGCTCCTCATATACACTTGTAGATGGTGCAAACCACACCTGTTCAGGTCTACCCTCCGGTAATGCTGGTACCAATGTGCCCTCCAGTGGAGACCTAAGCTTCCAGAAACATAAAACCAGCCATACAGACACAAACACCCCAGATCCTTGACCCATAATGAATATTTTAAAGTTGTTTTTTAAAGAATTTGGGGGAAACAAAACAAATGAAGTAGAAGTTGGTTTACACATTCCTCAAACAAGGATAATTATTTAATATGAGCTAAAACTGAACCAGCCCCCAGCCATTCAGATTCCGTTCCTTTAGCAAAATAAATATATGCTGTTGGCCAAATGTTTTTTAGGTTTTTAGGCAATAAACACATGCAACATATGTTTACAACTTTCAATAAGACTTAGTGCTTTCATTTACTTTTCTTCTATTATTGCAAGCTAAATATGAACAAACCTTCCTGCACCTATTCCTTGTTTTATTCCTCATGGCAGTTGCCAACTAACCCAAGTTGTAAGTGACATATTTATTATTAGACAGGATATTCCTGAGGAGGTACATGCATATCCAGAAAAATGTAATATAACATCTGCAGGTTTTTAACAAACTTCTATTTGTTCTAATGTAAGACTGGCTGGTATCATACTATGATCTTAATTACATCTAACAGACCAATAACGCAGCTAGTAAAACTGTCATCAGTATAAATATAGAACATACCAATAAACTGAAATTTACATAATCGTACTCGTTGTCTTCCGCTTTATCCGGGACCGGGTCGCGGGGGCAGCAGACTCAGCGGAGATACCCAAACTTCCCTCTCCCCAGACACCTCCAGCTCCTCCGGGTGGAGCCCAAGGCGTTCCCAGGCCAGCCGAGAGACATAGTCCCTCCAGCATGTCCTGGGCCGTCCCCTGGGCCTCCTCCTGGTGGGACATGCCTGGAACACCTCCCGAGGAAGGCATCCAGTATAGATGCCCGAGCCACCTCAACTGGCTCCTCTCGATGTGGAGGAGCAGCGGCTCTACTCCGAGTCCCTCCCGGATAACCAACCCTTCTTATGTCCCCGACCGCCACGCAGTGTTGAAGAGGCGTGTCAACCATGACAGCCCCACAACATCCTGAGACTTGAGGTACTCAGGACGGATCTCATCCACCCCTGAAGCCCTGCCACCGCGGAGCTTATTAACCACCTCGGTGACTTCAGCCTGGGTGATGAAAGAGTCCGACCCCGAGTCCCCAGCCTCTGTTTCCACCACGGAATGCGTGATGGCAGGATTGGGGAGATCCTCGAAGTACTCCTTCCACCGGGCAATAATGTCCCCAGTCTGCAAAATGTCATGGCACATGACCACCCAGATCCTAACTCTTCTTGGTTAGATTGGATGCTCACAGGGGGATGGATAAATCTTTTTAAGGTTCTCTTAGTTGCAGTAATAGCATGCATGGGCCTTCTGTGTCTCCTGTCAATATGTATTATCCCATGTTGCAAATGCATGGTACAAAGAATAGTAACTCAGTCAATCACGGTGGCATATGCAACACTGAACTAGGTAGAAATGCACGAAAATGAAGGGGACGATTTTGATGACATGTTGTAAATAAATCACATCAAAAGCCTGAGTGTACTCATACATTGTATTTCATAAAATGACCTTACAGCAGAAAATCGAAAGAAGTTGTTGCTTAAGTGAAATGAGAAAAAGTACAATGATGACATAAACAGGGCAGATTTTTTAATTCTTTTATTTTTATGATTTCAAGTATTATTCTTTTATTTTTATGATTTCAAGTATTATTCTTTTATTTTTATGATTTCAAGTATTATTCTTTTATTTTTATGATTTCAAGTATTATTCTTTTATTTTTATGATTTCAAGTATTAATCAACATTTAACTTTTAATGGTTGCCGAGGGCGGCGGGACCGTATGAGTATTTCCCACAAAACATAATCTGTTTACCGTCCGTGGGTTTCTGCTCATACAGAGTATTTTTCTTATTCGTTTTTATATTAAATGTTTTTACTTGTGATAAAAGGAGGGACTGTTGGATGGGTGCAAAAACTTGTTATCACTCATGTAAAAACTTTGTGTTGCAAGGCACCTGCACTATGCCTTCCTCCCTGTGTATGTGAGATCATTGTTATCTTCGTGAGAACTAGCCTCCTTTCTTTCTCACACACACACCCTGTCTGAACTGTCTGTTGAACTGTGCATATAAATAAAGAGATAGGGTGTCAAAAACTTGGTAGTTTCACTGCAAAGTGGGCTACCCTTGCTGCAAGTAACTATGACTGTATCGTTCTTACCTCTGAGTTGACTAAATAATGCCTAACAGTTCTCTTCACAATATCCCACAGATTCTCTATGGGGTTCAGGTCAGGAGAGTTGGCAGGCCAATTGAGCACAGTGATACCATGGTCAGTAAACCATTTACCAGTGGTTTTGGCACTGTGAGCAGGTGCCAGGTCGTGCTGAAAAATGAAATCTTCATCTCCATAAAGCTTTTCAGCAGATGGAAGCATGAAGTGCTCCAAAATCTCCTGATAGCTAGCTGCATTGACCCTGCCCTTGATAAAACACAGTGGACCAACACCAGCAGCTGACACGGCACCCCAGACCATCACTGACTGTGGGTACTTGACACTGGACTTCTAGCATTTTGGCATTTCCTTCTCTCCAGTCTTCCTCCAGACTCTGGCACCTTGATTTCCAAATGACATGCAGAATTTGCTTTCATCCGAAAAAAGTACTTTGGACCACTGAGCAACAGTCCAGTGCTGCTTCTCTGTAGCCCAGGTCAGGTGCTTCTGCTGCTGTTTCTGGTTCAAAAGTGGCTTAACCTGGGGAATGCGGCACCTGTAGCCCATTTCCTGCACACGCCTGTACACAGTGGCTCTGGATGTTTCTACTCCAGACTCAGTCCACTGCTTCCGCAGGTCCCCCAAGGTCTGGAATCGGCCCTTCTCCAGAATCTTCCTCAGGTTCCGGTCACCTCTTCTCGTTGTGCAGCGTTTTCTGCCACACTTTTTCCTTCCCACAGACTTCCCACTGAGGTGCCTTGATACAGCACTCTGGGAACAGCCTATTCATTCAGAAATGTCTTTCTGTGTCTTACCCTCTTGCTTGAGGGTGTCAATAGTGGCCTTCTGGACAGCAGTCAGGTCGGCAGTCTTACCCATGATTGGGGTTTTGAGTGATGAACCAGGCTGGGAGTTTTAAAGGCCTCAGGAATCTTTTGCAGGTGTTTAGAGTTAACTCGTTGATTCAGATGATTAGGTTCATAGCTCGTTTAGAGACCCTTTTAATGATATGCTAATTTTGTGAGATAGGAATTTCTGGTTTTCATGAGCTGTATGCCAAAATCATCCGTATTAAGACAATAAAAGACCTGAAATATTTCAGTTAGTGTGCAATGAATCTAAAATATATGAATGTTACATTTTCATCATGACATTATGGAAAATAATGAACTTTATCACAATATGCTAATATTTTGAGAAGGACCTGTAATCTTCAGTTTTCTTCCTCTAAGTGGGCAGGCACTGATGCTCCAGGCTTCAATGGTTAAACAGGATCTTTGTTGTCATTCGTCTCAGAAGACAGTAGCTTCCAGAGGCTGAAGAGTTGAAGGAAACCCGGAGACATAAATGAGGTTGATTCAGGACTTCCAGAAGCCTGAACCTTAGAGCAATCAGCTGTTCACCGATCAAGTTCACTTCTGTTGTCTGGATAATAAGGCTATAGATGAAACCCGATTCTTAATTTTGAGGCACAGTCCTTCCAGGGCACACGGGTTGATCCTCTTTGTTAATGCAGTCGATCAGCTGGGCTGTGTCTCTGGTCCTTTGATTAATCTGTAACGTCTTTTTTCCGTCCGCTGTTCAGCTAGGAAAGAACCGCAGTTCCCTGTTTTGGCATTGCTTTTATAGTGCAGATGCTCTCAGTGGTCAGCCCTTTGTTAGTCTTCTCAGTTATTGCGCAACATACTTTTGCCCAGTACGTTATTGCTCAATACTTAGTCATGGTCATCGTGACTTTCTGGTTCTGTTTTTCGGCCTTGGAGATGCCGGTAATAGCCACACAGCTGGCTGTAGATTCATCCTCCCTTCCTTGCGCTGGCCTTCAAAAGATTCGCTGTCAGCATGCAGCTGGCTCTCGTCACCCCTAGTCATCCTACAGTTCTTTCCCTAATCTGCTCAGTCTTAAACTTTACACAATATTACATATTCCATTCTCAGCTTTCTGCATTTACTTTAAAACACAGATACAAAACCATCACCTCATTCTTTTTATTTATTCATCACAACTGATCAACATTATATCTCTTTCATATATAGCTGATTGATCATTTTAAACTTTAATGTTTTTTATTTGAATTATCAGTTCTTAATCCTATTTCAATCATACCTTGCTTAACTTGATAATCAAAGATTACTAATTTCACTCTCTACTGCTTCAACTGTGTATTTTAATAATTATTGCATAGATAACACATAAGGATATTTATTGTAATTTGTATGGATTTAACTGTGAGCAGTTAATGAATGTTTAATGGATTACATGGAAAGATCTCACCTTATTTTCACAGTACAGAGCAGATATTTACATCCTTTAAACAGACCCTCTGTGTCCAGGTTTTAGAAAACTATGGATGTTTTTCCCCTGACCATTTTTTTTCTTTTACTACAGATCATATCATCGCATCAAACTTTCAGCTTGTTAACGTCTGTGTTAAATCTCGCAAGCAAGAAAAAAAAGAAAATGGGTAGAAAGTGGCAGCTCAGCCCCCCAGTCAGAAATACTGACTCCAGTAATTGATAAGACGATGTCAAAAACCTACAAAACATGTTTTGCGAATTACTTTTTTTAAATCACAAATATTCATCAATCCTCAAAGAAAGTTTTTGTATTCTTCAACCTGATGTAGCAGAGCAGCAAACACTGATTTCAAGGATTTCTTGTTTGTGACTAGTGAGAAATTTACATCACAAAGTGACCCAAGTGATTGTTGCACTTAAATAAATAATATTCTGAATAAACCTTTAGCTCTTAGAGTTCCTTTCAGGAATACATTTATTTTGAGAAGACTTTTCTCTGTAGTGTTTGAAAATAAACAGCATATTCTAATGTTCAGTCCCGAGCTATAAATCCATCAGTGATGTTTACATTCACCCCCAACTTTAAGACTGAAAGCTGCTGTTAACAAGTAGCTTTCTAAACTCAATAAATTCCCTGATTGAAGTGCTTGTCAAGCACCGAGCATGCTTCTCACTCACAGAAACACATGTAAGCATCTTCCTCCTTGTGGAACATTATAGTACCTTAACACAACTTTTATGTCTCTCTGACTCCCAACCCTTTAAAGCTACATAAGCAGATACATTTATTTGAAACTAAAAATAAATTAAACACATTAAAGAATATTCCTAACTGTAGAACAAAACAGAATATGCATTACTGCTAAGGAACACAAAAATTTTAAAACTTTAAATAATTGGTCCTGTTAATTATGATTTTAGTTAAATACAATAAACAACTACAACTATTTCATAACTAACACGGGAAAGAGAAGACGGATTATAGGGGAGCAGAGCAAGTCAAGTTTCCATGTGAATGCATTTATTAATTATGAGAACAGCTCCCGTGTGTTCAACAACTAGGCCTGATGCATTTATTGATGTTAGAAATATCTGTTGCCTTAAACTGGGAGAGAAGGTCGTCTGTTTTTTTTTTCATGCAGCAAATGGCAGGTACAGCTTCCACACTGCTGGGATACTACTGTTTATTTCAGCTAGAGCCTAAATATTGCTCTGCATTTAGTGTGAAGAAACATTCCTGACTGGCGCTCATGCTATGGTCACAGGCAAGAAAAAGGAACCAAATTCCATTAACACTGCTACATATGATTATAGTCAAACAAGATAAATGAATGTAAAGTTTAAATAGTTATTTCACCTCTAAATGGGGGAGGATTAGGTCTTTTCACACTGGTAGATGAATATATTAATAACATTTGCTGTTTTAAACTGCTAACTGTATATACCTGTTTAAATCAGGATACAAGTCTTCTCGTAAAGAGGTTGATGTGGTTTGCTGGGTGTATTTAAAAGACTGCTGAGGTTCACCTTCAGTACAGCAGTCTGTGGAATGTCAGACTTCTGTAATCAGAGCTCAAGGGCGAGTGATAGTGGAAACATTTAAATAGGCCATCCTGTTTAGGATCACTGAGTGGGGTCAGCACTCCCAGAACTGGGCTACCTCATCGGGATATCGTCTGTTTTTCCTATGTGTGTCCTAAATCAGCTTGTTGTCTATAAAATGTCCAGTTCAGACCAGCCCTTGCCAGGTCAGCAAGCCACACTTGATCTTCAAAAAATGTGCGTGTACAAAACTGCACGCAAACCTGTTTGCGTCAGCAAAGCTGATCTACAAGCGAGGTGGAAATCGGATTGCGTGTGAAAAATCAACAGAACTGAAGGCGCAAACTTTTTAGCAGGTCAGCCTTCATGAAAATGCAAAACAGATGATAAAGACCAAAACGCGCAAATTCATGGGAGGAGGATATGCAAATGTAATCCCTTACCACCCACAATGCGATTTTCAAAACCTGAAACTATTTGCGGGTGCAATTTTTGCTTTTGGATTTAGCACGTTTGAAATGCAGGTGCTAACTGGAACTCAAAAATGTCTGCTGTCACTTTGGCCAGAAGAGACATTGATAGAATAACAGATGACAGGGAGAGATAATCTTCTGTACATGTGCCAACACGTTTGGGTTGTCAAAAATAAAAATATTAAAAATAGATGATAATAGAGGATTCTATGTAGGATTGTCTAAGCTCTGATTTGGAGCCAATCACAAAAGCTATGATATTTCTCCGATGGTAAAACTCATTGCAACACTTCATTCAACATCGTTCAGCGTAACATCGATGTCAGTGATCATCTTCTGAAGGCGCACAAACCTGATCATGGCAAAATGTGCACATCACTGATCAAGCGCACACAGCCTGTAATTGCACGTAACGCAAAAGACACACTGTGCTTTGATTCTGATAATATAATTAATAGGAAAGAACTAAAGACATTATAAGGCAGATTAAATCCTTCATTTGCAAACTGGATGCTAAAATCACTTTTAGCAGGTGAAAAATAACAATTTTAAGGCAGCTTTTCCATGTGGTGACAAAGACAGTTAACCTTGTCACTAAACAGAACACATTGCAACGATGGCAGCCGAGAAGCTTCACTCTCTCTTTCTTTGCGTATTTTGTGTGTTTTTATGTTTTTCAAGCCACAGTAGAGCTACACCCTTTAATCAAAACGTTTTAACAGGTGACCTTTGACCTTAAAGGGGGTCACGGGGGGACTGAGAACAGCGGGCAACAGGTGTGGGATGATATGAATAGAACAAGACAAATATGGAAATATCTAAAATCTTATGGTGTCAGCACCAGTTAAAACAGAGGGTGTGTTTAAGCGGCGTTATGGGTGAACCCATGAATGAAGCCAATTAAAACAGAGGGTGTGTTTAAGGGTGTTAATACATCTAAAAAATACATGCAGCCTTTATACTTTACAGGTATACTCAACTTAATGCAGGCCTGTCACATGAAATCCTAATAAAATGAACTGTGTAACCTGACAGAATTGTAAGTTCATTTTGCTTCACAGCAGGACCTATTTGCTGAATATATGAGCCAGTTTGAATCAGTTCAAAATAGAAAGACCTAAAAGTAAATAAAGTAAATAAAGATTGTGCTTCCCTACCGCGATAGAATGAGCAAACCTTCCACTTCTGCATCAACAGACTGACTGACTGACTGACAATCTGCACCAACCACTTGTAAAGAGCTGGGGAAAAAGCAGGAGAAAGAGGTAAAGGAAACTTTACAAACCCTCAGTATACTGTTTCCAAGTTATAAACTGACTCTAGCGAAGATGTGTTTGTTTGGAATCATGAGAGACTCCATTTTGGGAAAGGAATGATAATTTTAGTTACCTTTAACTTTCCTAAAACACTTTTTTTTTCAACTTAGAGCAAAAGTTATCAAGGGTTTTAGAGAAAAAAAAAACAAAAAACTGTTATTCTCCAACTGACCTCCGTGTCAACCTCAACATTCAACCTCATCCTTCTGATTCAGCCACCATACTGTGTGTGTGTGTGTTGTTGTTGTGGAATTTTCTTATCAAAGTGGGTAGAAGTTGACTCATAACAAGAGAAAATCCGGACTTTGTCTTTATAAGTTTTATTCAAAGGCATTAAACGTTTGAATGACTCTTTCACTGAGGTTAGTCAGTGAAACAGAGCCCCGATCAACATTTACACACAGTATTTATACCAGAACATGACAGTGTTATCTCAACTTCAAAGAGTCTGTGTTTTATGACCCCAGACCCTTCTCGGGTTCAGAGGTGAGAAGGTTACCTAGGAACAACCATCGGCTCTTCCCGAGGCATCACCCTAACAAATGGCCTTAACCATTAAACTTCTGATAATGGCTTTTACAGCTTCCTTCACTAACACAGATGTTTACAGGAGTGAGGTAACCTTAAGGTCATACAGTGTGGAATGCTTACTGCAAGAATTTCCATCACACTCCTTTCTTCTGATTACAAGATAATCACAACTAAAGGAAAATTCTTCAAAACCATCACCCCTCTCAGCTAACAGATAATCCAAAGCCATTCTAGTTTGCAAATAACATACTCCAGACCAAGTAGCAGGCAGATACAGATATTATCTATTTCCACACATCCAACCCATGTTCTGAGGACATGAGTACCCATCTCATAAAGGAAAAGTAACAAAAACCCTGGTTAATTTACCTGCCTGGCCATACAACTAACCTCCATCCGGTAAGGCTGTAAGATTAAGAGTTAACACAAATGGATCTGGAGCCAAAGATTCTGAAATAGTATAAAGATCAGTTCTGATAGGACATGACTCAAATTTATGTCTGTTGATTAAAGCACATAAAACAGATATAATAGCTTCGCAACCTACCGTCTTCCCAAGGAAATAAGGTGTACTTTCCTCCTGTGTAATACAAATATCTGGATCTTTAATCGGATTTCTATTACCCCGAATTCTATAAAGAGTTCCTGTAGACGCACATGTTAAATAAGTCTCACTAGAAAATTTACTAACATTTCTGCTTTCCCTTACTGTATAATTCCTCACCCAAGGAAAAATGACCTCCACCAACCGGTTATCTGGAAAGAAAGTAGCTAGAGTATAAACAGTATCAATAGGAACTGGTACCAAAAATGGTTGATCATTAATAGCACGTGGAATCAAACAACAAACATAGCAACTATCATTTCTTATCTTCCTCACGGTTTGATGCATCAGTTGCCACCAGACATTATCAGTATGATCATAGTAGTCAGAAAAGTGATGAATCTCTCTTCGAATCCGCTGATGAGTATTATTAGTCAGATTAACCACACATTGTCTTTGCTGTACCTTTCCCAAAATGAACACAAGAGTTATAAAAAATACTTGCAATACCAATCATTAGCATCAGAACAGACCACCTTCCATATAGCTGCATCGTGACCTTGAAGTGGAATGTCCTTTCTTCTGGTACTGAAAGCAAACAGTTTAAAAAAAAAAAAAAAAAAAATTATAAACAAAACTTAAAAAACAAAAACAAAACAAAAAATCCTGCTGTCTCTCCTGAGTGGCTTCAAGCTGCCCTGTTACCAGTCTGGTACAGGTGGGCGGTCGTGGGAATCTCCTCTAAAAATATATTTAGAAACAGGAACTCTAACCTGCTGGAAGTTAGGCTTCCATAGTCCAACTAAACAACGGTGGAAAGGAACACATTCAAATTTGTAATAATACCATAATGATAGATATCAAGCAATAAACATAAAAGTTAGATAAAAGCATCCGAGATTTCCTCCTCAGAGTCAGTTTCGCTGTCAAAGTGGGAGAAAAGAATTTGGCTGACCCTTGCTGTCCAGGCAATGGAGCCCCTAGTAGCCACCAAATATTAAGAAATTAAGGAGAATAAGCATCATGGCGCATGTTTGACTATTTCTCTGTTGCAGACGTCGCCAGTCCATCATCCAGAGAAAGGTTATGTGCAATGTGTAGAGGTCTTCCCTGTATGTTTCCTATGTGTCTCTCACTGTGGTGTGTGTGCAGTGAGGCAAATGACCTTATAATGTCTAACTTTCAGGCAATGCGATGGCCTTAAGTAGATTCTGAAATAACGTTGCACTGCCCAAGGGATTATTGTGCCCTTGTAAGAACAGTGTTTTTCAACCACCTCTTCAATCACTCGCCAGTGATCAGCTTACAGTTCTTTGTCTTGTGGTGGTCCGCTGTCCTCACACCTTTCAGGCCGTGAATGATCCAGTTGGAAGATGACTTGTCCTGGAAGCCAGATGAAGCTGGAGGAGCTAGAGCTTTCCTGCAGCTTTCCTGGGTGTCTAGTAGGATCTGATATGGGCCATTCCAGCCCTGGACTTCCTGTGTTTTCTCCTAAATTCTCTGAGCAGAATCCAGTCGCCAGGAATAAAGGACTGGAGGGTGGAAGTGGTTGTTTCTGGTAATGCAGCCTTCACCGTCTGTGAAACTTGAGAAAACACAGTGGACAGGTTTTGACAGTAAAACAACATCCTACCTTCACACAAAGATGTGGAAGAAAATTATCTTGGCAATATTCCCATGTCCAAATTAGGAGACCTGCCACACAGCACTTCAAAAGGACTGAGATTTGCCTGTGTCCTTTGTCTCAATCTCATATAAGTGAGAACAATAGGTAGAGCCTTCACAACATTTGGCTAATTGTCAATTCACAATCCCATTCTCAAACCTAAGTGCTTAACTACATGAACTTCATCAGAACATCCAACAAAATCAAAAGAATTGATCTTCAGACTGATCTTCACCTGATATACCAGCAGTGACCATCAGCTAAATATTCTGAATATCAAAAATGTGACATGATGTTTGTGGAAGGTCTGATTACAGGTCAACATTTCATAGTTTCAGAATACCCAAAAAGAATTTCAAAAATGGTCTAATCTGTGGAGATGTAAAATTTCACAAAAGAATCAACACCATAATTTCAGAGAGGTTTTCAGAATGTGGTCTTAAGGAGCTATGCACCATTTATATAAACAAAGTACAACGTCTCTTTCACATTGTCACGAAGTCCTCACTGGAGGTATGAGCTACCCTTTTTTCCCATGAGTGCTACAACTTTTGGAACCCCATGTTATGTTATTCTGACATTCCCCTCTTCTGGCACAGGGTCCAACCCATGCGACAATCCAGCAAAAGGTTTGTACAAAAATTTTCTTGTAACCAAGATCACATTACATAGAACCAAAGAAATGAATTCTGACATAACTATATCACTATGAATTTAACGAAAGCAACATAAAGAAAATCCAGATGTTTTTAACTGCAATTCAGTTCCATTAACAACTAAACACAAACTTTAATTATTCAGTTCATCAATGTCTCACTTAGAAATAAGTCACATATCATCCTGATTTGTCTTGTATAAAGATGAGTATTAGATTAATGGACATCTAATGTAATTCAGATGCATACACTCTACAAATTCGAATCTAATAAATAATTCCCACCAAGTATAAAGTCATAACCCAGATTCGTTATCAAAAATATATTCCTTACTTTTGCATATCTTGAACTGTCAGCTTAATGGCACCAGGGAAACTTTCAATCTAATAAATTACCAATGATTCTGCATGCAAAACTAATTCTTCAAACTAGTTTAAACTATTTAATTAACCTTGTAATTGTAAAACACATAAATCTAAAAGTCATCCTACATCCAAAAAAAACATGTTATTAAGGCAACAATTACTACAAGCATTTTGACTCTTAAACAGTGTTAAAACTCAGGAAGGGAGGTGCTGAGCGTTACCATGACAACAAAGGCGTGAACCAACCTGGTAGGTGGGCGGAGTCAGGCAGAACTAACCTTTGATTGGCAGCCTATGGGCGGGACCACAGTTTCTTCATTCCAAACCATCTTAGTGAACTTTAAACTACAAAACTGTTAACATGCACCTACCTCAGAAACAAGCTGCTTCTTAACTCTCCTGAAAACTCAAAGTTTTAATCAATCTGGGATTTAGAAACATTATTCTAAACATGGATTATTGTTTCATGCAACATATAAACAAACATTAATTCCATCAAAACAAAGACAAAACATCAAAGACAAACAAATGGCCAAATTTGAAGCTTCAAGAATTAAAATACATTATAAACAATCTCTTTTCAGAATATGTTTTCTCAACCATATCTTTTAATTCTGTAATTGATCAATTTTGTTATGACAATCTTCAGGATCCTTTTTAAGATGAGTGCACATAATCCAAAGAGATCTCAAACTATTTAGAAGCACAGCAACAGTTTTCTCTTAAATGAATCCAAATTTACTGATGCTGAAACCTTTTGCTAATTCTTTGTACTGTAACTCTGTAATAATAACTACAATCCTGAGAGTTATTGTTATAATTATCTTTTTGTTTGGCTCAATTTGATCGCTGCTGCATTCAAGAATTTCAGGTTAAATGCAAAGAAGTATTTTAATTCAATTCAATTCAAATTAAAAGATACGTTATTGATCCCCGAGGGGAAATTAGAAAAGTCGGCGTTGACATTTTTATGGTATACCCAAACTAAACAAAACTGCAGTGTTTGACTTAATCAGAAATTAAGATAAGAAGCTTGTCTCCAAACTGGACTTTTTCCTACATAGTGTTTCAAAAAGAACAAACCTCATTTTCTTTAATTTGGGCTATTTAAATTTTGAGAGTTGGGGAAAACTTATTACTAGAACCCCTCTTTTACAATCCAAATGCTGATAAATGTTCCAATATTTTATCTCTTAGTAATCTGAAATCACCTTGTGTACCTTTGTACTCCTATGTATTCTTTTAATCTTTAAACCCTTAGAAATCAAACAAGGAGACTGGACTTTGAGCCGACCATCCTCTTTATTGTTGAGAGCCTTTATTTCTTTTCTATTCCTAAAATGAAAGATTTTACTTGTCTTGATTCTGTTATAAAAATCCTGACCTTGGTTCCAAAACTAAACTCTTCAACCCCAATCTGTGTTCCTCAGAGTATAAATTTTGAGTATTATTGCATTTCAAAGCCACCAAATGACTGGAACTCATCATTGGCTTAGATGTATTTTAATAGGTAATCGGTCTACCTTTAATTAAATATTATAATTTTATGGACCCAAAATCTATGGCTTACGGGCTTCAGGAGTCCAGGAACCACAAGTTGAGTACTACTGCATTGAACAATGGTGTTAACTTTCTGCAGAGATTGAAGGATTGGCTAAATATATTATTTCTGCTTGGACAATAATCAGATTTTAAATTATTAGTTCACAGCTCCTAATTTACTGCAGATCATATTTGCTTCTATCCTAGTTCATAAGAAGCTTCAGACAAACTTTATGCTAAAAAGCCAAAAACAAAACAAACAAAAACCCAGATCTGTTTTAAAATAAAGAAAAAGCATGCTTAAAGTCACTGAGAGAAAAGTATATGTAGGACAACATGAATACTGCAAGTATCTGTAGCAGCTGGATGAGTTGTAATAGAGTTCACAGTGACCATGTAAAGTGACTAGTGTATGAATGGGAGGAGGAATTATTGGGAATTTATCAATCTTATGATGTCTGGGATTAAGCTATTGCTGAATCTGGTTGTTCTGCATGTGCAGCTGCTGAACCTTTTACCAGAAGGCAACAGGGAGAAAAGTCTGTGATGGGGGTGGGTGGTAACTTTTGTAAAGGTCCGAGTCCCGGTCAGACAAGTTAAGATTAGTCGTGATACTGTAACTATGAAGCAACTCAACCAGAACCCAAAACGCAGCCAGACAAGAGAATTGTTAACCAAACGTTTTAATATAAAAAAAATAATAATAATTGGGTAGAAGAGGTTCCACTGAAGTGGTCAGACAGGAAGGACAGGAATGGAGGTTTATCAGGGAACTGAAATTCAGCCGGGGAGGAACGGGAAGTGGACAACAGGAGGTCTTGGGGGTTCCAGGAACAAACAGGAGAGACTAAAATACACCCTTCAATCAAACGTTTTGACAGGTGACCTTTGACCTTAAGGGGGGTCATGGCGCCATAAGGGCGGGGAGGTCATGGGGTCAACAGGGGGTGTGTCCGAGGGGCGTAACCGTGGATGCTGATTGGTTGTCGTCATTAGGGGCGATACCTTAAATGAGCCAATTAAAACACAGGGGTGTGTTTAAGGGTGTTATTAATAATCTGTATGTTTTTCAGGCGTTAATACATCTAAAAAAAGACATGCATCCTTTTATATTTTAAAGGTATAATCAACTTAATATTAACCTGTCACATGAAATCCTAATAAATGAACTGTGTAACCTGACAGAATTGTAAGTTCATTTTGCTTTACAGCAGGACCTATTTGCTGAATATTTGAGCCAGTCTAAATCAGTTCAAAATAGAAAAGACCTAAAAGTAAATAAGGATTGTGCTTCCCTACATCGATGGAACGAGCAAACCTTCCACTTCTGCGTCAACAGACTGGAAAGCTGGAGAAAGAGGTAAGACAAAAAATGAAATTAACAGAAAAACTTTACGAGCCCTCAGTATACTGTTTCCAAGTTAAAATTTCACTCTGGCGATGATGTGTTTGTTTTGAATCATGAGAGAATCCATTTTAGGAAAAGAAATGATAATTTTAGTTACCTGTATCTTTTCTAAAACATTTTCTTTTCATCTTAGAGCAAATGTTATTGAGAGACTTACTGAAACAGTTATTCTGTAACTGAAGTCCCAGTCAACATCAGCCCTCTGCCTTCTGATTCAGTTTCCTGACCAAGTGTGTGACACAGGGCAATAAAGTAATTAGAACTCTCTCAAGCCCCTCCAAAAGAGTCAATACATAGGTTCATGAACAGGTGAGACCCCCAGAGCCTGATGTATATCAAGGTTTGCTGGTTTCTCATTGCTAATACGTGCTTCTAAAAGGAAATTCTAGTTTTTGATTTTGGTAAAGTCTACAGAGACAGCTTCCCCATGTCAGACATCACTGAGTTATGTCCACAAGAAACAGTGCAATGAATAGCCAATATGGTAATTGGACCTCTTTTTTGCATTTCAGTGTGCTGGCAATAAAAAACAGGTTTAGTTTCACAGTAGACAGAGCAGAGACATCAGAGCTGTGTACATCGTCAAGCATCAAGTCTGGTACAGCTAAGATTTAAACTTGTTACACTGAAAATACTAGTAGAACTCTAGTTTAAACTTGTTACATTGAAAATACCAGTACTGACAAGAAAAATATGTCGTGCATATTTCAGAAAACGTAGAAATTGCTCCATCTGCTTCTAATGATTCACAGAAGTACAATGACATCTTTAAAAGTAAGTATTCATCTTTAAGAAATCATTAAATGCATGTGAATGTTCTCTAATATTGTTATATATACAGGTCCTTCTCAAAATATTAGCATATTGTGATAAAGTTCATTATTTTCCATAATGTCATGATTAAAATTTAACATTCATATATTTTAGATTCATTGCACACTAACTGAAATATTTCAGGTCTTTTATTGTCTTAATACGGATGATTTTGGCATACAGCTCATGAAAACCCAAAATTCCTGTCTCACAAAATTAGCATATTTCATCCAACCAATAAAAGAAAAGTGTTTTTAATACAAAAAACGTCAACCTTCAAATAATCATGTACAGTTATGCACTCAATACTTGGTCGGGAATCCTTTTGCAGAAATGACTGTTTCAATGCGGCGTGGCATGGAGGCAATCAACCTGTGGCACTGCTGAGGTCTTATGGAGGTCCAGGATGCTTCGATAGCGGCCTTTAGCTCATCCAGAGTGTTGGGTCTTGAGTCTCTCAACGTTCTCTTCACAATATCCCACAGATTCTCTATGGGGTTCAGGTCAGGAGAGTTGGCAGGCCAATTGAGCACAGTGATACCATGGTCAGTAAACCATTTACCAGTGGTTTTGGCACTGTGAGCAGGTGCCAGGTCGTGCTGAAAAATAAAATCTTCATCTCCATAAAGCTTTTCAGCAGATGGAAGCATGAAGTGCTCCAAAATCTCCTGATAGCTAGCTGCATTGACCCTGCCCTTGATAAAACACAGTGGACCAACACCAGCAGCTGACACGGCACCCCAGACCATCACTGACTGTGGGTACTTGACACTGGACTTCTGGCATTTTGGCATTTCCTTCTCCCCAGTCTTCCTCCAGACTCTGGCACCTTGATTTCCGAATGACATGCAGAATTTGCTTTCATCCGAAAAAAGTACTTTGGACCACTGAGCAACAGTCCAGTGCTGCTTCTCTGTAGCCCAGGTCAGGTGCTTCTGCCACTGTTTCTGGTTCAAAAGTGGCTTGACCTGGGGAATGCAGCACCTGTAGCCCATTTCCTGCACACGCCTGTGCACGGTGGCTCTGGATGTTTCTACTCCAGACTCAGTCCACTGCTTCCGCAAGTCCCGCTAAGTCTGGAATCGGCCCTTCTCCATAATCTTCCTCAGGGTCCGGTCACCTCTTCTCGTTGTGCAACGTTTTCTGCCACACTTTTTCCTTCCCACAGACTTCCCACTGAGGTTCCTTGATACAGCACTCTGGGAACAGCCTATTCGTTCAGAAATTTCTTTCTGTGTCTTCCCCTCTTGCTTGAGGGTGTCAATAGTGGCCTTCTGGACAGCAGTCAGGTCGGCAGTCTTACCCATGATTGGGGTTTTGAGTGATGAACCAGGCTGGGAGTTTTAAAGGCCTCAGGAATCTTTTGCAGGTGTTTAGAGTTAGCTCGTTGATTGAGATGATTAGGTTCATAGCTTGTTTAGAGACCCTTTTAATGATATGCTAATTTTGTGAGATAGGAATTTTGGGTTTTCATGAGCTGTATGCCCAAATCATCCGTATTAAGACAATAAAAGACCTGAAATATTTCAGTTAGTGTGCAATGAATCTAAAATATATGAATGTTAAATTTTCATCATGACATTATGGAAAATAATGAACTTTATCACAATATGCTAATATTTTGAGAAGGACCTGTACGTTATTCCAATCAGTAAACCGAATAAACCACACGTGTGTAATGTAAAATGCTGTATTTGCGGTGAAAATGTACCTCCCAGCCTAGACATTACATGCGATGATCATAATTGTTACATTCAGCCTTGCAGTGCAATTAATCAGCTTGATGATAAACTGATTTTTTATGATTTTGAATGCTTCGTCAATGAGAGCGGCGTGCATACGCCCTTTCTGGTCTGTGCTAAAATGTTGAAAGGTGATGAATGGTACGCTTATGGGTTAGACTGCACCCAAAAATGTCTTCTACATTTCAGGAGGCCGATGTACAAAGGATTCACTTTAATAGCTGCAGTTAGGTATTAAACCTCATCTCATCATGCTAGGAAGTAAAGTTCTCTGTTTAACCGACCCTGATTACAGGTTAAAATACATTGATAGCCGGTCCTTCATGTGTATGAAGCTGAGTGCCATGCCGAAAGCCTTAGGCTTTACGGATCAAAGCAAGGGTTTTTTCCCCCACCTATTCTCCTCCGAAGAGCGCCTACGGTACGTGGGGTCATATCCTCCTCCATCCTGCTACGCTGTAGAACGCATGAGTCTTCAAGAACAACAGGTGTTTAACCGTTGGTACAGAGAAGCGAGCAAAGAGGTCTTTGACTTTAAGAAAGAAGCTATTCGTTATTGTAAAAATGACGTTGAAATTCTTTCTCAAGGCTGCTTAAAATTCAGAGACGAGTTCTTTAAGGAGACAAGTGTGGATCCGTTTAAATGCATCACGATAGCATCAGCGTGCATGAAGGTTTTTGAAACCAATTTCCTTCCTCCTAAAACCTTAGCTATTCCCTCACCTCTGGATTACAGACGTAGCAGTAAAACGTTCTCCAGCGTCCATTCAATGGCTCAGCTGGATTGCAGACAGCAGAGCCATATTTATCGAGCATGCTTTAAATAGGGGTGAAAAGAAAATTGGCCCATATTCTGTGGATGAGTATGCAGAGATTAACAGTGTCAAAGTTGCGTTTGAATTTTACGGCTGTTTTTTCCACGGCTGTAAAAAGTGTTACATGCCTCATGACAAATGTCCGTTGAGAGGGGTCGCATTTGAACAGTTTTACGCAGCGACAGAAGAGAGAAGCAAGGTGCTCCAAACTGTGTACGGCCTTCGTCTCGAGGTCATCTGGGAGCATGAGTGGACTGAAATGAAAAAAACCCACCCGGGGATGATCAGCTTTCTTGAGAAAGTTAATGCACCCGAACCGTTATCACCCTGGGATGCTCTGTATGGTGGACGCACCTGCGCTATGAGACTGAGGTACACAGCGGGGCAGGGTGAAACTGTACACTATGTGGATTACACATCTCTGTATCCTTATGTAAACGCCAACTGCGTTTTTCCCCTCGGTCACCCCACCATCATATGCAAAGATTTTGATGACCCCAGCAGCTACTTCGGAATAATCAAAGGTGTGGTGTACCCACCACGTGGCCGGTTGTACCCCGTTTTACCTTACAGAACATCCCAAGGTAAACTTGTGTTTACTCTCTGCCGCACATGTGCTGAAATAAATAACCAGTCGGGTCCCTGCAGGCATAATGATGAGGACAGAGCTCTGACGGGTGTGTGGGTGAGTGTAGAGTTTAGTAAAGCGTTGCAGTGTGGTTATCGCCTTGCTAAAATCACAGAGGTGTGGCATTTTGAAAAGAGCAGTGACACAATCTTCAAAGGGTATATCAACACCTTCCTGAAGGGTAAACAGGAGGCTTCAGGCTATCTGTCTGAAGCAGTGGATCAGGAGAGTAAGTCAAAGTATATAAGCGACTACAAACTGCATCAGGGCATCCAATTAGACCCTGAGAAAATCGAGGTGAACCCTGCCAAAAGGCAGGTTGCAAAATTGTGTTTAAACAGTTTTTGGGGGAAATTTGCACAAAGACGTGATCTGTCTCAGACCACAGTCATCACTAACCCTGAAGAATTTTTCAGCTTCATGTTCTCGAGTAAATATAGAGTTAACTATTTTCATTTTTTCAACCCTGAAATGTGTGTCGTGCAATGGAATTTCAGTAAACGTGTCATCTCTCCTCCAAGCAAGGCAAACAATGTGTTTATTGCAGCATTCACCACCGCTTACGCACGTTTAAAACTTCTCAGCAGCATGGAGAAGTTACAGGACAGATTGATTTATATTGACATGAACAGTTTGATTTATGTGACAAAAAGTGGTGAAACTCCTTTGGAGCTTGGAAATTATCTGGTTGATCTTACTGATGAGCTAGATGGTGACAGCATTTTGGAGTTTGCATCGACAGGACCCAAGAGTTATGCATACCAGACCAAAAACCGTAAAAAAGTAGTGATACGTGCCAAAGGCATCACTCAGACGCATGAATGCAGCGAGAGGGTCAATTTTGACAGCATCAAAGGGCTGGTTGAGGGCTACTTACAGGGGTCAAGTGAGGGTGTCATTGAAATTCCTCAGCACACAATCACGAGGGATAAAAAGAGATTCCATTTGACAAACGCAACATTTCTTAAAAGGTTTCGATTGGTCTATGATAAGAGACGTCTTTTTTCTGACGGGACAACTCTGCCTTTTGGTTATTAGAGCTTAAGAAGAAGAAGAAAAAATAAATAAAAAGTCACATGGATTTACAGGAGATTGATTTTGATCCTAGATTTAGAGCACCGTTCTCATGTATGATAGTTGGACCCAGCGGCTGCGGGAAAACTTTCTTTGTAAAAAGTATTTTGCAAAATTGTAATCATGTCATGGATGTTATTCCAGAAAATATTGTATGGATTTATACTTCTTTTCAACCCATGTATGCTGAATTGCAGAAGATGAATAAAAATATTACCTTTGTGGAAGGATTGCCTCATTCTTTTGAAGATGAAAACCTGTTTCCTCCTGATCAGAATCATCTGATTATTCTAGACGATGTTATTGCTCAAGCCTCAGATGATGAAAACGTGATGAAGGTCTTTACCCAGTTTCGTCACCATCGTAATATGAGCGTCATGATGTTGACTCAGAATGTATTTCATCAGGGAAAGTACAGTCACACCATCAGCCTGAACGCTAATTATATGGTGTTGTTTAAAAACCCGAGAGATAAACTCCAGCTAAATATACTGGCCCGCCAAATGTTTCCATCTGTTAGGTATTATTTAGTCAACTCAGAGGTAAGAGCGATACAGTCAGAGTTACTTGTGACAAGGGTAGCCCACTTTGCAGTGAAACTACAAAGTTTTGACACCCTATCTCTTTATTTATATACACAGTTCAACAGACAGTTCAGACAGGGTGTATGTGTGTGAGACGGAAAGGAGGCTGGTTCTCACAAAGATAACAATGATCTCACACACACAGGGAGGAAGGCATAGTGCAGGTGCCTTGCAACCCAAGGTTTTTACATGAGTGATAACAAGTTTTTTGCACCCATCCAACAGTCCCTCCTTTTATCACAAGTAAAAACATTTAATATAAAAACGAGTAAGAAAAATACTTTGTATGAGCGAAAACCCACGGACGGTAAACAGATTATATTTTGTGGGAAATACTCATACGGCCCCGCCGCCCTCGGCGACCATTAAAAGTTAAATGTTGATTAATACTTGAAATCATAAAAATAAAAGAATGATACTTGAAATCATAAAAATAAAATAATAATACTTGAAATCATAAAAATAAAAGAATGATACTTGAAATCATAAAAATAAAAGAATAATACTTGAAATCATAAAAATAAAAGAATAATACTTGAAATCATAAAAATAAAAGAATGATACTTGAAATCATAAAAATAAAATAATAATACTTGAAATCATAAAAATAAAAGAATAATACTTGAAATCATAAAAATAAAAGAATGATACTTGAAATCATAAAAATAAAATAATAATACTTGAAATCATAAAAATAAAGAATGATACTTGAAATCATAAAAATAAAAGAATAATACTTGAAATCATAAAAATAAAAGAATAATACTTGAAATCATAAAAATAAAAGAATGATACTTGAAATCATAAAAATAAAATAATAATACTTGAAATCATAAAAATAAAAGAATAATACTTGAAATCATAAAAATAAAAGAATTAAAAAATCTGCCCTGTTTATGTCATCATTGTACTTTTTCTCATTTCACTTAAGCAACAACTTCTTTCGATTTTCTGCTGTAAGGTCATTTTATGAAATATAATGTATGAGTACACTCAGGCTTTTGATGTGATTTATTTACAACATGTCATCATAATCGTCCCCTTCATTTTCGTGTATTTCTACCTGGTTCAGTGTTGCATATGCCACCATGAACAATACCAGAAATTCTGTAGGAATGGATGTGCGTCATGTTCTTCCGTCAGTGTTCTGAGATGGGTCCCGTCTGATGTCCATCTCTTCTGGTTCGGTATCACCTCCTGTGGATCCTGCTTTAGATAGAGAAAGAGTCCTGCTACCAGAATTAAGCTCAGGCTTATCAGTCCTGTCCACATGTTACAGAGAGCCATTTTATAATTGGGCGCAGATCAGCTGTTTTCTTCACCGGTTTGAGACGCTGGGCCATCTTTGAACCCGGACTTCCTCTGCTACCCCGTCGGTTGGTTTGGCTCCTGTAACGGCAAAACTAGCTTACAGTGGCTTTTATGGATCCAGGAAGGCCTCTCTGCTATTTTCAGAACTGTGGGCGTTGTCAGGAGTATTTGAAACGGCCCTTTCCACCAAGGAGTGCTCCAATCCTTCCGGTGGAGTGTCTTAATCAGGACCAGGTCTCCAGGCCTCATTCTGTGGGATAGGAGCAGAGATTATCGGCAGACCACTGGACATTTGTTCTTCTTTTGTCTGCAACATTTTATTCATCCACTCAGCTAATGAAGTTTCCTGTTCTGCTTTCTCTATTTCATTCATGTCAGAGGGCAGAGAAAACGGTCTGCCATGTACTATTTCTTTGAGAATACAAATCCACATCAGCAACTTGGTGTCACGTGATCTCAGGCTCAGAACACAGTGGGTGGAGTTATACAATGATGTACAGTAGGTGGCAAATGGAGTAAGACCAGTTTGATTTGGAGTTATTCTCATCCATAATTTAACCAGGGATAGGCATTCGGGCCATGGCCTCCCTGTTTCTTCCATTGTTTTCCTTAATCTTTAACTGAAACCCTAATGCATTAGAACTTAGTTCTATTAATTTATTTACAAAATGAGTTCCATTATCTGACCTTATAATCTGTGGGATACCATATGTGGGGAAGAAATGTGTCACTAGGTTCATCTATTACAACTAGGCAATATTTCTTCCCCCGTGTTTGCAACAACTTATGCATGATCTGCAAAAATGATTTGCATAGTCAGAAATATTTATAGTGTAGCATTAATGCTTTACCAGATGTGACATATTCCCCCCTTGACACGTGGGTCTTCCCAATGTGTCACTGTAGCCGCTGTGTTGTATAACTTTTTGGGAGGATTGGTTTATCTTCTATCTGATAGATGTCATCTTTTTTCTGTGCTCCTCTCTTTAGCCAGGCCTTTATTTCTGTCTTGGGTGCTGACTGTTGGGCGTCTTTCAGCACGTCTGTGTCTATAAATAGCAAATCTGACATTTTCTCTTTAATAGGTTGAAATGAGTTAGTTCTGTCCCTGATGATGTTTTAAAACCTCTATTTTGCCAAATCTTAGCATGGTGATGTATTGATCCGAAAACGTATTGGCTGTCTGTGTATATAGTAAGTATTTGTCCCTCATGTAATTCACATGCTCTTACTACAGCATATAATTCTGCTGTTTGGGCTGAGCATGTATTGGGTAGAGATTTAGCTTCTATTATCCTATCGATGGTTGTTATTGCATAACCAACTCTATTCTTTCCATATTCATCTTTAGATGATGAGCCATCTACAAACACAACACATGAATCTGGTATAAGAGTTTGAGAAATGTCTTGTCTGGGTTTGGTGTCTTCTTCAACTTTTGCTTTATAAGAATGTGGTTTTCCATCTTCTGCAGTAGGTATTAGAGTACTTGGATTTAAAGGGCACATCTTTTTAGAGTTATGTTTGGCTGTGATAATAATAGTGATGTCAGTGTGATATGTCTTGCATGTAGCGTCAGGTGCTTCTCTTAATATTCCTGACTTCAACATATCTTGTATTACTGGCTTAGTACCTTCTTCAGCTTCTGGCTTTAAGGGGTATTGGCGGACTAATGGCCTTTTTTCAGATATTAGTTTAACCTTGTATGGTGGGAACCCCTTTATAAGCCCTACATCAGTTGATGATTGGGACCACAGTTCAGGTGGGACAGCAGATAGGGCAGGATGCATGTTGCTCTCTTTGCTCTCAGCTAAGCCCTGTATTTGTCCCTCTGCCTCATCTAAATGTATCCTTGGATGGACTTTGACTATCCACGCCAGAATGAGCTTCCAGATTCCTGTATTAGGATCTACCTTTGACAGTGTCAGTGCTGTTCCTGCAGAGGTTTAAAGTCTCTGTTTTTCCAAATTCTTATTATTCTTTTTTATCATATTTTATAAAGTAAGTCCTTATTACATTTAAAAATGAGATCACTATTTTTGGTAGTTGCTATTATTATAAATAATGCTTGGTTTAGTTCTTATTAAAAATAAAAAATAAAAACTCACTCACTGATGAACACAAAAAATGAAGGGCATATTATATCTTATAATCTTAGTTTATCTTACCCAGTTTTATAGATACAACATACAGTTTCAGTCAGCTTTGTATTTAGTTCAAGTAACTAAAGTTTGTTTCAATTAACTAAAGTTTTATCTATTTCAGTCCAGTTCAGTAATTCTGTTAAGGTTCATTTCATCTTATGTTAAGTTTGAGTCTAATTCAATCATTTTGAACCTGACTGGAAAAAGTCTAAACATCTGTTAAAATCTTTTTGTTTTACCATAGAGAACTGACCTAATATTATTATGGTAATGTTGAGGACTCTAATTTTTACATAACATGAAACAGACATTTATTTCACAAAAACAGAAAGTCAAACACAGACATTTGGCCACATGAAAGTTTAAATAACCTGTTTGTAAAAGAATTAGGAAAAATTCAAGACGGATCTATGAACTTTCTTATGGTTATCAGTATTTTCAGTAGAGGTAGAACCTTTGCCATCTTTAAATGATTTTTTGAAAAAGATTCTGGAAACCTTATTAAGATATAAATTTGGCAAAGATCATCAGAACATCAGACCTTTATTAGCGCTTTTAATGTCCCTCAAAGATGCATTACAATGAAATCAGTCATTCCCATTCACACACATTCACACACTACTTACTTACTTCTCTGTCAGAGTAATTTTATTTGCAAAAAGTTGAACATAATTTGACTTCTATTATTCTTAAAATGCACATTGTTTCCTCATAACCCCTTTTGTTTCCACAAGGTCTGTTTTGAACGCTTCAATTCTTTTTTTTATTCACCAAGAATCAATAAGGTGGTCTTAGTGGGTCCACCTTAAAGGTGTTATCTGTTGGGTGTCATGTTATCATTGTCAGGTCAGTGAGGTTCATAAGTCAGTCAGAACCTTGGTCATTTGTTCTGTGCACATAATGTTTCATAGATCCAGCCTATGATTAATCAGCAAAACGTCCACCTATAGGAGAAAAAATGATTGTTAATGAATGAGCTGCATTTCCTAGGAACACTGTCTTCCTCCTGGATGAGCATCACCTGTTGAAAAACTTTCATCATTGTTTGTTTCACATATTCAATCACATCTTTATATTATACCAGTAGGTGAAGTTGTTAGTATCTCATGTAGACTGACATATACTGTTGCATTTGGAGAGGATCTCAGATTAAATAAACATAGTTAGAGCTTCAATCCAGGTTCATTTTGTGTCTGCAGACTTTAGCCAATTTTTCTTTTCTTTCTTTTTTTTTTTATACATAAAGAGCAAGATTCAAAACATTTTCAAAAGTCAGATTCAAGCACACAATCACCATATTAAAAGGCTCTACTTCTAGAGAATCACTAAACTTCTGGGGTCCGGTTTTGGCCCGCGGACCTTGAGTTTGACACATGCAGGGTAGAGTTACAATTTTTTTTTTTTTTCAGACCTTTCAGCAGAGACAGGCTTCTGCTGTTTGCAGAAGTTTTATCTTTGTTTTCAGGCAGCTGCATCTCTTTGTCAAGGTCGTTTCACAGAGCTGAAATTTAACTTCTCTCAAAGAGGAAAAATGAAGAATGCACACAATCTGAGCCAAATATGGAATTATTTCCCTGTAAAATGAATCTTTTGCATTTATCATGATATTGTTAGTAGTATAACACCATAGAATGATTTTTAAAGCACCTGTTTCTCACTAATGCTTGCCTACAAAATCTTTTACTCTCAGATTACTTCTTTAACAACATTCTGTTCTCTCTTCTCTAGTCATTGTTCACTGGGTTGTCCAGTTGGACAGTTTCCATGTTGTCCACATTGTCACCTCCTCTTTTAACTTCTTTTACCACGTCCTCTAAAACCATCTCTTAGTCTTTATAATCTAACCTGGGATGGGTGGCGGTCCGCCCCCCTTTATTTGTTTTCAGTTAAGCTGAAAGTTTTTTCCTGTGCTTTTCTTAAGGCCTCAGTATTATGGCTATGTCAGTTAAAAGCTGCTCTTATTGTTGTTTTTTTTAATTTTAATTCATCTTTTTGTTTTAATCTGTTTATCAACTGTGAGCACTCAGGGACTGAAAAGTCCCCTTTGAAATTATAATCTGGCAAGGTTTTTATTGTCTCTTGAATCTTTTGAATGCATAATCTCCAGTTTAAGATCCCCGTGTAGTTTTAGGATTTCAGTGATAATTAAGTTACCTGAAAATCCGTATTTTTATGCCATCGTGCACATATTTCTGTTAAATCAGAGCTTTTTCTCTGTTCTTCCCCCATTGTTCTTTGTTATTTTTCTCTTTTTAGTTTTCATTATTGCTAATTTTAGATCCCCTTGTAATTTTAAGACATCCTTTGTATCTAATTTGCCCAAAAACCCATGTTTTTTATTTTTTATTCCATCTATGACAGATCATACCTGCTCCTTTTACATAGTTCTCCATAAACTTTACCTCCCCTTCTAAGTCAATTAGTTTACTTTGTTTGTTCTCCATTATGTTTTATGTTAGTTTAATTATAGTATAAATGTCCCAGATAAAAGGTCACTGGCATGAGACTTATGGAGAGGACATTAACACGGCCTTCTACTGCGACTAATTCGCAGCGGTGTTAATTTTCTGGAATGAAATCCGACCTGAATCTCCAAAGTCACCAGTACGTAGTTTTAATCTGGGCAAAAGAAAACACAGGACTAGCAGAATCCTGCTATGATTCTATTAAAATGCTTAGTCCTCCATACACACACAACACAGTCACACAGTTAGTTTCAGGTACCTTGTAATTTTTCTAAGTTAACTTGGTGTTATTTTATGAGCTCAATTTACTCCGTTCTTTTTACTTGTATAGCGCTTATTCTATTCCCTCGCAGGGGAATAACCCTTAGTCGTTTTATTTGGCCCCCTTCTTGGCGGGGCCCTACCTTAATTTGTCACTATTCCTTTCACGGTGGAATAAAACCATCCCAATGCAGCGTCCTTACCGGCGACGCACTACCAACGACTTTTAAGTACTTTTCTTCTTTTATTTATATAGCGCTTACTCTATTCCCTCTCAGGAGAATAATCCTCAGTCGTTTTCTTTAATCCCCTTCACGGCGGGATTGTACCAAATTTGTCACTATCCCTTTCACGGTGGAATAAAACCATCCGAATGCAGCGTCCTTACCGGCGACGCACTACCAACGACTGTTAAGTACTTTTCCTATGAACTGTATTTTAAAACTGTCTCACCTCGGAGTTGACTTCTTGGTGACTCTTTGGACCCTGTGAGAGTCACCCCGCGCAGAGGAAGGCAATAACCCACTGGCCAGGTGTGAATTCACACACACCGGGACTTTCAGCCACTCCGGCTAATGGAGGCTGTGCAGCGGTGCTTCGCTCGACGTCAGGCTTCCCCCACGGATCCCAGAGTCACTGTTAAAGCAAAGAGAAATAAGGTTATTGAATTAATCCGGCTACGAAGGACCAATAAATGTTAGGTATTATTTAGTCAACTCAGAGGTAAGAGCGATACAGTCAGAGTTACTTGTGACAAGGGTAGCCCACTTTGCAGTGAAACTACAAAGTTTTGACACCCTATCTCTTTATTTATATACACAGTTCAACAGACAGTTCAGACAGGGTGTATGTGTGTGAGACGGAAAGGAGGCTGGTTCTCACAAAGATAACAATGATCTCACACACACAGGGAGGAAGGCATAGTGCAGGTGCCTTGCAACCCAAGGTTTTTACATGAGTGATAACAAGTTTTTTGCACCCATCCAACACCATCTCAAAAGGGTCTCTTCTTGGAGAGTTTTGAAGATGCGACGAGAGAAGCTCATGGATATTTAATCATCGATTGTACGCCTACCTGCCCAGAACATTTCAGACTGAGAACGGGGATACTTCCTCACCAGTTGCCTGCTGTGTACGTGCCCAAAACAAAGTAAATCATCATGTCTGCGCGTATAAAAAGGAATGTCCCATTATTCAGGGCTTTGTACCAGGCCTGTCCACAGAAACGTAAAGATATTCTCGCACACTGCTCACCCGACTTTCTTCAGGCTCTGTGTGAGATTGCTCTGAATATTTTAAAAGGTAATATTAAACTATCGCCCTCTCAACACCGACAATTGAAGAAACAAAGAAAAATCATCAGATTGTTGTGTGATAAAAGAACCGGAATAAAAACTAAACAGTTTGCCCTCAAAAGTCAAGGAGGTGGTTTTATTCTCCTCATCTTAACGGCTCTTGCTCCCTTGATCGGTGATCTAGTGGGTGGTATAATCAGGAGATAATGTCTCTCAGAACATCGCAGAAGATGCTTCTCATTTCCCCTCATCAATTCAAGCATCTGACCCAGTCAGACACGTCCATCAGACAGACGGCAGAGGAGAATTTGGATGCTGACATGAGAGCGATATTAAACGAGCCCGGTTTGACTTCTTATGAAAAAATCAAGAAATATGATGCGCTTTTGCAGAGGTATCTGACTCTACTCAAGCAAGGTGTGAAAGGTGTTAATCAGATTTCGTGTTGAATCAGTCATTTGTTTATTCCAGCCATGCACAGCCAACAGCAAGGAGGACATGACATCAGAACGGGGCGTACTCTGAGAGCGTTTCCCCGATGGCTGAACGGGCACTCAATTTAAGTAACATAGGTTACACTTGGTTCCAAAACAAAACTCTTCAGCCCCAATCTGTGTTCCCCAGAGTAGAAATTTTGAGTATTATTGCATTTCAAAGCCACCAAAATGACTGGAAAACATCATTGGCTTAGATCTGTTTCAATAGGTAACCGGTCTACCTTTAATTAAGTATTATAATTTTATGGACCCAAAATCTATGGCTTACGGGCTTCAGGAGTCCAGGAACCACAGGTTGAGTACTACTGCATTGAACAATGGTGTTAACTTTCTGCAGAGATTGAAAGATTGGCTAAATATATTATTTCTGCTTGGAAATATTATCAGTCAGTCAGTCAGTTGTCCACCTGCCTGTCACTTCCTTCCACAACATGCACTATACTCCTTTCTAAAACAACTTTATTTTCCCATCTCTAGTGTCCCTTTTCACTTTTACCTTCTTTTCCGACTGATCACAGTATTTAAGACAAACGAAACTTCCTTCAGGAAAGCTTTAACTCTTTAACCCCTTAATTGATGCACTCTGTGCTTTTTAATCTTTTCTTATGTTTTTTTTTTCCCATCTCCATCCATCAACCGTTTTACTTTGAACTATTTAAACTATTTTTTTTTACTATTTAACTTATTTACACTCAAACTTCCACGCTGTGGAAAACCAAACTTGTCTTCCCAAATTAAAGCACATTTAATACAATCATCCCCACCTTTTCCTTTCATTATTTTATAAATCACAGAGTCTGGAGAAGGAGACACCCCTGATGCCTCTGAGGTTCCGGAACCATTTTTTTTCACCCGTTCAGCAGCACGTCTGCCGTCTGGCTTTTCTCCATTATGAGGTATAGAAAATTGCAAAAAACCACCCGCAAAACCTGGCCCTCAGCCGATGTCCTCCCTCTCGCAACTCCGGAACCTAATTAAATAGTTAGGAGATGATGGTTAATGTGTAATAAATAATAATATACATTATATCATACAGAGCAACTTCCCATCCAGATATATTTGAAGACAAATAGTTCGGATCCAATCGGCCAGAAGCCGCAGGCGGGCACCCGGACTCCCCTCCGTAAAATGGAGGTGGACTGAGGACAACTTAGTCTCCAGGCTGGCCAGGCCGTGTTCCCTCCTGCGGTTTCCTCTGGCACATTAGATCCTGTTCGTGACGCTAAAATTGTTGTGGAATTTTCTTATCAAAGTGGGAGAGAAATTAACTCATTAAAAGACGAAGACCGGAATTTGTCTTTATAAGTTTTATTCAAAGGCATTCAGCGTTTGAAGACCCTGTCACTGAGGTTAGTCAGTGAAGCAGAGCCCCGATCAACACTTACACACAGTATTTAAAGAGTATGTGGGTGTTACCTCAACTTAAAAGAGTCTGTGCTTTATGGCCCTAGACCCTCCTCGGGTCAGAGGTAACAAAGTCATTTACGAGCAGACCATCTGCTCTTCTTGAGACATCACCCTGAAGGATGTGTTTTAACCATTAAACTTCTGATAATGGTTTTACAGACCAACTCCTCCCAATGTAACAAAACACAGAGGTCAGAGGCGAGAGAGGTAAGGGAAGTTCAGAGCATTAAAAAGAATTTTCCACAACACCGTTACTCTCTGACGTCACTCTTTTTAAGAAAACAAAGTCCTGTTGTTTAAACGTTTTCTTTGGTGGTGGCATTTTGCTAAAATAAGATGAAAAAACATTTTTGGATGGTGCTGGCGTTACTTGGGAAGAATGACAAAGTTAGAAATTCAGTAATGGACGGGTGCTGCTCCCAGGATTAAGATGACTTTACTCAACAGATTTGGTTTCTAAATATTAATGTAAACTAACAAGACCTTATAAACCAGTCATATTCATGACAACATTCCCTACAGACATGATATGAGATTGTTTAAATAATGTATATGTTGGATGGGTGCAAAAACTTATCACTCATGTAAAAACTTTGGGTTGCAAGGCACCTGCACTATGCCTTCCTCCCTGTGTGTGTGAGATCATTGTTATCTCTGTGAGAACCAGCCTCCTTTCCGTCTCACACACATACACCCTGTCTGAACTGTCTGTTGAATTGTGTATATAAATAAAGAGATAGGGTGTCAAAACTTTGTAGTTTCACTGCAAAGTGGGCTACCCTTGTCACAAGTAACTCTGACTGTATCGTTCTTACCTCTGAGTTGACTAAATAATACCTAACATTTATTGGTCCTTCGAAGCCGGATTAATTCAATAACCTTATTTCTCTTTGCTTTAACAGTGACTCTGGGATCCGTGGGGGAAGCCTGACGTCGAGCGAAGCACCGCTGCACAGCCTCCATTAGCCGGAGTGGCTGAAAGTCCCGGTGTGTGTGAATTCACACCTGGCCAGTGGGTTATCGCCTTCCTCGGCACGGGTGACTCTCACAGGGTCCAGAGAGTCACCAAGAAGTCAACTCCGAGGTGAGACAGTTTTAAAATACAGTTCATAGGAAAAGTACTTAACAGTCGTTGGTAGTGCGTCGCCGGTAAGGACGCTGCATTCGAATGGTTTTATTCCACCGTGAAAGGAATAGTGACAAATCTGGTACAATTCCGCCGTGAAGGGGATTAAAGAAAACGACTGAGGATTATTCCCCTGCGAGGGAATAGAGTAAGCGCTATATAAATAAAAGAAGAAAAGTACTTAAAAGTCGTTGGTAGTGCGTCGCCGGTAAGGACGCTGCATTGGGATGGTTTTATTCCACCGTGAAAGGAATAGTGACAAATTAAGGTAGGGCCCCGCCAAGAAGGGGGCCAAATAAAACGACTAAGGGTTATTCCCCTGCGAGGGAATAGAATAAGCGCTATAAAAGTAAAAAGAACGGAGTAAATTGAGCTCATAAAATAACACCAAGTTAACTTAGAAAAAATTACAAGGTACCTGAAACTAACTGTGTGACTGTGTTGTGTGTGTATGGAGGACTAAGCATTTTAATAGAATCAGCAGGATTCTGCTAGTCCTGTGTTTTATTTTGCCCAGATTAAAACTACATACTGGTGACTTTGGAGATTCAGGTCGGATTTCATTCCAGAAAATTAACACCGCTGCGAATTAGTCGCAGTAGAAGGCCGTGTTAATGTCCTCTCCTTAAAGTCTCATGCCAGTGACCTTTTATCTGGGACATTCATACTACAATTAAACTAACATAAAACATAATGGGGAAACAACAAAGTAAACAGAAAAATACTTTGGAGGGAGATGTAAAATTTATGGAGAATTATGTGGAAGGAGCAGGCATGATCTGCCATAGGTGGAATAAAAAACATGGGTTTTTGGGCAAATTAGAAACAAAGGCTGTCTTAAAATTACAAGGGGATCTAAAATTAGAAATAATGAAAACTAAAAAGAGACAAAAGACAGGACAAAGGAAGGTTGAATATAAACTGTCAGAAAAATGGTTGGAACAGAGCAAGCTGAGAGACATACAGAGGCAGGAAAAGAGGGAGAAGCGAAAAGAAAAGTTAACAGCCGCAGTTATGGTGCGGCAAGAGGAGGAGACTACAGCTGTTTTCAGACAGCAAAGGCGGCAGCCTCCAGGAGCGCAGCCGCCTGCTACACAGGCAGTGATACAGCGTGAGGAGGAGGAAGAAGGCGCAGCAGCAGCACCTCCTCGAACCCCCGACCAAAAGCCAGATAAATCAAGCAACCCTTTTAAAACAGAAGAACAGAGCTCCTGGTCTCCTAATTTCTGGGGGAGCACAGGCGTACAAACTAGGAGTAAAAAAAAAAACCACTACTGACCCCGGCTTATACCCAAATGAAGCCTTAAAGGCTCATGAACAGAAATTTCATCCATCTGAAAAAAATAAAAAAATAATAGAGGAAGACACATTTCCTCTTGTAGAAGTGGCCAATCCAAACATAGGTAACGCTGATAATCCACAGCCGCCAACCATTCTAGTATATAGGCCATGGACGCAGGAAGACAGAACTGCCGCTTTAAAAGGTATCCCAAACATACAGGAAGGTGTACCGGAATTTTTAGCAGCTATCACAGAACTCAGAGGAAGTTTCCATCTTAATGGCAGAGAAATGCACCAGTGTCTTTCTCAGCTCTTTGGCCATCGCTGGTGTAGAGTAGCCGGAGATTTCACTGGAAATAATGCCCAGGGAAATTCAATGGCGCACAATTCAGCGGATTTAAGAGATGCCTTACGCATCCTTTATGACCGAATCAGAACAGAATACACACAGACAGCAGATTACGGCAAAATCTCACAATGTAAACAGAAAGATGAGGAAGACCCACAAGATTTTTTGGATAGAATGAGACGTGTTTTCAGAGCAAACTCTGCTATACCATACAATGAGGTAGAAGGCGGGGCATATCAACAGCAGCTGAAGAGAGTGTTTTTGCAAGGATTAAAACCTGAGCTCAGACGATACATAGATAAACATTGGGTACACCAGAATACAGGCACTGTCACCCAGGCGTTGGAATATGCAGACCATGCACACAAAACGCAACAACACAGGAAAACAGACACATTCACAATGCAAGATGGTTTAATAACATTGCAACAAGTGTCAGCACACTCATCAAGGGGGAGGGGAAGATTTAGAGGCGGGGGGAGCAGAGGAGGAGGAGAATTCAGAAACACACAAAGCATTGTGTGTCGGAGGTGTGGCAAAACAGGGCATTACGCCAGAGGATGCAAAGTAAACTTACAAAGCTCCAGAGCAAGAGATGAGAACTGTTGGCTTTGCAACAAGCAAGGACATTTTGCAAGAGATTGTCAGGAGAAACCGGTATACAACCCCAACTCCAACCAAAATTGACAATTACCGCCTCAGCCCTCTGCAGGGGAAGAAGATAACTGATATGGAGGAAGTTGACATACAAGCAGCCTTAGAACTGATAGCGTTAAGCAAATCACAAGATTTACCCTACAAGAACATAATAATAAATGAAAAAGTGTACAACTGCTTGTGTGACACGGGGGCATGTAGGACAGTATTAACTGAACCCCCACCTGGAGTAAAATATTCTAACACTGCAGTACATGTTAGATCTGCAGCCGGTACATCAGAGGTCCATTATCTAAGCACACCGGTGATCATAAAAGAGCCTAAAACAGAATCCACATGCCAGGCTCCCGTTCTAATTAGTCAGAAATGTCCAGTAAATCTGCTTGGGAGAGACATTATGCAGAAGTTACACATAAACATCGTGTCTACAGAAACAGGCATGAAAGCTATTGTTGAGGAGGGAGCCCTAGTTGTACACGGGTCCTCACAACCACACTATTACTGGTCTCTAGATCTAGGACCATCCCCAACAGCTAGAGAGCTGCTAAGAAAAACAAGAGAAAAACAAATTTTTCAACAAACTCAGTACATGCCAGACACTGAACTCCATGTGACTATGAGATACAAAAACACTCCAGGGCCAGATTATCAATATGACACTGTTTTTCATAGAGAGAATAATCAAACCATTACCATACAGCATCTGTATGTTGACCCCAAAACAGGGAAATCCTCTGCCTCAGTCCTACTGTCGGAAAAACAACTACAACTGTTTAAAGACCACACCCCTCATCTATCACTAACTAAACCTGTAGGGGGTCAATGGAAGAATTCAGAACATTTTCTACAAAGAGTTGAGAGAGGGAGATATGAGGCATCAACAAACTCTGACTGGAAAATAGATCATAATACAGGGATCTGGAGACTCACTCTAGGGTGGGTGATCAGAGTACATCCAAAAACGCATATGGATGAAGCTGACTGAAAGCTACATTGTCTGGCTGAAGAAAAACAAAATCTAAAACACTCTGCCTTGAAAGCTGTCCCACCTGAACTGTGGTCCCAATCATCAACTGATGTAGGATTAATAAAGGGGTTCCCACCATACAAGGTTAAACTAATATCTGGAAAAAGGCCATTAGTCCGTCAATACCCCTTAAAGCCAGAAGCCGAGGAAGGTATTAAGCCAGTAATACAGGACATGTTAAAATCAGGAATATTAAGAGAAGCCCCTGAAGCTACGTGTAACACACCTATTTTTCCAGTGCAGAAAGCCAGCACAGGAAAGTGGAGAATGGTTCAAGATCTCCGACAAATAAATGATATTGTACAGCATGCAGCTCCAGATGTTTCAAATCCACACACATTGCTGCATTCACTGACCCCAGATAAAAAGTATTTCTCAGTAATAGATCTTAGTAATGCTTTATTCACAGTACCACTGCATGAAGAATCACAGCATTTGTTTGATTTTCAGTTTAAAGGAAAGAAATACACCTATACTAGGCTTCCACAAGGTTTCAGTGAAAGCCCACATGTATATACACAAGCATTAAGGTACTCAATGAGCACCTGCATAATACCAGAACACAGTCAAGTTCTGCTATATGTGGATGACATTTTAGTAGCATCAGACACAGAAAAACACTGTGAAGAGGCCACAATTACTGTGTTAAAGCACCTACACCAAACAGGCCACAAGGCGTCAAGAGATAAGCTGCAGTTTTGTAAAAATGAAGTGGTTTATTTAGGGCACACACTGTCACAGAATGGACGCTCCCTGCTGAATAGCAGAAAAACAGCCATACAGGAAGCCCCAAAACCAATAACAAAGCAGCAAATGATGTCCTTTTTAGGACTTTGTAATTTCTGCAGAGAATGGCTGCCCGACTATGCAGCCATAGTGCAACCATTACAATCTATGATTTATGGAACAAACATGACATTAAGGGACAAAATTATTTGGACAGAAGAGGGGGAAAAAGCATTTATTAACTTAAAGAACTTACTGCAAACCACAGTTACATTAGCCTTACCAGACTACAGCCAACCATTCACGCTGTGCGTGGACTCATGTCAGGGCTATATGAAAGCTGTACTGACACAACCCTTTGGGTCTAAAGATAGACCCCTAGCCTTTTACTCAAAGAAACTTGACGCGGTGGCCGGGGGTTTTCCTGCGTGTTTGCAAGTATGCTCTGCTGCCGCTGAAGCAGTGAAGCAAACAGCTGAAATAGTTCTATGCCACCCGCTGACGTTAAAAGTTCCCCATTCTGTTTCACTTGTTTTACTACAGACCTCACTTCCTTTTTTGACACATGCAAGACATATTGCATTAACTTCTCTACTACTCTCACAACCAAATATTACCTTGCAAAGATGTGGCCCGTTAAACCCAAGTACCTTAATACCTACGGCAGAGGACGGACAGCCACATTCATGTAAAGCAAAAGTAGAAGAGGACACCAAACCCAGACAGGACATTTCCCAAACGCCACTGCCTAACTCACAAACTGTGTTTGTAGATGGGTCAGCATCAAAAGATGAATATGGGAAAAATAGAGTTGGTTACGCAGTGACAACCATTGACAGCATAATAGAAGCTAAATCCTTGCCCAAAACATGCTCAGCCCAGACTGCAGAGTTGTATGCTGTAGTGAGAGCATGTGAACTACATGAGGGACAGATACTTACTATATACACAGACAGCCAATACGTTTTTGGATCAGTACACCACCATGCTAAAATCTGGCAGAATAGAGGTTTTAAAACATCATCAGGAACAGAGTTAACACATTTTAATCTTTTGAAAAGATTATTATCAGCAATACAGCTACCTGGTAAAATAGCACTCTGTAAATGTAAGGCTCACCAAACAGATTCTAGCACAGAAACAAAGGGGAATACTTTTGCTGACATAACTGCAAAGAAAGCTGCAACAGAACCCCTAACACTAAAAATGACTGACCTGCTATTTATAGACATGTCAGTACTGAAAGATGCGCAACAGACAGCACCCAGTACTGAAATAAAGGCCTGGCTGAAAAGAGGGGCTGAGAAAAAAGATGATATATACCACATAGAAAACAAACCCGTTTTACCAAAAAATCTATATAAAACGGCGGCGGTGGTGACTCATGGTAAATGCCACGTGTCACAGAGAAATATGTCACATCTGGTGAAACATCAATTCTATGCTTTAAATTTTTCTGACTATGCAAAGAAGTTTTGTAGATCATGTATTATCTGCTGCAAACATAATCCACAGGGGAACATGAGACCCAAAAGAGGCCAGTTCCCAGCAGCAATTCATCCCTTTCACACGATACACATGGATTTCATAGAATTATCATGGTCAGGGGGAAATAAATATTGTTTAGTGGTTATAGATGCATTTTCAAAGTGGGTTGAGATGTATCCTGCGAAACACTGTGATGCGCTCACGGTGGCAAAAAGTTTAGTGACACATTTCTTCCCTACATATGGTATCCCACAAATCATAAGGTCAGATAATGGGACTCATTTTGTAAATAATGTAATAGAACTGTGCTCTAAAGCATTAGGGTTTCAGTTAAAAAATCATTGTTCTTACCACCCACAATCTGCTGGGCTGGTTGAACAAACAAATGGGACAATAAAAAACAGACTGAGAAAAACAGTTGAGGAGACAGGCAGACCGTGGCCAGACTGTCTGTCTCTGGTCAAACTATGGATGAGAATAACTCCAAATCAATCTGGGCTCACTCCATTTGAAATAGTACATGGCAGACCGTTTCCTCTGCCTTCTGATATGAATGAAATAGAGAAAGCACAACAGGAAACTTCATTAGCTGAGTGGATGAACAAAATGTTGCAGACAAAAGAAGCACAAATGTCCAGTGGTCTGCCGATAACCTCTGCTCCTATCCCACAGAATGACCTGAGGCCTGGAGACCTGGTCCTGATTAAGACACTCCACAGGAAGGATTGGAGCACCCCCTGCTGGAAAGGGCCGTTTCAAGTGCTCCTGACAACGCCCACAGCTCTGAAAATAGCAGAGAGGCCTTCCTGGATCCATAAAAGCCACTGTAAGCCAGTTTTGCCGTTACAGGAGCCAAACCAACCGACGGGGTAAGCAGAAGGAAGTCCGGATTCAAAGGGGTTGGAGGACCCATATGGCCCAGCGTCTCAAACTGGTGAAGAAAACAGCTGATCTGCGCCCAATTATAAAATGGCTCTCTGTAACATGTGGACAGGACTGATAAGCCTGAGCTTAATTCTGGTAGCAGGACTCTTTCTCTATCTAAAGCAGGATCCACAGGAGGTGATACTGAACCAGAAGAGATGGACATCAGACGAGACCCATCTCAGACCACTGACGGAAGGACATGACACACACCCATTTCTGCAAAATTACTGGTATCGTTATGTGTATGACACAGCTAAAACTCAAAATAAAACTGATTGTTATGTGTGTTCTATAATGCCCGTGCATTCCCAAGGCCCCACTATATATGTCAAAGCTATGAACCTCACCGAGACAAGTTGCGCCATATCAATGGGCCTGATAGGATACACAGATAAACAGTTCTTTCTTATGCCAAACCAATCTTTCATATTTAACACTTCTGGAATGTGGACAGATGAAAATCAGATCGTTGTGAATTATACACTGCGCAGTGACCAGAGATTAAATTATAGCTGTGACCCAGAATACTGCACTTGCGACAGAAAACAATGGCACCCTCTCAACATTACAGGGATATCAGAACCATTCAAAGCATATGTAACAGACCCCGGAAACCATCGACACTGCATAAGACAAAATATTACAGGGAATCATACTCATTTTGTAGGGAATACTACGAAATGTAACTACTTCTACACTTACAGGAATAATCCCGGAAACGGCACATACTGGATAGAAGGGGTGGCATGGTTATGTGGTAATAATGCTTATTATGTACTTCCACCCAGTTGGTATGGTGTATGTGCCCCAGTTTTCACATCAGATCACACTGTGGTACTTAGTAAGCAGACTATAGTTGTACCACATAGGAGGTCAAAAAGGGAAATAGATGTTAACCCACATGACCCCATTTGGGGAACAAATGTCCCAGATGAATTTAAACTTTGGTCTAAAGATGATAAAACATTATTATCTCTCTTACCCTGGTTAGGTGTGGGCAAATTAATGCTGCGCGTAGAAACTTTAAGTTATCGATTTGGATTGTTTCTAAATAACTCCATAATAGTAGAAGAGGGTCAAAACACAGAAATAAGCGCTATGCGAGCCATGATAATTCAGAACCGCATGGCTTTGGATATTCTAACAGCATCAATGGGGGGCGTTTGTGTTCTATTGAATAACACCTGTTGCACATATATCCCAGATAATATACACTCTGCAAACATAACGGGAGCATTAAACAACCTACGGAATCTGCAAAATGTCATGACACATGACCACCCAGATCCTAACTCTTCTTGGTTAGATTGGATGCTCACAGGGGGATGGATAAATCTGTTTAAGGTTCTCTTAGTTGCAGTAATAGCATGCATGGGCCTTCTGTGTCTCCTGTCAATATGTATTATCCCATGTTGCAAATGCATGGTACAAAGAATAGTAACTCAGTCAGTCACTGTAGCATATGTAACACTGAACCAGGTAGAAATGCACAAAAATGAAGGGGACGATTTTGATGACATGTTGTAAATAAATCACATCAAAAGCCTGAGTGTACTCATACATTGTATTTCATAAAATGACCTTACAGCAGAAAATCGAAAGAAGTTGTTGCTTAAGTGAAATGAGAAAAAGTACAATGATGACATAAACAGGGCAGATTTTTAAATTCCTTTATTATGTTTCACTGTTTTCATTAATTAAGTATTATTCTTTTGTTTTTTATGATTTCAAGTATTATTCTTTTGTTTTTATGATTTCAGGTATTATTCTTTTATTTTTATGATTTCAAGTATTATTCTTTTATTTTTATGATTTCAAGTATTATTCTTTTATTTTTATTATTTCAAGTATTATTCTTTTATTTTTATGATTTCAAGTATTAATCAACATTTAACTTTTCATGGTCGCCGAGGGCGGCGGGGCCGTATGAGTATTTCCCACAAAATATAATCTGTTTACCGTCCGTGGGTTTTCGCTCATACAGAGTATTTTTCTTACTCGTTTTTATATTAAATGTTTGTACTTGTGATAAAAGGAGGGACTGTTGGATGGGTGCAAAAACTTGTTATCACTCATGTAAAAACTTTGTGTTGCAAGGCACCTGCACTATGCCTTCCTCCCTGTGTGTGTGAGATCATTGTTATCTCTGTGTGAACCAGCATCCTTTCCGTCTCACACACATACACCCTGTCTGAACTGTCTGTTGAATTGTGTATATAAATAAAGAGATAGGGTGTCAAAACTTTGTAGTTTCACTGCAAAGTGGGCTACCCTTGTCACAAGTAACTCTGACTGTATCGTTCTTACCTCTGAGTTGACTAAATAATACCTAACAGTATATCTAATTAAAATAACGTTTGTATGGTTACCTGATGTGACTTGTGTTACCCAAACATTTGTAGAAAATACCCTGTGAAGTAAAAACTATAAATGATAATGTAGGTGACTCAAGTGCAGGTCTAACAGAGTTAAAAAAGTAGCAGGTCTTGGAACATTTCTTACAAGAATAATGACATTTTTAAAAATTGCACAGGAAGAAAATGAAATCTGTATTGCTTTTAAAAAGTGATTGGTAAAAAATGTTTATTGGCTACCTTATCGACATGGTAAACAGATGTTGTCAAAACCCACCTTATTCATTCTTTTGGATGACTTTATTTCTCTGGTTAACTGTTAGATCTGTAATAATACTGTCCTACTGAGAACCACTTTTATCTAAGGAAAGACTTTTGTGAGTCTTTGAGATGAGAGAAGACTGGAAAATAAATGCAGATCTCTGTAAAACACTAGAAATATGGGTGTCCCAAACTAGATAAGCAAGAAAGAATGGGAGCTATTTTAAAAAGTAGCTTTTTAGTTATAGTAGTATATGAAAAAAGCAATGGAGATAAGACTTTGTTTCTGCTGAACTCTTGTCTTTAACAGAAACGTTCTTAATGGCATCCTTTGGATTTCTAAGGGATCACACAAGTTCAGGCTGCAGGTTGTGATGGAAATTCTTGCAGTAAGCATTCCACAGTGTATGACCTTTGGTTTACCTCACTCCAGTGAACATCTGTGTTAGAGGAGGAAGCTGTAAAAGCCATTATCAGAAGTTTAATGGTTAAGGGCATTTGTTAGGGTGATGCCTCAGGGAGAGTAGATGGTTGTTCCTAGGTAACCTAGTCACCTCTGAACCCGAGAAGGGTCTGGGGTCGTAAAACACACACTCTTTGAAGTTGAGATAACACTGTCATGTTCTGGTATAAATACTGTGTGTAAATGTTGATCGGGGCTCTGTTTCACTGACTAAACTCAGTGTCAGGGTCTTCAAACGCTGAATGCCTTTGAATAAAACTTATTGAGACAAAGTCCGGATTTTCTCTTGTTATGAGTCAACTTCTACCCACTTTGATAAGAAAATTCCACAACAAGGAAGGGAAACATTTGTGTTTTTCTTCACAGGTTAAGTTCCAAAAAATGTGTAGGATTTGGTTGTAAGTACGTCTTTGGTTGTAGGTCTCATAAACACATGTTTTATTGCACCTAAGCAAACTTTAAGATTTAAGATTTAGAATTAGAGAGTTTTCTGTGGTTATTAACAAGTTGAATTTAACAGAAGTCATGCCTTTCACTTTTACAAATAATTAATCTACTAAATCAACCTTTCACCTAAACTATTTAACCACCTTTTCATCCTAATACAGGAAACAACTGATGGACATAAACAATATGTGGTGTCATCAACTCTAAAGGAAGTTAGTATAAAAGTGTTGTTTACTTGTTTAAGAAAGAAGATGTTAGACAAGAAATGATGAAACTGATTGTTTGGTTGAATGTATACATTAATGTTCACTAATTATCACTCACATGCATTTCTTCCCTATTCTAACAGTCACATGTAAATGTGACCCAGTGTCTGGCTGTACTCAATTGTTATCTTGGTATGTGCGCAGCTGGTCTTGCAATAACCGAAGGCAGTACCAACTGTACCTGTTCTACTCCCCAACTGAAACTTGTAAATGTCACACACCCATCTGATATCTTTGTACACTCTACTGTATAAATAAAACGGAGCTGAGGTAATCACACTTGTAGCTAACACTCTGGTGTGTGGCTGCCCTCGCTGCGAGAAAGTTAAAGAGTCTACAGGTCCTTCTCAAAATATTAGCATATTGTGATAAAGTTCATTATTTTCCATAATGTCATGATGAAAATTTAACATTCATATATTTTAGATTCATTGCACACTAACTGAAATATTTCAGGTCTTTTATTGTCTTAATACGGATGATTTTGGCATACAGCTCATAAAAACCCAAAATTCCTATCTCACAAAATTTGCATATTTCATCCGACCAATAAAAGAAAAGTGTTTTTAATACAAAAAACGTCAACCTTCAAATAATCATGTACAGTTATGCACTCAATACTTGGTCGGGAATCCTTTTGCAGAAATGACTGCTTCAATGCGGCGTGGCATGGAGGCAATCAGCCTGTGGCACTGCTGAGGTCTTATGGAGGCCCAGGATGCTTCGATAGCGGCCTTTAGCTCATCCAGAGTGTTGGGTCTTGAGTCTCTCAACGTTCTCTTCACAATATCCCACAGATTCTCTATGGGGTTCAGGTCAGGAGAGTTGGCCGGCCAATTGAGCACAGTGATACCATGGTCAGTAAACCATTTACCAGTGGTTTTGGCACTGTGAGCAGGTGCCAGGTCGTGCTGAAAAATTAAATCTTCATCTCCATAAAGCTTTTCAGCAGATGGAAGCATAAAGTGCTCCAAAATCTCCTGATAGCTAACTGCATTGACCCTGCCCTTGATAAAACACAGTGGACCAACACCAGCAGCTGACACGACACCCCAGACCATCACTGACTGTGGGTACTTGACACTGGACTTCTGGCATTTCCTTCTCCCCAGTCTTCCTCCAGACTCTGGCACCTTGATTTCCGAATGACATGCAGAATTTGCTTTCATCCGAAAAACGTACTTTGGACCACTGAGCAACAGTCCAGTGCTGTTTCTCTGTAGACCAGGTCAGGCGCTTCTGCCGCTGTTTCTGGTTCAAAAGTGGCTTGACCTCGGGGAATGCGGCACCTGTAGCCCATTTCCTGCACACGCCTGTGCACGGTGGCTCTGGATGTTTCTATTCCATACTCAGTCCACTGCTTCCGCAGGTCCCCCAAGGTCTGGAATCGGCCCTTCTCCACAATCTTCCTGAGGTCACCTCTTCTCGTTGTGCAGCGTTTTCTGCCACACTTTTTCCTTCCCACAGACTTCCCACTGAGGTGCCTTGATACAGCACTCTGGGAACAGCCTATTCGTTCAGAAATTTCTTTCTGTGTCTTACCCTCTTGCTTGAGGGTGTCAATAGTGGCCTTCATGAGCTGTATGCCAAAATCATCCGTATTAAGACAATAAAATACCTGAAATATTTCAGTTAGTGTGCAATGAATCTAAAATATATGAATGTTAAATTTTCATCATGACATTATGGAAAATAATGAACTTTATCACAACATGCTAATATTTTGAGAAGGACCTGTATATCTAAAATATTGGCAAAAACAAACAAAACGAATTTATAAAAATCATTGGAAAATAATTTATTTTTATGTACAAAAATGTTTGATTTAACTTTTTTGCAGGACAGTTATGTGATTATGTTTTAAAATTAACAAAGCAACAATCTATTTTTTGTTGATAATATTACGTTCAGGCTTAAATATTGTGGCTGTTTATGATAAACTCTTCAAACATATATTCTCAAAAAAACAACAGAACCTCCTGAGTCTCCGAAAAGAATTAAAGATCAAGCAAGACAAATTAATTAACAGATACTTTTGTCTTTATATTGTTGATACTGATTGGCCTATTTGTTGTGAATTATGTCGAGCAATTGTCAGGGAAGATGACAAACCTACTGTAACTAGCACAACAAAAGGTAACTAACTGTAACAGTCCAGAAAAGCAAGGGCCGAACGGAACAGAAGGAAAAACTCAGCAACTGGATCATTTATAATGAAGCAGCATAACAATGCCTCCACAGCAGAGGATCTGTTTGCTTTTCCTCTTGTTCCTGCCAGTAGCACACGCAATTTCCTCGTTAAATAGGGCGGTCTGCATCTGTTTTGTACTTGTTATCCATTGCACACGCAATCTTTGAAAATCACATGCAACACGCCCACTTATTGCAAGTGCAATTTATTTATAGTACACGCAAATTAGCACCTGCTATATGGGATCTTGGAAGATCAGGCCCTCTGAGACGCCTGAGATGCAAGGCCTTCCTCTGATATGGAGGTCTTGTTTACATAAGAGAAGATACCTCTCTTTTCTCCAGGGATTCACATCATGCTGACCCCCTTTAGATATCTGATGTTCAAGGACTGTTTTATCTCCTTGTCTCCTGTGTGTTGTGAATTACATTTTCAGCCGTGAAAGAGCTTGAAAACGTTAGTAACTTTCTAGAGCAGGCAGACCAAGACACTTGTTTGATTGTATTCTATGTCCGTTCTCAATTCTTGAGAATTAATTAAAGTGCCACTTTGATTGATTTTCACCGGTCTCCTTTGTTAACTGAATTTATTGAGGTGCGTTTTTATTTTTCAGTTTACAGCGAGGCACAAAGAAACAAGATTAAAAAACACTGATACTTCTGTTTATAATTAAATGCACTGTGTTTTACTAATTAATTTGTTTATAATTAAACTATTTACCTAATTATTCATTTCAGTCAGTCATTTTCTACCGCTTATTCCATAGTGGGTCACAGGGGAGCTGGTGCCTATCTCCAGCAGTCTATGGGCGAGAGGCAGGGTACACCCTGGACAGGTCGCCAGTCCATCGCAGGGCAACACACAAACAACCACACACACTCCTAAGGGCAATTTAGAGTGCCTAATTAACCTAACAGTCATGTCTTTGGACTGTGGGAGGAAGCCGGAGTACCTGGTGAGAACCCACGCATGCACGGGGAGAACATGCAAACTCTATGCAGAAAGACCCCAGGTTGGGAATTGAACCCAGGACCTTCTTGCTGCAAGGCAACAGTGCTACCAACTGCGCCACCATGCAGCCCAAATTATTAATTTGCTTTATTTAATTTTTTTTAGTATAGTTCTTCTGATCGGAAACATCTGGCTGGAAATATGGGAGTAACGGAACCGGGACGGGGGTAGTGGTAATCCATCAAATTCAATTAAAATTTGACAGATTGTACCTTCTTTAGTTTTTTAATATGTACTGAGCTGGTTGGGAGCAGTGATGGTTATAAAGTCTAACAGCTGCTGGAAGGAAGGATCTGCGGGAACGCTCATTTGTTTATCTAGGGCACACATGTCATTCACTGAAGGTGCTCTGTAGAGAATACAAAGCTCAGCATAACCTAAGCCTCTCTAAGTGTAAACTTGATAATAAAGGAAAATTTTAATAATCTCTCCTTTTAATTCGCATCAGCATTCCCACTGCAGTGTTTTGAATAAGATTTAGGAATTTTCCTGAATTTCTTGCTATCTTAATGGTAAAAATAATTACAATAGTCCAGCCTAGAAGAAACAAATGCATGGAGTAGTTCATCTGCATCCTTTTGGGATTGGACATAAAAACTATGTAAAATGAGAATGTGGTGTCAAAAAGGTATTTATGAACAAACTCACATGAGCAAACTAGAAAATGTCTTAATCAGAAGTAAAATAATGTTTCATTGAACTATATATATGCTCATTTACTCCAACGTGATTGCAACCGAGGTGAACTACAGTACAGACCAAACGTTTGGACACACCTTCTCATTCAAAGAGTTTTCTTTATTTTCATGACTATGAATATTGTAGCTTCACACTGAAGGCATCAAAATTATGAATTAACACATGTGGAATTATATACTGAACAAAAAAGTGTGAAAAAACTGAAAATATATCTTATATTCTAGGTTCTTCAAAGTAGCCACCTTTTGCTTTGATTACTGCTCCACACACTCTTGGCATTCTGTTCATGAGCTTCAAGAGGTAGTCACCTGAAATGGTTTTCACTTCACAGGTGTGCCCTGTCAGGTTTAATAAGTGGGATTTCAAGCCTTATAAATGGGGTTGGGGCCATCAGTTGTGTTGTGCAGGAGGTGGATACAGTACACAGCTGATAGCCCAACTGAATAAACTGTCAGAATTTGTATTATGGCAAGAAAAAAGCAGCTAAGTAAAGAAAAACGAGTGGCCATCATTACTTTAAGAAATGAAGGTCAGTCAGTCCGAACAATTGGGAAAACTTTGAAAGTGTCCCCAAGTGCAGTCGCAAAAACCATCAAGCGCTACAAAGAAACTGGCTCACATGAGGACCGCCCCAGGAAAGGAAGACCAAGAGTCACCTCTGCTGCGGACGATAAGTTCATCCGAGTCACCAGCCTCAGAAATCGCAGGTTAACAGCAGCTCAGATTAGAGAACAGGTCAATGCCACACAGAGTTTTACCAGCAGACACATCTCTAGAACAACTGTTAAGAGGAGACTGTGTGAATCAGGCCTTCATGGTAAAATAGCTGCTAGGAAACCACTGCTGAGGACAGGCATCAAGCAGAAGAGACTTGTTTGGGCTAAAGAACACAAGGAATGGACATTAGACCAGTGGAAATCTTTGCTTTGGTCTGATGAGTCCAAGTTTGAGATCTTTGGTTCCAACCACCGTGTCTTTGTGCGGCGCAGAAGAGGTGAACGGATGGACTCTATACATGCCTGGTTCCCACCGTGAAGCATGGAGGAGGAGGTGTGATGGTGTGGGGGTGCTTTGCTGGTGACACTGTTGGGGATTTATTCAAAATTGAAGGCATACTGAACCAGCATGACTACCACAGCATCTTGCAGCGGCATGCTATTCCATCCGGTTTACGTTTAGTTGGACCATCATTTATTTTTCAACAGGACAATGACCCCAAACACACCTCCAAGCTGTGTAAGGGCTATTTGACCAAGAAGGAGAGTGATGGGTTGCTGCGCCAGATGACCTGGCCTCCACAGTCACCAGACCTGAACCCAGTGGAGATGGTTTGGGGTGAGCTGGACCGCAGAGTGAAGGCAAAAGGGCCAACAAGTGCTAAGCATCTCTGGGAACTCCTTCAAGACTGTTGGAAAACCATTTCAGGTGACTACCTCTTGAAGCTCATCAACAGAATGCCAAGAATGTGCGGAGCAGTAATCAAAGCAAAAGGTGGCTACTTTGAAGAACCTAGAATATAAGACATATTTTCAGTTGTCATGAAAATAAAGGAAACTCTTTGAATGAGAAGGTGTGTCCAAACTTTTGGTCTGTACTGTATATAACCTTTGTAACTGAATTTATGAACGCTAATTATGTGCTGTGTTTGAGAATGGCTCTGGTGAAGGGAGTAAGTTTCTCTTTGAAACATTGCATCCTTCTTCTGTCCTCAGTGCAGCTGCAGAGAAAAGGTCAGCATGCTCCATTTATCATGAATAACTCCTTGTTAGAAAGCAGATAACGAGTCTGAGGAGAAAGGGAGTTGTTCTTACGGTTGGTGAGAAGGAGGGGAGCATCTAGGAGTCTTCCTGCACCTGATGCAAATAGGGTACGGTGTTTAAGCATAAAAGTTTGTAAAGCCTCATATCTCACTGGGCTGCATGCTTACGCTGTATTGCTATAAGTGTGGATCTCCAAAGATATATCATTGCATGATTATAATACATGCTTGGCTGATTTGTGTTCACTGACTCTGATTCCTTTTCTCTTTCATCAAACGGACCCGGAGAGGATCACTAAAGTCCAGGAGTGAACCTCGACAGAAAACCTTTTCTGGCCAGTCTTTTTAATCTTGTGCACAAGGGGAGCAGCACACACACACACACACACACACACACACAGGATGCAGGATGCATTTGAACTCTGGGCTCTGTAAAGTTGTCTGACAGTTTAACTCTCAGTATTGCATAATGGAAGAGAGGAGACAACACTCCTGGTCGTGAATGGCTTATCGGCCTTGAAACTCCCCTCCTCAACATCAGTCACAAAATTGTAACCTGTAACATTCTGCAGAGCTACTTATAAAAGCTCTAGAGAATAACGAGCCAGGGCTTCACACATATAGTCCAATCAATCCTTTCTCATGAAACATTCACAAAAGAATAGCTGTATTACATTACCCATTACAAATGTCAATTATGAGAAAATACGTTGTTTTTTTTTTTATTTACGTTTATTAGAAATTGAATATCTAAAATTCTTCTCGATAAATAATGGAAAAATATTTATTGGCATCACAACAGTCAAACCCCTCTTATAACTGCCCCTCAGCTTTTTGCATGTTTCCACTTTATTTTGACGATTTTGCTTTAAGTCGGATCACTCCAAAGCATTAATTACTTGCAGACAGAAGAAGCCTGTTGGTAAAATGAAGATTATTAACCGAACCAATCTGCCACTCACAATATGGCTGACGGGTGGACGCGCCATTTTTTCAGGAACCTTTCTGAGCGGAACGAAAGTTGTCTGTCTTACTTCCTGGAGGTTGCTGGGACGGTTGTTCGGGAGTAAGCTGTGTTTAATTGGTTTATTATTCACTTAGAGAAACTGTCAAACCTAATTATGTGGCTATTTCTATTAACAGATGAGCCATGCTGCGATGTTGCCGACATGTTAAAGGATTTTTAAAGCCTCTTGCAGAAACAAGCAGACGTAGGAGCATCTCAGCACCCTGCCTTTCTGAGGAGCATATCAGACGTTTTATATCAGAGAACACGGAGGTAGTTGTGGGACGCAGCCTGACGCCTGAGATACAACTGAAATTGTTCACCCCTAACTGCAGGTTCTGGAGAGAAAGACCAGAACTCTGGCCTTTTACTGACCCGTACTGGGCAATTTACTGGCCAGGAGGACAGGCGCTCTCAAGGTCTTACACATTCTTCACCATAAATAAAGTTTATGTCTGCAGATCTCACTAATCCATAGTTTTATCGCTACCTTCTTCTGATAGGTACATCCTGGACAACCCTGGTGTTTGTCGGGGTAGAGCGGTGCTGGATCTGGGGAGCGGCTGTGGAGCCTCATCTATCGCTGCAAAGCTCTGTTATGCTGCTCATGTGGTGGCCAGTGACCTCGACCCCGGTATGATCAGCTAGATTATCCTTGCGAGACTTTTATTTCAGTATGTTTAAATGTCTCATATCGGGCATAATTGCTTTATTTCACTAATCCAGATGTGAATAAATATCTTACTGAGGATCACCCAGAATAAATTAATAAATATGCACATAAAGAGCACTAAAATCACTATCAACTTATTTTTGGAAGAAATTTCACAATCATAATTTTGTCATGTCGATTGCAATTGTTGGTTTTATTCACCAGACTATTATTTTTGAAGCATTTTGTCTAAGGTCATAAAAATGTTTCTTAATGTAAAAGTTTGTAGAATCATGGTTCTCAAACTGAGGTACTTAGGCTCCCTGTAGTGATACTTCAAAATAAATTATGTATCAAATATCTATGTTAGGTTTCAGTATCTGTAACCTGCTGCTTATACATTATGTTTTATTGCACGTTAATAAACAGAAAGAGTTCAGTTAAAGTGGATTTCAATCCTAAAGCGCAGGCTGGGTTCCTACATCAGGAAAAGGATGGATATTTATTTTCCAGGTGGGGAGCAGTAGGGACATTTCTTTTATTTTCATGATTTTACTCTCTTGGTCATTGTCTAAGTGTTCAATCTGTTTTTCCATCACTCCGTCTATCAGTCCAGCCATCTGTCCAATAGATGATCTGTCTGTTTCTTCCCAATCCAATTCTTAGTCCAGCCAGCCAGATGACCATCTATCTTCTCCTTACAGCTTTGTTTCTTTCTTCAGATCTGTATTTAAAGTCTTATTCTTGTAGAAATATGAATATGTTTTGTTAACTAACACTGAACTTTTAATTACTTAACATGGTTGAAGTTTGAGTGTGTATTAATATAGAGATTAGTATAGAGATTTGAAATAGAAAATTTATAGGGTCCTGAAAAAAATAGATTTATGTCTTTACGAAGCTTTTTTGTGACAGATTGCCCCTTGGCTTTTATTAAAGCATTTTGGTGCCTAGTTCAATGCTGTGCTCCTTTATTTTACAGTCACAATAAAAATGTCATTATCAATAACTGTTACTTTAATTATACATTTATCTTTCTGCTGTTGCAGCATAGTCAGAAAGACATATAACCATATTATTACTAAACATAATAAATAAATAAAAAACTTCCAAGTGTGCACCAAGACCATTGAAGTACACTGTAAGAGATTAGTGGGTATTAGGTTTTCTCAGTGAATCGTGAGGTAATTTATCATTTTAGTTATGATTAAATTATTGCTCAAGCTGGGTGCAGCGCTGGTAGCATAAGAGGTTAAGCGTGCGACCCACATTCAGAAGCCTTAGTCCTCGACTTAGTCCCAGCCTCAGCGACTTTTGCCGCATGTCTTCCCCGTCTCTCTGCCCCCATTTCCTGTCTGCCTAATTTCAGAAAATACTGGGAAAAAAAAGGCCACTGGTGCTGCAATATAAAAATCTAAAAAAACATTTACTGCTCAAGCTGTACACAGAATTGTATCGCAGAGCACACAAAGCAGCCTGGGAGTGAGACTCAAAGACTTTCTCTCAGCTGTGATGTTTTCAAGTTTCACATTTGTGATTTCATATAATACAAAGTTCCAGAGTCTCTGGAATAATTACTCTGTCCCACAGAATAATTATTCACCAGAACATGGCCAGTGGCGGTTTTTGACCAAATTTACAAGGGGGACCAGTGTTTTTTCATGGGGGCATAGAACAATAGAATGAAACAAAAATAAAAAACTGGGCAATATTTCATTGTTTAATTAATTAAGTGAGCCAAAGAGCCACTTGCGGTTCTGGAGATGCAGGTAGCAGACCCCTGATGAAAGGTGTGATCCTATCACAGTAAGGCTGAGCTCAAAGTGCCCCACAATCATTGCTGAATTAAGTCTGTGAAGATAAAACATTTAATTTGTCCAAGGGACCAGTGAGTTAAGGTTTCTGTCGCAGCACATATGATAAGAAATTTATTTAGTATTATGTCTTCAATACAGGGACCATAACAGGGGTCCGGTTTTGTTTACACGTGACATTGGGCTGATATTTGAGAAAGATTCCCTCGTCTTGTCATTTTGTTATGTGGCCATTCTTGTTGACACAATTTTAGAAATGCCCAAAGGAGTTTTTTTTCCAACAGGAGAAGACAGCATTAACAGTTGTGATTAAGTGATATTCAGTTTTGCTACAGTTGTGCCTTTAATGTCTGTTAGTTTAGCTGGAAAACCACAGACATTATCCTTCAGTTATGGATTATGTATTAGGAGTCCCATCAGGGCTAAATTTACCCATTTGTGTTACAGTTTCAGCTGTTGTGACCAGGTTGAATTGTGAACTGAACAACGTGGAGCCGCCTGTTTGTGTGACAGACGACATGATTGGTTCAGACCCTGCCGGCTTCGACTTGATCCTCCTGGGCGACATGTTCTACGATGAAGCCCTCGCCAATAGGCTTTACAGATGGCTGGACCGCTGCATCGAAACCCACGGCACCAAAGTCCTGATCGGGGATCCTGGGAGAGCCCTGTTTGAGGGACATGACATTCGGAAGCTTCTGCATCACGTGGCCCAGTATGAGCTGCCTGAGAGTGTTAGGGAGGAAAACTATGGTCTTATATCCAGCCATGTTTGGTGTTATCAGAGCTAGTTTTGAGTACTTTTGCTTGATTTAAGAAGTTATTTATTTTCACACTCATTTAAATACCTCTACTGGTCTGCAGCTATAGCTATATATCACAAGTGTGAGGGCATCAGGAATCAAGATGCTTATAAGAAATTATTTAAATCCTGTAAGGCAGAAAGTGAGATCCATAAACTGGGGAAACCTTTTGCAAGCACTTAGCGATGCATCCCAGGAACACCCTGCAAGTCTAAGAAATATACATTTTGAGACAATTATTCAGTCCAAGTATCATCAACTCCTGGGCTTGTTTTCTTCTCTCAGGCACATCAACCAGTAGAAACCGATTATTCATCCGCTGACTCATATATTCTGCCACTTTAAATAAAACATTATAACTAGATGGTTAATGAGATGGTATGGCCCATGGTGTTTCTAAACTGTTAAAATTCCAAATTAACTGGCCTCAGACAATGTAAAAAAGCTATGTCTACAAGTTGCATTGACTGTGATCAGTGTTATTAAAATAATAAAATAAACAAAACCCGCATTTTCAGTTTTTATGTTGAAATGGACCCATTTAAATAATCTGCAGGGTTTCTATCCTACAGGTGTGAATTGGTGTGGAAGTTCATTGTGAACTTTTTAATTCATACATAAAACTAAGAACTCTTAGTGTTGGGTCTGAAAATTATAAAATGATAAATTATTTAGCATTTTGATATAAAATATGTAGGAATCCTAAACTCTAAAAGATGACTTCTTTCATGTTTTTGTGTTTAAATTTCATCCCAAATTTTGCCATGATGAGTTTTCCTTGCATAAAAACCCTTCTTCAGACACATGTCTTTAACCTATGTATTCACATTTTCTTGTGTATTACAATCAGACATTAAGTCATGCACTCATATATCTATGTTGTTTAACTTGGACCAGACTCACATCAAGAGTAGATATCCTCTACAGTCTCACACCCTGCTCCTGCAAATCTGACCTTGAACAAGGCACACCGGCATAAATACTGCTGCCTTGTTTTGTGCAAATTATTCCTCTATTAATTCCTCTCTGCTCTTACTGTGGACCTGAGAGCAACTTTAATAAAGTTGATTGACTACATTTTCCTATTGCAATTATGCAATTTGAAACTGACCACCCATTAAAAAAACTATATAAGTCTTTGTTTACTTATATTAGGCATGACTTTAGATTGTTTTTTTTTTATTTGTCTTTTAAAAACACATGTAGCATATCCAAGACTGACTTTTATCATCTTGGAAACAACTAAAATCAGATCAGTTCCAACACAATATGGAAAAATTAAGCAATAGAAAGAGAAAAAGACAATGTGTCAAAAAGTGATTTATGGCCCCCCTATCAGATAATTTAGGACCCCTGTCAGAAGATTAAAAGGTTTATGGCTGCAATAAAAGTTTATGACTTCCACCAGTCATAGACATCATAGGATCAAAAGGTTTATTGGCCTTATAAAGGTTTATGTTAAGCCAATATTAATTTATGACCTTCACCTGTCAGGAACTTTCTATGGGAAGGAAAAGTAAATGTTAATGGATGTAGCTCCTTTAGTCGTTTCACCTAGAAAGAAAGAACAGATAAACTTTGAGCCAGTTTTCAAGGTTAGAATCTGAAAGAGAGGACATAGAGTCAATTGCCATGTCTAGGAGAGAGAAAGGGTTAAACACTGAAAGACAGGGCCATGTGGATCATCTCTAGAAGGTGAGCATTACGTTGTTGCCAGTAGAAGCTTGGACGATTCCCCTCTCCAGAAAGGTGTCACAGGTAGACACAGAGCAAGGCCAGGTGTAGCTTCTAGGAAGAGAAAAGAGAGAGAACATGTTAAGTGGAGTGAGTGATCAGCTCAAACCAACAGTTGAACCACAGAGAATGAGACAGAGACTCAGTGTTCTTTGTGAAGAGGTAACCCACATGTGCAGTGTAGAGATACAAAAATGTGGGTCCCCTGCAGGCTTTAGTATCAGATTACAGAAAGGGTGTGAGACATATCAGGTTTCAGTTATACAGTAGAGTGAAGGTTACAAAGAGGGGTGTGAGACCAGCTGCACATTTTATCAAAAATAATTTGAATACAGAATGTTCCAAGACACTGAATCATATCTGCATGTGACTATTCAGAAAATAGCAGAAATAAGTGTGAGTGATAATAGCGATCATTAATATATATACATTCAACCTAACAGAACATAAAGTTAAAAACTTAAATAACAGCAAATAATGCAAAATTGGAGAGTAGTGTGAGAATGTAGCGAAGAGGGTGAAAGTGGTCATTATGTCCTCCAGCAGCCTAAGCCTATAGCAGCATAACTACACAGATAGTTTCAGTTTATTTATTTATACAGCGCTTAAGGTTATGGTTATGCAGTTTAGGTGAAAGGTTCATTTAGTAGATAAATTATTTATAAAAGTGACAGGTGTGAATTTAGCTCAATTCAACATGTTATAAACCAATCCTAAATTGTATAGGTGCAATAAAAACATGTTTTGTTTGCAACCAAAGATGTACTTACAACCAGATCCAACCAATGTATTGCCACCTGTGAATAAAAATACAATTGTCTTACCTCTGAGCCCCGTCTAAACTGGTGTACTTGTGTGATTCCTTAACAATCCTTTGGATGCCATTAAGAAAGGGAATGGTTTTTAACTTTTAGGATTAAACATCTAATATATACTTTTAACATTTTAACTTGAAATAACCAAAAGGTTTTACTCTTTACCTTCTTTGGTGGACCATGTTTGTGTTGTTCTGTGCTCTATAGTGTAGACTCCCACCTACACATACTCAAAAACATCAATTTTTCTTTACACTACTATACGTAACAAGTTACTTTTTCACAACACTACTCCGCCTAATAAGTTAGTGTTTAAAAGCTCTAATTTTATGTATTTAGTTGTTTTGAAAAACCCATATTTCTAGTCTTTTCTGGACATCTGCATTTATTTTCCAATCTTTTCTTGATCAAAAGTACTCAGAGAAGGCAGAGAAATAAGATTAACCAAGGAAAGGAAAGAGGTGGGTTTTAACAACAGACTTATCAGTTTACCATGTAAATAAGGTGACTGTTGGAATATAGAGGAGGGATCTCACATTTTTCTTCATCATGCAAATTAAACAATAAAACACACTCCTGCAACATTATTTAATGTTGGCTAAACCAAACATTGGTCAGCTGAACATAAAAAAATAAATCTATTCATCATCATTTAATTCTAGAACATTAGCACACATTTTTGGTATTTCTCTAGGAACTTAAACAGATTAGTGTGACAATCATAGAAAAGCTAAAAATACAAGTGCAATATTAGAAACTGCATGACATTTATCTACAGTTCACCAATATAACAGTTTAAGGCACATGAAACTGTAGCAGACTGGTTTTCAACTTTTTCTTGTTTTGTATGATGTTAGATTGTAAACAGCTACTAAATATTTGATTGATCATTTATTAAAAGCATTACAGATTAAATTTTCTCCTTCTGCTGTTTTTTTCTTGGAAGAAATGTTCCAAGACCTGCTAATTTATCGACTACTAGACCTGCACTTCAGTTATTAACATTTATGTGTTTTTACTTTATATGGCAGTTTACTATTGTTTAGGTAACACACGTCACACTGGGTAACTAGTGAAACTTTACTTTTAATAAGATATAAATCTTTAAAGAGTCTCATATTATGGCTGTAACAGTTACTAACATAAACCCCTCGCTGTTTTAAACATCTTAACACTTGGTTTTAATGAATTTTTTTTTTTTTTATTTCTGTGGAAGAAATAAAGCTGGGTACCATCCATGACATTATGACATAATAATATTAATGCAGTTGGGGATTTGGTTGACTGGGTGTCTGTGGGTTTAAGGAGGTAATATGTATGAGTGGAGGAGGGTTTTGGGTGAGGCGGGTGTCATCAATAATTCTGACAGCATAATACATGCAACCTAAACCATTTGAGAGCTGAGCGAGTGATTTCTATCCACTGCTCCTGTCTGGAAATGAGTGCCTCACAATCTATTGACACAAGGCAGCCGCCAAGTCCAAAAGCACAGGAAGAGTACAGTAAATATGTTCAAAGTAACACTGACAGGTAAGTATTTGTCTTATTTTGACGTGTGCTCAGTGACCTCAAAATGGAGATGTTGTATGCTCTGCTTTAAAGGTTACTGATTTCAAGAGTAGTGTAAATTTACTTTTCAACGGGTGACAGATTTTTTAAGACATATCCTGCAGAAGATTGGGTGGAGTGGAGGGATAAACTCCTCACTGTACACAGTGAAACGGATTTCTGGGAACACAAATGTCCCTGTGCATAGACCAAGCTGTTGTACTTCACCAGTCAACCACAACTCTATGATTATTTGCAGTTAAGATGAAACAAATATTTGTTATTGTATTGCAATGTTTACCTGAGATAACTGGTTTCTGGGATCCATGCGCACATTATATTTACACTTTCAAGCAACTTAAACATTTCTGGCGAATTGAATTAGGATGAGGTTGGTTCTCTGATGCACAATTGTCAGAGAACGACAACACCTTCGTAAAGAAAAAATTAAGTAGGTAGTTTTCATAAAAAGTTTTAACAGCTCGAGTGACAGGTTGACAGCATGACAGGTTTGACCTTCCCTTCACTCCGACCCGTCTTCTAGAACTTTCCAACTTTGCATGTTTCCGGTCAGAGGAGGTATATTGAAAGAGAATTAAATAAAGCAAATGAATAATTAAGGAAATAGTTTAATTTAAAATATAAGAATAATTAAAGAATAGCTCTATGCATTTCATTATAAACAGAAGCTTCAGCTTACTTCTTCTCTCATTATTCATTATCTTGAACCCCTCCCTAAATAGAGGTATTTCACAGATCCACGCCACTTATGCCTGCCATCTCGGTTAAAGAAAGCTAGCTGCAAGACTTTCTCACCACCATTACCTTGGATGTTTTTCTGATTCCTTTCGCCTGGCCTATCAGGATTAGGAGTCAGTTTTCAAATTTTAGGTGTGAGCATGTCTCAGGGCTGGGGACCTGCTGCTGTGTTCTGGGACCCTCTTCATCTTGTTGGTTCACCACATGTTTTCTATTTTTTCTCATAATCACCTTCATAAAATAGTTGTACAATTATATTGAATTAACAGACTGTATGTACTAATTAACTCTCTATCTAGAGGCAACTGTTTTACAAATAAACCACAATTTAAGGTAAGGCCCTCTATTTCATCTTTGTTATGAATCCTAAACTTTCAGCCGGTTATCTATGGCGTCACATTGGTAGAAAGCCGCAGCTCAGCCCTCGAGTCAGATATACTGACTCCTGTAATAGACGAGACAAGGTCAAAAACCTGCAAAATATGTTTTGCCAATGATTTTTTTTAAAAACATAAATATTCAGCATTCCACAAAGAGAGTTTTTTTATTCGTCAACCTGATGTAGCAGAGCAGCAAACACTCAATTCAAGGATTTCATGTTTGTGACTAGTGAGAAATCTCATAAACTAAAGTGACCCAAGTTGTGGATGTAATTAAATAAATAATATTCTGAGTGAACCTTTAGCCCTTAGAGTTCCTTTGAGAAATACATTTATTTTGAGAAGACTTTTCCCTGGTAATTGTACTGTTTCACGTCTCCTCTAAAGGAAGTGTCTTTTGGGATAGATTAGGAATGTATATATATACCTCTTCCCATATCAAGGTTCACGGAGTTATAATCATCTTCTGTGCAATCCTTTAGGTGTCTCAGACAATCCACAGAAACAGCTACATAACTGAGTAATTCAGTAAATAAAAAATAATTTTAGATAATCAAATTTGACCTTATATGAAATATTTAGTTTTTTCTTGCTGTCATATTGTTGAACAGTATAGAATTAATTAAAGCATAATTAAAAGCTTTTAAAGCATCAGTTTTAACTAGGTTAAAAACAAATATCACTTTCTGTATTGGGTTCATATATTTGTACATCCGACTCTAGACGATTCAGGGCTTCACCAGTCATGGACCTAACGGCACGTCACTGAACTGAGATCAAATATAGCGCGGGAAATAATAATGGTGGACAAATATGTTCATGTTATAGACTATTATTACATCACAAATAATTGACAACAATTTTATACATTGATACACAAACCGGTAGAATAATGAAAAACAGAGGTGTTTTCATTGTAAATCTGATTTGTCAGATGTAATATTTGTTTTTATTAAAATAAAGAAAATTATAAAATAAATGTGTCTTCTGTTTTGTCGCTATGTTATTGAACAGTTTTTGCAGAACTTCTGCTGACAAAACAACCGTGTTTTACTTTTTGTTATATTAACCAATTGTCTTTAATAAAAGAAAAAGTAAAATAGAAGTTCTCCATTCATTAAAAACAGTTTCGTGCGTCCTGTGTGTCTGGAGAGATTATGATACGTTCGGTATTGTACATTCATTGAGGCAATCGTGTTAACTGGACAGGGGTGTTTTTTTTTGCGCTTCCGATTTAATTGCGCACGTAAGTATATATTTTACGCTGCGTGCGTTTTTGCGGATGCTGCCGGGTTTCAAGAGGCACAAACGTTTTGGAGCGTCTTCGGCCATGGACTGTGAGGGAAGTCGTCCACTTCTGACGGTGAATCCTCCTGTGGACTCAGTGAGAACCACAGCTGGCCTGGCGCTGCGTGTTTTCCCGTGTAGCAAACAGATGCCCTCTGCTCTAGCTGCTTGAAGCATGCAGGAGGTTGTTGCGCAGCGTCATTGTGAATGATCCAGCTGCTGATGTTTTTCCTTCTGTTATATTCTGCTCCTGCTTTTCTGGACTGTTACAGTTTGTTAAGCTGTGTCGTCACCGTTTACAGCAGCAGGTTTGTCATGTCAGCCTCCACCCTGATGAGAATATTTATCCTCCCTTTTCATTTGCGCAGAGTGCCTCTAACTGCGTATTTAGGCACCCGAAGCCTTTACGCTTCTCTTTACGCTTCTTTCTTACGAATCTGGGGTTACATAACAAAAAAAGTGAATTAAAATTAATTCAGTAGGTGGAATAAGAATGAAGCATACCTCAATTAACAAGAGTTATCCTACCATAGTCAGACTGTGTTAAAATAAAATCATCCAGCTCATCACTTGTGGGTTCTAAAGAATATTAATTAAACAATATTATGGAACATACACTTGCATTTAAGGATTTCTTAAAGCTGATTACCTACAGCTAAATATTGCAGTGAACTCCTCGGATTCATTAGAAACAGGTTGACGGACTTCACCACCCTCCTTGTTTCCTGAAATATGTACCAACATTTTTGTTTCTCTACAAGTGTTCTAATAGTATTTTAACAAGTTTAAATTAAACTTATAGCTGTACCAGACTTGATGCTGTTGACGATGCTGACAACTCCGATGTCTCTGGTCTGAGACTACTGTGAAACTAACATGCTCTTATTGCTAGCACCCTGAAATGCAGAAGAGCTCCAATTACTGAATCACTCAGTTCTGCAGCTGTTTCTCGTGGATTGTCTGAGACACCTAAAGGATTGCACAGAAGGTGATCATAACTCAGTGAACCCTGACATGGGAAGAGGTATGTATAAACATTCCTAATCTATCCCAAAAGACACTTCCTTTAGAAGAGATGTGAAACAGTACTATTCTCAGTGACCTTTGACACACACCAAGCTTCACCGGTTCAAAAACCTATGTCTTGACACTTTGGAGGGGTTGGGAGAGCTTTAATTACTTTATTGCTGCTTCTCATTCGCTCTGTGTCGACACTGAATCAGAAGGATAAGGTTGGTAGGGAGTTCAGTTACAGAATTACTGTTTTCTCTAAATCCCTCAATAACTATGACTAGTCAAAAAGTGTTTTTGTCATACATTGTTTTAGAAAAGCTTAAGGCAACTGAAATTATCATTCCTTTTCCATTTTGAGTCTCTTATGATTCCAAACAAAAACTCTTAGCTGCAGTATCAGTTTCTAATTTGGAAACAGCATACTGATGTCATGATTTGTGGGTGTTTTTGGGTTATTCTTATTATTATTATTCTTGACAGGTTTTGAATCATGCTTCTGTTTATTATTTTCCTGGCCGTGCTTTAGTTTTTGTCTTCTAGTTCATGTTTTGTCAAGTTACGTTTTTTGGATCACGTTGCTCTCAGTTCATGTATTGTCCTTCACTAAGGCCAAGCCTGTCCCACCAGCCTGTCCATGTTTGTTTTTTGCCACCGTCTTCTTAAGTAAGTTTTGTTCATTAAATCATTTCACTTGCCTTCATGCTGCCTGCTCGTCTGCATTCTTGGCTTCTCCGTTACACAAGTCTGGACAATTGAGAGTTCATAAAGTTTCTGATAATTACATATTTTATGTTTTGGTGACACAACCTTTTCCCTGTTCATTTGTTTCTCCGTTTAGATCATCTCTACAAGTGGTTGGTGCATATTGTCTCTTTGGATTACTCAAAATGTTTAACTGAGGTGGGCCTTGGAGTTGAGTTGAGTTCTTATGTTAAAGCAGAAGTGGCAGGTTCAGTTCATTTTGTCTCGATAGGGAAGCACAATCTTTATTTACAATTTAACATTTATATTCAGGAGATTGGCAGGGTGGATAATGTGGGAGTGAACTTTAGTAATCCTATCAGTTATTTAAACCTTTCTTTTCTGTGATTAGATGATTGTATTTAGTTCACTAAATGTGTATCCTTCTTAAATCAGTATTTTTTGGAAATGTGTTTTGAATACCGTGTTAAGAAATGTGTTACCACCTTATCAATGAAAAAACAAAAAAGTTTCATCGGCAAAACCCGTCAAGTCTGACCTGCCAATGATGAGTTTATTTCTAAGCTGATCATTGGCATCTTAGGAGACAGACAACCAGAATAATTTAAAGTATCTGGTGGTGTCTTGTCATCACCTCTGCTTGAGACATTTTCAGTTTAAAGAATAAAAAAACTTCCACTACACAATGATGTGCTGCTTTGTGTTTATCTATCACATACAATTTCAATGAAATACACCAAAGTTCAACGGGGTGTGATTACTTTTGCAAGGTCCTTGATTGTACCTAAGATTCCAATCAGGTCTATACGGTAAGTGATGGTTGTCAAACAGCTCATGTATAGATGAAAAAAGACACAGAGAAAGTGAATTTGCTGAGGTTTGATTCTGTCTAGACTTTAGTGGCACCAGAGGCAGTTTGATGTTTGACTGAACCAAGACTGTAAAATATGAAGATAGAACAGATATAAAAAAGACACATTTTATGGATAAAGTAGCAAAAATTACAATATCCCTAATGTTAGAAAAAATAAATAAAATTGTTGCTACATGAAAAATAAATATAAAGTTTTGGGAGTCAGACAAACATAAAAGTTACGTTAAAAAACTATAATGCTCGACATGGAGGCATGCAGACAGATCCATGTGTTTTTGTGACTGAGAAGCATGCTCGGTGCTTTACAGGCAGTAGATTCAAAGAATTTACTGAGTTTAAAAAGCTACGTGTTAACAGGAGTTTTTACTCTTAAAGGTGAGGGGTGAATGTAAACATCACTGATGGATTTATAGCTCAGGACTAAACATTAGAATCTTCTCTAGCTTTTCATACAATACAGAGAAAAGTCTTCTCAACATAAATTTGTTCCTGAAAGGAACTCTAAGGACTAAAAATTTACTTAGAATATTATTTGTTTAATTGCATCAATAACTTGGGTATATATATATATATATATATATATATATATATATATATATATATATATATATATATATATATACAGTATATCAAAAGTAAAACTGCATAATGTAATGTATTTACCTGACTTCACTGCAAATACATATTATACCCAGAAATAAAATAAACACAAACTAAAAAACATAGAATTTAAGATTTTTAAAATACCTGGGAGATTATTTTAGAAAGTGTTACAGTCATGACTGTTTAAATAATTTGTAAGTTATTAAATTTAAGTTAGTATGCTTACATGATGTGACTTGTGTTACCCAAACATTTGTAGATAACTACCATCGTACTCGTCGTCTTCCGCTTATCTGGGACCGGGTTGCGGGGGCAGCAGACTCAGCAGAGACACCCAGACGTCCCTCTCTCTAGAAACCTCCTCCAGCTCCTCCAGGGGGAGCCCAAGGCGTTCCCAGGCCAGCCGAGAGACATAGTCCCTCCAGCGTGTCCTGGGCCGTCCCCTGGGCCTCCTCCCGGTGGGACGTGCCTGGAACATCTCCCGAGGAAGGCGTCCAGGAGGCATCCGATATAGATGCCGGAGCCACCTCAACTGGCTCCTCTCAATGTGGAGGAGCAGCTACTCTGAGTCCCTCCCAGATGGCCGAGCTCCTCACCTTATCTCTAAGGGAGTGCCCGGCCACCCTATGGAGGAAGCTCATTTCAGCCGCTTGTATCCGGGATCTCGTTCTTTCGGTCATGACCCAAAGTTCATGGCCATAGCTGACTTGGTACTCGACCTATCGATAACTACCTTGTAAAGTAAAAAGCATGAATGGTCATGTAGGTGACTGAAGTGCAGGACTAATTGAATTAATAAATATGCAGGTCTTGGAATATGTCTTACAAGAAGAATAAAATACACTCACAGGGCACTTGGAGGATGGAGTAAAGGGGAGTCAGGTTTAGCGTAAACCGGCTCAGTTATGGTTGAGGTGCAAACACACCCTCCATTTCTGCTACCTGTGCGACCCCTTCCCTTATCCAATGGTTATAGTTAGTCTGAAAGAGAGATGTACCCTCAAAGTTACCCCCAAAAAAAAGCATAAGATGGCGCCGCAGATGGTCGCCTCGGCGTGTTGGTGCACATTGTTTTGTTTAGTTTTTTGCTTTAAAACGGTCTTCTGTGATGGTACCCGGAGCTCTCTCACCAGAGAAGAACTCATGAACATCAGGGCTACTACACCAGAGGAGTTATTTCCCACTTTTCTGCCTACTGCTCTGGAATCTTTGGACATTCTGGTCAAAGGTGCACTCACCTTTGCTCACGCGGTGAAACGCCGGAAGAGAGGGAAACGGGCTGGGGTGCTGGTACGACTTCGCCAGCGTGGACTACGAACACCGTTACCTGGAATATTTCTCTCTAACGTGCGCTCACTTCCCAACAAAATGGAGGAACTACAACAGCTGTTGGGGAAAAACAGGGACTTTTATTTATAGGCAGTTTTGTGCTTCACGGAGACGTGGCTGTGTGGATTAATACCGGACTCTGCGCTGCAGCTGGCAGGATTCCAGCTCTACAGAGCGGACAGAGACACGGAACTCTCCGGCAAAGCGAAAGGTGGAGGAATCTGTTTCTACCTCAACAGTGGTTGGTGCAATGACGTGACAGTGATTCAGCAGCACTGTTCTCCAGACCTGGAAGCCTTCATCAGAAACTGTAAGCCTTTCTATTCCCCCCGTGAGTTCGCTTCGTTCATCCTAGTCGGTGTTTACATCCCGCCGCAAGCTAACGTGCAGGTCGCACAGCGCATGCTCGCCGACCAGATACTGAGTGTGGAGCGGAACAACCCGGACTCCTTAGTTATCGTCGTTGGCGACTTTAACAAAGGTAATCTCACCCACGAACTCCCCAAATATAGACAGTTTATAAAATGTCCAACCAGAGAAGACAACATTCTGGATCACTGTTACACCACCATCAGAGACGCTTATCACGCCGTCCCACGTGCTGCACTGGGCCAATCCGACCACATCATGGTCCACCTGATTCCTGCATACAGGCTGAAACTAAAGCTCTGCAAACCTGTTGTGAGGACGACAAGGAAGTGGAGCAGTGAGGCTGTGGAGAATCTCCATGCGTGTTTAGGCTGTACAGACTGGGATGTGTTCAGGACTACTACCAACAGTCTGGACGAGTAACTGAGTATTGTTGCTGACCATGTACATCCCTTTATGACCACAGTGTACCCATCTTCTGATGGTTACTTCCAGCAGGATAACGTGCCATGTCATAAAGCACGAATCATCTCAGACTGGTTTCTTGAACATGACAATGAGTTCACTGAACTCAAATGGCCTCCACAGTCACCAGATCTCAATCCAATAGAGCACCTTTGGGATGTGGTGAAACGGGAGATTCGCATCATGGACGTGTAGCCGACAAATCTTCAGCATCTGTGTGATGCTATCATGTCAATATGGACCAAACTCTTTGAGGAATGTTTTTCCAGTACCTTGTTGAATCTATGCCACGAAGGATCAAGGCAGTTCTGAAGGCTAAAGGGGGTCCAACCCGGCATTAGCAAGGTATACTTAATAAAGTGGCAGGTGAGTGTAAATTAAAATTAGCAGAGAAAAAAAATTAAGTCTGCAACGCTTTTCAGAAATGATCACTTGAATAGTTTGTAGTAGAACAACCAGACGGTTACACAGTTTCATGTGCCTTAAACCATAGATAAAGCTTTTGCACTTGTATTTCTAGCTGTTCAATTCAATGATTGCCACACTAATCTGTTCAAGTTCCTTGAGAAATGCCAGTTTTGTGTGTTAAAAAGTTCTACAGTTAGATGATGATGAATAGATTTGTTTAATGTTAGGTTAACCGATGTTCAGTTTAGCAAACCCAAATGAAAAATGTAATTTATTTTTTAAAGAAGTAACTTCTTAGTTGCAGTTGTGTGGGTTGTAAGTACATCATTGGTTATAAACAAAACATTATTTTATTGCACTTATGCTATTATTAAAAAAATTTAAAATGCTTTTGTCCTTCTGAGGTGACGATCCATTTGACCTGACAGTGGCTTCCACATGCTCCCTGATGTTGGTCATCCCCACTGCATTTACAAGCTAAAGGGGAAATGTGCCTAAACAAAAGGTGTTTTATCTCCCTTCCTGTCCCTGGAACCCCTGCTGGTTCAACACAAGAACATTTGTTACAGAGGAGTCGAGGTGTCTGCATGAGAGTTAAGTGAATTCTCACCTCTGCTCTTCCTAGAGGGGGTGCCAGGCCACATTGGGTTTTGCCAAGCTGATATAAGGAAGTGTCGAACGTTGTCTCATCAGATCGGTCTCACCTCAACTCAGTAATACGTCTGATGTTGAAAACCTGTCTCCCTTATAAGGCTAAATTAATTAAGCTGATTGAATGGTTATCACCATTCTCTTTCTTCAGAAAATATAAATTTTCCTCAACAATATAAACAGGTTTAATTAAGCAAAATTCATGTTTGTCACTTTTATAATAACCTACTAAATTAACATTTCACCTAAACGGCATACCCACCCCTCATTCTAATACAGGAAACAACTGATGGTGCAAAAACAATAAAGAATAGTTGACTTGTTAGTGTTAAAGGAAAATGCTTTACACACCCCCTCCCAGAATCAACGAAATTGATAATACATTTTTACCCTGTTCTGAGTTCTGTTGGGACTCAGCTGTGTGACAAAAGTCTTAAAGGAGAAAGCACATCGAGGAAAGTTAAATCGCAACGACATAATAAAGGAAAGCAAATAACCACCAATTTCAATATATTAATTTGGTATTTTTTCGGAAAGATTCATGTAATGAGGTAAATAGTAAGATAATTATGGAGTAAAAGAAAAAAAAGGATAATTGTTTCAAAAAATCTGAAAAGTTTGGAGTGCTTGTTTAGGATTATGACGCATGTTCTAAGGGAATTGCTCTCACCTCTGGGGATGGATTTTCTTTTAGAATTTCACTAGTTTGAGGCAGGTTTCTTTCCTGCATCACTTTCTAGAAGGTGTTCTAGAAGTTGTAGAAGGGGTGTGGGAGTGTAGAGAAGGGGAGAGGAGAGCAGGTGTGGGGTCATGGGAGTTCATTCTGTCAAGCTGTCAATCTGTCACTCGAGTTGTCAAAGAGTTTGAATAAAGCTACCCCCTTATATTTTTTCCCATGAAGACAGCAATGGTTGGTGTGACTGGAGTCAGCATCGCTGTACTCACTTTCCTTCTGGAGCGCTAGTTGACGTTGGCGTCCTTCAGAGGTTCTCAGTGACTCTCTACAAGCATTGTTACTGACACTCGTTTTTCGTAAAGATTGCAAACAAATTAGAATTCCTTTTAAAAAGGTCAAGTGATTCACGTCAGTGTGCAAATCTCCGGGCAATTACTAGAGCGCAAACAATTTGAGTTTGTTTTCTGTCTGTGCAGCTACTTGAATTTTTTACAGACCTGGGTTTAGATGCTGGGTTCACCAATTGTTTTTATTACATTTAACTATTGATGAAGCAAGTCAAGTGTAGTCCAAGGACTTTATCTGTTTACCAACAGATGCGTCCTGTTTAAGTGTCTGCATATCTAATCTAACTGCAAGCAAGCCCTGCAGATGAATGTGCGTTCCGTTTGACTAAATCAACAGTATCAGTTACTTTCCTAGAAAGTAACTTTTATATTAGTATAGTAGTATTGTACAGTATAGTAACCTTTATATTCAAAAGATGGGAATACTTTATAATCAGGGATTCATTGCTTCCATTCAAGACCTTCTGACTCAGTGTAAGCTTTGTGAGGAAGAGTGTACGGTTAGAGCTGTAGCAGAAGCTTACTTGTGTGAATTAAGATTGCTGAAACAATTCAACATTTATATTCAAGAGTTGTATGAACACTTGGTAGGAAAGGATGAAGACCCTGATAGACCCCTGGTTGACAGGTAGCCAGTCTTTTTTATGCTGTGGCAGGAAGCTGGAGTACCCAGAGAGATACACACATGCATGGGCAGAAGATGCCATCTCTATGCAGAAAGACCTCAGGCTGGGAATTGAAACCAAGACCTTCTTGCTGCAAGAAAATAACTGCACCACCTTACAGCTCACAAAAGATTAACTTGCTGTCTATATAACACACAAACTAACAGATACAACTATGGAGAGAAGTGTTATTCACTTCACCTTTGAGTGAACATAATGTCATGCTGGGTTGTTTTGTCTTGAGCTCTCATAAAATAAATAAATAAAAATCCTTTGCTGTATATGATCCAACATGCTTTGACATATTGTTAGAAAAATGCTAGTGTATTCTGCAGTGAAAAATAATCAAGAAATATGCCAGAGGAGTCCTGGAGTGTATGTGCCTAGTTTCCTTGTCCAAGAGCTCATCCCACCCCTTACTTTTCTTTTGTGAGGTTTGCTCAAACCAGTTCTATGTCTAAAGTGTTTGGACACCCAAACCTTATCAGTCTTCACCAAGCAGGGTCTCCAGGAAGTCTGCTGAAGTTGGTGTCGATATGCCTCTGACTGCCTCCATCCAAATCCCACTCCCCTCTACAGCTGGTGGGTTAGCCTGACTGAGTAACCCCACAGCCACACCCTTTAAAGGCATCTCCTTCCTGTTGTACAATTTACTTATCTGGGCTAGCTATAAAAACCTCCTAGAGTCTCATGAACCATGCACAAAAGCTTTTTACCTCTATCGAAAAATATGAATGATGGAATGTCTTCTCTATTAAGTTTTAAATGCCCTTTAATTTGCAAGGCTTTTATGGGATCAGCAACAGCATTCATTTAGCAGCACGGGTAGAATCGGTTATATACAAATCAAGTCAATAATGTTTGTACTATCTATCCCTACATACGGAGGCTGAGGAATTTAAAGGAAATATTTTGGAATTGGACAATGTGTCATACCCTCTTCACAATAGTCCCATCCAGTGACAACCTGTGACCGCCTGAGACCACCCTTCTTCATCCAAGAAGGGCGGCCCACAGACCGACCTTCTTGGATGAAGGGCAGCCTGTGATCCAGCATCATTCTTCCAATGGATAAGTGCTGACAACCTAAACTTTTTAAACTCAGAGCTTGTTAGTTCCAATTCGACCACTGAAAACTGTAAATTTGAATAACATATTATCTGGAATGCCTAGGGTCATAGTGGCAGTGGGCAATCAGACATCACTGATCCACTGATAAAGTTCCTCAGTCATCTCGGTATGATCAGCAGATCATTGAGAACACCTAATTGTGGGTCCCCCAATCTTCAGGCTCAAGGGCTGAACCCTTTTTTACACAGAATCTCTTGCAACACTTGGGACCACAACACTCCCTACAATCTACTGTGCTTTTGAATGTTCTCTAATGGGCCCTCTATTTTGCCTCTTTTTTTTCTTTCAGCTCTCGGTGGAGGAGGACGCTTTTTCTGTGTCTCCCGCACCCCTCCCATATCTGCCCTGCTTCAGCTCTGTGTCTTGTCTTCTTTTTGGAGCCTCTTCTTGCATATCTTCCAAATTCTTAGTTATGGATTTGGTCAGCTGGTCTCTCAATGCAATTTATCAATTTTTCTCGAGGAGAAGACAGGGGTCGGGAGAGCCCATCTTGTCCGGACTGGACGTTTTTCTCTGGATACACAATGGACTCTTAGCAGAAGTGGAGGATTGTGTGTTTGTCGATAATGTCAGTCGAGGATGTGGAAAATATGTATATAATTGGATGTTTGATATCAGAATTTCTGCTTTTTGGAGTCAGCGGTTACCTGGCATATCGAGAAATTCGGAGAATGTCAGCAGCTGTTCTGGCCATTGTGAGGCTGCCTGGCATGTGTGATGGGATCTTCAGGGCGATCAACACTCAGACTGAGATGTTACGTGAGCTGAATCGCAGACTGGATGTGATCCTTACACAGGATCGCAGGCAGGTTGCGGTTCCTGGACTCAGGGGTGAAGTGGGATAAATCTTGGAGAAAGTTGTTCGCTCGGATCTGGCGAAAGACCAGGAATTTGGCTGTTTGGATTCGCCTTTGAGAAGCACCAGCAAGACTCTCAAGGCTGACGGAAAATTAAGAGTCAGCCTAACCCAAATAATTATTGTTTTTCTGAATCTGGCTCCCTGCACGGCATTGATGGCTGGCTATCTTCAACCTCTCCTGGAAGTTATGTAAACATGACACTGCTCCCTCTGCCCCCTTCCTTCCCTGAGGACATCTGTGGACCTGCTCAGAACTTTGTGGCCGGTTGATTAACTTTCCATTGTACCATCAAGGACAATGGCCTCTGTGACAGTGCTTCATGGACCGACTTGCACACACTCACTTGCACACACACACACATGCTCAAGATAAACATATGCACCCCCTCACACCACCTTCACCGTTCCCGGCAAGTTTTGTCAACTTGTTGCTTCTTTGTGCTGAGATATTTTGCAATCTCAAACTGTATCCTGCTAAGGATAAAGTGTGAAATATGATTTTTTTCCCCTCTACTTACCTAATGTGGCCTCTTTTCTCATCTAGCAAGGGCAGCGCCTGTGAGTGAGCAGCAAAGCCTTGGTGACCCATCCCCCCCTCCCTGTCTTGTGTCATGATGTATGTTTGGATGGGTTGTACTGGAATTCTAATTTCCCCTCAGGGATCAATAAAGTATCTTTGAATTGAATTTGGTACATTTCAGGGGATGTACAAGTATCATTCCTTCCTAGTTATGTAATTATCTGTATGGCCGTCATACCCCCAACTATACCCATTCATCATCACACAATTCAACTTTCACAGCCAAAGACCATTATGCTCTCATTGTCTCCTAATTCAATATTCAGGACTAATAAGCAGGTACTATGATGTTTTTATACATGACCCATAACCCATTTCAGTCAAAGTACTTTTGCTAAATTCTGTTCTGTACAACATACTTACCTAATTTTCCACTACACTCCCGTTTTTGTTGTCTGAAGAGCTAAAGCCCTCTCTCCTACTCCATATCTCTGAGAGGTTTGCTCAAACCAGCTCTCCATCTAACAGGTCTGGACCTTCCTGATGACTAATACCCTGAACAGGATTAGTGAAAAATCTATTTAAGCTGGTATCTGGAAGGTCACACCTAGCCTCTGACAGCCTACATCCAGAAATTGCACATTTTCAACTGGTGAATTGGCGTGACTGAGTAGCCCTGCAATCAGCCAAATCACAACAGTCACATTTGTTAACAGCTGCTCACTTCCCTAATTTTACAACTTGCACTTGGTAACTGGGCTAGGTTCGTTTTAGTGAATCGAATTGTGTCCCAACAATGTTGTTTCAACAAGTTCGGGCTTATGGTAACCTTTAAAAACCTCCTGTAATTATTTTTGAAACATGCATAAAGACATTTTTCTACCATGGAGGATCTAAATTATAAGGTGACGCAAATAACTGACTATCCGGAAATCCTCTGTCTCTGGTCTTGCTTGAAGAAATCTGCAAGGAGACAAAACAGTACCTCTATTTTGCCCTTTTTACAGAACAGATTCTGGACTCATTGGCCAGTTCATTTTGCCATGCTTATTTTGTTGGTCACTTGCATAAAAGCTGATATTTTTTCCCCATTAGTCTGCAACATCGACATCGCTCGGGTTTAAATGACTATGCTACTTAAGAATCACTCATATTTGACACTAATGGCGTACATTACCGCTCACTGGCAAGCATTTGTTTTAACCTGATTTTCTTAATTTCTTGATCTTTATGTGGTTTATATTTAAATGTTCTACAGCAATTTAATAAGCAGACAAAAGATAATCATCAAACAGAATTTATTCATACAGCAAAGTGGGAAAAAAAAGTTTAATCAGCTTGAACGTTTCATACAATATAATAGCTTTCCCATTAAGTTTCTCAAACAAAAACTTAAAGTACAATAAAAAAATAGAATACTTTGTGGTACAAAAGTAAAAAAAGAAACATGCAAATATTGCAAAGCACTTAACCAATGTACATATGCAATATAAATACACAGTATATAAATGTAACAGTCAGTCTGAAAGTTTGAGCTTTTTAAAGAGATGAGGAAGCAGAAATGAGGTTAGTGAATCTCTTTCACAGGGATGTAAAGTCTATCACTGACGTTAATCTACTCCCTGAATATACAGTACAAACACATTGTCATTAACAATGTTAACATACAGGAGTCAAATGAAGAAAAGATCATTCATCCATTGACTTCCGAGTCTTCTCTTTGTATTTCTTCTGATACTCTTGGAAAAGGCCGACATTCTTGGAGACACATAGAGGCTCATATTGCTTTGCTTGACTTGGATACCAAGTACCTGCTGTGAATTACATACACACTGATTGGTATTAGCACGGAAGATGTCAAATATAATTTACATAAAAAAAACAATACAGTAGCCTAATGTTGAGTTTACCTTTTGTCTTTGTTAAAGCTTTCTTAGGGAACTGAGCTTTTTCTTCTACTGGTTCCAACTTATCTGAAAAAAAAAAAACTGCATTTAAATACATTATTTGAATTACACACAAAACAAAATCCTTTGGGGTAGAATTCACTGTGCTAAAAGTGTTTTCCCCATAACGCCACGAAACAGCTTGTCATCTATTGACTTTCTATTTTTGGAGGCATCATTAACAGACACTGGTACAGTTTTTGGCACCACTTCATTCATAAGCAAGCTAAGCTGGTGCCACAAGGTGATACACACGTGGACAAAATTGTTGGTACCCCTTGGTTAATGAAAGAAAAACCCACAATGGTCACAGAAATAACTTGAATCTGACAAAGGTAATAATGAATAAAAATTCTCTGAAAATGAAGAAATGAAAATCCGACATTGCTTTTCAAACATGTTTCAACCGAATTATTAAAAAAAATAAACTCATGAAACAGGCCTGGACAAAAATGATGGTACCCTTAATATTTGGTTGCACCACCTTTTGAGGCAATCACTGCAATCAAACGATTCCTATAACAATCAATGAGACTTCTGCACCTTTCAGAAGGTATTTGGTCCACTCCTCATGAGCAAACTGCTCCAGTTGTCTCAGGTTTGAAGGGTGCCTTTTCCAGACGGCATGTTTCAGCTCCTCCCAAAGATGCTCAATAGGATTTAGGTCAGGGGTCATAGAAAGCCAATTAAGAATAGTCCAATGTTTTCCTCTTACCCATGCTTGGTTATTTTTAGCTGTGTGTTTTGGGTCATTATCCTGTTTCAAGACCCATGACTTGCGACTGAGACGAAGCTTTCTGACACTGGGGAGCAACACATTTTTCTCTAGAATCCCTTGATAGTCTTGAGATTTCATTATACCCTGCACAGATTCAAGACACCCTGTGGCAGATGCAGCAAAGCAGCCCCAGAACATAACAGAACCTCCTCCATGTTTCACAGTAGGGACAGTGTTCTTTCCTTCATATGCTTCATTTTTCTGTCTGCGAACATAGAGCTGATGTGCCTTGCCAAAAAGTTCAATATTTGTCTCATCTGTCCATAGGACTTTCTCCCAGACGCTTTGTGGCTTGTCAACATGTAGTTTGAGAAATTCCAATCTGGCTTTTTTATGATTCATTTTCAACAATGGTGATCTCCTTGGTCGTCTCCCATTAAGTCCAATTTGCCTCAAACAACGTCGGATGGTGCGATCTGACACTGATGTTCCTTGAGCTTGAAGTTCACCTTTAATCTCTTCAGAGGTTTTTCTGGGCTCTTTTGTTACCGTTCATAATATCCATCTCTTTGTTTTGTTATGGATCTTAAATTTCTGAATAATATATGCAACTGTAGTCTCAGGAACACGAAGCTGCTTGGAGATGGTCTTATAATCTTGACCTTTAACATGCTTGTCTATAATTTTCTTTTTAATCTCCAGAGACAACTCTTTCCTTCACTTCCTCTGGTCCACGTTGAGTGTGGTTCACACCATGTCACCAGACAGCACAGTGACTACCTGTAGCCCAATATATAGGCCCCCTGAATTATTATAAGAATGTAGACACCTGTGATGCTAATTAATGGACACACCTTGATTTAACATGTCCCTTTGGTCACATTATTTTCAGGGGTACCATCACGTTTGTCCAGGCCTGTTTTAAGAGTTTATTTTTTTAAATTCTGTTGAAGCATGTTTGAAAAGCAATGTCTGACTTTCATTTGTTCATTTTTCATAGAATTTTTATTCATTATTACCTTTGTCAGATTCAAGTTATTTCTGTGACCATTTTGGGTTTTCTTTCATTAACCGAGGGGTACCAACAATTTTGTCCGCGTGTGTATGTGCTTGTTCTGGACGGGCTATAACTGCAGAGTGAGTGACTCGATGCAATCAGCTAGATTTCTTTAAACATAAAAACGTTTTACCAATAAAAATAACAAACCTTGACTGCAATTTTTAATAACTAGGATCAAACTGGAATTTATGTAACAGACTTTGAATCTGTTTTATGAACCTATTAATTATTTTATTTATTATTTAATTTAAAAACCTGGTAATTTATATAGTTGATGACATGTCATGCTGGGCTTAAGATTGGTCATGATAATGATGGAAAAAAGAAGATTGAGGAAAATGTTGAGTAATTTTAATTATTAAAAATTTAATTGGGCCTACTCAAAATTTAAATAAAGATTTTTATTTTAATTAGGCCCAACCACCGAAAGCGCTGTGAAGGCCTATTGTACTCGCAGGATTCAATTTTTTATAACATTTTTTTGCAGCTTTAAGTGGTTCTAGGGTTCCCAAACATAAATGAAAACTCACCTAGCTTTACGCAAACCTGTCCCCCAATGAAACTTCATTAGAATAAAAAAGGGGTGTGACCAAACAGCTCTAAAGCACACCCTAAACTAAGAAGGCCAACTGGTTTAACGTAGATATTTGAAGTTAGTACACAGAACACTCCAAATTCCAAATTTTGGGCATTTCATACATGTTGAACTTTGACTGACTTCTATAGGTTTTGAGCCATCGGCTTCAAATTTGGTCAGAATCGCCTTAAGGCATAGGGGATTAAAAGTTATCACAATCGTGAGTTTTTAAGCATGGTGTAGGAGGCGTGGCTAGGCCTCGAACTTTGCATACTTGCCAAAAAGTTATAATTTTCACATAGGAAGGCAGAGCTATACCAAATTTGGTATGATTGATCCACATTGGGTTCTTGACAGTACCATGTGGTCATATGCTGACAAGTCACCTTTTTTGATTGGAAAGGTCCCTTTCTGACCCTTTTGATCAATTGAAAATTGTTTTAGAAGTGTCTCACTTGGTTTGGAACACAGACACTTTTCAATGGAGGGTGTGATCATGGCGGTGCGGCGAAGTGCAACGTCATGCATCCAACCAAATTCAATATGATTGATCCTAGTTAGGCTCCCAAAATATATTCAGTGAAATATACGGTATGCATGGCCCAATTACTCCACAGCGCCCCCAATAAGATTTAAAAGTAAATAAATCAGCCCCAGATCATGCTTTATTGAGGAGTATGAAATTTCGTTACAAGTAATTTCTCTGGTGCTCCAAATAAAGTCTCTGGTCCAAACACCACAAGAAGTTGGCCATTTTGGATCAAAGCCAACATTTTCTCTTGTTCACACACGCTGTATCTGAGTGAACACCTTCTACAGCTTTCGAGTTACTGACTTCAAAACGACTCGGTGAACTCTGAAGGCATTGGTCATCAAAAGCATATTGCTGCATCAAACTACAACACTACAGGAAGTCTTTGTGAATCCTTCGCCACCAAACAGAAACTGACTGCAGCTTCCATCAGCAAGGTCGAATTTTTGCCATCTAAGTTAGCTTTTGAGTAAAAGTGGCTGGATGTTTGTGGGCCTGTTTACTAGGTAAATAATAGCAGAACACTTTGGTAACATTTTTCATTATAAGAAATATTGTCAACGAATACCTTGCCATAAGGACTTTTTAAATAATGTGTCTCCATCTGCATCAAAAAGGCCTTATTAAATTACATCTGGGGTCACAAAAAGTCATTCCAAGGGCCTTAATGGCTCCCAGGTCTTGCTTTGAATACCCTGGATTTTCTCTGAGCTGCTCTAAACACGCAGTGGAATTGTGTACACGTTTCAAAATAAATGTCCTGGATTTGTTCTATTTTTATAAATACCAACATAGTTAAAAAATATTTTTAAAACAAATATTAGGGCTAGTTGTTTTATAATTGGACTTCAGCTTGAATCCATTGTTAGCTCTGGTGTTTCTCATTTATGTCTGGACATAACTACACTGGCCCTTGACTACCAACAGGTAAAAAAAACATAGCGAACTGAAAAACCGTTCTTCAGACTTTATTTACCTGAAACTGGTTCAGATGCCTCCTTCATTCCAGCAGACCCTTCCGTGAAGTCGAAGGTATTGGGCAGGAGACTGAACTTCAAGACAATACCGCCTTGGACCGGCTTCCCGTCACTGGTTTCATTTTGAGTCTCACTTCCCTGCTGATGTTCAGGCAATGTGACGCTGTAACTCCTCTTTATCTTTTCATGTCGACGCCGTTCAGTGAGAGCCCTCCTCTTTTTGAGACTCAAAATGTATTTTCTAGTTCTATCAGAGAGTTTCAGTTCAGGAGAAATTGTCTGCTTCTCCTGTGTGTTCCCAAAAGATAAAGAAGCAGGTATACTGGTGTGTCTTCTCAGTTTGTTTTTGTGCCGAAAAGCAACTGTTGGAACGCTTCTCCTCCATTTATCATAGATCAACTGTTTTACAGAGTAGTCCTTTGTGGCAGCTGTAGTGGTGTCCCTTCCTAAAGAGTCCAATTTAACAGACAGAACTCCAGGAGGTCTGTGTTTTTCATAAGATGGACTTGTTTGAGAAGAAACCAGGAACGTTTTTTCAGACTGAGCACTCGCCTCTTGTTGCCCTGCTCCAAACAATACTAATTCTGCAATTTTCGCTTCAGAGGCTGAATGTTGAGCTTCAGAGGTGTGATCTGGTTCTGAGGCAACTGAGAAGTTGCTTTTTTTAGGTTTCTTTAGGGATGGAAAATAAAGGTCAAGACTGCTTTGTCTCTTTTCCTTTTTTACATGTCTTTCATTATTAACATGGAGGCTTAAAGATGTCTGGTTGTTGGCGTCAGTGACTTGAGTTTGGGTTTTCTTTTCTGAAGAGGACTTATCCTTGGTTACACGAGTTTGATTACAGTTTTCTTTCTGGTTGGGCAATGGAAACAGTTCTTTCCTTTCCATTGTGTTAGAAGGATTAAAATTGGTTACCGGAGTACAACACACTGAATCACTTGACTGTACAGCTCCTGCTGATAGCAGCTCTTCTTGTACACGCTCCTCCTCAGATTCTCCCCTCTTGAAGACATGATTGTGCATCTCTTTGGGAATGGTAAGGTCATCCGAAAGATCTCCATCCATATGGTCGGTTACACTTTCACCATTTGACTGGCTGCAGGCACTTATCTGAAAAATGGGTTCTGGCTCTTCATCAAAAAACGAAAGAAGTTGGTTGTCGCCATCATCAGTCAAATCAATAATTTGACAAAGGTTACTGGAAAGTTCAAAGCCACTCTGAGCACTTTGACAATTAACATCCTGGCCAGATGACAGTTGGTCAGGGTCAGGTTTAAGTGTCTTGATAGTGCCTTTGTTTGCATTTTGTTTGTCTCTGCATTGGCAGTGGGAGGGGGGTTTGCCCAATCTTAAATTCATTTCTACAAACCTTGCAAGGCAGCAAATCTCTTCCAGCTGATTGTTTAAAGAATCATTCCCTTTGGGCTCATTTATAGTAGGATCCATATGTTCAGATTCCTCTCTCTGCCCAGAGCCAATGACAGCAGTCTCTTTCAGACAATTAGAGCTTTGTTGCTTCTTTTTCTGTATTTGTTCAAAGATGACTTTGGCTTCCTCTGGAGGCAAAACTTCTATTTTAAATGAGTAGCTTGATTCCAAGGAACTTTTCCCTGATGACTCCAGTGTGGAAGCAGGTGGGTCCCGGGGAATGTCACTTTCTTCAATCATTTCGACTGATTCAGACTCTGCTGGAGATGAGACTTTGTTCACTGTCTCATTGAAAGCTTGTTCCGGAATGTTCCCCGAAGTCTGGAAGTCATGTCCCTGGCTTTCGGTTTCGTCCACATAAAAATGCCGCTTCAAAGTCCAAGGGAAGCCAAACTCTTTATCTATATCATCAAGCAGATCGTTGACATTCAACCAAAGAGATCTGTAAGGAGGTTCTGAGTACACTTCATCATCTTTGAGGATGTTGTATCGTTTGAGTTGGTCCTTAAAGTCAGGGTTAACTTGTGTCAGTATAACTGTGTTCCTTTTGATGTGTGTGTCACAGAAGTTTTCTACATCAGAAAGCTTATCCAATTGAAAGCTCTCATAGTTCTTAAAAAATAATGCAATGTCTTTATTCCACAGCTTTGACAGTATTTTGACAAAAGTTGAATGATCTGGAGTGTCCTTTGGCTTGGGTTGAGCTTTATCTGTCTCCAATATTAATTTGTTCAGAGCCTCAGCGGTCCAAGATTTTGTTGGGATGAGAGAAAGCTCATGAACTGGTGGTGAATAAGGTACTGTCCCTTCAGTTTGTTTTCCAGAACCACTTGGACTTGCTGAGACATCTGATACCTTATGAACAACAGATTCATGATTATCCCACTGTGATGTTTGAGCCAAGCTTTCAGGCTCCGAGTCAGAAACAGTTAAAACAGCTCGATCATCACATGCTGCTTTGTTCAGAGTCACTCGATTCCAATTAGATTCCTCTCTTACACATGTAGTCTCACTGATTGTAGCTTCATTGGGTGAAATGCACATTTTGTCTGCACCATCTACAGATTTGCAAGGTTCAGCGCTGGCAGGGGACTGACACGCCTCCTGCGACAATGGGGGCACAACTGCAACAGCTCTTATGCTGGTGTGACTAGACATGGAAGCACACATGTCATTTTGTTTGAATGGCGAGGGCATTCCATTATTATTTGAATGGCTTACTACAAAGGCTTCAGGCTCGTTGCTCTCCAATAACATTGTCTTGCATCCTTGCGCCACATTACTCATGGATTCAACTGGGCATCTGTTTGACACAGTTTCATTAATAGGAACCACTTGGCCCCTTCCACCGTGGTTCCCTGCTGTTGTGACGCTCAAGGCATTTGGTGGCAGGTTTTGTTGAAATGGTGCATTTACAGTGTGCTGTGCTCTTGACATAACAGTCTGAGGCAAAGGTTGTCCAGAACAGAGAGGGAAAGACTGGCTAGCAGTCAAGCTGTAACTTTCAGAGCGAGCCAAGTTTGCAGTTTGAATATTTTGACTAGACATTCTGGACATACGGACGTAATGTTGGGTCGTGTTGGGGCTGCCAGTGTAAGACGTACTTATACTGTTTGCATGCACATTTTGCCTGAGCATTTGTTGAGGTGCAGCATCATAGTTTAAAGGACGGCCATTTGTATTCATCTGAAAACTGTTCTTTTCGTACTGATTCCATGAATTTATGCTCCTGAAACCTCCACAGTTGTTATATGAAGGATTGCACTGAGCTGAAGTTTGCCAATTTATCTGACCTGTGGTAGAACCATTTATAGCCTGTGCATTTGCAGATGTGCATTGAGTAGAAACACTGTTGTTCCTAAATGACTGAGAGGTCGCCATTTCATAGCTTGGTGGGTAGTTTTGAGAGTAACCGCCCTGGGAGAAACTTTGTCTGTGAATCTGGTTAGGAGCTATCTGAGTTTGACTATTATGAACGGCTGCAGATGGTGCTGTGTTGGCATTGAACACCTGCTCATAAGGAAGTGAGGGAGCAGGGTTGTATGATGAAATGGTTCTGGTCATATCTCCGTTTACAGCAGGATGCATGGCCCTGCTCTGTTGAATATTTGAATAAGTATCCTTAGTCCCGTTTGTCTGCACCTCATTAAAGGAAACCGGCTGTTTGCAAAACACTGATGTGTTTTGTTGGACGTAGGGAGGATTTGTGACAACAGTACCATGTAGACTCTGGGTTGCCAAATACTGATGAGAATTTTGCATTGGGGCTGTCTGAGATACACAAGTGGTTGGCACAGGAACATTTTCATTTTGCAATTTGTTTAATTTGTACTGTGACTGGCCAAGAAGCATTCTGAGGAAGTAATAATCCTTAAAATGTGAAGCCTTTTTGGTTTGAGCTGCCTGATGTGAAGTATCAGAGCTCTGCCAGTTTGCAATCTGTCTACTAGGGTTTGCTCCATTCTGCGAGGCAAAATTAGCACTCGGTGACAGTTTGACTCCTGTGTTCCCCGCCATGTACTGTTGCATGCTGTTTGCAGACCAAGCTCCTGATGCACCTGGGGATAGATTAGTAGCAGCTTGTAAGGCTTGGGGGGGTGGTCCAGCCTGACGAGTCGGTGCCTTCATAAGTGCAAATGAATGCATTTTTGTATTTTCTTACGCTTCTTGGAAGGTAGATAATACAATGCTCCTGAAATGAGACAAAATGGACAAATGTCAAATACACACCCATAACTGTTGCAGATATATGAATCTGCCATTTCCCCCTTTGATTGACTCCAACTAGTGATTAGAAAACCAAACTTGGAATAAATAATAAACCATTTCTTCTCTAGAGAATACATGATTCCGGACCATTTTCAGTCTAACACAAACAACTGCATGTTCTTAAATTTATTTAATTAAAAGAAAAACATCTGATGAAAGGTTGAACACTGCTGTGATCAATTAATAGAAAACTTCATGCAATAATTTATTTTTCTGTTTGATTTGTGCAAAAAAAAAAAAAAAAACATCTCTTATGAAACCCACAGAAACATTTTCTCTCCTTTTGGGTTTGACAGGCCATGGAATAAACAAATAATTATACTCTGAACGGGTCAAAATCAGAACCAGCAAGTCAGACCTCAAAGAAACCAAAAAAAAAACACGTATCAGCCAGGAAAAGCATAATGGGCGCATTTCCAGTTTTACCGTATAAACTTTTTGATTAATCATACAAAAGAGGCTAATCAAATTCTGGATCTCCACCTCCCTAAACAAACCCAACTAATATTTATTCCTACCCCATAGCTGAGGCCTGTAACAACTTGTCGTGACATCAGATTGCAGATATTCCTGAATAACTGATGACTGGCAGCTGCTGTAAAATTCTTCAAAGTTATCAGGTACTCAATCTGGCCCTACTCGACTCCACTCGGCTCGATTTGCGTTTCCATTACAGGACCAAAGTGGCCAAAGCAGGTCATGTAATTCTACCATTTACAGATCATAAACCATGCCTGAAGGCTGACAGAAAAGAAAAAGGACAAATCACCTTTCTGAATTACATGCAGGCAGAGCGCTGTATTTAATAACATCCTAAATCAGCAGATCACACATAAAATCAGCTGTTCAGAGGCACAAACAATTTCCCCCAAAACAAAACCACCATGACACAACGTGTTTGGTTTGGAAATTTATTTATGGTCCTTTAACAAACCAGCGTCTGGAGGAGGAGGGAGCAGGGAGAGAGTAGTTGCCTGTAATCAGACTGCCTGCATCGGACCAAACAGGAAGACGAGTCCGCTGAATGTGCGGAGCACGAATATGCAATATCCAATTTAAAACTAACTTCAAAGGTCAAAAGTCCACGGTTTTGCGCTTTTAAGTCCTTGTCCTCGTTATTGTTATGGATAAGACAAAAGCTTCCTCATAAAGCCCAAAATTGTAACTTCTTCAGACAAACTTTGGAGCTTCACCATCCAGACGGCAGTGTCTCTCCTCTCTGCTTCTCCTCCCACACCCCCCCTCACATCAGAACCCCTGAGCCTTATTTTATAAGTTCTGGCTGGGCTGTGGTCCAGATAATTATCCTAGTGGATAATTTTAGACATAAAAAACAGAAATAAGACATTTTTGAATATACACTAATACAAACGTTTTTAGTATTTAGTTTATGTTTTATTTGTTATCATTTCACGCATATTACTTTAATGTGACAATGTGACACAGTAACGTTAATAGCAGCACAGCGCACTACACTCATGGCTGGAGGTGAGGCTTCAGCCACCATAGCTTTAGCCATTGGGGGGTCAGTGGAAACACAACAGTCACCGTACCGAGTAGAGCAAAATCGAGTGTTGCAGAGCCGCGACGACTAAAACGAGCTGCTCTGCATGCTCTGTCCCACAACATGCCGGTAGCAGCTTTGCTCATCAACATACAGCTTATCATGTACAATTTCAGAACAACGGACAACTTTGCTGCCAGCTACAGTGGCTTGTACTACTACTGAAATGTGCTATATAACTAAACTTGCCTAATTCTCACATTCCTGCTGTTGGAGTGTGTCCTTCTAAACTCGTTTATTTGGTCAAAGCATCTTAATTCTGCGCGAGAAGAACTAAACTTAAATGTCTAAGAAAACAAAACACGGACTAGAAGTTGAAGTTGATTCTGCCGGCCGGGGAGAGTGCTGTCTCTGTGTAGTCAGGAACACTTCTACTTTTTTTCTCCCCTGCACCGTTCTTTTATTGAACACACACATTCTACAGGGAGTATACATTTTACATTTGTTGTGCAGCGCCATATCAGTTTCTCACACATTCTTTTGCTGATGGTCAGTTTCTCACACATCTTCAGGAATCTTCAGGGAGAGGAGTACCATGCCTCCCCAATACACTGCCAGCTTCTCACGATACAGACAGAAAACACCTGCAAGCTTTAACCTTGAATAATAAACACTCATTGTGTGACCACACTAGAAGCTACTGTTTAAGGATTTTTCTAACTCTCAAAAGCATAACTAAAAACTCCTAATAATAATCAATTTATAAGCAGCAAATCCCAAATATATCTTAGTTTTAGCTACTAATGATAAGGCATTTATATTTCCACACTGCTTAGAGAACACCAAGATAACCCTTAGGTCTTTGCAGTCTAAATTGCACAGGCACAAATGTCACACGGGCATTTTCCTATTTTCTGCATTAAAGCATAACGTCTACCGAATATTATTTCATGTTCTTAGAAGATACACAGGGGAGGGCCTGAACATCTGATAAGGAACAATGACAGCTTTATGTGCGCAGGACCAGACTAAACACCAGTGATGGGTGAGACAGCTCCTAAACCTGGATACACACAAATACAGGTCCTTCTCAAAATATTAGCATATTGTGATAAAGTTCATTATTTTCCATGTCATGATGAAAATGTAACATTCATATATTTTAGATTAATTGCACACTAACTGAAATATTTCAGGTATTTTATTGTCTTAATACGGATGATTTTGGTATACAGCTCATGAAAACCCAAAATTCCTATCTCACAAAATTAGCATATCATTAAAAGGGTCTCTAAACGAGCTATGAACCTAATCATCTGAATCAACGAGTTAACTCTAAACACCTGCAAAAGATTCCTGAGGCCTTTAAAACTCCCAGCCTGGTTCATCACTCAAAACCCCAATCATGGGTAAGACTGCCGACCTGACTGCTGTCCAGAAGGCCACTATTGACACCCTCAAGCAAGAGGGTAAGACACAGAAAGGAATTTCTGAACGAATAGGCTGTTGCCAGAGTGCTGTATCAAGGCACCTCAGTGGGAAGTCTGTGGGAAGGAAAAAGTGTGGCAGAAAACGCTGCACAACGAGAAGAGGTGACCGGACCCTGAGGAAGATTTTGGAGAAGGGCCGATTCCAGACCTTGGGGGACCTGTGGAAGCAGTGGACTGAGTCTGGAGTAGAAACATCCAGAGCCACTGTGCACAGGCGTGTGCAGGAAATGGGCTACAGGTGCCGCATTCCCCAGGTCAAGCCACTTTTGAACCAGAAACAGCGGCAGAAGCGCCTGACCTGGGCTACAGAGAAGCAGCACTAGACTGTTGCTCAGTGGTCCAAAGTACTTTTTTCGGGTGAAAGCAAATTCTGCATGTCATTCGGAAATCAAGGTGCCAGAGTCTGGAGGAAGACTGGGGAGAAGGAAATGCCAAAATTCAAGAAGTCCAGTGTCAAGTACCCACAGTCAGTGATGGTCTGGGGTGCCGTGTCAGCTGCTGGTGTTGGTCCACTGTGTTTTATCAAGGGCAGGGTCAATGCAGCTAGTTATCAGGAGATTTTGGAGCACTTCATGCTTCCATCTGCTGAAAAGATTTATGGAGATGAAGATTTCATTTTTCAGCATGACCTGGCACCTGCTCACAGTGCCAAAACCACTGGTAAATGGTTTACTGACCATGGTATCACTGTGCTCAATTGGCCTGCCAACTCTCCTGACCTGAACCCCATAGAGAATCTGTGGGATATTGTGAAGAGAACGTTGAGAGACTCAAGACCCAACAATCTGGATGAGCTAAAGGCCGCTATTGAAGCATCCTGGGCCTCCATAAGACCTCAGCAGTGCCACAGGCTGATTGCCTCCATGCCACGCCGCATTGAAGCAGTCACTTCTGCAAAAGGATTCCCGACCAAGTATTGAGTGCATAACTGTACATGATTATTTGAAGGTTGACGTTTTTTGTATTAAAAACACTTTTCTTTTTTTGGTCGGATGAAATATGCTAATTTTGTGAGATAGGAATTTTGGGTTTTCATGAGCTGTATGCCAAAATCATCCGTATTAAGACAATAAAAGACCTGAAATATTTCAGTTAGTGTGCAATGAATCTAAAATATATGAATGTTAAATTTTCATCATTACATTATGGAAAATAATGAACTTTATCACAATATGCTAATATTTTGAGAAGGACCTGTACTTTAGTCATCAGATAGACACATTTGCAATATGAGATTGTGTACTGCTAAATTGAGGCATCCTTTCTCGTTCGTGGAGCTGACACCTACAAGTGTCACTGATTCCAGCAGAGCAAAAAGGTCATTTGTATGCATACATCTATTGTTATTATACTCTTTTCTGATTTATTCAATATGGCTTGCATTTAATCAAACTTAGTGCGCTTATTTTAATCTAAGTGGAGTCTTCTTTCCGGATTAGCTTAACTTGCTGTTAAGGAAAGAGCCACGGTAAATTTTTCTTAATAGTACCTCAGACAATTGGATATATTATCCTCCGTCTAAAATGCACGTTTTTCCTTCATTGAACTATTATTGCATCGCCACATGCAGATTATTGCACTGCTCAAGCCATATCTGTTAATACAATATTTGATTTCTGCCTGTTCTGTTATTGTGAGCTCTTAGTACATGGTTATTTTTTAAGTGGATACAAATCACTTTGTGTGCCTTATTTTATGAAATGTGCATTGAGGAATGTGCTACTGGATACCTTGAATTTCCCTGTGGGATTAATAAATGATAGTGGAAAACTAAATAGGCCATCCTGTTTAGTATCACTAAAAGTCGGGTCAGCACTTGCAGAACTGGGCTAGCGTTGGATATCATCGGGATATTGTCTGTTTTTCCTATGCAGGTCCTAAAGCTTGTTGCCCATGAAATGTCCCGTTCAGACCAGCTCTGCTTTTGCCAGGTCAGCATGCCACAGTTAGAGAAGCCTGGAATACAAGGGCTTTCTCTGATATGGCGGTTTTGTTTACCAGGAGAAGTATGTCTCTATGTCAAGCTGGCCCCCTTTAGATATCTGATGCGCAAGGACTGTTTAATCTCCTTGTCTCCTGTGTGCTGTGAATTACATTTTCAGCCTGTGAACCAGCTATAAAAGGTCAGTAACTCTCCGTCTAGAGCAGAGCGGCCAGACCAAGACACTGGCTTAATTGTATTTTCTGCCTGTTCTCAATTCTTGCGAGAAATAATTAAAGTGTCACTTTGACTCACTTTCACTGATGTCTTTTGTTAACTGAATGTATTGAGGTGCATTTTTGTTTTTCAATTTACATAAACTACCTACCTAACTCTTTCAACAACAGTGTGTATAATTTAAAGTCTTCCTCAGCTGCTGAGAATTGAAGCTATACTATAACCCATTATTCTGTCACAGTGACTACACAGAATCCAGGGAAAGATGCAACTGTAACAGGTTTCGTTCAACTGGTTAAACTAATGTAACTGATCAAAATAGAAGCTTTAATTGTGAAAGTGAAATATAAATCACTTCAAAATCAGAGGAAGCTTGTAACATTCAGATGTTTAAAAGAAATTTAAAAGAAATAATCCAACATTAGCACTCTTTCTCTGCAACACACAATGCAAGCAGTCAGTCAGTCATTTTCTACCGCTTATTCCATAGTGGGTCACAGGGGAGCTGGTGCCTATCTCCAGCAGTCTATGGGCGAGAGGCGGGGTACACCCTGGACAGGTCGCCAGTCCATCACAGGGCTAATGCAAGCATTACTGGTAAAATAAGAATTGCTACCTCTCTTTTTGTGAGGGAAAATTCCACCCTGGTAATTTAGTTTTAATCTGTGAAAAAGGGGGGAGGGGGCATTACTGGCCCCAGAAAACACTCCGGCTTCCTGAAGAGCAGAGGAAACTAACCCTGGTCATCAGGGTCCCCTAACCTGCATGTTTTAAATGTGTCCCAAATGATTGCATTGTCTCCTCAGCATGCCACAAAGTGCTGCAGAAGCCTGTTAATCACCAAATCATCAAGGCCAGGTGTGTGGCAGGTGTGTGAAGCTTGTTTTTGGAAGAATTGGTTTTATCTTAGTTTAACTGATTTACAACAAGTAGAACTAGAATTATGGAAGCAAATCATTACCATATTTCAAATGAAAAAGCATTTCTGAAAATGCTTTTTCATTTTAAGAATGTGGCTGCATTGTTTGACCCATAAATAAAATTAGTAATCAATTATCCTATTTGCATTTGCATTTTCTTCTTCAAGACTACTCATTCCTTCACTAAATTAAAATGAAAATGAAAAAGACATTTGAGATTTATTTTTCAAAATATGCCACAGCAAATAGATACCAAAATTAAATTTGAAATGCAAAATTTGAAAATGAAAACGCATTTGCTGAAATGCTTTTTCATTTTAAGAATGTGGCTGCATTATTTGACCCATAAATAAAATTAGTAATAAATCATCCTATTTGCATTTTCTTCTTCACAACTGCACATTTTATGCCATAATCAAAAAGAAAACAAAGCAGACATTGCTTTTTCGTTTTCGTGGTCTGCCCAGAACTCCAAAATGAAAAAGCATTCCGAGCGGCGGGCGCAGCAGAGTGACGTCAGCAGCCGCTCTTCCTCAGCTCCCTGCTGACCGAGCTACCCAGCTTATTCGGTATGGGGCGCTGTGCACGTCTGCATTGGCTGTGGCAGTTCCGCCACAGCCTGCCACCGAAGCTGCCACTGGAACTGCCACAGCCTGCCGCAGGGTGGCAGGGGATTCCGCGAGGATGCCAGAAGGTGCCAGACCGGCCGTAAAAGCTTGCCAATGCGGTTGCCGCTATTTTTGTGGAAGCTGATGCTGATTATAGGCAAATGGGTTGTCATTATTGTTAATAGTGTCTGTGGAGCTGCCACCGGAAGTGATGCCAATGCTGATTATCGGCGGACGGGGTGTCATTGTTGTTATAGCCTGTTACCTTTAAATAATGATTTCATTATTGATTATTATTTAATAAACAGCTTTAGACCCATAACATAAGGTGATTGTATTTACTTGACATGGAAAATAAATAGCACTATGTGTATGTGTGACGTGTTGAAAGGATGACGAAGATTTATTGCACAAACAGCCGGTTTATTATAGAGCATGAGCGCCTATTCTGAATTGTCACTCACAGAAAATTATAAATAAATGCTTAAAAACACGCTGGATGTCCCAGGCCATAAGCCTGAATTGTCACTCACAAAACATTATAAATAAACGCTTAAAAACACGCTGGATGTCCCAGGCCATAAGGTTGCCACGAGAATGCCTGCCACCGGAACTGCCAGTTCTGCCACCACTGCCACAAATTGAGCTCGGCCCTGCTGCAATTCAGTCAATTTCTCGGCACGTTTGCAATGTAATGCAATGCAGACGTGCACAGCGCCCCCTACCGAACAAGATGGGTAGCTTGGTCAGCAGGGAGCTGAGGAAGAGCGGCTGCTGACGTCACTCTGCTGCGCCCGCCGCTCGGAATGCTTTTTTGTTTTCGAGTTCTGGGCAGTACTTTGCGGGCAGACCACGAAAACGAAAAAGCAATGTCTGCTTTGTTTTCTTTTTGATTATGGCATAAAATGTGCAGTCGTGAAGAAGAAAATGCAAATAGGATGATTGATTACTAATTTTATTTATGGGTCAAACAATGCAGCCACATTCTTAAAATGAAAAAGCATTTCTGGAAATGCTTTTTCATTTTCAAATTTTACATTTCAAATTGAATTTTGGTATCTATTTGCTGGGGTACATTTTGAAAAATAAATCTCAAATGTCTTTCATTTTAATTAAGTGAAAGAATGAGCAGTCTTCAAGAAGAAAATTAAAATGCAAATAGGATTATTGATTACTAATTTCATTTATGAGTCAAACAATGCAGCCACATTCTAAAAATGAAAAAGCATTTCTGAAAATGCTTTTTCATTTGAAATATGGTAACGATTTGCTTCCATATAGAATAACTCCACATGAAATTGTGTTTTATTGGTGACAAACTATAACTACACCAAGTTTAATTTTAGAGAAAACCATGTTTTAAATCAAGAAAGCATATGTTGGTACACTGAAATTTACTAAAGTACACGTCTACATTGAAAAAGTGTATGTTTACATAGGAGAAAAGAAAAGAGCTGTTTCCCAGTGGCTGGTTGAGGTGCTTTAACAATAACTGAAAGGCAAAGACTGTCCTGGTAAGATAATTCACTGCAGAAAAATCTGAATCTCTTATCTTAAAAACAACTACATTATTTATTCAAACTAAAAACAGTAACTGAAATAAATAATTAGAAATAGACAAGATACGTAATATCATATGTAGGGCTGCAAAAAACGACTATTTTCATAATCGATAAATCTGTCAATTATTTTTTCCGATTAATGGATTAATAATTTGATTGCAAAATGTGCTAAATAGCAGGGTTATTTTATTTTTTTACAGAAGTTGAACCAGTTGACACTAAAACGATGCCACTTGAGGAGTTCTGGATACAGCATATTTACAGACAAAGTTTTTGATCTTAAATGCAAAATGCATATCTTTGTACACTTTTGGCCAAATTATTGCTTGGAGTGGCTTGATCTTTAAGCAAATAGCATGTTTTAGAGTCTCCAGTTAACAATTATTTGATTCCCAAATTAGTTGACAATTATTTCAATAATCAATTAATCTCATTAATTGTTTCAGCCATAATCATGTGTAAACCTCTAAAACTAGATACATAAATCAGCCAAATATCAGAAGTTTGCCTTTTGTTTCTATTATCAGCTCAGATTGGTCATCAGCAGGTCAAACACCAAAAACGTCCCCCCGCTTTTTAATAAACTCATTATCACCTTCAGGCTGTTAGCATAATATTAATAGCATATTAACAAACAGCATGCTCTTCAAGCCACTAAAAATCCAATAATAGGGAACAGACAAGCTTAATGGTGCTTCTCAGCTGTGGTCCTGAGAACCAAATGTCTGTCATGTTTTAGATGCAACAGCAGACCTGACTTGGCTTTGGAAGACTACCATAAAGAGAACAGCTTTGATGAGCTGGGGGGTATAGTGACTGAAACATGCAACAGTTGTAATGTTTCTACCATTGCCAAATCAAAAAGACCAAAACAAGCATCTCGCAAACTCTGTGAATGAACTGTAAAGAGCAAAGAAGCCTTTTGAATCGGTATATTCCTCCCAATTATAGACTCTTCTAAAAGTGATGGCTAAAATCAGCCCTGCACAGTAATGTATTTTTCTGCATTAATTTTGATGGGACCCTTAGCCCCAGAATGCTCCCCGGGCACCGCACAATGGCAGCCCACTGCTCCTTGTAAGGGATGGGTTAAATGCAGAGGACAAATTTCGTTGTAATGTACATGTGCAATGACCGATAAAGATGATTATCAATAAAGATGATTATTATTTCACATTCATAACTAAAAATTTTTTTTTTTTCAGAAGTAGTAATGATACAATAAATCATTTCAGTGTTTTAGCAGACATGTTGACTTCTAGTGACCATTTCTGGATCTGCCACTGATCTCTAGTGAGATCTTCCCTGTTGAAAACATAAAAAGGAGCCAAAGTAAAGTCATCATATTGTGCACAGTGTAACAAAATGATGGGTTGGCCACCTTTAAACTGCCAATATGGAGATGCCACAGGAAGAACACTGTTAATACGGACTTACATCCAACAAAACGATTTTATTTCAATCAGGCCCATATCAAAGTGCACCAACCTGTAAGGCTCTTTCCTCCAGAACCATGAACACAGACCCTTTTTATAAGCATTAAAGACAAGACACACGCCTCCTTCATCTGGTTTTGCTATCACTAATATACCCTCTATATTCCCAAAAGTATTGAGTCATACCACCAAATTAATGCTAATCTGGTGCTGCAATCAGTTCCATGTCTGCAGTTGGACAAGGTTTGATGAGGTGAAACTTTACTGGACTGACATAGGGCAAGTGGGATATCTCCAAGAAGCAGCCTGGCAGCTGGAAAAAGACTTCCCGTCTCCTAGTTTGGGCCGACCTCATGATGTCAATCCATCACTTATATAAACTGCAGACACCACAAATGCAACCAGGAAAGCATCTTCAAGAAAACGTTCGTTTAAATTGATGGTAAATAGAACAGCAGCTTCTCTCAGTCTGCAGCTTTGGATTTCCTGTCTGGGCTGCAGAAGCGTTGCTGAGAGAAATGAAGTGGAAAGCGAATATAAATGCAGCGAGTAATATCCGTTTTACCCTCGTTGCCACTTTACTTAACAAAAACACGCATAAACGGGGACATTTTCCTGCTCAGACTCCTCGACTGCTATGTATAATCAGATAAATTAGGTTTTGAGTTCCTTATAGAGGAGACGTCGTTCTTATTTTCTGTTAACTGACAGCGTTTAGTTTAGTTAGAACTGAACGCTTTTCAGGATGGAGATGCTGAAGGAAAACGCAAAAAATGCAAAACAAAATGCAAAAAAAATTATAATTTTAAAAAAACCACATCCGCTTCTCTGAGGGTTGTTACCGTAAGACGACTAAAAGTTAACGGCACTTGAACCAAATGAGAGCTGGTCGGCCCCGTTTATCAACACAACTTACCGTTTCACTGCGAGGTGTCGCTCGAACTGCAGCGTTTTTAACCATCGAAACTCCCCTTCTCCGCTTCCTCATCCATGAACTCTTAGCAGATGTTTTTATGAGTCATGTGCCAAACGCTGTAGGTCATAACCCTTCCCTCCCTTAGTCATCCAGGTTTTTAGTGGGTCCTTCTCTAGTTCCTCATGTTCTTCTGCAACAGCGCTCCCAGCCAGGAAACTGCGAGACGCATTTAACTGCAACTGGGAAGAAGGAACTCCCATAGTCTTTGTAGGGGCGTGGTTTGTTTTAATATGGGTGGAGAGACGTTATAACCCCACCTTCTATTTTGAAGTACTTACATAATTGTCTTTAGCTTTTCTTCTGCTGTGATAAGAAGTTTCAGGCACCAACCTGTGGTAACAATTCTTCTGAAAGTGGTATTACACACTGACTGAAAACAATGCAATAAAACTTAATCAAATATTCAACAGAATCAATGCAATGAAAATTTCAAGTGTTGACAATGACAGTGTTGGTACTTTGCTTTCGAGTACCTTGCGTGTTTTTGTGCTTGTGTTTTTCAGCCTGTTAAGACCAGTGACCAGATGTAGCCGTTTTTGTTTCCAGTACTGCACTAAACAGAATCTTTCCCTTGGCAATTTCAACATCAGATAGGAATGTATGCATTCTGGTGTTTTACAGGTCGAGGGGGGTCATGAGGGACGCCAGGCTGTCAACCTGTCACTCGAACTGTACGAAAGTTTGATGAAAAATAATTTTTTGACACTTCCATAAACTTCTATAGAAAGGTTGGAATGCAGAGGTCACAAGGGTCATGCAGCTGCAAACAGTTCCAAAAACCAGCAGCTCCAGCATTGAAGGCAGTTCATTCTCTGTGTTTTGGAAGTAATTTAACCGGTTAGTTGATTAAATTACATAAATGTTTTGGCATTGTGAAGCCTTAGCTGACTGCTCCGTACCAAAATAAGTCAACAGTGATATTTCATGTAGCCAGTTTTAGTTAATCATGTCACCAGCTAGTTTAAAAAACAGTTTCACAGCTAATGACACTCTGACCAGTGACGACATGTTTAGCTGCATGCTGTCATTCAACAGTTGAATGACAGCATGATACAGTTGATCGCAATATTCTCTTAGAAAGGCTGGAACATGCTGTAGGGATCAGGGAAACAGCACTAGGCTGGTTTAAATCTTATTTGTCTGACAGATTCCAGTTTGTTCATGTAAATGATAAATCATCGTCAAACTCCAGGGTTAATTGTGGAGTACCACAGGGTACAGTACTTGGGCCAATTCTCTTTACTAAATATATGCTTCCAATAGGTCAAATTATCAGGCAGCATAGGATAAATTTTCACGGTTACGGTGATGATATTCAGCTTTACTTATCCATGAATCCTGATGAGCCCAGTCAGTTAGATAGACTACAAGCATGTCTTGAAGACATAAAAACTTGGATGATTTTAAATTTTTACTTCTAAATTCAGACAATACAGAAGAGTCTTTGGAAAAGACACTGCTTAGTCAATCACTTAACCTGGATGGCATTAAATTGACCTCTCGTAATAAACTTCAAACCTGAGACGGATTGTATAGAGCTAGCAGATGGCACCAGGTGCAACGGCAGAAGTGACTTTGATGGACAGCAAAGGGCGACCTCACAAGACAACTCTGAAGCAGGCGTTGTACATCCACTGTCGCTGCATGCATGCTCAGTATGAGGGATTGCTACAAAGTCAACGCCAGTGACTGTCCACTGTTTCTACATGCTCATCCAGGAGGAGTGACTGCTACAAGTCTCTGACTTGATGCAATTTGCTGGGTTACCTTAGATAGAAAAACTTTTCAACCAATTTGAATAAATAACTTAATCTGACTGCACTGTTCGATAGTTAGGATTAATTGGAATGTATTTACCTGCCTTGAAATCTATATGATTCAATTAAATTGACTTAGCCCATTTTAAAGTTACCCACCTTTCACACAATGCAACAGGAAACAATACTCGCCAATTATTTTAACCTCTGCCTTCCTCCCTCCCCATTGGATGGAGTAAGGGAGAGTCAGGTTTAGCCTAAACCGGCTCAGTTATGGTTGAGGTGCAAACACACCCTCCATTTCTCCTACCTGTGCGACCCGTTCTCTTTTCCAATGGTTATAATCAGTCTGACAGAGAGAGGTGCCTCCAATCCTTGTGGTTTTTAGTATAACTATGACCACCAGTGGGTTCTAGATGGACAAACTTCATCAGTTTATTATCTTACTTAGTACCCCTACACATAGCCCATTCTAAAAGGGCCAAACTCTAACACTCATTAGTTTATTCTAACCTCTGTTCGAAAATATTTAAAATACTTAACACACACATAAAGGACACCCTTCAATCAAACGAGGTGTGAAAATTTTGACAGGTGGGCGGGACTTCCGGTGGCTGGGACATCCTAGGGCGGAACTTCCGGTGGCTGGGGCTTCCTGTGACGTAACCGGATATCATCATTAATCGGATGTTGTCATTAGCCGGATATCATCATTAATCGGATGTTGTCATTAACCGGAAGTTGTCATTACAAGGAAGCGAATCTTTCTAATTGTATGTTTTTTAGATGTTTTTTTTACATCTAAAAACAAAACATGTAGTTTCTCCACTTTAAAAGGTCACTCAATTTAATGCAGGCACATCACACGAAATTCTGATAAGAAGAGAGAACCTGACAGATTGTAAATTCATTTTGTTTTAACACAGGGGGTTATTTAGATGCTATTTAGAAAAGAAGGATGAATTGGCTTCTGTTGTAGAGATGATCTAAAACGGAGAAACCAATGAACTGAAAAAAAAAATGTTATGAGTGCTCAGCATCCTGTTTCCAAATTAGAAATGGATTCTACAGCTAAAAGACTTTGTTTGGAATCATGAGAGACTCCATTTGGTAAAATGGATGATAATTTTACTTACCTTAAGCTTTTCTTTTTTTCATCTTAGAGATCTTGATGATTTAGAGAAAACAGTTTTCTCCTCATTCCACATGGGAGCCAGAGGTTGTAACCAGTATGTCTATGTAAAACGTAACAAGAAACTGAAAAAATAAAAAAATAAAGGTTATAAAATCCTTAGACATGTCACTGTTTATTGAATTAAAGCAGACAACTTGTCTCAGACAGTCTTCACACCAACTGTAGTCAAAAGTAATCAAGAGGAAAATAGCATTTTCCTGGCTATAAGTCTGGAGCATTGTCTGACAATACACATCCACAGGTGTGCATTGTCTCAGACAGTCTTCACACCAACTGTACTCAAAAAGTAATTAAGAGGAAAATAGCATTTTCCTGGCTATAAGTCTGGAGCATTGTCTGACAATACACATCCACTGTTTAATGAATTAACGCGTCTGCGCTGTTGCTGAGGTGTCTGGGGGGGGGTATGGCCAAGGGGCGTAACTAAGCGCGCTAATAGGATTTTCTCATCAGGGGGCGAATCTAGAATCAACAAATTAAAAAACAGAGGGGCGTTCTTCATTGTTTGTTTTAAATACTAGCGGAAAACGCAACAATTTACCTGCAGCATTCGCTGGAAAAGAACGCTTGTTGAACAATGACAATGGTTAGAGTTAAGAGAGTTTTTCATCAAACCGGGGAGAAAAGCAAGATGTGTCAAGATGATGAACAACCATCTACATCATCTATTTCCTCGTCTGAGATACCTATCGGAATTCCTATCGTAACATACTCTGCAGATGATGATTCAACTTCACCAACAACAATGGATGAAAAACAGGCCTCAGGTCAGCTAAGACGTACATCTCTTCTGTGTGAAACCCCAGTAACCGTCTACAGGCATACGCGCCGTGAAATGGATGCCCCGAAGAAATCAACATATTACCTATGCAAGGTACAAAGGCCTCCGTTCGACACTCTGCAGGAAGAGTGGCCTTTGGAACCATATGGACTGAGCGGTAGCTGGGGGTATATTTTCATGTACGAAATAGGAGAGCTCTGCCTGTATCAATTGGATCAAGACGAGGTATTTAATGGATCATTGGCTCTGTGTACTCTCACCCACAACGACTGGGCTATGTTACGGCTGGCAATCCCACACCTTAACGATAACCCTGAATCAGTCTCAGTGTACGAAAGGGAGGATGAAGATGAAAGCTCTCCTCGACCAGCAAAAAGGATGAGAATGTGTCCTTCTGATGTCGAAATAGATGCGAGAGAACCTCTCTTTAGTGCAGTGTGGGAGTCAAAAACCACAACAAATGGCCGCTGGTCTTTTCAAGCAAGCAAACGCAAGAATAACCAGACGACCCCCTCAGATCTGTTTGTGTTGGAGGCATTCAATCAGAACTGCGGTGTATTCAAGACTGTGCTGGCTCTACCGTATGATGCTTGGATTGAGAAGATGAATGAAATTGGACAGCGTCTTTCCAACCTTTTCGAAAACTCACGCTGCTGGATTGATGTTATGTCAGTGAAAAGAATCCTGATGTTCCCTGTTGTGGATCTAAAGCCCACCCTCTTTTGAGGACCCACTCCCCTTCTTGAGGACCCTCCCACCTTCCTGCGCTATATATCAGGGTCTAACTGCGAGCTCACAGACTCTTCTTCTTCATAACGGCGGGCGGCAGATCTTGAGAATGTATGGAGCGTACGGGAAAACACCATACTGGGACCTCTACAGCCAGCAAGAAGAGACCGTCTTCTCTCCTGATCATGATGATAAAAGCTTCAACACCGGGCCATATCATCCACCTTCTCCAGACCTCTACTCACCAGCCGCCTCATCGCCACAGCTCTTTGAGTCCCTATCAGTTCAGGGACACCGACAGGATACAACCTCAGATCGTATCATCCGCCTTCACCCGGCCTCTATTCACCACTATGCGTGGCTGAGTCTGTACACACAGATATCCAACCTGAAGACAAGAGGGTGATCGTGGAGGACAAGGCAACCATCAGCTACTCACCCTCCCCACCAACTCCAGACCCGATACCTGCCCCTCAGCCTTCACCAGAGGAGGAGGAGAGTAATCAGGGTGATGAAATTGACGGCTGGATCTCAAGCGCTCTCATCAATACGGTGAAAACAGCAATACTTCATTTATTCAACATAACCTGTTTGAACTATGTCAAAGAAACCTGTTATGGGTGCATTACGAACCACCCGAGCCAACGACAGCATCAGTGCCTGGAGATATTGGAGGAGGAGTATTACCAAGTCAACTTTCAACGCATCGTGCGACGACTCGTAAACCCCAAGCTCCTTCCTGCTATTCGGAAACTTCTGACACTTCGACGCATACAAGCAGATGACTTCAGAGTGAAAACAATTGCTGAGATGGTTTTATATGAACTGAAATCGGTACAAGGCTTCCATAGTGCAATCACTGATATGTACGATAAGATGAGCGGTAATGATTGTCTCAAGCAGCTTAACTCTGTCTCAGAGTGCTACGATCCGATCTCAGATGATTGATGACTTGTTTTGTCTTTTCTGTATTCTCTCTCAGCTTTCTACTGGTATACATATATAACAGATTTTTTTTTTTTTTTAAAGATTGCAATGTTTGAATTGATCTTTATTATCTGAATGTGTTTTTTTTTCTGTTTCTCTATTAAATACGGGTATAAAATAAAAAAAGAAGTATAAATATACCCTCAGGTGTTTGTTTTATTCATTATTTAACAAGTAGTCGTCAGAGTGAGCATAAAACTGGGATGTCTGAAAGAAGGATCATGAAAAATGTATATTACAACCCATCAAATCCTGGAAGTTTAGGGGGTTTAGAAAGGTTGAGGAGGGTTATACAAGATGAAACGGGGAAGAAGGTAGCGGTTGAAAAAGTTAAAGATTTTTTATCGGGAGAAGATACCTATACTCTACATAAACCTGCAAGAATAAAGTTCCCGAGAAACAGAGTTTTTGTCACCAGACCATTGAGACAGTTCCAAGCCGATCTCTGTGACATGCAAGCTCTGGCCAAGGAAAATGACGGTTACAATTATTTATTAACAGTCATTGACATCTTTTCAAAGAGAGCGTATGTACGTGTTTTGAAGAGGAAAACTGCTGCAGAGGTGCTAAAGGCTTTTGAATCAGTTTTTAAAGAAAGTCAGGTCCCAAAAAAACTTCAGACTGATGCAGGGAAATAATTTTTTAACAAGAAATTTAAGCTTCTAATGGAGAAACACGGTATTGAACATTTTGCCACAGCAAGTGAAGTAAAAGCCTCTGTGGTTGAGAGGTTTAACCGTACGTTAAAAACAAGGATGTGGAGATATTTTACTGCTAACAACACCCGGCGGTACATTGACGTCCTGCAAAATTTAACTAGAAGCTACAACCACAGCTACCACACCAGCATTAAGATGAGCCCAATGGAAGTGACCTCAGAAAATGCCTTTCAAGTGTTTCAGAATCTGTACGATGTCAAGTCCAACAGATATTGCAGGGACTCAGTGACAATGTTTAAACAGGGGGATCTTGTCAGAATATCCAAGGTACGTGGAGTGTTTGACAAAAAATACAAACAGAGTTTTACGGATGAAGTGTTTACAGTGTATGAGTGGATACCCCGATCTCCTCCTGTATACAAACTCAAAGATTTGGATGGAGAACCTATTGAGGGTTCTTTTTACGCTGAGGAACTTCAAAAAGTAAAAATATTTAAGGACAAGATGTATCAAGTGGAGAAAATATTAAATCAACGCACCGTCAAGGGTGACAAACAGGTTTTTGTACGCTGGAAAAATTGGCCTGAGAAATTCAACAGTTGGATCAAGTTTGATGAACTACGAAACGTATAAAAGAGGTGTGTACTAAAACCTAATGATTCATACAGCATCATGGAACGCAAGGCAGAGGATGACGGTTTTTACGTTACCCTTCCCTCTAATGCTAGCATGGAAGTGTATGAGTGACACACCGGACAATAGCCTTCACAATGGTGTGTGTCTGGCTTTTCATAGCTCCCGTAACAATATGCACAGATGTATCTCGATCCTATAAAACCCTTGAGATTTTTTATCCCATAGTAGTGACCTTGAAATAACAGCAGAAAGAGAGGGTTTGATCGATCAGGAAAACTGGTCTCAAATTTACACAGAGCTGCAGAGTCTGTAACGGTTCTGTGAAACACTACAATTTTTCTCTTTAGAATGTTTTCAAATTTACCAATGTCGCTGAAAGTTACTGCTGTCTGATCATCTAAACCAGCCCTGTGTTACCACTCCCTCCCCAGCTCTAAAGCCTGATTATCAGTAAGGTTAGAGTCAGAGACGTGTGCAAGACTTATGGCAAAGCATAACTGATTACCGGTATTATCTACAATATACAGGTGACGCTTTTTCTTATTAATCAGTTCACAGTCTAACGTTCCTTTAACCTTACGTTTTGACCCTCCTGCAGGGTCATTAACTACCTGTAGAACAAATTCCAGGTTATTATCTGCAGGCATTTCAGCGTTGGACTGTACTAACTCATCCAGAAAATTCTCAAAAGCAGGCAGAATCATATTCCCATCATCGTTAATGGTAAACGTGACGTTACGATTCAGATTTTCCCCGACTAATTCTAGCTGCACAACATCGTTACGTCTGGCTAACGATCTTGCAGTATCGGCTAATTCAGTGAGAATATGCATGATGTTTATATAGATTGTAGCAAGATCAGGAACATGACCAGGGCAGGGAGGCGGGATGGTAAAAGGTCTCCTTATTTCAATGTTATTAAAACGTTCACGTTCAACAGTCACAGGAGGATCTCCCTCAATCTGATCAGGGTTGACTGCAACCTCTGGATTTAAATTGCCGCCATGCTGCCCAGTATGATCAGCGGCGTGTGACGTTGAAGGAATTTGTAAGTCAGCTGATTCATTTTGCTGAATGCTGGTTGGAGATGGTGTTCTATTTAAATCGTCAACAGCCTGTTCTAATGAGCTTAAAAAGTCACCGTACAGATTTTGATTTATTACATTTTCACTGTTAGCAGGAGATGCATTTAACCTGATGTTATCTGCCACATCAGCATTAACAGGAATTTCATTAAGATGAGCAACAACATTCCTTATCTCATTCAGCGCATGTGTGATCTGGCTTTCCATATTAACATCAGAAGAAGAAGAAGAAGACCCAGGGATCAGTTTAAATTACCTTGATATCAGCGCAATGTTTCACTAACAATGTCTGACATGCTGCCAGAAGCGTCAAACATGATGCTTTATTACAACGGTCACGTAAGGATAGGGGAACTCTCTGTCTGCGCTGTTGCTGTCCAGGTCTCGATGAAATCTGCTCCACCATCAACGTGGCCTCTGGAAAGATAAAGAAAAAAATAAATTAATGAAATATGCAAATTAATTCAGTAGGTAAATGAGTATAAGAAGAATTAAACTTACCATTCAATAAACCTTTAACAAGCCTTGCCCTGGTATAAAGAGCACAGAGTCGCCGTCTTTTCCTCAATTTAAGATATTCTGTGAAACAAAATAAAGTTACCTTACAATGCAGGTCTTTTGAAAAAAAAAAATCTTGTTTCTGTGAAGATTTGAATATAACTATAACTTACTCCGTACACGGGGTATTTGAACGGTTCCGGGCGGTTCCAACTCTTCCTGCACTGAACTGTTACAGTTCTGCTGAATGTTATCCAGGCTTGGGTTCTGGATTAAATCATTCGATATATTTGTAAAATATTTTATCAGGGGTTAAAACAAGTCTGCAATATCGCATAGACTTGTGAAAACATATGCTTAGAAATATATATATATATATATATATATATTTTTACTTACTCTCCTCTTCCGGAGCTGTTAATTTTTCCGGCGCACGGTCAGGGGACTGTGTGCATGAATGGCTTCGCCCTCTATTTCATGTTTAGCTGGGATCGGATTGTCTTTTTTAAAGACAAGTTTCCGTCTCAACTTTGATTTTTTCGGAGGCAGACGGTTACAAACGCTGACCTCTCTTGTTAAATCTGTAAGTAGAATTTATCTCATTTATTTTTTAAATCACAAAATAGCATTCACCAGTTGACTAAACTAGATGTTGTTGTTGCAGTTAATAATTACCATAGTCAGACTGTGTAAAAACGATACCATCCAGCTCATCAGTTGTGGGTTCTAAAGAATATAAGTTAATCAATATTATTATCCAACGAGCATTCACAAGCACTTAAAGAATTCTTAAAGATGAATACTTACTACTGAAGATTGCGTTGTATCTTTCGATAGAAGCAGAATGTTCACCTTCTTCGTTTCCTGAAATATTTTCCGACATTTGTTTTTCAGCTTCTCCTTACAAGTGTTCTAAAAATATTTCAGTGTAACTGGTTAAAAATAAACTTTTAGCTACCAGATTTGAAGCCGATCTCTCAGTAAAGATTGCGCTGTATCTCTCGATAGAACCAGGGATGACTGACTGCTCCACCTTCAGCGCGCTTAGTTACGCCCCTTGGCCACACGTCTCCCCGGTCGGGCGAAATAAACTGTGTTTCCTTTTATTATTTAGTTTTACTAAAACAGTATAGCATAGGACTTAGCTTTACCAAAACAAACGAGCACGCAGGAGTTTCTGGGAACAACTTCATCACCTCCCCAACAACCCCGCACCATTTCAAACACTTGGTGAAGTGCCTTGAGACGACATGTGTTGTAAATGGCTGCAATATAAATAAAACTGAATTGAAAACTGAATTGAACTATAAAAGTCCTAACTCCCCCCCACCTGACTGACCTGAACCGTTTCTTTTGTAAGTTTGATTACCAGCCGTTTACACCTCACTTTCAAACAAAGGGCCAAACTGCATCTCCCACCAGTGATCAACAACCCCCTCCTCTCCCCCTGCCTGCACTTCAGATCAAAAAGGAAGATGTTGATAGGGTCTTCCAGCGTCTGAATGGGAAGAAAGCTGCAGGCCCTGATGGTGTCTCCCCTTTCTGCCTGAAAATCCGTGCTGACCAACTTACCCACATATTCACTCATATCTTTAACAAGTTTATGGAGGTGTGTGAGGTTCCTGCTTTAAATGCTCCACCATCATGCCGTTCCCCAAGAAACACACCATGAAAGGACTAAATGATTACAGGAATGTTGCTCTGACATTTGTGGTCATGAAATCCTTTGAGGGTCTGGTACTGTTGATTGACCTGAAGGACATCACAGGCCCCCTGCTGGATGCCCTGCAGTTTGCTTACTGGGTCGGCAGATGGGCAGACGATGCAATTTCATCATGCACAACCTCAACCACTTGGACATATGCCAGCCACAGTGTAGAAGCCCCAGGGAGCTGCAGCAATTAGCCCACAAGGCGGCCAGCAGCCGACTACGACAAGCAGATCCATCCATGGACCCAGAGATCCGAGACCCAAGGGCATACCACCCTCCCAGCGGAGGCCCGGCAGAGCCAGGGGACTCTGGCCCAGCCAAGAAGCCACCTGGAATGAGCCGGAACACACCTGAGCAACTAGCCCTGAACACCGAGAACCACCAACGCACCGTCGGACAGAGACACCAGCCACCAGCAGGGAGTGTGACGGAGGGGGAAATAGGCCTCACATCCAGGAGAGGTAGAAGAGTTAGATAGACTTCAAGCATGTCTTGAAGACATAAAAACTTGGATGATTTTAAATTTTTACTTCTAAATTCAGACAATACAGAAGTTGTCGTCTTTGGGGCAGAGTCTTTGGAAAAGACACTGCTTAGTCAATCACTTAACCTGGATGGCATTAAATTGACTTCTCGTAATAATGTAAAAAAACTATTTTTTACCAGGACATGTCATTTAAATTCAATTCAATTCAAGTCAGTTTATTTATATAGCGCCAATTCACAACACATGTTGTCTCAAGGCACTTCACAAAAGTCAGGTACATACATTTTAATTATTCCTAACCATTGAAAAGTGCAGACAGATTAAGTTATTTATTCAAATTGGAAACAAAGTTTTTCTATCTAAGGAAACCCAGCAGATTGCATCCAGTCAGTGACTTTCAGCATTCAGTCCTCCTGGATGAGCATGTAGAAACAGTGGACAGTCACTGGCGTTCACTTTGCAGGATGTCCACAAAATGCACTTAAAAGCCTTCAGCTGATTCAAAATGCTTCAGCAAGAGTTCTGATGAAAATTAAAAAGAGACATCATATTTCTCCTATTTTAGCTTCCCTTCATTGGCTCCTTGTTAAAACCAGAATAGAATTTAAAATTCTCCTCCTCACATATAAAGCCCTTAATGATCTAGCTCCATCATACATCAGATATCTGATTGTTCCATATGTTCCTAACAGAGCACTTCATTCTCAGACTGCAGGTTTACTGGTGGTTCCCAGAGTCTCTAGAAGAAGAATGGGAGGCAGATCCTTTAGTTATCAGGCTCCTCTCCTGTGGAACCAGCTCCTAGTTTTAGTCCGTGAGGCAGACACCCTGTCTACTTTTAAGGCTAGGCTTAAAACTTTCCTTTTTGATAAAGCTTATAGTTAGAGTGGCTTAGGTTATCCTGAGCTATCTCTGTAGTTATGCTGCTATAGGCTTAGGCTGCTGGAGGACTGTTAGGTATTATTTAGTCAACTCAGAGGCAAGAACGATACAGCCAATTTACTTGCAAGGGTAGCTCTGCAGTGCAGACTACAAAGTGTTGGCACCCCTTCTCTCTTTATTTATACATGCTGGTTCACACACAGTTCAACAAACATTCAGGGTGTGTGTGTGTGTCTCTTCCTAGAAGCTACCCCTGGCCTCACTCTGTGTCTACCTGTGACACCTTTCTGGAGAGGGGCATCATCCAAGCTTCTGCTGGCAACAACTTAATGCTCACCCTCTACCGATGATCCACATAGCCCTGTCTTTCAGTGTTTAACCCTTTCTCTCTCCTAGACATGGCAATCGACTGAGCTTTTACTGTAACTAATTATATGTGCTCTCTTTCAGACTCTAACCTTGAAAACTGGCTCAGAGTTAATTTGTTCTTTCTTTCTAGATGAAACGACTAAAGGAGCCACATCCATTAAAATGTTTCCTTCCCATAGAAAGTACTCCCGGATCAGTGCTTCTATGTTTAGTTTTGTGTCTCTGCTCTGTTCTCTCAAACCCCCAGTCGGTCATGACAGATGGCCGCTCACACTGAGCCTGATTCTGCTGGAGGTTTCTTCCTGTTAAAAGGGAGTTTTTCCTCTCCACTGTCACTACATGCATGCTCAGTATGAGGGATTGCTGCAAAGTCAATGCCAGTGACTGTCCACTGTCTCTACATGCTCATCTGGGAAGAGGGAATGCTGCAAGTCTCTGACTCGATGCAATCTACTGGGTTTCCTTAGATAGAAAAATTTTTTATCCAATTTGAATAAATAACTTAATCTGACTGCACTGTTCAATGATTAGGATGTTGGGACCAAGCCATGGATTTCAACATTAAACTCTGGTACAGACTTTCCTGGCACTTCCATAACTGCGGACATCACTGGCCAAATAAAAGGAGCAGGCCCAGCGCACTGATGTCTCTTTGCTGGCAAACAGACATAAACTCTTCAACTGGATCCAAGGGTGTCATAAGATCATACGATCATATTCACAAGATAATTTGAAATAAATCACTGTCTGCGTATCCGGTGAATTTCATTCATGAACGGGGTAATCAAGGTACAAGCATTGCTTGACTGTTCTCTCTGAGATCCGCAGAAGGGAACTGTTTCCAGAGAGTTCCCAGCATGACGCCGAGTGCAGCAGTTTCCCAAGGAAGGACAACGGAGACCGCATTACGGCAGTTAACGTGCAGTGTGGTCAGCGGACAGAGCGGCCGCACCTTCAAACCCCTCCGCAGCTAAGGAGGTTAGCTGTGGCTAACCATTGTTCACTGTGGATGCTTTCTTCAAACTTCGCCGCCCCGGACAGCTTTTCCTCAGCATGGTCAGAGGTTAGGTTTGGGCAGAACAATAATAAAAAGATTTAGATTGAAATGATCTAAACGTTTTTCATTTTATGAGGTTTGGTTTTGTTTGCGCTGAACTCAGCTATCTTGGTGCTAGCAGAATATCTGCAGCACACGCGTTCAGGATGTGTTCTTTGTTTGTATGTTTTTAAAGTTAAGACAAACTTTATTTAAAGGGTGATTTTAAAAAGAAGATTGATCACAACGCGCCGTCCGCGCTTATGCATTTTAACCCTTTTATTATAAATTTATGTATTTTAAGAAATTGTGTGAATTCATTCCATGTGTGTGCAGAGTTTATGCTGTTCAATAATGTCAGAGCTCGTCTCACACCTTTCTATTTTGTCCTAATACCATTGCCTTACTGGGCTGGTATTCACAGGACAAGCCTTAACAGACCAAAATATTATTTGATAAAATATTAAAATATTAATATTAAATATAAAATAATATTCTCAGATTCATAATCCCAACAAGGATTAATTGGAATGTATGTGCCTGACTTTTGTGAAGTGCCTGGAGACGACATGTGTTGTGAATTGGCACTATATAAATAAACTGAATTGAAATGAATAGTACAGGCAGAGGATCTGAAGGTAGGGGGTTGGTTGCTTTATGGGAAGAATATGTTCCTGAATGTGATGTGGAGGAGATGGTTTGGGGTGTGAACGGCTTCCTGTCATGTCTGCAGTGGAAGCCATTCAGACGGTTGGCCAGGCGAGGATTCTGTTCAGGATGGGTGAGGGGGCTCCTATAGGCAGTCAGGTTTCTCAGACTGGTCCATACACCTGAAGCATCACCAGTAGAAAGGCTGTTCCTTAGCTTCTCACTATAGCTTCTCTTGGCTGCTTTGATGTCCTTTGTTAGTTTGTTCCTGGCCTGCCTGTACCGCGCCCAATCTCCACTGCTGCGAGCTTTTGGTTTCGGGTTTTTTCTTATGTTTTTCACAGTTAAGGTTTTGACTCGTTCTTTTGTTATTTTCCTGTTTATGCTTTTGTTTCATGTTTTTCTAGTTATATTTCTGTTTGTTTCCTTGGATTTGCGTTCTGTTCAAGCCATGTTTTGCTCCTGTCACGTTGTGTTCTCTGTCAATTAAGTTTATTCGGTTCACCTGTCCAAGTTAATCTGTCTCCTTGCTCCACCTCTACCATGCTCCATTTATACACACCTGTTCAGTTAGTCATCGCGGAAACATCTTTCATTCTCATGCTCATGTCTTGTTTTCAAACCAAGTCTTGTTTTTTGCCATGCCTGTCTTGCCTGCCCGTTTGTTTTGTTCCTGCCTCCTGCTGTGAGTGAGTTTTCATAATTAAACCTCTTTTTTTTCACTTACCATCACGCTGCCTGCTCGTCTGCATTCTGGGGTACAATTATCAAGTAAACCGTGACAGAACCATGACAGGTGTGGAGTAAACCATGGCTTGTTGTTCCCAAAGGTGCAGAAGGTCTTACGCACATACATGTCCTCACAGAAACTGATGTATGATGTCACCACATCAGTTAGTTGGCTTAAGTCAGTGGCTGAAGTTTCAAAAACAGCCCAGTTTGTGCATTCAAAGCAGGCCTGTAGTGTCTGCTTTGATTCCTCAGTCCACTTCTTAACACTGTGAACGGCGGGTTTGGAAGCTCTTAATTTCTGCCTGTAAGTTGGGATGAGGTGGATAAGATAATGATCCAAAAATCCCAGAGCAGCCCTGGTAACAGCATGATATGAGTCCTTTTGTGTAACAATGGTCCTGTGTGTTTTTGTCTCTGGTGGGACACTTAATATGCTGTCTGTATTTGGGGAGTTAATTGGAGAGGTTTGCACTTTTAAAATCTCCCAGTATTATGATGAAAGAGTCCGTGTATTGTTTCTCCACGTCGGTAATTGTGTGTAACTTCTAACCAGATTTACTCTTCTACCTCCACTTTGCCCTGTAACACTGTAGATAAGCTGGTAGACAACTTTTATTCTAAAATCTCGGACATAATTGATTCAATTGCTCCAATTAAAGTAGACGTTGTTTCTAGTAAGAAAAAGTCTCCGTGGAGAAGTGCTCCACCAGTCGGAATTGAAAAACAGGAGTCTCAAAAACCTGAACGCAGGTGGCGAAAGACTGGACTCACGGTTCACTATAACATCTATAAAGAGAGACTATACAGATATAACTTACAACTGAAATATGCGAGAGAATCTATCTTCTTTGAGATCATCAGCAACAACATTAATAATGCTTGTGCCTTTTTTGCCACGGTCGACAGGTTAACAAATCCTCCTGTAACTGTGGCATCTGAACTCCACTCTACCAGGACCTGCAACGAATTTGCTAACTTCTTCACTGAAAAAACCCAAGAGATCAGAGGGGCAGTCAGCACATTCATATCAAGTCCAGTACAATAGTTGTCTCCAACTGGACCTGATTTTGACAAAATTTCCCAATTTCACCAAATAAACTGCGAACAGAACCGCAACTAAGCTCTTCTTCCTGCTATCTCGATGTCTTTTGGTTTGACTCAACATGTTAAACAGCAAACACACAAACAGGGACATCCTGTTTGTACTTTTCCTTAAGAAAGCTTTGCCTGTCATAACGACTGATTTAACTAAAATAATAAACACATCCCCTTTTTCAGTTGTTTCCCCCAGGACCTAAAAACAGCAATTATAAAACCGCTATTGAAAAAGGGCAACTTGGACAAGCTGCTACTGCAGAACTACAAGGCTATCTCAAATCTCTCCTTCATCAGTAAGATTATTGAAAAAGCTGTGTTCCAGCAGTTAAACAACTTCCTAACAATGACCAGTCGGTTCGATGTCTTCCAGTCGGGCTTCTGTGCTCACCACAGTACAGAGACTGCTCTTATCAAGGTGTTTAGTGACATCCATATAAATGCAGACTGTGGAAGAACCACAGTGCTGGTATTATTGGACCTAAGTGCAGCATTTGACACAGGTGATCCCTCAATTATGTTAGAGCACCTGGAAAACTGGGTCGGCCTTTCTCGAACAGCATTCAATTGGTCTAAATCCTACTTGAAGGACAGGGACTTTTTTGTGTCAGTAGGGAAATTTACATCAGAGAGCACAAAAATCACATGTGGCGTTCCCCAAGGGTCCATCTTAGGGCCCCTCCTGTTCAATATCTACATGCTCCCCCTAACTGATTATAATAAACAACATATGATGGTGCACTTCTACACAGCCATCATTGAGTCCATCCTCACCTCCTCCATCACCATCTGGTACGCCGCTGCTACAGCCAAGGATAAGGGCAGGCTGCAGCGTGTCATTCGGTCTGCTGAGAAGGTGATTGGCTGCAGTCTACTGTCGCTCCAGGAACTGTACACCTCCAGGACCCTGAAGCGGGCAGGGAAGATTCTGGCTGATCCCTCCCATCCCGGTCACAGACTCTCTGAGACTCTCCCCTCTGGCAGGAGGCTGCGGTCCATCCGGACCAAAACCTCACGCCACAAGAACAGTTTTTTCCCATCTGCCACCAGCCTTGTTAACAAAGCCCGGAAACCACACTGACACTCCCCCTCCCCCCTCCCTTTTTTTTTTTGCTGACAGGACACTTGTAAACTGTAACTCTATGCGTTACATTAACGCTCAGCTTGGACTCCTGCTTTACTTGCACTGCCATACTTGCACACTGATCATCTGCATTGTTGTATTGCTCTTGCATCTTATACTGCTCTATACTTACTCTCACTCACTTAAAACTGTGCACATATATTTATATTATATTGTAGATATGTTTATACTGTTTAATTTGTATTGTATTGCACCGACTACACCAAAACAAATTCCTTGTATGTCCAAAAACGTACTGGGCAATAAAGCTTTTCTGATTCTGATTCTGATTCTGATAAGTTATCATAACTCTGCAGACGACACAGAGCTATACGTTACGATGTCACCAGGTGACTATGAAGCCATTCAAGCGCTGGGTAAATGCATAGAGGAAATCAATGGATGAATGTGCCAAAATTTTCTTCAGCTAGATCAAAAAATTTGAAGTAAGACATTTTGGACCAAAGGAAGAGTGTCGTAATGTGAGGTTGAACGGAACCGGAGTGCAGAAAAACGTTTGGCAGCAGCATGGTAGATTTGAGAATCTTTAGTCTTTAATAACAAAAATAGATAAACTTACATGAGTCTCCTAAAGGTTCAAACAATGACATGGAACAGGAGTCAGCAGGTAAGAAAACAGGAGGACCGAGCGAGGAACAATGAAAATAACCAAACATATACACTGAGGGAGAGAGGAGTGAGAACCAATGAAAAATGGGTGACAGGTAATCAGATGAAATCACTAACAGGTGTGGAACTGGGTATGCAGGGGAATTGATGGAAGGTGACTGATAACAACAACAGAGAGTGGGCTGCTGAGGGAGAAAAACAAACATGAGGACAGAAACCTAAGAAACTATACAAAATGACATAACCCAGGGAACACAGATAAATAAATGAACTAAAATGAACACAAGAAGCTAGAAGGTAATAACCAACAGAAGTAAACAACAAAAACACCTATAAACGAAAATGAAATACTCCAAAAAGACAGAGCATGACATTACCCACCCCCCCAAAGGTCGGATCCCAGACGACCTTATAAACAAATGAAGGGATAATCAAAAAACAATCCGATCAGGGTGGCCGGGGGGGTCTAGGAAGGAGGGCAAGAAATAAAAAACAAAAAAATACAAAAGAACCCGACCAGGGTGGCCTGAAAGGACCCAGGGAAAAAGCCAAAAAACAGAAATATCTGACCAGGGCAGGAACAAATATTCAACTGGGTAACTAATTAAGAGTTCATTATGTCCATAATATGGGAGATGCTGGTCAGGATGCTGGCGATCATGAGGCCTGCGACGCAGGAGCCAGCGATCAAGAGGTCTGCAACAAAAGAGTTGTCGATTCGGTGGCCTGCAACGCATGAACTGGCAATTAGGAGGTCTGCGACGAAGGAGCTGCCGGTCAGGAGGTCTGCGACGAAGGAGCGGCCGGTCAGGAGGTCTGCGACGAAGGAGCTGCCAGTCAGGAGGTCTGCGACGAAGGAGCTGCCGGTCTGGCGGTCGATGATGTGACCCGGAGAACCCACAAAGTGGCTTGTCAGGAGGCCAGCGGCAGAGCAGGGGGTCCAGTAGTCTGCCAAGGAGCATATAAGACCCTCGGAACTGACAATCTGGAGGTCGGCCGCGGAGCAAAGAGGACCCTCGGGAACGGCGATCTGGAGGTCGGCCTCAGAGCGTTGAGGACCCTTGGGGCTGGCGATCTAGAGGTGATCTAGAGGCTGGCAGGAACTCTGGAAGCCTGGGACCCGGCTGGAACTCTGGAAGTCTAAAGTCGAGTCTAAGGTCTAGTCTACAGTCAAAGTCAGAAGGCTTGAGGTCTGGTTGAACGTCGAAGATGTCATCTATAAGTCTGTAGTCAGGTCAAATGTCTGGTTTGACGTCAGGCTGGAAGTCAGGCTTGGAGTCAAACTTGGAGTCAAGCTTGGAGTCAGTAGTGGAGTCAAATGCCTTGTAATCGGGCGTGAAATCAGGTTGTAAGTCTGCAGCATCAGAGTCAGGTTGTGAGTCTGCAGCCTTGGAGTCAGGGTGTGAGACTACTGTCTTAGTTTCAGGCTGTAAGGTTGCCGTCTTGGAGTCAGCCTGTGAGTCTGCAGCCTCTGACAAACAGCCCGTAGGCCCTAGAACATAGTCAGTAAGCTCCAGAGTACTGCTGGTAAGCCCTGGAGCACAGTTGGTAAGCCCTGGAGCACAGTAAGTAACCTCTAGAGTACATCTGGTCGGCTCTGGAGCGTAGTCAGTCAGCTCTGGAGCACAGTCAGTCAACTCTGGAGCGCATTTGGTCAGCTCTGGAGCATAGTAAGTCAGCTCTGGAGCACAGTAAGTCAGCCCTGGAAAACAGTTAATAGGTCCTGGAAAACAGTCAGTCAGCTCTGGAGCACAGTCGGTTGGCTCTGGAGCACAGTCGGTCAGCTCAGGAGAACAATAAGTCGGCTCAGGAGCACAGTAAGTCAGCTCAGTTGCACGGTAAGTCAGCTCAGGAGCACGGTAAGTCAGCTCAGGAGCATGGTAAGTCAGCTCAGGAGCACAGTAAGTCAGCTCTGGAGCACACTAAATAAGGCCTGGGACACAGTCAGTGGGCCCTGGGACACAGTCAGTAGGGCCTGGAACACAGTCAGTAGGGCCTGGAACACAGTTAATCGGCCCTGGAACACAGTCAGTCAGACATGGAACCTGGATCAAAAGCGGTCCACCCTCTGACCCCTCTGGGAACTCTGGAACCTGGATCAGAGGCGGTCCAACCTTGGATCCCTCTGGACACTCTGGGGCTTGAATCAGAGGCGGTCCGTCCTCGGACCCCTCTGGAACTTGGATAAGAGGCAGTCCGTCCTCAGACCCCTCTGGGACTTGGATCAGAGGCGGTCCGTACTCTGACCCCTCTAGGAACTCTGGAGACTTGGCTACGAACTGAGGGTCTTGCACAGGGACCCAGAGTGGCAATCTGTGGGATACAAACCCTTGTGTCCCCTCTGGAACACAAACCTCGCGCTCTAACCACTAGGCCACGACTCGCCCCTAACTGATTAATACATCCTAAGCTGATATAATACATCCAATATCCCCCAAGGGGAACCATTGGAATTGAGCAGACTAGATAAAAGGCCGGCAAGGATTCTAACCCTTCTGGTTGCCTCCATCATCTGGTCTGGGGGGCAAGGAACCTTAGCCGCATATGAAGAGAGCTCATCCTGAGACGCAACCAGCATGGGCTGCTCGGCAGAGGCTGTAACTGACGAGGACGGCTCGGCAGTGGCTGCTGCTGCTGGTGTGGATGGCTAAGCAGCGGCTGCTGCTGGCGTAGGTGACTAAGCATTGGCTGCTGCTGGCTTGGATGACAGGCGACGACAAAGTCGTCGGCGAGATGAAGTGGGCACTGGAGCGGAAGAGACAAACCTGGAGGACCTCTGGTTCAGCTTGTAGCCAGGGGAAGCTAGAACCAGCCCGGAACCTCCAAATACTTCCGCCATTTTGGCCAACAGAATGGGTGAGGGCTCTATTTCTATATCGTCCCCGTATCTAGCCTTTAATTCGTCATCCTGCTGCTGAATCCATTGCAATAGTTTTTCTGCCCGGTCCGTTTCTTGGCTCGGTCCTTCTGTTGTAATGTGAGGTTGAATGGAACTGGAGTGCAGAAAAATGCTTGGCAGCAGCATAGTAGATTTGAGAATCTTGAGTCTTTAACAACAAATCACCTATAAACAAAAAAGGTAAACAAAAGAAACACTCCAAAAAGACAGAGCATGACCAAGAGTGTTTAAAAGTTAGCACACAGCTTCAGTTAATACAGCTAGAAACCACCAATCCGGCTCAAAATCTCAGTGTAGTGATGGACTCAGACTTGAACCGTCAGGGGCACATAAAGACAGTAACAAGGTCGGCCCCATATCTTCACATCACCTAAAGAACATCTCCAGGAGTAAAGGACTAATGTCTCAGCACGACCTTGAAAAACTAATTCATGCGTTCATCTTGTGATGGAAATTCTTGCAGTAAGTGTTCCAAAGTGTATGACCTTTAGGTTACCGCACTCCTCAGAACATCTGTGTTAGAGGAGGAAGTTGTAAAAGCCATTATCAGAAGTTTAATGGTTAAAACCCATCATTTAGGGTGATGTCTCAGGAAGAGCAGATGGGTCTGTTCCTAGATAACTTTGTCACCTCTGAACCCGAGGAGGGTCTAGGGTCATAAAACACAGACTCTTTGAAGTTGAGATAACACTGTCATGTTTGGTATAAATATTGTGTGTAAATGTTGATCGGGGCTCTGCTTCACTGACTAACCTCAGTGACAGGGTCTTCAAACGCTTAATGCCTTTGAATAAAACTTATAAAGACAAAGTCCGGATTTTCTCTTTTTGTGAGTCAACTTCTCTCACACTTTGATAAGAAAATTCCACTACAATTTTAGCGTCACGAACAGGATCTAACGTGCCAGAGGAAACCGCAGGAGGGGACACGGACGCCTGGCCAGCCTGGAGACTAAGTTGTCCTCAGTCCACCTCTATTTTACGGAGGGGAGTCCTCGTGCCCGCCTGCGGCTTCTGGCCGATTGGATCCGAACTGTTTGTCTACAAATATATCTGGGTGAGAAGTTGCTCTGTATGATTCAATTCAATTCAATTCAGTTTTATTTATATAGCGCCAATTCATAACACATGTTGTCTCAAGGCACTTCACAACAGTCAAGTACATACATTCCAATTAATCCTAATCATTGAACAGTGCAGTCGGAGTTAGCTTTTTATTCAAATTGGATAAAAAGTTTTTCTATCTAAGGAAACCCAGCAGATTGCATCCAGTCAGTGACTTGCAGCATTCCCTCCTCCCGGATGAGCATGTAGAGACAGTGGACAGTCACTGGCGTTGACTTTGCAGCAATCCCTCATACTGAGCATGCATGCAGCGACAGCGGAGAGGAAAAACTCCCTTTTAACAGGAAGAAACCTCCAGCAGAACCAGGCTCAGTATGAGTGGCCATCTGCCATGACCGACTGGGGGTTTGAGAGAACAGAGCAGAGACACAAAACTAAACATAGAAGCACTGATCCGGGAGTACTTTCTATGGGAAGGAAAAATTTTAATGGATGTGGCTCCTTTAGTCGTTTCATCTAGAAAGAAAGAACAAATTAACTCTGAGCCAGTTTTCAAGGTTAGAGTCTGAAAGAGAGCACATATAATTAGTTACAGTAAAAGCTCAGTCGATTGCCATGTCTAGGAGAGAGAAAGGCTTAAACACTGAAAGACAGGGCTATGTGGATCATCGGTAGAGGGTGAGCATTAAGTTGTTGCCAGCAGAAGCTTGGATGATGTCCCTCTCCAGAAAGGTGTCACAGGTAGACACAGAGTGAGGCCAGGGGTAGCTTCTAGGAAGAGAAAAAAGTGAGAGAACATAAAGTTAAAAGCTGAAATAACAGCAAATAATGCAAAATTGGAGAGTAGTGTGAGAATGTAGCGAAGAGAGTGAAAGTGGTCATTATGTCCTTGTTAGGGTTTGAAAGGGATATGTGGGAGGTGAGTGAGTTATGATTACCAAGTCCTCACTCCCTCTCTGTTTAAAATCAAGACACATGAACCCTAACCTTTCTGACCCCACACACACACACACACACACAAACACACACACATTTCCATAAATCTTTTCCTATTTTCTGCCTATAGCAGCATAACTACACAGATAGTTTCAGTTCAGATTATGTAGTTAAACGGCGCTTATTTACAACAATGTCGTCTCAAGACACCTCACAAAGGGTCCCACTGATGGTCATTGTTATACTAAAAACCACAAGGATTGGGATACCTCCCTCTGTTAGACTGATTATAACCATTGGAAAAGAGAAGGGGTCACACAGGTAGCAGAAACGGAGGGTGTGTTTGCACCTCAACCATAACTGAGCCGGTTTAGGCTAAACCTGACTCCCCTTTACTCCATCCAACAGGGAGGGAGGAAGGCTCCCTCACTAATAAACTAAGCAACTCTAACTATAAGCTTTATCAAAAAGGAAAGTTTTAAGCCTACCCTTAAAAGTAGACAGGGTGTCTACCTCACTGACTAAAGCTGGGAGCTGGTTCCACAGGAGAGGAGCCTGATAACTAAAGGATCTGCCTCCCATTCTACTTCTAGAGACTCTAGGAACCATCAGTAAACCTGCAGTCTGAGAACGAAGTGCTCTGTTAGGAACATATGGAACAATCAGATCTCTGATGTATGATGGAGCTAAATCATTAAGGGCTTTATATGTGAGAAGGAGAATTTTAAATTCTATTCTGGATTTAACAGGGAGCCAATGAAGGGAAGCTAAAATAGGAGAAATATGATCTCTCTTTTTAATTGTCATCAGAATTCTTGCTGCAGCATTTTGAATCAGCTGAAGGCTTTTAACTGCATTTTGTGGACATCCTGATAGTAACAAGTTACAATAGTCCACCCTTGAAGTAACAAATGCATGGACTACTTTTTCAGCGTCACTCCTGGACAGGTTATTTCTAATTTTGGCAATGTTCCGGAGGTGACAGAAGGAAATCCTAGAAACCTGTTTAATATGGGATTTAAATGACATGTCCTGGTCAAAAATAACACCAAGGTTTTTTACTTTATTATTTATCAGAGGTAAATTTAATGCCATCCAGGTTAAGTGATTGACTAAGCAGTTGCTTTTTTAAAGACTCCGGTCCAAAGATGACAACTTCTGTCTTGTCTGAATTTAGAAGCAAAAAATTTATTTTATTTATTTTCTTGTATGATATAATGTATATTATTTTTTATTACACATTAACCATCATCTCCTAACTAATTAATTAAGTTCCGGAGTTGCGAGGGGGAGGACATCAGCTGAGGGCCAGGTCACCCTGTAAAGGAAATACAGGGAGGTTCTTATTGGTAACAATAAGATAAAGCAAAACACAGGGTTTTGCGGGTGGTTTTTTGCAATGTTCTACACCTCATAAAGGAGAAAAGCCAGACGGCAGACGTGCCGCTGAATGGGTAAAGGAAAAAAAAAAATGGGTTCCGGAACCTCAAAGGCATCAGGGGTGCCTCCTTCTCCAGACTCTGTGATTTATAAAATAATGAAAGAAAAAAGGTGGGGATGATTGTGTTAAATGTGCTTTAATATGGGAGGAGAAGTTTGGTTTTCCACAAGGTGGAAGTTGAGTGTAAATCAGTTGAATAAAATAAAACAGTTTGATGGATGGTGATTGGGAGAAAATAAAAAATAAAAAAAGGATTAAAAAACAAGATTTAGATCAGAGAGAAATATGGGTAAAGTGTTGGAATGAATGGATTACGGAGGCTGTGCATGGGGAAAGAAGGTCCGAATTGAAACAGATGGCAGGGGGAAAAGATTTGTCCGGGGACGTGGGAAACAGGTATGACAATGCTGGTCGTGCCGTTGATGACCCCACGTTTCCACCCCCATATAGATCTAGTGATGCTTCACCCTCCTGTCTATATCCATCTTTACAGACAGAGTTGCGGGCCCTCCAGATGGCAGACCTCGATCTAGACTTCCGTCCTCCTCCAGCAGCGGGCCAACCAGCAAATCTGCCCGCAAGTCAGCCAAGACAACTCGTCACTCCGCTTCAGCATCAGCCCGTGAGTCGACCCACACATCCACCTGCAGTGCAGGCTGACCTCACCAAACACAGCGGCCCCAGCGGAGCGGAAGGCAGGATCATGCACCCGCCTACAGATGAGCAGCGACAGGGATCATCAAAGGACCAGAAAATACTTTTCCTCTCCTCTCCTGTTAGCGTCATGAGTTTACATGGCTACGAAGTGGAAGACAATGAGGAGAAGATAAAAAGAGGAAGAAGAGTAAGTTAAACAATGTCCTGATGAGACTGTCGCTGATTTTCTTTACCGGATGGAAGAAGCGTTCAATAAACATTCAGGTATGGAACGCCCCGCTGACTTTACTGTTTTGGGCCGATGGGAAAAGATGCTGTGTGGATACATTATGGAAGGACTTCTCCCTGAGATCGCAGCACAAACTAAGACTCTTTATGTTGGTTGGAGACACGGGATGCGTTTTGAGGAGCTGAAAAGACATGCTTTACACAGCGATGATGTCATCAACGACAGGAAGAAGAAAAAAGTGGACAAAAGAGAGACTGATTTGCATGACGCTGCCTTGACCCTGTACTGCAGTACAAATCAACGTAGTTCTTTTCCTCTAGGACGAGGCCGGGGACGCCGGGGCAGAGGTCGGGGAAGAGGACTGTGGTCCCGCTCCGATGCTTGCCATAACTGTGGAAAGTTGGGACACTGGAGGAATGAATGGTCCAGAGAAACTGCAGCGGCCTGACAGCGGTAACTGACGTGGGGAGGACGGGATCCTGGATCTGGCTGTCATTCGCATTGAGGAGGGGTCTCTTAAGGAGCGTGAGGTTTCACAAACACACACACAGTTGCATGATGATACTGATTCACATAGGTTGCTTACAGAGGCCATACTACACTTAGAAGGTGCCTCCGTAGTTTTACCAGGCACATATCTCCATACACAGAACCCTGCATTTAAAAGAATGCCTATGTTTTCTATGATGGTGATGGGTGAAGAAATGTCTTTGTTGTAGATTCAGGAGCGACACACTCTGTTTTATCAGCTAAATGTATCAAAGAGCAGCCAAAACTGAGTGGTCGATATGTTCATCTCTGCTTCAGGTGAAACAGTTAGGGAAAGTTTTTCTGTTCCACTAAAGTGTTGCACTAATGGGTAGAGACCTCATTAAAACAGGCTTAGTTCTACTGCAGATGGTCTTCATACAGTCTCTGACACAGTACTTACAGTTTTGTGCAGTTTTTGTCCGCAAGTGTTAACTGACGCTTATGGAAGGTACAAGTTCATTGTTTTCACAGCAGCTGGTGGGAAGAGGTCATATTTGTTTTTCTTCCCTCTTCTGATTCATACAGCGTGTTGATTTACACTGTACCTAATATGAGGTCCTGACAAAAACTATGAAAGGCTTGGTTCTGCAGGTTCTTTTTTCTCCCTTTGGGGAAGGAAAGGAAACCCAATCAGTTCTGTGCTGCATAGGAATATTAAAACACTTGTTTTCTAAGATATCACCAGCTAAAACTTTTAAAACTTTTGAAAGTAATTGGTTTTGTTAAACACATTTTCCTTGGCAAAACAAACCTATAATGAGAAAAATTGGGTGATTTTTTAAGGTAAAAAATAATCTGATTGGACAGTGGTACCACACAAAATTAAACTAATCTCATGTTTCCTAAAAGACTCTGCATAGAAAAGGCCTCCAGAACCGTGGAATTATTTCCCACCACAGTACCAAATATTTCAAGCATGCTTTTTCTTTATTTTAAAACAGATCTGTGTTTTTGTTTTGTTCTTGTTTTTTTTTTTAGCATGTTTGTCCGAAGCTTCTTATGAACTGGGTTAGGAGCAAATATGAAATTAGGTAAATTAGGGGCTGTGAACTAATAATTTTAAACTGATTATTGTCCAAGCAGAAATAATACACTAACAGGTCTGGGGATATTTAGTCGATCCTCTCTTCAATTTGCAGAAAGTTAGCATCATTGTTCAACGCAGTAGTACTCAACCTGTGGTTCCTGGATTCCTGAAGCCCGTAAGCCATAGATTTTGGGTCCATGAAATTATAATACTTAATTAAAAGTAGACCGATTACCTATTAAAACAGATCTAAGCCAATGATGGGTTCCAGTCATTCGGTGGCTTTGAAATGCAATAATACTCAAAATTTCTACTCTGGGGAACACAGATTGGGGTTGAAGAGTTTTGTTTTGGAACCAAGGTTAGGATTTTTATAACGGAATAAAGACCAGTTGTTGGATGGGTGCGAGGACTTGTTATCACTCATGTAAAAACTTTGTGTTGCTAGGCACCTGCACTCCGCTTTGTATCATGCTCTGGTATGCAGCCCTCCTGTGTGTGGGATCACCGTTATCTATTTCACACAATCGCATCCCGTGAGAACCAGCCTCCTTTCAGCCTCACACACACACACACACCCTGTCTGAACTGTCTGTTGAACTGTGTATATAAATAAAGAGATAGGGTGTCAAAACTTTGTAGTTTGCACTGCAAAGTGGGCTACCCTTGCAAGTAAAACTGAACTGTATCGTTCTTGCCTCTGAGTTGACTTGAATCATACTTCACATTTATTTGGTCCTTCGCAGCCGGATTAATTCAATAACCTTATTTCTCTTTGTTTTAACAGTGACTCTGGGATCCGTGGGGGAAGCCTGACGTTGAGTGAACTCTGCCGCACGGCCTCCCTTAGCCTGGATGGCTGAAAGTCCGGGTGTATAGATTTGCATCAGGCCGGTGGATTATTGTCTTGCTCGACGCCGGGGGACTCTCACAGGATCCAGAGAGTCACCAAGAAGTCAACTCCGAGGTGAGACAGTGAAAGGAATAGTGACAAATTTGGTACAATCCCGCCATGAAGGGGATTAAAGAAAACGACTGAGGATTATTCCCCTGCGAGGGAATAGAGTAAGCGCTATATAAATAAAAGAAGAAAAGTACTTAAAAGTCGTTGGTAGTGCGTCGCCGGTAAGGACGCTGCATTGGGATGGTTTTATTCCACCGTGAAAGGAATAGTGACAAATTAAGGTACGGCCCCGCCAAGAAGGGGGCCAAATAAAACGACTAAGGGTTATTCCCCTGCGAGGGAATAGAATAAGCGCTATAAAAGTAAAAAGAACGGAGTAAATTGAGCTCATAAAATAACACCAAGTTAACTTAGAAAAATTACAAGGTAGCTGAAACTAACTGTGTGACTGTGTTGTGTGTTTATATGGAGGACTAAGCATTTTAATAGAATCATAGCAGGATTCTGCTAGTCCTGTGTTTTCTTTTGCCCAGATTAAAACTACGTACTGGTGACTTTGGAGATTAAGGTCGGATTTCATTCCAGAAAATTAACACCGCTGCGAATTAGTCGCAGTAGAAGGGCGTGTTAATGTCCTCTCCTTAAACTCTCATGCCAGTGACCTTTGATCTGGGACATTCATACTACAATTAAACTAACATAAAACATAATGGGGAAGAAACAAAGTAAACTAATTGACTTAGAAGGGGATGTAAAGTTTATGGAGAACTATGTAAAAGGAGCAGGTATGATCTGTCATAGATGGAATAAAAAATAAAAAACATGGGTTTTTGGGCAAATTAGATACAAAGGATGTCTTAAAATTACAAGGGGATCTAAAATTAGAAATAATGAAAACTAAAAAGAGAAAAATAACAAAGAACAATGGGGAAGGGACAGAGAAAAAGCTCTGATTTAACAGAAATATGTACACAATGGCATAAAAATACGGATTTTCAGGTAACTTATTTATCACTGAAATCCTAAAACTACACGGGGATCTTAAACTGGAGATTATGCATTCAAAAGATTCAAGAGACAATAAAAAAACCTTGCCAGATTATAATTTCAAAGGGGACCTTTCAGTCCCTGAGTGCACACAGTTGATAAACAGATTAAAACAAAAAGATGAATAAAAAAAAAAAACAACAAAAGCAGCTTTTAACTGACATAGCCATAATACTGATGCCTTAAGAAAAGCACAGGAAAAAACTTTCAGCTTAACTGAAAACAAATAAAGGGGGGCGGACTGCCACCCATCCCAGGTTAGAATACCAAGGTAGCCCCAAATTATAAAGACTAAGAGGTGGTTTTAGAGGACGTGGTAAAAGAAGTTAAAAGAGGAGGTGACAACATGGAAACTGTCCAACTGGACAACCCAGTGAACAATGACTAGAGAAGGGAGAACAGAATGTTGTTAAAGAAGTAATCTGAGAGTAAAAGATTTTGTAGGCAAGCATTAGTGAGAAACAGGTGCTTTAAAAATCATTCTATGGTGTTATACTACCAACAATATCATGATAAAAAGCAAAAGATTAATTTTACAGGGAAATAATTCCATATTTGGCTCAGATTGTGTGCATTCTTGATTTTTCCTCTTTGAGAGAAGTTAAATTTCAGCTCTGTGAAACGACCTTGACAAAGAGATGCAGCTGCCTGAAAACAAAGATAACACTTCTGCAAACAGCAGAAGCCTGTCTCTGCTGAAAGGTCTGAAAAAAAAATTGTAACTCTACCCTGCATGTGTCAAACTCAAGGTCCGCGGGCCAAAACCGGACCCCAGAAGTTTAGTGATTCTCTAGAAGTAGAGACTTTTAATATGGTGATTGTGTGCTTGAATGTTATTTTGTCAATCAATAAGCAGTTTTGTCTACATTCTGCCACAATCTGCCTTTTGAAAATGTTTTGAATCTTACTCCTTTTGTATAAAAAAAAAGAAAAATTGGCTAAAGTCTGCAGACACAAAATGAACCTGGATTGAAGCTCTAACTATGTTTATTTAATCTGAGATCCTCTCCAAATGCAACAGTACATGTCAGTCTACATGAGATACTAACAACTTCACCTACTGATATAATATAAAGATCCGAGTGAATATGTGAAACAAACAATGATGAAAGTTTTTCAACAGGTGATGCTCATCCAGGAGGAAGACAGTGTTCCTAGGAAATGCAGCTCATTCATTAACAATCAATTTTTTTCCTATAGGTGGAAGTTTTGCTGACTAATCATAGGCTGGATCTATGAAACATTATGTGCACAGAACAAATGACCAAGGTTCTGACTGACTTATGAACCTCACTGACCTGACAATGATAACATGACACCCAACAGATAACACCTTTAAGGTGGACCCACTAAGACCACCTTATTGATTCTTGGTGAATAAAAAAAAAAAAGAATTGAAGCGTTCAAAACAGACCTAGTGGAAACAAAAGGGGTTATGAGGAAACAATGTGCATTTTAAGAATAATAGAAGTCAAATTATGTTACAATTTTTGCAAATACAATTAGTCTGACAGATAAATAAGTAAGTAGTGTGTGAATGTGTGGGAATGGGAATGACTGATTTCATTGTAATGCATCTTTGAGGGACCTTAAAAGCGCTAATAAATGTCTGATGTTCTGATGATCTTTGCCAAATTTATATCTTAATAAGGTTTCCAGAATCTTTTCCAAAAAATCATATAAAGATGGCAAAGGTTCTACCTGTATTGAAAATACTGATAACCATAAGAAAGTTTATAGATCCGTCTTCAATTTTTCATAATTATTTTACAAACAGGGTATTTAAACTTTCATGTGGCCAAATGTCTGTATTTGACTTTCTGTTTTTGTGAAATAAATGTCTGTTTCATGTTATGTAAAAATTAGAGTCCTCAACATTACCATAATAATATTAGGTCAGTTCTCTATGGTAAAACAAAAAGATTTTAACAGATGTTTAGACTTTTTCCAGTCAGGTTCAAAATGATTGAATTAGACTCAAACTTAACATAAGATGAAATTAACCTTAACAGAATTACTGGACTGGACTGAAATAGAGAAAACTTGAGTTAATTGAAACAAACGTTAGTTACTTGAACTAAATACAAAGCTGACTGAAACTGGATGGTGTATCTATAAAACTGGGTAAGATAAACTAAGATTATAAGATATAATATGCCCTTCATTTTTTTGTGTTCATCAGTGAGTGAGTTTTTATTTTTAATTTTTAATAAGAACTAAACCAAGCATTATTTAAAATAATAGCAACTACCAAAAATATTGATCTCATTTTTAAATGTAATAAGGACTTACTTTATAAAATATGATAAAAAAGAATAATAAGAATTTGGAAAAACAGAGGCTTTAAACCTCTGCAGGAACAGCACTGACACTGTCGAAGGTAGATCCTAATACAGGAATCTGGAAGCTCATTCTGGCGTGGATAGTCAAAGTCCATCCAAGGACACATTTAGATGAGGCAGAGTGACAAATACAGGGCTTAGCTGAGAGCAAAGAGAGCAACATGCATCCTGCCCTAGCTGCTGTCCCACCTGAACTGTGGTCCCAATCATCAACTGATGTAGGACTTATAAAGGGGTTCCCACCATACAAGGTTAAACTAATATCTGAAAAAAGGCTATTAGTCCGCCAATACCCCTTCAAGCCAGAAGCTGAAGAAGGTATTAAGTCAGTAATACAAGATATGTTGAAGTCAGGAATATTAAGAGAAGCACCTGACGCTACATGCAAGGCATATCACACTGACATCGCTATTATCACAGCCAAACATAACTCTAAAAAGATGTGCCCTTTAAATCCAAGTACTCTAATACCTACTGCAGAAGATGGAAAACCACATTCTTATAAAGCAAAAGTTGAAGAAGACACAAAACCCAGACAAGACATTTCTCAAACCCTTATACCAGATTCATGTGTTGTCTTTGTAGATGGCTCAGCATCTAAAGATGAATATGGAAAGAATAGAGTTGGTTATGCAGTAACAACCATTGATAGGATAATAGAAGCTACATCTCTACCCAATACATGCTCAGCCCAAACAGTAGAATTATATGCTGTAGTAAGAGCCTGTGAATTACATGAGGGACAAATACTTACTATATACACATACAGCCAATACGTGTTCGGATCAGTACATCACCATGCTAAGATTTGGCAAAATAGAGGTTTTAAAACATCATCAGGGACAGAACTAACTCATTTCAACCTATTAAAGAGAAAATGTCAGATCTGCTATTTATAGACACAGACGTGCTGAAAGACGCCCAACAGTCAGCACCCGAGACAGAAATAAAGGCCTGGCTAAAGAGAGGAGCACAGAGAAAAGATGACATCTATCAGATAGAAGATAAACCAATCCTCCCAAAAAATTTATACAACACTGCGGCTACAGTGACACATTGGGAAGACCCACGTGTCAAGGGGGGAATATGTTACATCTGGTAAAGCATTAATGCTACACTATAAATTTTTCTGACTATGCAAAGAATTTTTGCAGATCATGCATAATTTGTTGCAAACACGGGGGAAGAAATATTGCCTAGTTGCAATAGATGAACCTAGTGACACATTTCTTCCCCACATATGGTATCCCACAGATTATAAGGTCAGATAACTAACAGGTACTAATTTTGTAAATAGTGTAATAGAACTATGTTCTAAAGTATTAGGGTTTCAGTTAAAGATTAAGCAAAACAATGGAAGAAACAGGGAGGCCATGGCCCGAATGCCTATCACTGGTTAAATTATGGATGAGAATAACTCCAAATCAAACTGGTCTTACTCCATTTGCCACCTACTGTACATCATTGTATAACTCCACCCACTGTGTTCTGAGTCTGAGATCACGTGACACCAAGTTGCTGATATAAATTTGTATTCTCAAAGAAATAGTACATGGCAGACCGCTTTCTCTGCCCTCTGACATGAATGAAATAGAGAAAGCACAACAGGAAACTTCATTAGCTGAGTGGATGAATAAAATGTTGCAGACAAAAGAAAAACAAATGTCCAGTGGTCTGCCGATAATCTCTGCTCCTATCCCACAGAACGACCTGAAGCCTGGAGACCTGGTCCTGATTAAGACACTCCACCGGAAGGATTGGAGCACTCCTTGGTGGAAAGGTCCGTTTCAAGTACTCCTGACAACGCCCACAGCTCTGAAAATAGCAGAGAGGCCTTCCTGGATCCATAAAAGCCACTGTAAGCCAGTTTTGCCGTTACAAGAGCCAGATCAACCGACGGGGTAAGCAGAAGGAAGTCCGGGTTTAAAGGAGTTGGAGGACCCATATGGCCCAGCGTCTCAAACCGGTGAAGAATCTGCGCCCAATTATAAAATGGCTCTCTGTAACATGTGGACAGGACTGATAAGCCTGATCTTAATTCTGGTAGCAGGACTCTTTCTCTGTCTAAAGCAGGATCCACAGGAGGCGATACCGAACCAGAAGAGATGGACATCAGACGGGACCCATCTCAGAACACTGACGGAAGAACATGACGCACATCCATTCCTACAGAATTTCTGGATATATATATTCTTTCTTTTTATTCTTTTTTTTCTCTTTTTTCCTTTTATTTTGATTATTTTTCTGGGTGATGGTAGGCTAGAATTTTTTTTTATGTGATTGTCTTGTAATCACAAGGGGTGAGTGTGATGGAAATTCTTGCAGTAAGTGTTCCAAAGTGTATGACCTTTAGGTTACCTCACTCCTCAGAACATCTGTGTTAGAGGAGGAAGTTGTAAAAGCCATTATCAGAAGTTTAATGGTTAAAACCCATCATTTAGGGTGATGTCTCAGGAAGAGCAGATGGGTCTGTTCCTAGATAACTTTGTCACCACTGAACCCGAGGAGGGTCTTGGGTCATAAAACACAGACTCTTTGAAGTTGAGATAACACTGTCATGTTTGGTATAAATACTGTGTCTAAATGTTGATCAGGGCTCTGCTTCACTGACTAACCTGAGTGACAGGGTCTTCAAACGCTTAATGCCTTTGAATAAAACTTACAAAGACAAAGTCTGGATTTTCTCTTGTTAGTCAACTTCTCTCACACTTTGATAAGAAAATTCCACTACAATCTTTAGTAGAACTGATTACTGCAACAGTGTCTTCACAGGTCTGCCTAAAAGCTCAATCAGACAGCTGCAGCTGGTCCAGAACGCTGCTGCCCGCGTCCTCACTAGAACTAAGAAAGTGGAGCACATCACCCCGGTTCTAAAGTCCCTACACTGGCTCCCCGTATCTCAAACAATAGACTTTAAACTTATACTTCTATTAGTCTATAAATCACTGAATGGCTTAGCACCAAAATACATTACAGACTTGTTGTCAGTGTATCAACCAACCAGACCTCTCAGGTCTTCTGGCTCAAATCTACTCTGCACACCCAGAACCAGAACCACACCCAGAGAAGCAGCGTTTAGTTCTTATGCTCCACTAATTTGGAATAAACTCATAGAAAACTGTAAAACTGCTGAAACCCTAAGTTGCTTTAAATCAAGATTAAAAAAGTATTTGTTTAGGGTGGCTTTTGACTGTGCCATCTAAACATTATCAGTGAAGTTCAGTCCAACATTCCTTTCAATTTCTTATCAATCATTTTATCATAAATATTTCATTTTTTATCTTTTTTATTACAATCTTATCATTTTAATTATTCCCTTTTATAATCTTTAATTATTAGTGTTGGTTAATTATGCTATGAATCAGAAAAAGGCGGACCCAATCCGAGGGCTAGGCTGGCTCAATAATCCAAGGACAGAAACAGGATCTACGATCGGAACAAGAAAAGGGGCAGACAGAGGCATAAACCAGATGCAGGAAACAAGGTCGACAACCAAAATCCAAATAGTCCGACAGGGAGCAGGCAGAGGCATAAATCCAAAAGGCAAGGCAAGGTCAAGAACAATGATCAGACAGGAAGGAACGCTGGATATCTACTCACACAATGGCTTTCAAAAATCTGGCACCGTCTGCTTGTCAGAGTCCATATATATCAGAGAAGACACAGGTGCTTGGCATTCCACAGATTGCACTACACCGCAGCAGCCACCAGGTGCATCTAATCTGCTGATTGCAGCCAGGGAGACAAGGTAGAGCAGATATGCCAGAATCATAACAGGTACTGTCTCTTTCTCTTTTTTTCATGTACAGCACTTTAAATTGTCTTGCTACTGAAATGTGCTATATAAACAAACTTGCCTTGCCTTGACTAAACACAAAGGGAGCTGAAGACAAAAGGATCTACAAACTAAAAGGGGAAAAATACTAAAGTAAGAGAATAATACCAATATACATAGATGACAAAACACATGAAATAAATAAGGCCGATATGCCTCTGCATTGAGATTTACTTTGGCTGTGTGTTTTTTTTCTGGTCAGGGAGATGGCACACGACATCACCCAGTATAGCGGAGCCAGGGTCCCACCCTGAAGCCAGGCCTGGTGGCTGGGTTTCTCCTCGCGGGACCCGGCCTGGCCAAGCCCGAATGAGAGACGCGAGGCCATTCCACAGTGGGCCCACCACCTGCAGGGGGAATCATGAGGGACCGGTACAAAGAGGATTGGGCAGCGGATGAAGGTTGAGACCTCGGCAGTCCAATCTCCGGATGCGTAGGCTGGCTCTAGGGTCGTGGAATGTCACCTCACTGGGGGGGAAAGAGCCTGAGCTTGTGCGGGAGGTTGAGAGATATCAACTAGAAATAGTCGGGCTCACCTCCACGCACAGCTTGGGCTCTGAAACCCATCTCTTCAAGAGGGGCTGGACTCTCTTCTACTCTGGAGTGGCCCACGGGGAGAGGCGGCAGGCAGGGGTAGGGGTGGGTTTGCTTGTTGCCCCCCAGCTCAGCCATCTCGTGTTGGGGTTTACCCCAGTGGATGAGAGGGTCGCATCCCTGCACCTTTGGGTCGGGGACAGGTCTCTGACTGTCGTTTCGGCCTACGGGCCGAGCAGTAGTGCGGAGTACCCGGCCTTCTTGGTGTCATGGATTCAACTTGTTTAGGAAATCTATATAATGAAAACATGGACAAAGAAAAAGACTGCCAAAATCCACAGAAAAGACAGTTTGAGGTAGTGGACAATAGATAGAAAGAAGCTCAGTCATGCTAAAGACTGAATACCATGTACTGGGACATTAATATGAGAGTCAACCGCACTTTTATCTGTAAAATAGATTAAAGTTCTGTACAAAGACTGTCGGTCCAAAGATGAGGCCTACAGCTGCAGGGCCCGGGAACTGTAGAAGCAGGCTAGAAACAAAGAGTCGTCCAATATGGGGAGGACAATGACCTTGTCCTCAAAATAGAGAAGATGAAGGAGCTCACAGTAGATTTTACGGGTGCACTTGCACTGCTGATTCGGTCCAGGGATCGGTAAAACTGAGAAAAATCACACCTTCAGTTGGCACAGTTTGCTTTCACACAGAGATTTTTCAGACTGGGCCAAAAAACGTCATGAAGTTTTGTATTGGATTGTTTCGGGGCCAGTGTTGCTCTAGCGTTGCACTGATTGAGAAGAACAAAAGCCTAAGATGGTCCATTTCATCAGGGTTTCTGTTGCCACTTTGGCTTTCAAATGCAGTTGTCCTCTTCTCAAGTCCACGTGGCCCCACAAGACATTTTCATAATCTTTTGTCTTCAGACTTGCGCTCTTTGTTTTTGCTGTACTTCTTCATCTACTCAAATGCGCTGCTCTTACGTTACATCTTCTCTTCCTGCTTTTGGCACGCTGGCCCAGCATACATTCACACCACAAGTGAATAACTCCAGGGTGTGGATAAACTGTGCCAAGACTGGCAGTTGTAACCATGCCTGGGTACAGTTCTCTGGTCTGTTTCAGGGTCAGGAATTTTTTTCACACCAGTCTGATCCACTCTAGAAACTGGACTCTAGCACGGTACAACGTGTTCCAAAGATTTGGTGTGAAAGTACAGGGCTGACAGCTACAAGTTCCTCGGCCTTCACCTCTCCAACAACATGAGCTGGACTTAGCACACTACTGAAACTGTGAAAAAAGTTGAGAGGCACCTGCACTTTGTATGGCTGCTGAGGAAGGCAGGGCTTATTGTCTTTCTCTCTGTTCTTGGCATGAGGAAAAAATTAATTCTTTATTTCCAATCAAGCACCCAAGCCTGTTCAAGAACAGGTTATTTATGAAAATGTTCTTGGACAGGCTTGTGTGCTACTTCGGAAATAACAAAGCAATTAATCTTTTTTCATGCCAAGAACATTTTCCTCTCCTAAAGTATCAGGCTGCAACTTCTCACGGTGGTGTATGAAGGGCTGGTTGAGAGCATCACAGTTTGGTTTGGAAACACAATCCAGACAGAAAGGAGGGCTCTGCAGTGAGTCATAAGAGCTGCAGACAAAACTATTCTCTCCAATGTCCCCTCCATGGACAACTTTGTGGGGGGAGGGCATGCAGCATCAAAAAAAAAAAAAAAACATCCAGCACGCACACTGTTCAGATAGAGAGGTTGGTGGGTAGGTAGGTAGTAGGTAGTTCTCATCAAACCTTTTGACAGCTTAAGTAACTGGTTGACAGGTTGATCTCCCATGACTTCCCCACTCTCATCCCACACCCATTTCCTTCTCTCCCCTCTCTAGAACTTTCCAATTACGTCAGCCCCAAATCTGTATATTTCCGGTCAGAAGAGATATAAAAAATAACTCAATAAAGCAAGTGAATAATTAAAGAAAGTGTTTAATTTAAAGCACATGAATAATTAAAGAATAGCTTAGTGCATTTAAACATAAACAGAAGCTTCAGCTTTTTAAAATTTTAAAATCTTTTTAATTCCCACTATCCCTTATAGAACTTTCCAATTATGTTTCCACCTCAATATTCTGAATACAGATAACTTTTATACAATAAAACAAAAAAAACAAAAAAAACATCAGGCAGCACTTTCAACTTTCCCCTCAGGAAGGCTTGGGAAAAAGCTAGAACAGAAGGGTCTACCTCTTGAATAGCTGCCTTCTTTGTCAGTAGCTTCTATCTGATAGACAAAAAAGAAAACTTCCTGGTTGTGGGAAAGGGTTAAACACGAGCTCTCGCCCCTTGATACAGCGCTGTCTTCATCCTTTGTAGTATGTTTGTATGTAGTTCTGCTCCTCCCCTATGTAGAAGTATTTCACAAATCCATCCCCATTCTTTTATTTTCAAAATTTCCTTCCAAAAAATACAATATATATATTAGCTACCTTTCTTCGGTAAGAAGGCTGCAAGATTGTCTCACCGCAGTTACCTTGAATGTTTCTCTGATTCCTTTCGCATCTCTGCGCCTTTGTTTTTTTATTAGTATGAGAGTATAAAGAGTATAGATACATATGTACACACGACACTTTTCAGATGTCTGAAAAAAAAGGTATGCTTTCTCTTCTTTTTCGTATTGCTAATCAACTCTGTACCTTTTTGTGTTTTTTCTATCACCATAATACAGATAAAATACATTGTTTTTTGCGGAAACACTGTGGTAGAAAGTTGAATTTGAAATACTGATCTTTATTCATCCTGTGAGCTCTGGGTTCAGAACTCCTCAGCTGGGAGCCCTTTATCAGTTCCACATAAATACCTCTTTAGTTTTGAAGGGTTGACTTTCAACAAACCTTACTGGGGACTAAGCATGTGAGCCAGCATTCAGATAGAATACTTCGGACAGAAAAATGAGCATGATTATAAAATGTGATGTTTTTTTATCTGTGCCAGGTTAAGTTTCAAACTAAATATTATTTAGGTTTTTGACGGAAACAAACTGTAGGGCTTGTATAGGTTTAAACTGCAACTGTCATTTGTTTCACAAGATAACTGAGGAGCAATGTTTTTGCTGGTTATCTGATTATTTACTGGGGCAGACATACTAAAATCCAATGCTCACTTTGTTAGTGATTCTTTTAGATCTTACAACGTTATTTTTCTTGTTACCTTTACCAAAACTCATTTCAGTAAAGATTCTAAGTGTCAGTCAAAGGCCTACACCTTTACGTATACATGATCCTCAGCGAGCTCTTGCAACAAGAGCAAGAACAAGCATTCTTGTATTACCATAAAGTGATGAAGGAAAGAAACCTGCCTCAAACAAGTTAAATTCAAAAAAGAAAACACATTCCCCAGAGGTGAGAGCTATTTCCTTAGACCATACATTATAATCCTAAACTAGCATACCACATTTTTCCGATTTTTTAAAAACATTTATCCTTTTTTTTTTCTTTTATTCCATGAAATAGTTAACGTTTACTTCATTCCATTAATCTTTACAAAAAAATATCATAGGAATATATTGAAATTGGTGGTTATTTGCTTTCTTTCATTATGCCGTTGGGATTTAACTTTCCTCAATGTGTTTTCTCTAAGATTTTAGATAGCTGAGTCCCAACAAACTATTCTTTATACTAAATTCCATTAGAGAGGATAATACTACATATTGTTTTTGCACCATCAGTTGATTCCTGTATAAAGACATTCTGTTTATTCTATTGTAAAGATGTGAATATGCAGCTTAGGTGAATGTTAATTTAGTAGGTTATTATAAAAGTGACAAACATGAATTTTGCTTCATTAAACCTGTTTATATCCACACAAAAAAAGATCTTATTCTAAATCCAACTTTTGCATACAGTATGCGCAATAAAATCACACTTTGTTTATAACCAAATATGTACTTACAACCACATCCTACCCACATAGGACACAAAGTTTTATCTCCATTACTTTTTCCTTACACAACTGCAACTAAGAAGTTACATTTTTCATTTGGGTTTGCTAAACTGAACTTCGGTTAACCTAACATTAAACAAATCTAATCTAATCATTATCATCTAACTGTAGAAGCTTTTAACACACAAAACTGGCATTTCTCAAGGAACTTAAACAGATTAGTGTGGCAATCATTGAACAGCTAGAAATACAAGTGCAAAAGCTTCATTTATGGTTTAAGATAAGTATCCATAATAAATTAGAGGAGTTGCTGATAACTCAACAGAAAGAAAATATGGGTTCCTCTTGGAATCCTTGGTCCTGGTTTATTATTGGTGGTTGGACATCCTGGTTAATAAAGATTGGAGTAATTCTTTTATTTTTATTTTTATTTTTGATTTTGATGTTTCTTTTATGTTGCATTATTCCAATGGTTAAATGAATGGTATTGAGACTGATTAATGTTTCCATGCTAAAAGTTGATATGGATGTAGACTTAATTTCTCTTTGTAATGACTATGGTGATTCTGCATTTGAGATAACAGACGGTAAGGATAACGATGGATTTTATATTGCTTAAGATGCTATAATGATGTAATAACTCTAAACTGTTTGGGGAGTTAATACTGATGTTCAGCATTCTAGTGGTATAAATAGAGATTTGGAGATTATTCTTTTAAAGTGTTGTAAATTCTTTTTTGTTGGTTTTACTTTGATTATTTCTGGGTTATGGTTTTGTAGAATTTTCCTTTATTTGTGATTATCTTGTAATCAGAAGAAAGGAATGTTGTGGAAAATTATTTTAGTGCTCTGAACTTTTCTTTACCTCTCTCCTCTCTGACCTCTGTGTTTTGGTTACTTAAGAGTAGATGGGCTCTAAATTCATTATCAGGAGTTTTATGGTTAACACTCCCTGAAGTGTTGTATCTAAAGGGATGGTAGATGGGTGCTCTCATAAATACCCTGGTTACCTCTGACACGGGGTGGGGTCTAGGGGCCATATTTCTAAACTCTTTCAAGTTGAGATAACACCCTCATTCTGGTATAAATACTGTTTGTGACTTCTGTTCGTTACTCTGCTTCACTGACTAAACTCAGTGACAGTCTTCAAACACTGAAATGCATTGAATAAACTTATAAAGACAAAGTTTGGTCTTTCTCTTGTTAATGAGTTGATTTCTCTCCCACTTTGATAAGAAAATCCACAACAAGGCACATGAAACTGTGTAACCATCTGGTTGTTCTACTACAAATTATTCGAGTTATCAATTATAATAAGCATTACAAACTTCATTTTTATGTTTTTTCCCTTGCTAATTTCTTTTTATTTTATTCGTCTTGTAGGAAATGTTCCAAGATTTGCTAATTTAATCTCTGTTTGACTTGCACTTTAGTCACCTACATGATCATTTATGATTTTTAATTTACAAGGGAGTTATCTACAATTATTTGGGTAACACAAGTCACATCAGGTAACCATAATATTAGTTTCCTGGCTACTTGCTCTCTTAGCAGGTACAGTGCCTTGCGAAAGTATTCGGCCCCCTTGAACTTTTCAACCTCTTGCCACATTTCAGGCTTCAAAATAAAGATATAAAATTCTAAATTTTTTGTGAAGAATCAACAACAAGTGGGACACAATCGTGAAGTGGAATGAAATTTATTGGATGTGTCAAACTCTTTTAACAAATAAAAAACTGAAAAGTGGGGCGTGCAATATAATTCGGCCCCTTTACTTTCAGTGCAGCAAACTCACTCCAGAAGTTCAGTGAGGATCTCTGAATGATCCAATGTTGTCCCAAATGACTGATGATGATAAATAGAATCCACCTGTGTGTAATCAAGTATCCATATAAATGCACCTGCTCTGTGATAGTCTCAGGGTTTTGTTCAAAGCGCAGAGAGCATCATGAAGACCAAGGAACACACCAGGCAGGTCCGAGATACTGTTGTGGAGAAGTTTAAAGCCGGATTTGGATACAAAAAGATTTCCCAAGCTTTAAACATCCCGAGGAGCACTGTGCAAGCAATCATATTGAAATGGAAGGAGTATCAGACCACTGCAAATCTACCAAGACCCGGCCGTCCCTCTAAACTCTCATCTCGAACAAGGAGAAGACTGATCAGAGATGCAGCCAAGAGGCCCATGATCACTCTGGATGAACTGCAGAGATCTACAGCTGAGGTGGGAGAGTCTGTCCATAGGACAACAATCAGTCGTACACTGCACAAATCTGGCCTTTATGGAAGAGTGGCAAGAAGAAAGCCATTTCTCAAAGATATCCATAAAAAGTCTTGTTTAAAGTTTGCCACAAGCCACCTGGGAGACACACCAAACATGTGGAAGAAGGTGCTCTGGTCAGATGAAACCAAAATCAAACTGTTTGGCCACAATGCAAAATGATATGTTTGGCATAAAAGCAACACAGCTCATCACCCTGAACACACCATCCCCACTGTCAAACATGGTGGTGGCAGCATCATGGTTTGGGCCTGCTTTTTGTCAGGAGAGACAGGGAAGATGGTCAAAATTGATGGGAAGATGGATGGGGCCAAATACAGGACCATTCTGGAAGAAAACCTGTTGGAGTCTGCAAGAGACCTGAGACTGGGATGGAGATTTATCTTCCAACAAGACAATGATCCAAAACATGAAGCCAAATCTACAATGGAATGGTTCACAAACATATCCAGGTATGGAATGGCCAAGTCAAAGTCCAGACCTGAATCCAATCGAGAATCTGTGGAAAGAGCTGAAGATCGCTGTTCACGAACGCTCTCCATCCAACCTCACTGAGCTCCAGCTGTTTTGCAAGGAAGAATGGGCAAGAATTTCGGTCTCTCAATGTGCAAAACCGAAAGAGACAAACCCCAAGCGACTTGCAGCTGTAATTGCAGTAAAGGGTGGCGCTACAAAGTATTAACGCAAGGGGGCCGAATAATATTGCACGCCCCACTTTTTAGTTTTTTATTTGTTAAAAGTTTGACACATCCAATAAATTTCATTCCACTTCATGATTGTGTCCCACTTGTTGATTCTTCCCAAAAATTAGAATTTCACATCTTTATGTTTGAAGCCTGAAAAGTGGCAAACGGTTGAAAAGTTCAAGGGGGCTGAATACTTTTGCAATGCACTGTATCTAGGAAACTAATCTCTATGTAAGGTTCAGCCAATGAGGATGCAGGTCCAGCCCGTTGACGCTGATTGGCCCCACAGTCATTCAGTTGTAAAGTGACATTATGATATAAATGGCCATGGTGAAAAATCACCCTTATCAAATTAAAACTGACTTTTTTAAATAAAAAACTGCTGGAATTACATAAAAACAGCCTGAACAATAATTTCAATTATTAGGTAAAAATGTTATATGAAAATTCTTTTATATTAAAAAGCAGATTTTTTATGGAAAATGAAATATTTATCATAATAATGAGCTGAGATTTAATATGCATTCAATTATTTCACAATTTCATTGTCACATTAAATCATTTTCTATTATTTATTGATGTAGATACTTATTTCACAATGTTTCATTTATTTACTTAATTTTGAACACTTTGGCGTTCCATACACTCCCAACTGACTTACTTTTCTGCCCAGACAACTTTCAATATAGCCCCTAGGTCCCCAATTGTCACACAGAGGCTGCATTTAAGCCTAACTCTTACTGACAAACATTTTCTAAGAATATTAAGGATAAACAAACATAGGTAATCATAAAATTCTTCTATAGTGCCCTACGTCTCTGTGTAAGTTTTCCTTTCTATTCTTATTAAATAACTTTAACTTACCATGTGGCTCCAACGCTCCTGCTTGCACTTTGGTCCTACACAACCTCAACCCATAATGTCATTCAAATCTGGGCTGGATTATCGTACAATGAATGCAGATTCCTTACAGCACAGTTTGTGTCTGTGATGCTTTTATGTTGTTTGTAAAAATAAAATCAGGGGTTTCATCCTTTGAACCGCAGGTTCTGACCAAAGAGGGTCTAGAGCTCAAAAATGTTAATAATTGTACTTTTGTTTTTTCATTTTTCAATGACTGTAGATTGATCCATTAGTTTGCTGTCAGCAACTCAAAAAAACAAAGTGGTTAAATTTGACAAATGCAACAGTTGTGATGCTAAAAGAAAATTTAAATATAAACTAATGCTGAAAATGTTTGTCTTTCAAAAAATCTGATCATTATATTTAAAATACTGGAATAAGGCATTAAAGTCTGGGCTTTTTATATTTCTCTAGACGTGGAAAATAATAAAATGAAATTTCATATGTTTTCAAACTTTTTAAAACAGCAACTTGCTTTGATAGAAACACTACTGTATCTTTGATCTCATATTTTCCGTTTTATCACTATGAACTATGATTATGCTATTCTTTGTCTTTACCTCTGCTTATCATTGTTTTGTTATCATCTTGAATTCATACATTTCATGGGTCACCAATACACCAGAGCACAACGAAAGCAAGAGAGAGGAGAGCAGTCCCCACAAGATCTCCTAGGGCTGTGAGGTAGGGTATTGAGTAACTATCGGGGTCTTTGCCCCTCCTCCATAGACAGTGGACCATGCAGTCAGCCATACACAGCAGGAAGAAGACCTAAGAGACAGAGACAGGACAGGTAGATCATAGCATTGTTAAAATCAGCTAGTGGGGAATGTCACGGCATGGCTAACTCACCTGGATCAAAGAAGCAGATAGGAAGAACACAGTGAAGAGAGGACTGGGCAGTGTGAGGCCTCCTTTCATCACATGAATAATGTGTAGAAAGATTAGCTGGCCAGGTAGAACCAAAAGGAGCAGAACCTGAGCAGATCGATGGTTTGCACCTGCCATAACAAGGCTAAACATTAAAATGTGTGTAATAGTAAATTTAACAACAAATTAATATAAAAGTAAGATAAAATAGGTGAAAAAACACAAAACTACAAGTGTAATACTTCTACAAAAGGTTGCATGCCAAGTTTCAAGTTCAGTAAAATTGGTTAGACATTTAGATGGAACAGACAGATGTTAAGGAGTATATTGCATGCTAAAATATTTAAATGACAAAACCTGAACCAAAGAAAGTGTAGCAGGGGTTGAAGCAGCTTCTGGGATCCTCAGGAAGCTCTCCAGGCGAGTAATTCAAATGCAGATGAGTTGAAATGCGGCTAGACTGTATGGAAACCAGGTTCCCTCCCACACCTCAAAAGGTAAACCAAAGCAGATGCATGGTTAATTGAACATGACTGAAAAAGCCACAGATAATTTCCTCCTTACAATACCTTAAACTCTCACAAGTGAACTACTGGAGCTGTCACCCTCTTGCTATGTTGTGCAGTTATACCCCTTTTCCACTCAGCTCTACTCAACTCTACATGGTCCGGGTTGTTTTCCATTGCAATTGCTTCCCATCTCAAAGCGGGTGTGGTTGTCAAAGCAAGGTGGCCCCAGAGTCCGAAAAGTAACATTATGTAATTTGTATGTGACAGAAACACAACACAACAGAGAAAGTCATAGAATCAATGCTAAATCTGCTGCTTAGTCAATGGCTTTTAGTCAGACTCAGAGTAAAAGAACAGAAGCAGAGAATGCTGTGGGTGGTACGACAAAACACTCTGGAAATGTAGAGAAAGGGGTGGGAAGCCACAGGCTGATATCAAACCGAAGGGTACGAGCTGGATGAGCTAATGGTACCTGATGCTAGCTTGCTATAGTGGTCATGTACACACCATAAGCCCAGCCTACAATGATTTATTGGTTTAAGATATTAGTTACTGTAATATGTATGCTGTGTGTTCTGATGGCTGTCCTGTTTGAAATTAATCGCTGCAGACCGTCAGTCTGGGCATTTAACCAAGCTTCCCAGTGGTGGGATATCATTGTTACATGTTTCAAAAACGCACAGTGGTGACATTACACGACTTTCAGTATTGGACATCTTTTTGGAGTCAGCATCACAACTTTGTGGAGTATTATTGTTGCCTCGCAGCACTGAGCCCAAACATGTATCACTCATTATAAATTTTGACAGTAAATGTTCGTGTCTTTTAAAAATGCCCCTACTATTGTGTTGGGCATATTGCCAAGACTGTATGACAAATGAAATACTAAAAAATAAAGGCTAAGAAAAATCCAACACTTGGATATATCACTTTTGGTTTGGTATGATTTGGTCAACAGATTTATAAACCATGAAGAAGTTGTTAAAAACAAATGAAATTCCATTAAATATAAGTCCAGCATCAGAAAGTACAGATGTCAACAAGGTGCAGAGATCATTTATATAAATGTGGTATCACTATAGAGTACAGTTTCTAATGCACTTAAACATCCAGGAATAGTCGTTTGAATGATGTAAGAAAATTACCTTATTTAGGTTAAACATTTCTTAAAAATGAGCAATCAATGCACAAAATGTCAATGACAAATGCCTGGGTAGTATTATTGATTCTTTCCACCAGTATATGCACAGGTAAAATAGAAAATCATGATGCAAGCACTAGAGTCACATTTCTTATTACTGACAACAGAACAATACAAACTCAGAATAAGCAAAATAGCACAGCCTCTCCTACAACCTATGTGGGCGTTGAAGCATGTAATTGAAATTCTTTTAGTAAGCATTCCATAGTGTATGACCTTTAGGTTACCTCACTCCTCAGAACATCTGTGTTAGAGGAGGAAGCTGTAAAGCCATTATCAGACGTTTAATGGTTAAAACTCATGCTTTAGGGTGATGTCTCAGGAATGACAGATGGGTTCTTAGATAACTTTGTCACCTCTGAACCCGAGAAGGGTTTGGGGTCATAAAACCCAGACTCTTTGAAGTTGAGATAACACTGTCATGTTTGGTATAAAACCTTTGTGTAACTGTTGATCGGGGCTCTGCTTAACTGACTTGCTCGGTGACAGAGTCATTCAAACGCTGAATGCCTTTGAATAAAACTTATAAAGACAAAGTCCGGATTTTCTCTTTTTGTGAGTCAACTTCTACCCACTTTGATAAGAAAATTCGACAACAATTTTAGCGTCACGAACAGGATCTAACATGCCAGAGGAGATTGCAGGATGGGACACGGACGCCTGGCCAGCCTGAAAGTTGTTCTCAGTCCACCTCCATATTACGGGAGGGGAGTCCGGGTGCCCGCCTGCGGCTTCTGGCCGATTGGATCCGAACTATTTGTCTTCAAAAATAACTGGGTGAGAAGTTGCTCTGTATGATATAATGTATATTATTATTTTTATAACACATTAACCATCATCTCCTAACTAATTCATTAGGTTCCGGAGTTGCGAGAGGGAGGACATCAGCTGAGGTCACCCTGTAAAGGTATACAGGGAGGTTCTTATTGGTAACGATGGGATAAAGCAGAACACAGGGTTTTGCTGGTGGTTTTTAGCAATTTTCTACACCTCATAAAGGAGAAAAGCCAGACGGCAGACGTGCCGCTAAACGGGTAAAAAGGGAAAAAAATGGTTCCGGAACCTTGAGGCATCAGGGGTGCCTCCTTCTTCAGACTCCGATTTATAAAATAATGAAAGGAAAAAGTGGGGATGATTGTGTTAAATGTGCTTTAATTTGGAAGATAACATTGGTTTTTCACAGTGTGGAAGTTTAAGTGTAAATAAGTAAAAAAAAAAAAAAGATAAAACTTTTCTGAAGGAAGTTTCGTTTGTCTTAAATATTGCGATCAGTCGGAAAAGAAGGTAAAAGTGAAAAGGGACATTAGAGATGCGAAAAGAAAGTTGTTTTAGAAAGGAGTATAGTTCATGTTGTGGAAGGAAGTGACAGGCAGGTGGACAACTGACTGACTGACTGATAATATTTCTTTGTGCAAAATCTGAACTTATACTAAACTTTTTCTTCTGTCTCTCTCACACACATATACACTCATATATGGGATTTGAGTTCAACATCTGCGTTTTTGAGTCTGGATTTTAGAAACCTGCCCTTCTCCATGGCTACTACACCAGAGACGCTTCTCCAGCACGGCCTGAAAGAGAGAGATCTGCCTTCCTGCTTGTTGAAAATCGCAGTGTGAGTTTCCACCAAACCGAAACTCAGAAGAAGTCTGGACCCACTGAGATGGACAACGATCCATGCTGTTTGCAAGAGCCAGAAGAGTGAATGCACTGAATTTATATTGAAAGCATCTTATGCGGGCAGAAGAGAAACAGGCCGGAGCAAAGTTTCTTCTTTCTCCCTCCTGAAAGAAGTTAAAGTGGACAAAGAATGAGTGAATGTCTCACCAACAGACCGAGGAAGGGCCTGGTTTTTTTTTTGGACTGATAGAGAACTGTGTGCCATGACAGTCTGACTCTGGAGCGGTTAAGAAACTGATGAGGGTAACGTACAAACACACACACATTTGCATAAATCTTTTCCTATTTTCTGCAATGAAGAACGCTTATTAACCGCTGCTCATGTGACGATTGCTTAACGTTGACAGATATAGCAGGTTAAAATATTATTTTAGGGTTAGAAAAGTATCTTTAAAAGGGTGATAACTTAACTCATTTGATACTTTCCGGTTAATTCTTTTAGAGAAGCAAGTTCTCTTTTGTCGTGGAATATTCAGGGTCAATTATTCTAGTTATTAAAAGTTATTAAAAGCAGAGGAAGTTACAACATCTCCAAAACTCAGCAGTAACCAAGTGTTTCTATGTCATTCTCAAGACAGATCTCATGAAGGAGCATTTTTAAAACCCATTGCATGCGTAAGACCTGATGGGTTTCTCCTTCAGGCATTATTTTCTGTTGTCAGAGTTTGTATCCCATAAATCTAACGGGTAAAGAACTTGTGATGGAAATTCTTGCAGTAGGCATTCCACAATGTATGACCTTTGGTTTACCTCACTCCAGTGAACATCTGTGTTAGAGGAGGAAGCTGTAAAAGCCATTATCAGAAGTTTAATGGTTAAGGCCATTTGTTACGGTGATGCCTCGGGGAGAGTAGATGGTTGTTCCTAGGTAACCTTCTCACCTCTGAACCCGAGAAGGGTCTGGGGTCATAAAACACAGACTCTTTGAAGTTGAGATAACACTGTCATGTTCTGGTATAAATACTGTGTGTAAATGTTGATCGGAGCTCTGTTTTAGGAGCTGTGAAGTAGTGATTTTAAATCTGATTATTGTCCAAGGAGAAATAATATATTTAGCCAATCCTTCAATCTCTGCAGAAAGTTAACACCATTGTTCAATGCAGTAGTACTCAAATTGTGGTACCTGGACTACTGAATCTCGTAAGCCATAGATTTTAGGTCCATAAAATTATAATATTTAATTAAAGGTAGACCGATTACCTATTAAAATAGATCTAAGCCAATGATGAGTTCCAGTCATTTGGTGGCTTTGAAATGCAATAATACTCAAAATTTCTACTCTGGGGAACACAGATTGGGGCTGAAGAGTTTTGTTTTGGAACCAAGGTTAGGATTTTTCTAACGGAATCAAGAGAAGTAAAATCCTTAATTTTAGGAAAAGAAAAGGAATAAAGGCTCTCAACAATAAAGAGGATGGTCGGCTCAAACTCCAGTCTCCTTGTTTGATTTCTTAGGGTTTAAAGATTAAAAGAATACATATGAGTAGAAAGGTACACAAGGTGATTTCAGATTACTAAGAGATAAAATATTGGAAAATTTATCAGCATTTGGATTGTAAAAGAGGGGTTCTAGTAATAAGTTCTCCCCAACTCTCAAAATTTAAATAGCCCAAATTAAAGAAAATGATGTTTGTTCTTTTTGAAACACTATGTGGGAAAAAGTCCAGTTTGGAGTCAAGCTTCTTATCTTAATTTCTGATTAAGTCAAACACTGCAGTTTTGTTTAGTTTGGGTATACCATAAAAATGTCAATGCCGACTTTTCTAATTTCCCCTCGGGGATCAATAAAGTATCTTTGAATTTGAATTGAATTAAATTAAAAGTCACTGCTGGTATATCAGGTGAAGTCTGAAGATCAATTCTTTGGATTTTGTTGGATGTTTTGATGAAGTTCATGTAGTTAAGCACTTAGGCTTGAGAATGGGACTTTGAATTGAAAATTAGCCAAGCGTTTTGAAGGCCCTGTTCTCACTTATATAAGATTGAGACAAAGGACACAGGCAAATCTCAGTCCTTTTGAAGTGCTGTGTAGCAGGTCTCCTAATTTGGACATGGGGATATTGCCAAGATCATTTTCTTCCACATCTTTGTGTGAAGATAGGATGTTGTTTTACTATCAAAACCTGTGCACTGTGTTTTCTCAAGTTTCACAGACGGTGAAGGCTGCATTACCAGAAACAGCCACTTTCACCCTCCAGTCCTTCATTCCTGGCGACTGGATTCTGGTCAGAGAATTTAGGAGAAAACACAGGAAGTCCAGGCGCTGGAATGGCCCATATCAGATCCTACTAGACACCCAGGAAAGCTGCAGGAAAGCTCTAGCTCCTCCAGCTTCATCTGACTTCCAGGACAAGACATCTTCCAACTGGATCATCCACGGCTTGAAAGGTGTGAGGACAGTGGACCACCACAAGACAAAGAACTGTAAGCTGATCACTGGCGAGTGATTGAAGAGGTGGTTGAAGAGCACTGTTTTTACAGGGGCACAATAATCCCTTGGGCAGTGCAACGTTATTTCAGAATCTACTTAAGGCCATCGCATTGCCTGAAAGTTAGAAATCATAAGGTCATTTGCCTCACTGCACACACACCACAGTGAGAGACACGTAGGAAACATACAGGGAAGACCTCTATACATTTGCACATAACCTTTCCCTGGATGATGGACTGGCGACGTCTGCAACAGAGAGACAGTCAAACATGCGCCATGATGCTTATTCTCCTTAATTTCTTAACATTTGGTGGCTATTAGGCTCCTTTGCCTGGACAGCAAGGGTCAGACAAATTATTTTCTCCCACTTTGACAGCGAAACTGACTCTGAGGAGGAAATCTCGGATGCTTTTATCTAACTTTTATGTTTATTGCTTGATATCTGTCATTATGGTACAAATTTGAAATGTTTTCATTTCTACTGTTGTTTAGTTGGACTATGGAAGCCTAACTTCCAGCAGGTTAGAGTTCCTGTTTCTAAACATATTTCTAGAGGAGCTTCCTATGACCGCCTGAGTGTACTCATAATTGTACCTCATAAAATGACCTTATAGCAGAAAATCGAAAGAAGTTGCTGTTTAAGTGAAATGAGAAAAAGTGCAATGATGATATGAACAAGGCTTGTTTTAATTCCTTTACTTTTATTACAGGTTAGAGTTCCTGTTTCTAAATATATTTTTAGAGGAGATTCCTACGACCGCCCACCTGTACCAGACTGGTAACAGGGCAGCTTGAAGCCACTCACGAGAGGCAGCAGGATTTTTAAGTTTTGTTTATAATTTGTTTTCTTTGGAAAAAACTGTTTGCTTTCAGTACCAGAAGAAAGGACATTCCACTTCAGGATCACGATGCAGCTATATGGAAGATGTTCTGTTCTGATGCTAATGATTGGTATTGCAAGTCTTTTTATAACTCTTGGGTTCATTTTGGAAAAGGTGCAGCAAAGATAATGTAAGGTTAATCTGAGGAATTATGCTAATAATACTCATCAGCGGATTTGAAGGGAGATTCATCACTTTCCTGAATACTGTGATCATACTGATAATGTCTGGTGGCAACTGATGCATCAAACTGTGAGGAAGATAAGAAATGATAGTTGCTATGTCTGTTGTTTGTTTCCACGTGCTATTAATAATCAACAATTTTTGGTACCCAGTTCCTATTGATACTGTTTATACTCTAGCTACTCTCTTTCCAGATAACCGGTTGGTGGAGGTCATTTTTCCTTGGATGAGGAATTACAGGTCCTTCTCAAAATATTAGCATATTGTCAGTCATTTTCTACCGCTTATTCCATAGTGGGTCGCGGGGAAGCTGGTGCCTATCTCCAGCAGTCTATGGGCGAGAGGCAGGGTACACCCCGGACAGGTCGCCAGTCCATCACAGTCCAATATTAGCATATTGTGATAAAGTTAATTATTTTCCATAATGTCATGATGAAAATTTAACATTCATATATTTTAGATTCATTGCACACTAACTGAAATATTTCAGGTCTTTTATTGTCTTAATACGGATGATTTTGGCATACAGCTCATGAAAACCCAAAATTCCTATCTCACAAAATTAGCATATTTCATCCGACCAATAAAAGAAAAGTGTTTTTAATACAAAAGACGTCAACCTTCAAATAATCATGTACAGTTATGCACTCAATACTTGGTCGGGAATCCTTTTGCAGAAATGACTGCTTCAATGCGGCGTGGTATGGAGGCAATCAGCCTGTGGCACTGCTGAGGTCTTATGGAGGCCCAGGATGCTTCGTTAGCGGCCTTTAGCTCATCCAGAGTGTTGGGTCTTGAGTCTCTCAACGTTCTCTTCACAATATCCCACAGATTCTCTATGGGGTTCAGGTCAGGAGAGTTGGCAGGCCAATTGAGCACAGTGATACCATGGTCAGTAAACCATTTACCAGTGGTTTTGGCACTGTGAGCAGGTGCCAAGTCGTGCTGAAAAATGAAATCTTCATCTCCATAAAGCTTTTCAGCAGATGGAAGCATGAAGTGCTCCAAAATCTCCTGATAACTAGCTGCATTGACCCTGCCCTTGATAAAACATAGTGGACCAACACCAGCAGCTGACACGGCACCCCAGACCATCACTGACTGTGGGTACTTGACACTGGACTTCTGGCATTTTGGCATTTCCTTCTCCCCAGTCTTCCTCCAGACTCTGGCACCTTGATTTCCGAATGACATGCAGAATTTGCTTTCATCCAAAAAAAGTACTTTGGACCACTGAGCAACAGTCCAGTGCTGCTTCTCTGTAGCCCAGGTCAGGTGCTTCTGCCACTGTTTCTGGTTCAAAAGTGGCTTGGGAGTTTTAAAGGCCTCAGGAATCTTTTGCAGGTGTTTAGAGTTAACTCGTTGATTCAGATGATTAGGTTCATAGCTCGTTTAGAGACCCTTTTAATGATACGCTAATTTTGTGAGATAGGAATTTTGGGTTTTCATGAGCTGTATGCCAAAATCATCCGTATTAAGACAATAAAAGACCTGAAATATTTCAGTTAGTGTGCAATGAATCTAAAATATATGAATGTTAAATTTTCATCATGACATTATGGAAAATAATGAACTTTATCACAATATGCTAATATTTTGAGAAGGACCTGTATATTGTAAGGCAAAGCAGAAATGTTAGTAGATTTTCTAATGAGACTAATTTAACATGTGCATCTACGGGAACTTTTTATAGAATTCAGGGTAATAGAAATCCGATTAAAGATCCAGATATTTGTATTGCTCAGGAGGAAAGCACACCTTATTTCCTTGGAAAGGGATTTTGGGTACAATTATTCCTAGTTATGGTGCTGCTAACGCCGCCCATAGGATTAATGAGTTGTCAGTTGAGTTAGAAAATCTTACTGCTTTATCTGAGGAAGGTTTCACTGTTCTGACTACAGAGCAGCAGGCTATTAGAACGATGAGTTTGCAAATAGAATGGCTTTGGATTATCTGTTAGCTGAGAGGGGTGATGATTTTGAAGAATTTTCCTTTAGTTGTGATTATCTTGTAATCAGAAGAAAGGAGTTGTTATGGAAATTCTTTTAGTAAGCATTCCAAAGTGTATGATCTTTAGGTTACCTCACTACTCAGAACATCTGTGTTAGAGAAGGAAGCTGTAAAGCCATTATCAGACGTTTAATGGTTAAAACTCATGCTTTAGGGTGATGTCTCGGGAAGGACAGATGGGTTCCTAGATAACTTTGTCACCTCTGAACCTGAGAAGGGTTTGGGGTCATAAAACACAGACTCTTTGAAGTTGAGATAACACTGTCATGTTTGGTATAAAACCTGTGTGTAACTGTTGATCGGGGCTCTGCTTAACTGACTTGCTCGGTGACAGAGTCATTCAAACGCTGAATGCCTTTGAATAAAACTTATAAAGACAAAGTCCGGATTTTCTCTTTTTGTGAGTCAACTTCTACCCACTTTGATAAGAAAATTCCACAACAAGCAGGAGAGCATGGAGGGTTCAAATCAAAATAAGAAAGGTAGAAGAAAACCCATTGCATGTGGAAAGAGATTCTGGAACACCAAAACACACACGACTTAAGTACATACTCAATACTTGCAACATGAGAGCGAGTGAAAAATACAACCAGAGCACATTGATACCAAATAAACATCTTATTTATCACTTTATAAGTAAGCTTACCAATGATGGATTGACTAACATAAACTATAGTGTCAAGATGAGGTGAGATCTTTCCATATTTCCATGCTGAAATTGTTAACGTCTCACAATTGGACAGAGAAGTATACACATTTGGAGCTATACTGATTGAGTTGCATGAAGAATCATGTATTAATTTTTTCTGTTCTCTTGCAGAAGCTACAGGTGAAGTTAAATGGCCTGGCCGTGATGGAAAACAGTGGGAACCCTCTCTGTGAGCTTCTGGGTGGATCTGCATCATGATGTGAAAAATATCTGATCTTTAGTCAAAAGGTTCATGAAAGGAGGAACATATTTTAATGAAATGTTGGGATAGCTCACAGCATAAATACATGTATTTTTAGGGGGTTACCATTCCACTAAAATCTAAGAAAATAAATTTTATAGCAGTTTTCTTTTTAGAAATGTAAGAAATTATGACAATGGAGCCTCAGATGTGGGAGAGAGAGTGAGAGAATAAAATTTAAACAAGTCATTTACATAGATGATAAAAGAAGCACATTTATTTGAGCCGCAGTAAACATAGTTTCTCTGAGTTTAAGAACAACTTTAGTCAGACAGACTGAGCAGAAGGTTTTTTCTAAAAATCACAAAATGTCATTATCTGCTTCAGCCAAATGTTTTTTTCCATCAGTTATAAACTATTAATCTTCTTCCTTCACTTAAACTACTAACAAAAAATTAAAACCAAGTCAAATTATTGTGAAGCTTTTGGAACACCACAGTGCAGCATTCATGAATATGAATTTAGCCCCCACCCCCAATGTTTAGGATTAATTGGAATATATGTACCTGACTGTTGTGAAGTGCCCTGAGACAACATGTGTTGTGAATTGGCGCTATATAAATAAAACTGAACTGAATTGAATTGAAGTTTCCCATTCCCTGCAGTCAGGTCTCATCAGTTGCAATTAGTCACATTCCCCTCGGTCTCCCTGCTACCCGGTTCCTCACCTGTTACCATTTTCCTCTGATTGCTTTCCCTCTCTCTCATTGGTCCATACTCCACCTCCCTCTGTATTTTAGTTTGATTGTTTTCACTGTTCCTTGCTTGGTCCTCCTGTTTACACCCCATGTTGCCATCCTGCTTCATGACCGTGTACTGAAGATCCATGTAAATGTTGCTTACCTTTACTATTAAAAGAGAAGAATCCTCTCAATATGGCAATGCTGCTTCAGAGTATTCATCTGCATTATGATCCAAAACAACCCAGCATTATGACAATTACATTGAATCTCATTGCTGCAGCCAGTCCTTAGTTCTACATGTAGAAAGAATAAATTGTTGCTGAATAAACCGGGAAATATCTACTGCTGCTACTAGAAAGTGTAAAGGTAAGGCTCCGGCTTCTTTTTCATATCTTCTGTGCTGGTTCTAAACATACAGCTCTGGCTTGTTTAAAGGTGCAGTATAAGAAATAGAAATGAATCACAGGTGTACCATTAACTAGTTAACCGTTTAATTTTTCTGAATAACACGTGATATTATATAAACTAATCAAACAAGGATATAGGAGTACTCAAGGCAATATATTCGTACCATCTGAATACAGCTATTAATAACTGTAATATTAATACTAAAAAAAGAACAAAAAATGACAGTCCAAGAAAGGTCCAGGATGAGGCTCTATGGTATGTTTCAAACACCACAACCTAATACCCATTTCTCTCAGAAAGTCTTTAATATTTAGAACTTAACTCATGGTTCACATGCTCAGTGGAGAACAACAGACTCTGCTGTAAAAATTTAATTTATTAATGTTGGCTGAAAAGATGGCAGTAAAACAGAAAAGGTTTATGAAAGAAGGAACAATTTTGTTAAAATGTTTGGGAAGTGTCGAAGCAATTTATGTGGTTATTGATGTGTTTGTGTGTCTGAGACAGCATGTGCCTGGAAAGAGGCCAGTTTGACTCTTGTTTGGCCAAAAAATGGGAAAAACAGCGGTCCAGTTCAGCTTTGAAATGAGGAGTTGATAAGAATAATGAAATTGTTATGGTACAACCGTCACGTAGACCGGTTTTGATTTCTTGCAGATGCAACGCTATTCTTGTGTTCCCTTAACTACGGCTGAGAATTCAATGTTGTGTGTGCCAGAACATGTGTGTAGATGAAGACGGTAAATCAGATTGGTCAAGAGTTTCACATACGCACTAATGTTTTGTATTTGTATAAATATGCCCTGTAAGAGCTGAAGACGGGGAACTTTTGGGTATTTGTGATGAAGATGTTTTGTGCATTGTGAGAAATAAAAGGTTCCCCCATGAAGACTGGAAGGAGAGAGAACTCTGAGTTTTGTGTTAATTGCTTTAACTTAGTAAGGCCACACTCTTCCACAAAAGCTCTCAGCATAATTAAATTAAATAAAAGTGTTTATTTAGGATTTTACCGTTTGACTACGTTTTAAATAAATCAACTTTATACCAGTTTCCTTTTTTGAAATGTAAGAAATTAAGACCATGGAACCTCAGGAGTGAAACATTTGGATGAGAACTAACTGCAGATCTTCTGTGGATTTAGGCTTCCTCAAGTTCTTCTGTCTCTTCATGTAATCCAAGACACACTCAATAATGTTGAGATTAGGGCTCTGTAGGGGCCATGCCATCACTTCCAGGACTTCTTGATCTACTTTACGATGAAGATAGTTCTTAATGATCTTGGCTGCCTTGAACCGCCACCTTAACGTGGTGGAGGGGTTTGAGTGCTCAAATGATCATAGAGGCTATGTTGTTTGGGGTTTAAATGTCCCTGCTAGGGTCTCCTATGGCAAACAGGCTCTGGGTGACGGGTCAGACAAAGAGCGGTTTAAGACACCTTCATGAGGACCACACAATCAATGCACATGACGTTGCCTGGTACGGCGGAGCTGGGATCCCACCCCACCCCTCCCAGGAACTCCATTATTCTCTTGGGGTACTTCAACGCCCACGTGGAAACGACAGTGACACCTGGAGAGGCGTAATCAGGAGGAATGGCCTCCCCGATCTGAATTCAAGTGGTGTTTCGTTATTGGACTTTGTTGTCGTGTTTTCAGACCTTCGGCCGCATGTTTTGGAAGCTCGGGTGAAGAGAGGGGGTGAGCTGTCCACTGATCACCACCTGGTGGTGAGTTGGATCCACTGGAAGAGAAAAAAGCCAGACAGACTTTGCAGGCCCAAGCATATAGTGAAGCTCTCCTGGGAACGTCTGGTGGAGCCCTCGGCCAGGGATGTATTCTACTTCCACCTCCAGGAGAGCTTTGACCGGATTCCGGGAGGGAGGTTGGAGACATAGAGTCCAAGTGGACCGTGCTCTCCACATCTATTGTCGATGCTGCCGCCCGTAGCTGTGGACATCGGCAGTAAGGGATGGTGTCAAGCTGAAGAACGAGTTCTATCAGCCGTGGTTGGCTTGTGGGACTCCTGAGGGGGCTGACCGGTACCGTGAGGCCTGGGAGGAGTTTGGTGAGGCCATGGAGACGGACTACCATTTGGCCTCGATGCAATTCTGCCAAACCATCCGGCGCCTCAGGAGGGGAAAGCAGTGCTTTGCCAACACTGTTTATAGTGGGGGTGGGGAGCTGCTGACCTCAACTGGGGACATTATTGGGCAGTGGAAGGAGTACTTCAAGGATCTCCTCAGTCCTGCCATCAAGCATTCCCTAGTGGAAGCAGAGGCTAGGGACTCGGGGTTGGACTCTTTCATCACCCAGGCTGAAGTCACCGAGGTGGTTAAAAAGCTCCACGGTGGCAGGGTTTCGGAGGTGGATGAGATCCGCCCTGAGTACCTCAAGTCTCTGGATGTTGTGGGGCTGTCATGGTTGACACGCCTCTTTAACATTGTGTGGCGATCGGGGACAGTGCCTCTGGGCTGGCAGACCGGGGTGGTGGTCCCCCTTCATAAAAAGGGTGACCGGAGGGTGTGTTCCAACTATGGGGGTTATCACACTCCTCAGCCTCCCTGGTAAGGCCTATGCCAGGGTATTGGAGAGGACAGTCCAGCTGATGGTCGAACCTTGGCTTCAGGAGGACCAGTATGGTTTTCGTCCCGGCCGTGGAACACTGGACCATCTCTACACCCTCTGGAGGGTACTCAAGGGTTCATGGGAATTTGCCCATCCAGTCCACATGTGTTTTGTGGACCTGTTGAAGGCATTCAACTGTGTGCCTCATGGTGCCGTGTGGGGGGTGCTCCAGGAGTACGGAATCGGGGGCCCTTTATTAGGGGCCATCCGGTCTCTGTACAAGTGGAGCAGGAGTTTGGTCCGCATTGCCGGCACTAAGTCGGACCTGTTGGACTCCGGCAGGGCTGCCCTTTGTCACCAGTCCTGTTCATAACTTTTATGGACAGGATTTCTAGACGCAGCCAAGGGGATCCTGGAATCGGGATCAGTAGATTTCGTCTCTTCTTTTTGCAAATGATGTGGTCCTGCTGGCCCCCTCTAGCCAAGACCTAAAGCATGCATTGGGGCCTTTCGCAGCCTAGTGTGAAGCGGCTGGGATGAAGATCAGCCACTCCAAGTCCGAGGCCATAGTTCTGGACCGGAAAAGGGTGGCTTGTCCTCTTCAGGTTGGAGGGAAGTTACTGCCTCAAGTGGAGGAGTTCAAGTATCTTGGGGTCTTGTTCCCAAGTGAGGGAGAATGGAGTGGGAGATCGATAGACGGATCGGTGCAGCTGGCGCAGTAATGGGGACGCTGTGCGGAAAAGAGCTGAGCCGAATAGCGAAGCTCTTGATTTACCGGTCCTTCTATGTTCCTACCCTCACTTATGGCCATGACCTTTGGGTCATGACCAAAAGAACGAGGTCCTGGATACAAGCGGCTGAAATGAGCTTCCTCCGTAAGGTGGCCGGGCACTTCTTTAGAGATAGGGTGAGGAGCTCGGCCATCCGGGAGGAGCTCAGAGTACAGCCGCTGCTCCTCCTCATCGAGAGGAGCCAGTTGAGATGGCTCGGGCATCTATACCAGATGCCTCCTGGACGTCTTCCTTGGGAGGTGTTCCAGGTACGTCCCACCGGGAGGAGATCCAGGGGACAGCCCAGGACATGCTGGAGGAACTATGTCTCTCAGCTGGCCTGGGAACGCCTTCTGACCAAATCTCCAACTTCATTTGCAGAAATGCAGCCCCAAACAGGCAAGGAACCGCCACCATGCTTCACTGTTACCTGCATACACTTATTATCCTACTGCTCCCCAGCCCTTCAGCAAACAAACTGCCTTCTGCTACACCCAAATATTTCAGATTTTGACTCATCGTTCCAGAACACCTGCTGCTATTTTTCTGAACACCAGTTCCTATGTTTTCATTCATAGTCGCTTGGCCTTCTTTTTATGTCAGAGGTATGGCTTTTTGGCTGCAACTCTTCCATAAGGACCACTTCTGGCCAAACTTCTTCGTAGAGTACATGGCTACCTGGTGCACCCATGTCCTGCAGGGTACCTGGTACCTCAGTCTTGCCATAGTGTATGACCTGTGGCTTCACCAATGCTCACAAGCCCCACAATGCTCAAAGAGCCTGGACCTGGATGCAATCATCCATCTATCATATGACCTCTTCCTTTGGTCCCACCCCACAGCAATCTGAAAGTCCTACCCCCCAGACAGGACCTTTTATTCAGGAAAGTGTAAACCCGGAAAATTAAAGTTACTCTGGTAACATTGTATTTAAACGCACGTGGGCTTTCAAAATCCCAGATAATGTCTGAAAGTCCTTGCAATGGAAAAGGGACTAGCACCATTAGCACCTGTTTGGTATATTTGGTTGATCATGCACTTAACTACAATCCTACAAAATCCCTGACTTTTTGCAAGTATACCGGCAAGAATTGATGCTGGTCTGAAGGCAAAGGGCAGTAACACCAAATATTGATGTGATTTAGATTTTTTATTTTTTTTTGCTCTTTTTGCCTTTTGTAAATTGATAAAAAGAAATATCTAGTTTACAGCATTTTTTCACACCTACCTGCTTTTGCACAGTACTGTATGTATTGTCTGAACTCCCTATAAAAAGAGGCTGTGCCCAGATTACTTTGGGAGTTTTACATCCAGCTTCAGAATTCCTCCAGATCCAATGCATAGATCCGTACATATGATATGGACCTGGTTGAAATAAAATCACCCTATGTTTAACTAATAATTCTATTTGTCTAATTCTAATCTAATTAAACATGACTACAAGCTTTTGTCTTTTAATTTTAAAATTTGACTTACTATAAATTAAACATGCAACCATGTTATTTTTTTTTTTAGGGGGGGGGGGGGGGGTTATCATCTAGTGCATCCTTGAACAAGTGGTGGCTTAATCTTTTACACCCCTGAAATTTTAGGTTATGTGTTACAGATGATAACATATATTTTTAAATAACATGTTTAATCTTTCTGCATCAGACCTTTGTATCTTCAAAGTCTTTCTTTAAATGTAATTCTTGTACTAAATGTTAGCATATAATGAAGGCAGCAACTTACCATTTATGACAGGTGCATAAACTACAATTCCAATTAAGTTTGGGTCTGATACAGTCTTGTCCAGAATAAGCCCTCCAATACTAAAAGACAAATTACAAGTTAGTGAATGTCCCAATGGCGAAACACAAATTTAAATTTGATAAGGTTTTTCGGAAAGGAGAAATATGTTAATAATCTATTAACTATTATGTATTCATCTGTTAATAATAATTATTTTTATAATGCTCTGGAGTGAAGTTTTTAAATTGAATGGTAAATGTACACTCACTGGCCACTTTATTAGGTACACTTGTCCAACTGCTTGTTAACGCAAATTTCTAATCAGCCAATCATATGGCAGTAACTCGATGGATGTAGGCATGTAGACATGGTCAAGACGATCTGCTGCAGTTCAAACCGGGCATCAGAATGGGGAAGAAAGGTGATTTAAGTGACTTTGAACGTGGCATGGTTGTTGGTGCCAGACGGGCTGGTCTGAGTATTTCAGAAACTGCTGATCTACTGGGATTTTAACGCACTACCATCTCTAGGGTTTACAGAGAATGGTCCGAAAAAGAGAAAATATCCAGTGAGCGGCAGTTCTGTGGGCGCAAATGTCTTGTTGTTGCCAGAGGTCAGAGAATGGCCAGACTGATTCGATCGTATAGAAAGGCAACAGTAACTCAAATAACCACTTCTTACAACAAAGGCATCCAGAAGAGCATCTCTGAACGCACAACACGTCCAACCTTGAGGCGGATGGGCTACAGCAGCAGAAGACCACTCCGGGTGCCGCTCCTGTCATCTAAGAACAGGAAACTGAGGCTACAATTCACACAGGCTCACCAAAATTGGACAATAGAAGATTGGAAAAATGTTGCCAGGTCTGATGAGTTTTGATTTCTGCTGCAACCTTCGGATGGTAGGGTCAGAATTTGGCATCAACAACATGAAAGCATGGATCCATCCTGCCTTGTATCAACGGTTCAGCCTGCTGGTGGTGGTGTAATGGCAGCTGACAAATCTTCAGCATCTGTGTGATGCTATCATGCCAATATGGACCAAACTCTCTGAGGAATGTTTCCAGTACCTTGTTGAATCTATGCCACGAAGGATTAAGGCAGTTCTGAAGGCAAAAGGGGGTCCAAGCCGGTACTAGCAAGATGTACCTAATAAAGTGGCCCGTGAGTGTAAGTTACAACTTCTCCAACACCTACAATATATGAGCAAAACATAAAGATTTCTAAATGTATGTTGAACCAAGTGAAAAGGCAACGATGAGTACCTGCTGATGACCATTGCTGTGATGATTGGCTCCCAGCCTGTACGGAGCAGGATTTGACTGGCTGGATGTTTGGAAGAGACCACCATCCAGACAGGTATCAGACACAAATACAAAAGATCCACCAGGTACAATATGTACGGATAAAGCTCTGTCAAAAAATATGAATTAGAATTATTTATAAAGCATCTCTAAAACTAATGCCAAAAAAGGTTGAAATGCATCATTTGTTGCCCAAAAGTATGTTATGTGTGAATTGTACTGGTAAAATAGAATTTTTAAGGTGTTATATTTTTACAGTGCTGGTGTAACTTGATAAAAGTATTCTTCTTCCTGCAGCTGCAGGCCTAATTTATGGCGGTGCAGTCATGAGCTGTGCCTGGGAATGAAAGGCACGGATAGGGAGTGAAATGTTCTGGTTAGGCTAGAGTCCCGTTTTGCACTGAGTGAGCAGACATTTGCTTGTTAGGTTTTGTTTGCAGTAGGGCCTAAGTGCACGTAAGCATGGAGGCAGAGGGGTGAAATACTCAACTGTATTTAATAAACAACAAAAAGACTTACATCTGGTGTGGAAGAGAAAAGATTAATTTCCAAATAGCACACAAGCCCAGTTCAACAGCAGTTTAGATAAGAATATGTCCCGGCATAGGAAAAGAGGAATTGTTCTGCAATGTCATAAATATCCTGCAGCTGTCGGGTCAAGCTGACCCAGTATGTGACTTGAGGAATTTGTCTAAAAGGTTCAGGGAAATGTTTACAGATTAGAGCCAGATGATTTATGTAACTCACAAGATGAGAGTGGATTGGTTGGTATTCTCACATACACACCAATTACCTGACTTTCAGTATATACACCCTGTATGTATCAGGATAATTTTTGTGATTATGTTTAAGAAGAATACTGATGCTCTGTGATAAAGTCCCCCGTGATTCGGCTCTGAGAGGAGAACCTTTTGTCTGTTTCATTACTTCATTTAAGACTATTATGTGCCACTGCCTTCTCCGATACTGGCACGAAGAGCACACTGGGCAAGATGACGGACCATGTTGCAAAGAATGGAGCATAAGGAAAAGAGCAGAATAATGGAAGAATCCAGCAGTGAGAGAAGGAAACCAGGGCTCAAATACAGAGAAGAAGAGAGGAAACGGCATGGAGAGCAGGTGAGAGTAATCAGGTTAAAAAAATTAACAGCTGAGCCCAATGAGGGGAAAATGTAAGAAGGTACTTTTCAAACGTTTTGACAGCTCGAGTGGCAGTTTGACCGCCTCCATGACCCCGAATACCATCGATCTTTATATTCTCCAGTATTCCTCAGCATCTGCTTTCCTCATCTGACAGAATGCATAAAGAAACATGTAGTTACTCTATGTAATAGCAGGGGATGGGAATAAGAATATTGAAAAGAAATAGTATTGCATACCATTTTAGAGAAAAAAAGGAGCTCTATTCTACTCAATATTTTGAATACAGATACAATTTCAGTTCAATTCAGTTTATTTATATAGCGCCAATTCACAACACATGTTGTCTCAAGGCACTTCACAACTGTCAGGTACATACATTCCAATTAATCCTAACCATTGAACAGTGCAGTCGGATTTAGTTATTTATTCAGATTGGATAAAAAGTTTTTCTGTCTAAGGAAACCCAGCAGATTGCATCCAGTCAGTGACTTGCAGCATTCACTCCTCCTGGATGAGCATGTAGAGACAGTGGACAGTCACTGGCTTTGACTTTGCAGCAATCCCTCATACTGAGCATTGCATGTAGCGACAGTGGAGAGGAAAAACTCCCTTTTAACAGGAAGAAACCTCCAGCAGAACCAGGCTCAGTGTGAGCGGCCATCTGCCACGACCGACTGGGGGTTTGAGAGAACAGAGCAGAGACACAAAAAGAACAGAGAAGCACTGATCCAGAAGTACTTTCTATGGGAAGGAAAAGTAAATGTTAATGGATGTAGCTCCTTTAGTCGTTTCACCTAGAAAGAAAGAACAGATAAACTCTGAGCCAGTTTTCAAGGTTAGATTCTGAAAGAGAGCACATAGAGTTAGTCACAGTAAAAGCTCAGTCAATTTCCATGTGTAGGAGAGAGAAAGGGTTAAACACTAAAAGACAGGGCTATGTGGATCATCGGTAGAGGGTGAGCATTAAGTTGTTGCCAGCAGAAGCTCGGACAATTCCCCTCTCCAGAAAGGTGTCACAGGCAGACACAGAGCCAGGCCAGGTGTAGCTTCTAGGAAGAGAAAAGAGAGAACAAAGTTAAAAGCTGAAATAACAGCAAATAATGCAAAATTGGAGAGTAGTGTGAGAATGTAGCGAAGAGGGTGAAAGTGGTTGTTATGTCCTCCAGCAGCCTAAACCTATAGCAGCATAACTACAGAGATAGTTTCAGTACAGATTATTTAGTTAAACGGCGCTTATTTACAACAATGTCGTCTCAAGGAACCCCACAAAGGGTCCCACTGATGGTCATTGTTATACTAAAAACCACAAGGATTGGGATACCTCTCTCTGTCATCCTATGCCAACCGTGGTCATTGGTATGTATAAAAAAATATCATTACCAACATCATTTTGTCCAGTTTCTAACTAGTTGCATCTTATTTCATTTTTTCAGATTTGGATCTGGACGATTTTGTCTTATCAGATCGAGACTTAGGTATGATAATTAGAAAAAACAGAATAGACGAAAGGAGTAATTAAGTTTTTCCTATTTTCTTTTTTCAATTTATTTGTAAGACAAACAATTTGTCAATCCACATAGCATTATATTATATTGAGCCAGTAGAAATTGTGAGAAATTGGGGGTGTGATAAATCAAATATTATTATCATAATTAGCATATACACTATATTGCCAAAGTATTGGGTCACACCACTAAATGGTGAAAGGACTGAACTACAGCACCTTTCCAGTCATACCGACCATTCAAAGTGCTTTACACTAGAGCCACATTCACCCCATCACACTCTCAAACACACACAACATAAGGTTAAGTGCTTTGCTGTTAGGTATTATTTAGTCAACTCAGAGGCAAGAACGATACAGTCAATTTACTTGCAAGGGTAGCTCTGCAGTGCAGACTACAAAGTGTTGGCACCCCTTCTCTTTATTTATACATGCTGGTTCACACACAGTTCAACAAACATTCAGGGTGTGTGTGTGTGGGGGGGGTCAGAAAGGTTAGGGTTCATGTGTCTTGATTTTAAACAGAGAGGGAGTGAGGACTTGGTAATCATAACTCACTCGCCTCCCCCATATCCCTTTCTATGGCATGTAGGAGGGAAAAGCACTTAGAGCAGACATGAGTGATAAACAAAAGTTTTCAAACCCTAACACTTTCCCAGGGGCATATCTGGATGTTGCAGGAAGAAGCTGAAATCAAACCCACAACCATCAGATTGCAAGATGACCACTCTTTCCAATATGCCACAGTCACTAAATCAATGGATTCAGGTGTTCTGATCACTTCCATGGCTGCAGTGTATACAGTTTGGAGTAGAGAAAGTTGACTGGCCTGCACAGAGTCCTGCCTTCAACCTTAAAGAACATATAAGATGAATTACAGTGGAGGCTGCAGAACCAGAACTGCTTCAGTTCTCAGTGGACGTAGCTATATTAGAGAAGAATAAAAGAATATCAATATAAACATGAGGAAATTGTTTCCAGAATAGTTAAAGTTGCTGGGAATGGGGGTCCATCAACAAAGTGGAATCTATAGATTAACAATAAGATGTCATCAAAATTAATGTACATGTAAATGTAGATAGACAAATACTTTTGACAATAAAGTGTATGTGCTTTAGTAAACCAAATGTCTCATCAGCACCCGTGCGCTCTGGACACTGAATGAATTATGTCCTACTTATTACCAACAAGAGACAGAGTAAGCGTAATTTGCTGTACATTGTCGCCATGGCAAGGATGTTTCTCTGAGGATGGTGATCTAATTGAATTAAAATATAAAACAAATGGAAGAGGTTGCTGGACTGGCAAAGCTCCTAAAAGGTTTTAGTTTCCACAATGTATTTCAATGTATTTCTGTAATTATTTTCAGTTGTTCAGGTCAGTTTAAAAAGTCAGAACATTACTTTAAACATTAAAACTAAGGTATATATGTTGATTTTTTAAACCAAAGTCATATGATGCATTTTTTGGTACAGCTCTAATCAAAAGTCTCTTCACAGAGGATAACTTAAGAAAAACAACATAGGATATGAAACACTAAACAAAATCTTCAAAAAGGTTTTATACCTCCTGAACGTTTTCACTTTTAGCCAAATTACAACCACAAACTTAAATGTATTGTGGGGATTTAATGTGATAGACCAACATGAAGTGGCACATAATTGTGAAATGTTTTGATTCGTTCATGTGCAACTGATTCAGAACTCAGCTAATTATCAAACAGTCCATTTACGTGTAATTTAATCTCAGTATAAATCTAGGTATTCTGTGAAGACCTCAGAGGTTTGTTAGAGAAAATTTGTGAACAAACATCATGATGAAGACCGAGAAACACAGCAGACAGGTCAGTTAAAACGTTCAATCACTAATCTTACAATGGAAAGCGTATGATACAGCTGCAAATCTAGCAAGACATGGCCTTCCACCTAAACTGAGAGGCCTGCCAACGAGATCAATAATCAGAAAAGCTGCCAAGAAGCCCATGGTAATGTTGGAAAATATTTAAAATACTTAATAGGGTCTGCATTGCTAAGCTCAAGTTAGGTTTAATAATGTGTGAAATGAAATGTACTGTGTAACTTAGTGGATTGCTCAAAACAGGTGTGTGTGTGTGTGTCTGACTTGGCTGTGGTCAGCCCGGCACCAGTGAAGATATTTCTGTACATGTCTCAGATAACAGCCAAAAGTAGAATAACAGGATTGTTGTGAAGGTCTGAACAGACAGCTGAATGCCAGGTGTAAGAGTTCAACCAGACACTCAGCTAAAAATATGTGTTTTTTCTTTGTAATTGTACACGCCTTGCTTTTGAATAAAAACCCTGTCTTTGGGGAGGAAAAGTCAGAAGTGTTCTGGTGACTTAGCTGGAACACCTCTCCTCCGGCCGGGGCAAAAGAAACTGTGCAGACTCTGTGTTATTTAGCTTTACCAAAACAAACGAGCACGCAGGAGTTTCTGGGGAACAACTCCAACAGTAACTTTGGAGGGGCAGCAGAGCTCCGCAGCTCAGACGAATGATCCTGCTGACAGAACAGCGATGTGGATCAAAGTCGACAATGCCACAGAAACCAGGATGGAGAGGATGAGCAGAGTCTAGCAGCAACTCCAAGCCACCACATTCCCCTTCAGCTTCTCCAAAAATATACAGCTGTGTTTAAAATAACAGCAGTTCAAGATGTAGTAGAGTAATAGAAAATCAACAGATCCAACAGTCATGATATTTATGGTACTGACTTGGATCGGATCAAAAAGAATGTGTTCAACACAACAGCAGAGTGGTGTTCAGTCATTCATTTTGGGAACAAGCAGATGTCAAACAGGTGGCTCTTATTTAAAGACAAAGGTGGCAGATGTTGTACATGATGGTCATAGTGCTTTCCTCTCTGAGTAAAATGGGTTGTTCCAATTAATCAAAGCACACTTAAAAAGTTACTTTGACAGAGGAAAGCATAAATTAGTGTAAAAAATGCTGAGCTGCTCTGCTAAAATGTGTCCCTTTACAATTTGCCAAAGAACACATTGACTCAACTAAAGAGAAACGGTGTAGCATTAATTTGACTGATGAAAGCAAGATTGTTCTTTTTGAGTCTAGGACCATAGGGTCTGTCAGATGAAACCCCAGTATGATGTTAGTTGCTGGGGAAAGTTGAAAAGACTGCCTGATCTTTTTTTTTTTTTTTTCTAAAGAGTATTTTGTTTAATTGTATGAAAGGTATCTGTATTCAGAATATTGAGGAGAAAAGAGAGAAAAAGACTGAGCTCTGTTTTTCTCTAAAATGGTATCCACTACTATTTCTTTTAAATTAATTTCCCCCCCTGCTTTTAGAGTGATTACATGTTTTTTACATCAGATGAGGAAAGCAAATGTTCCTGACTGAGAAATGCTGACATGGAGAATATAAAGATCAATTGTATGTTGGGAAAACAGAATGCTGATGCTCGAGGATTGCTCCAATTCTTTTTTATATATCTCTTCTGACCGGAAATATACAGAGTTGGGAGTGAAATAATTGTTCTAAAAAGTTCTAGAAAAAGGTGTGGGAGGGGAGAGAAGGAGAGACGTGTGGGGTGGGAGTTGGGGTCATTGGGGAGGTCAACCTGTCAACTTGCCACTCGAGCTGTCAAACAAGTTTTATGAAAATTACCTTTAAATATTTTTTTGAGGGGAGAAGGAACTCAGGGAGGAGAGAAAATGAACAGGAAGCAGGACAAAACTCAGAAGGATATGATCTGTGTTTGTCCTTGAAAGATTAATAAATGCTCATTGGCTGACATTTCATCAATATCATTCTTATTATTTAGGATGTTTCCATAGTAGTATATGTGTATAATTCTCTTCACGATGTTGTGGTAAAAATCGTATTTAACAAAAAAAAGAGATTGATGGTCGTCACTCAACCAGCTTTTTATTGATAACCTTGCAAGGGAGTTTACATCATCAGACATGTGTTCAAGAGGTGTGCAGCATCTGTTTTGACTGGACATAGGAAAGAAATCACCAAATTAACTCCCTTGAGGCCTGGGCCCCTTCATGAGGGACAGAAATAAGACCCAGCAAAACTCAAATCACAGAGTGGCCTCGTTGTCTCATTCTCTCCAACCCTGAAACCATTCTTTAGACTAAACAGAGCCAGCTTCCCTGAACCCTGACATGAATTAGTGCTGCAGTATCAAGTCATAAAACAAAGCCCCTTTCTAAATTTTAATCAGCAGCTTTAGCTTGTACCATTTAAATCTTCAAACCAAAGTTTTCCCATTCCTCTTACCCATAAAGGAATAGAACCATTGACTGAAGCACGCCAACAAAGCAAGCGTGATGAGATCACCAAAACTGGCTGCCAGGGGCGTGGCCACATTATCAGGATTGATCCCCATTCGCTTGGAGCCAATGATCACCCCCACCACAACGATGCCTGAAGAAGGTTCAAGACAAGAATAATTTGCTCATGAAATTCTCATTAAGATGTTAATTAATTTTGTAAACTTTACCCAATTTTTAAACCAAAAGTAGAAATGCATAAAAAAATGTATACATGTAAAGTTGCACTTTCATTTAGATGAATGCATTTGATGCACAATTAATGTACAGTTTTGAATAAACAATGCAAGCTCCAGGAAACTAGTTGGAAATTACATGAAAAATAACACTGTTAATTATGGATTATTCAGTCATGGATAACTATGGAGTTATGGCTAAAGAGAGGTCCAGCGACAGTACTTACCCTGTAGCAGTGATGCCATGAAAACAGTAGAAAGACTGGTTGAACAGAGGAGTACTATGTGGCTAAAGGGCATCTGTCCATCTGCCATCCAGCCCAACAGAGTCGCCATAAGACAAGCCAACAGTCCCAGAACTGTGGCTTGGAACTGGAGAATGTAAAAATAGGAAAAATAATATAATCTTTGCTGGAAGAAATCCTGATTTCATTAGTTAAATTAACATGTCAAGATAAAAAAAAAATGCACCTGTTTGAGCGCAAGGTTTCCACCAATCAGCATCCACCTTTCTCTAGTAGATTCTATTTTTCCAGCATTAACCTAGCAACATCAAATATGTAGAAAATTGAAAAACAATCAGAACAAAATGTATTTCACCAAAGTGAGGTAAATTAGTTTGGGAAAAACAATGAAATGCTTTCAGATGAGGTGTTTAATTGATTAAATCTGCAAACCCATTATTAGCAGGCAATTATTTTTATTAATTTTCATTTTGGCTTTGCTGCAAATTATGCAGTGTAGTGGATTTTCTTATCAAAGTGGGAGAAAGACCGGACTTTGTCTTTAAAAGTTTATTCAAAGGCTTTCAGCGTTTGAATACTCTGTCACTGAACAAGTCAGAAAAGCAGAGCAACGAACAGAATTCAAAAACAGTATTTATACCAAAATTGTGGGTGTTATCTCAAAAAGAGTTTAGAAATATGGCCCCTAGACCCTCCCCGGGTCAGAGGTAACAAAGTTATTTATGAGGGCACCCATCTATCCTCCCTTGAGATATAACACTGCAGGGAGTGTTAACCATAAAACTCCTGATAATGAATTTGGAGTCCCTCTCCTCTGAGTGATAAAACACAGAGGTCACAGGAGAGAGGTAAAGGGAAAGTCACCACACTTCAAAAGAATTTTCCATTACAGCAGCAAGTCCAAAATGCAATTCTGAGGAAATGATTGTTGGTTTTCTCCTGATCAAATCTAGCATTTAAAATCTCTGCATTTTTTACATTTCAGTCCATGCTGACAGAATATACAGGTCCTGTCAGAAATGTGGTGGACTAACACTGGAAACGGTGTAGATTAATCTTGGAAACAGTGGGATGAATCCCAGACACAGAGGTTGCATCTCAAGGACAGCACCTGTTTCTTTAATGTGTGTCCCTAGGTTTCATAAGAAGTTTTTTATAGTTTATTCCTATGACAAGAATAAATTTTTCCTCAGATAATTTGGCCTTAGAGGGCAGCTGCATCACCCTGTAAGAGACAGTGGAGACACCTGTAAGGGGAGGGGGTAAATGTTGAGGTCATATAAGGGGGTGTGCACATGAGGACACATTATGATTCTAGATTAAAAAATAAAATAAAAACTTCTGCCAACTCCCCCATTATTCACTGGTGTTGACCAATCACATACGTAAAATCCAGGGGAAAATATATTGAAATTAGTGGTTACAGTGTGACAGAAGGCACAACAGATTCAGATACCACTGTTTTAAATTACCATCTATGACTGTCTTACAGACTCTCGCCTTACCTGCACATGCCTGAGGGGTTTTAGAGGAGTCCGTGAAAACACAGACGTCTATTTTATTATAGAGTAGGATCTTCCACAGCTATTGTTACCCTTTTCCACCAACGCAGTATGGAGTACGTTTCAGGAATAGAATGTGATTTCGAACCAGTTATGCTTATAAGGAAATACATCCAGGTTTTCTGTTAAAGGAGGAGGACTATCATGATCTAAATTAACTCAAGAAAGAGTTGGAATCCTTTCTTGAAAAAAATAATCTCAGATACTTTAACTTTAGCAGAATTCAAAGAAGATCTGAGTGGACAGTACTCCTTTAACTATACCACGCTATGAAAGCAGGAGAGTACTTTGTCTTCAACTGATAATGTTTACACAGTTTAATAATAGAAATAAGTTCACCCAAGCTCTGTTTCTACAAGTCACTTCATTTTTTGGAATCAAATACCAGTTCTCTGTTTAAACTTAAAAGATTAATGATTTTGCAATGCTTACTGATTTGTGTGCTGTCCACCACAATAAGCCCCATTGAATATCTAGAACAAACATGTGCTAGGATCAAACAATGAATAAGCTGGGGTTTTTTTTGGGGGGGGGTTTGTTTGTTTGTTTTTTTTGAATGGTGTCTGTGGTAATTACTGCAAAAGCCCAACAAAAAAACTTTTTTATAGCTGGTCTTCAATCGAAGAAAGATAGCAAACCGGGCCAGCCTAATCAATCCCCAGGGTGCATTGAAGACGCTAAGAGTCAAAAAATATAAATCCTGTATTGACTTAGCAAATGGATTTTTCTCCCTCAGACTCGCAAAGCAATCACAAGGCAAGACGGCATTCACACACAAAGGAAAAAGTTATGTGTGGCAAAGATTACCCCAAGGGTACAAGAACTCCCCTAATGTGTTCCAGTCAGCCGTGATGGAAGTTCTGGGTGACATAGGAGCAACGGTGTACATAGATGATGTGTTTATTGCAGATGACACTGAAGAAGAACATTTACAGAGACTGCAAACAGTGGTGGAGAGAATTACAGCAGCAGGTTTGAAGCTGAATCTCAAGAAATGCCAGTTTGGACAGTTTCAAGTGAACTACCTAGGGTTCCAAGTAACAACAGATTTGGGACTCTCGGACGTGCCTTCTGTCACACTGTAACCCGGAGCTCTCTCACCAGAGAAGAACTCATGAACATCAGGGCTACTACACCAGAGGAGTTCTTTCCCACTTTTCTGCCTACTGCTCTGGAATTTTTGGACATTCTGGTCAAAGGTGCGCTCACCTTTGCTCACGCGGTGAAATGCCGGAAGAGAGGGAAATGGGCTGGGGTGCTGGTACGTCTTCGCCAGCGTGGACTACGAACACCGTTACCTGGAATATTTCTCTCTAACGTGCGCTCACTTCCCAACAAAATTGAGGAACTACAACTGCTGTTGAGGAAAAACAGGGACTTTTATTCATCGGCAGTTTTGTGCTTCACGGAGACGTGGCTGTGTGGATTAATACCTGACTCTGCGCTGCAGCTGGCAGGATTCCAGCTCTACAGAGCGGACAGAGACACGGAACTCTCCGGCAAAGCGAAAGGTGGAGGAATCTGTTTTTACCTCAACAGTGGTTGGTGCAACGACGTGACAGTGATTCAGCAGCACTGTTCTCCAGACCTGGAAGCCTTCATCATAAACTGTAAGCCTTTCTATTCCCCCCGTGAGTTCGCTTCGTTCATCCTGGTCGGTGTTTACATCCCGCCGCAAGCTAACGTGCAGGTCGCACAGCGCATGCTCGCCGACCAGATACTGAGTGTGGAGCGGACCAACCCGGACTCCTTAGTAATCGTCGTTGGCGACTTTAACAAAGGTAATCTCACCCACGAACTCCCCAAATATAGACAGTTTATAAAATGTCCGACCAGAGGACAACATTCTGGATCACTGTTACACCACCATCAGAGACGCTTATCACGCCGTCCCACGTGCTGCACTGGGCCAATCCGACCACATCATGGTCCACCTGATTCCTGCATACAGGCAGAAACTAAAGCTCTGCAAACCTGTTGTGAGGACGACAAGGAAGTGGAGCAGTGAGGCTGTGGATAATCTCCAGGCGTGTTTAGGCTGTACAGACTGGGATGTGTTCAGGACTACTACCAACAGTCTGGACGAGTACACAGAGGCTGTGACTTCCTACATCAGCTTCTGTGAGGACAGCTGTGTACCATCATGCACCAGGGTGAGTTACAACAACGACAAACCCTGGTTCACAGCTAAACTCAGAAGGTTAAGACTGGATAAGGAAGAGGCCTTCAGGAGTGGGGACAAAGACATATACAGAGAGGTTAAGTACAAGTTTGGCAAGGCAGTGAAAGAGGCCAAACGACTGTACTCTGAGAAGCTCCAAAACCAGTTCTCAGCCAACGACTCTGCGTCTGTCTGGAAAGGGCTCAAGCAAATCACCAACTACAAGCCGAAAGCACCCCACTCCATCAACGACCGACGCCTCGCCAACGACCTGAACGAGTTCTACTGCCGCTTTGAAAGACAAAGGGACAGTCCTGCAACCATCCCCCACAACGCCCCCCAACAGCTGCAGCCACAATCCACAACCCCCACCTCCCCAACCTCAAGAAGGGCCTTGGCACCTCCAACCCCCACCCTGAAGTTCCCCCCCACCAGCCCCCTACCCACGCCGAGGACGGCTCTTTCCATCCAGGAGAGGGATGTCAACAAACTCTTCAGGAGACAGAACCCCCGGAAAGCTGCTGGTCCGGATTCTGTCTCACCAGCCAGCCTGAAGCACTGCGTTGATCAGCTGTCTCCAGTCTTCACAGACATTTTTAACACCTCACTGGAGACATGTCATGTGCCAGCCGGCTTCAAGTCCTCCACCATCGTCCCTGTTCCCGAGAAACCAAGGACCACAGGGCTTAACGACTTCAGACCCGTCGCCTTGACCTCTGTGGTGATGAAGTCCTTTGAGCGCCTTGTGCTCTCACACCTAAAAGACATCACCGACCCCCTCCTTGACCCCCTGCAGTTTGCCTACAGAGCCAACAGGTCTGTAGATGATGCAGTCAACCTAGCCCTTCACTTCATCCTCCGGCACCTGGACTCCACAGGAACCTATGCCAGGATCCTGTTTGTGGATTTCAGCTCTGCCTTCAACACCATCGTCCCAGTTCTGCTACAGGAGAAGCTCTCCCAGCTGAGTGTGCCCGACTCCACCTGCAGGTGGATCACTGACTTCCTGTCTGACAGGAAGCAGCGCGTGAGGCTGGGGAAGCACGTCTCTGACTCCCTGACCATCAGCACCGGTTCCCCCCAAGGCTGTGTTCTCTCTCCTCTGCTCTTCTCCCTGTACACCAACAGCTGCACCTCCAGTCACCAGTCTGTCAAGCTTCTGAAGTTTGCGGACGACACCACCCTGATCGGACTCATCTCTGATGGTGACGAGTCTGCGTACAGATGGGAGGTGGACCATCTGTTGGACTGGTGCAGCCAGAACAACCTTGAGCTCAACGCTCTAAAGACAGTAGAGATGGTTGTGGACTTCAGGCAGAACCCAGCCCCACCTGCCCCCATCACCCTCTGTGACTCCACAATTGACACTGTGGAATCTTTCCGCTTCCTGGGAACCATCATCTCCCAGGATCTCAAGTGGGAGCCAAACATCAGCTCCCTCATCAAGAAAGCCCAGCAGAGGATGTTCTTCCTGCGGCAGCTGAAGAAATTCAACCTGCCAAAGACTATGATGGTGCACTTCTACACAGCCATCATTGAGTCCATCCTCACCTCCACCATCACCATCTGGTGATGGTGATGGAGGAGGTGAGGATGGACTCCATCACCATCTGGTACGCCGCTGCTACAGCCAAGGATAAGGGCAGGCTGCAACGTGTCATTCGGTCTGCTGAGAAGGTGATTGGCTGCAGTCTACTGTCGCTCCAGGAACTGTACACCTCCAGGACCCTGAAGCGGGCAGGGAAGATTCTGGCTGATCCCTCCCACCCCAGTCCCAGACTCTTTGAGACTCTCCCCTCTGGCACGAGGCTGCGGTCCATCCGGACCAAAACCTCACGCCACAAGAACAGTTTTTTCCCATCTGCCACCAGCCTGGTTAACAAAGCCCGGAAACCACCCTGACACTCTCCCTTTCCCCCACACCCCCCCTTTTTTTGCTGACAGGACACCTGTAACCTGTAACTCTATGCGTTACATTAAAGCTCAGCATGGACTCCTGCTTTACTTGCACAGCCATACTTGCACAATGATCACCTGCACTGTTGTATTGCTCTTGCATCTTATACTGCTCTATATTTACTCTCACTCACTTAAAACTGTGCACATATATTTATATTATATTGTAGATATGTTTATACTGTTTAATTTGTACTGTATTGCACCGACTACGCCAAAACAAATTCCTTGTATGTCCAAAAACGTACTTGGCAATAAAGCTTTTCTGATTCTGATTCTGATTCTGAAAACAACAGGGTTAAAATCGGGCCCAGCACCTGGAATGGCCTATTGCATGGAATTCCCTATTTACAGCTGCCCTCGGGATTGGTTCTACTGGACAATCCAAGAGCGGATTTTACCCCTTACTACCCAAACTCAGAGTTATTTTGTCTCCCATATAGAGTTTCACAGAGCGATGGATCTGCAAAAACCTGACGATGGGGTGGAGGTTCACCATTTGCCATGGGATATAAGTAACTTTTTTATCTCATACCATAGAATGTCCTGGCCTGGTAGCTGGGGGCATGGCCTGCTAGCTACTGAAGTTGCACCCTCACCAGGTATGCCTGCAAATCTACCATGGGTATTCAATGCAGTCCACCTTAAAGTAAGAGGAGCGGTTCTGAGAATCAGATGGGGACCACATTATCAGGAACCATTACAAGGCAAGTATTATGAAGTTTCCGTGGCCGGAGCTGTAATTTGGGCCACATCACCTTCAATGTCAAGCAAAGTCAAGAGAAGAGAGCGTCAACCTGACAAGTATGTCTTCAACAACACCCAATTACCCATCTCAGTGAGAGAAAGCACGGTCTACCCTAACCCTCCTCATCCGCATTGCACCATACCGGCTCGGCCGAGCCATCGGGTCGAGCTTATGATTCACAGCCACCCGCTGTACACAACAATCTGTATCCAGTCAGAGGTCGGGTTGGCCTACGAGACCTACAGACAACGGCGGGTTATAGAAGGATATATGCTTGCCGGACCACAGGTACAACCTGACTACTGGCTAGTATACCAGTGGACGTGGGTGTGGAAGGGGCTGGAACCTGGATTGCCTATCACCTATTTATCAGACCCTGCTCAAAGGACGAGTAGACAGAGCCGAAGAAGCAGATCAACTGGAGTTGGCAGGCCACTCTCGAGGATAACCATGCCAGAAACTCATTCAGATATGATCCCTCTCAGTAATTTAGCTACTTCCAACGGCGAAGACAAAGAACCTCCTGACGACCCCGACAACACAAGTCCCTCTACTAGATTACGGATAAAGTGTCTTGTTTAAAGACTTTTCTTAGGCTTTTTGCTTTGCTTATAGGCATTATTCTTTTGTTAATTATCCTATACCAAGCCGGAGTGGGACCATGGAACTTAACTCATGTCAAAGTCGCTCATGGTCCTTCAAAATATGCCAACCAGACATGCTGGAACACAACAACTTTGAACTTCTTTCTGCCTTGGACAGAACACCCTCCCTTAAAGAACCAGACAGAACTCTTTCAAGAAGGTAAAGAAAATAATTTTAGCAAAATACAGAAAATAATACAGAGAAACCCGACATGGATAAATGATTCCACAACTGAACAGCTTGCCAACCACACCTGGTCAATCTCCAACCTTGACCCCACGGATGAAGGACTAATAATATGGGTACGAATTCTGCATCAACGCATCAGCCGTACAATTCGCTGCAATTGGATTCACCCTGATCGAGGAGTCCCGGAGTGGCACTGCGACTGGGCCTGTCGGCCCTTGCTGCAATTTAAAGGCCATGGTTACTGGGAACCTGAAGTTATCCACAGGGCTCCTTCAAGAGTTGTGACCTGTCCAGCCTGGTTTCCTCGTTGGGAATTTTGGGGAAAGTATCAGTTAAACTGTAGCGAGACTAGATCTACTAAACCGGGCACCACTCAAAATACCAGTAACCACACTGACTGGGGCCTTATCAATTCTGAAGAATCTAACACGACAGCGCAGGATCGAAACCGCTCTTCTAACACCCCTCGGAGAAGAAACACTTCATCCACCAGAAGCAATGCAAGTTACCCCTTAATGTTTCGGAATCGAAAAGCCTTGCAGCAGCGTATTGATACCAAGCTCAAACATCTGCCCAGCTGTTTTTGGAACATATTCACTCGATGCCGCACTCAGAATTATCTGCCTTTAGCCCGTCTTTATACTCACCGAGTCTACCTCTCCTTCATAACCTCCTGGTCAAAAACCATTTGGACTGAGCATGAAGAATGGCTGAATACAACGTTTCCCTGGGTGTGGAAAGTTTACGGTATTCCTCACTTTAAAGGAGACTTCCCAGAAGGCGAGAGCCGGACACATGACGGGCTGAAAGGACCTTATTATGCGGATATGTATGTCCAGAAACTCCCTAAGCCAGAGGAACTCTTCAATGTAACAAAAGGAGATTTCCAGAAAATTGATCAATGTGTGGCACAACAAGTTTTTGACAGTCTCAACAACTCCGTATGGTCAAGAAATGGAGCCTCACCTCGATGCGACCTGTGGCAAGCAGATATTTCAATCATGTCAACATGGCGATATGATTGCTCAGTTCTGACTAAAATAAGAACAGCAAAAATGCTCCTGCAGGCTTGGATTGAAAAAAGTAGTAGAGATTTGTCCCGAACCTGGTGGGGATTGCAGGAGTATGAAGTCAAGGAATGGGTTATTCCCTGCCTGTCACAGAGTGATAATTACTGGGTCCAATACCAGTACTTAGCAACTGTGTATTCCAAAGAGCGAGATATTTGGCCCGAACCTTTCTATTGGCCTGAAAGATTTGTTCATCCCAGACCCTGGCACATGGTGTGCAACGAGGCCCAGACTCAGTGCACTATTGGCCTTGCTCGCAGGCCTTGTCAAGAGCTTACAGGATGGACTGACTTATGCCAATCTACTTATGATGATGAATACAACACCCATGCACATGAAGTTGTAAGGAGGAAAATTGAAGGAGTATGGAGAAGATCCCTTGGAGGAGGTTCAACTTGTGCCGAGGTCATACTAGGACATAATCTTCGGCATAGGAAAAGCATCATGGATGTTATTGTGCCTTTTATTCCAGATTCAGTCATCGCTCTCGCAGAATTGTATGCATTTAGACAGCTCTTGTGTTCTGGCAGCATTGATAAAGGTTTAGAGTGGGTAGGATTTAATGATTTTTACTCCAACCTCACCTGTCAGCCACCTAAAGAAACCTGGAAGAATTGTGGGGAAGGGGCGAATCAGCATGCTTGCACTTGGTATGAGACCTTGGGACACACCGTTGGTAATATCATTACTACAGTAGCTCAAGAAGCAGGACACATTATAGGTGAGGGGGTTTCAATAGTTGAAGGTTGGATCGCTACTTTGTTTATGATGTTATGGCCTTATTTGCTTGCAGCTGTAGGAGTTATTATTATAGTAGTAATGTGTAAAGTTTTTGCACAACAGTTCCTCCGTTCTATGATCAACTCAGGAAGGAGGAGGTATAGGCCACTACCTTCGAAGGAGGGACCACCCCGGGTATAAAGCTCCGGGTTTGGGGAGTTACTGTCACTCTTAGTTCCGGATTTGTGAGGAAGCAGCTTGAGCCTAAGCCTTTGCAGCCACTTGTCATCATGACTACCAATGCCACCGCTAACTCCGAGCCTGTCCAAGTGAGTACAGTGGAATTTTATGCGCTACTCTGTGGATGGTTTTGCTATTGCCACACCGGGACCTGGTCGGCCAGCCAACCATTACGGTTTCTCATCGCACTCCAAGGCTATGTTAAATTACTCTTTGGTCATTTTTGGGTACGCAGATGGGAGGTAGCGTTATCTCTGTTTGCATCCTACCTTTTAGGAAGAGTTAAAATTGACTGGAAGAAGAGCCTGATGGTAGCACTGTGGCTTTGTGTCGATACCACCGCCTTAGTGCTTGAGATACTACTAAGCGGTCCCCATGCCACACGTCGCGCACCAGCTAAAATAGCCACTGCAGTTATGGAGGCATTATTGGCCTTTGCCGTCATCGCTTATTTAGGGCAGTTGACAATCTCTCTAAAAGGACATGGAAAGTGGCTTTGGCTCTCAAAATTGGCTGGCTTAGGGTTTTGGGCCTTAGGATGGGGGGGTCCTCTCTATCCTATATTGGCTGCAGATTACTACCGATCTGGCTATTATGGTCTGGCTTATGACATATGCCGCTTTCTTCCATTATTCCTCTGCATCCCCGGAAACCTTGCCGAGTGGCACTCAACCTCCACCTGTTCGCTCCCCTTGGTTGGCCACCCAGGAACAGCGCGAAGAAGTAGTCTAGCACTGCATTCTGACTTTGGCCAACGCAGCCGCATGCTTATGCAAAGAGTTAATTCTTTTAATTTTTACTTCAGGCCCTAGGGTTGATTGCCCAGGGTTCTTATTGTGTTCAGCGAAGAGTACTTACAGCCCTCCGATATCTCTTTCCAGTTCCCAGTCTCCTGTTCCCGATGTGGAGTTTCCGCCTCAGTGATAAGATACCTCTGGGTCACGACTAACGCACATTGGTGTCACCAATGCCTCCCTCTTGCCGTCAGCTGTTCTGAAGTAACAAGAGTCTTCTGCATTGAAGGTCTTGGAGATCTCCCCTACATCTCCATGACCGAGAGCCACAATCTTCAGACACGATACCAGGTGACCTGGACATCGGCATTCGGGGCTGCTGCAAATACCTTTCGGGTAAAAAGGGCGCACGGAGGAGTATACCTCCCCGTCATCAGTTATATCTGGAAGAATCCCAACGAGGGGTTTTGGTTGCCGACCCCGAATTTGCTCGATGGAAGAATTCTGGCTATCGGTTCCCATGGCTCCCCTGATTCACGTCCATGGGAAGGGGGGATCCAAGGACGTCTGGTGTCCACCACCGTGACGGAGAGCGGCACTCAAACCTATGTTACAACCCAAAACGTAACCTGCCAAACTTCTATCAGCAATGAGGGAGCACAAGATCAGCTAGCCTCGCCTGGTGAGCTGGCTTCTCAGACTTCTCTCCAAGAGGAGCCCCGGCAAGAAGACACAGCGTCTGTTAGCTGGCTGAAGGAGGTTATGTCAACAATCCCTCTGCCACCCTTTTCCTTTCTTTTTCCCTTACCACCACTTCTATCTCCTATCTGTAGCCCTGTCAACAACGACTCACAAGAAGAATCTGTGCAGAATGAATGCCTTTCACCACCGGTCCTCCAGGAGGAGAGACTGTCATCACCCTTTCTGATGCATCCCGACTTCATAGAGGAGTTTGAGGTTCTCGACATGTGGTCTCCAACGCCAGTACCACTCACCCCGGAATACCCGGACTATTTGGACAATGAAGTTCTCTCCCTGTGTGTTTATGATCCTGATCTTGATTTTATCTGACTTTTCAACCTTTAGGCATGGTTACAGTACGATCTCAAGAAGGGCCCAAAATAAACACTCAAGCCTTTTATCTATCACTTAACTTTCTAACCTAACATTTTAGACTTTTGTTTTGACGAGTCTGTTAAGATTTATTTTGAAAGTCCAACTTTTTCCCTTGTTTAGTGATGATTTAGGGGTCATTCAGTAAATTAATCCTAGTCTTGTAAAGATGTAACAAATATAAGGTTGAATTTATATACAAGAGCTAAATTAACGTATAATTCAATCGTAGATTGGTATTTCAATGCGCAAATCTTTTTTTGTTAAACTGAAATCTTAAGTTCTGTCAGTTCTGTTATCAACTGAATATACTTGTATTCAACTACGAAACAAAATGTTACAGTCATGTTCTTTTTATCTTTGCTAATTTCTATTATCCTTTCTTACAGTAATTGAAAAAAGGTTAAGTAGAATACCTCTTGTAATACTCTATTCAAAATAACCTGCTTATTTAAAAAGAAACTGTTGAGTTAAAATAGATTAAAATATACTTTTGGGTTTACTACATTCTGATAATAAGATGTCAAGAAAGTTTACAGTCCTAACAGAGTACATGTTTGATTTTAAAAGATATTTTCGTTCCAACCTGTTTTTAGGAGTTGGACCATAGAGCAGATTCAGGAAACTGACTGCATGTTAAGATTGCTGGATAGAATCCAAGTTACACCAATGAGTGCTGTGGTGCTGCTTGATTGGCTTTTAACATTTTGTTTAATATATATATACCTTACACCACATCCAGGAATCTACTAAGATTTTTGGTTAGCTAAGTGCTGGCTGCAGATTGTGAACTAGAGGGGTGTAGGCATCAGTGAGGGAATTTATGCCAAGTGAGCGAACACACATAGAGGCATCGTTCTGAACTGAGTCAGTTCCCCGAAACAGTTCTGTTTTTATTTGATTAAATGTTAACAGTCATCTCAAAATTAGCTTTTCCTTTTTCATCAGTAACCTGGTTTCACTAAAGTGTTTCTTTACTTCCTTGTGTGGTGAATGTGTAAACTACCTTCCACTGCATTTGTTCTGTTTCTCCAAAACTTTTAAAACAACTTTAAATATTGCAGCAATGCAGTTTTCACAGTACTGATAAGTGTCATTTTTATTCTGCTGATTTCTCTCATACTTGAAAATGTGATCCCATCTCCCACACAGTCCCTCTGGCTCTAAAGACCACTCTTTTTGCAGCAGTTGTCGTGGAAGCCATTGCAACCAGCACAGATATAATGTTGATTTCCTGGGGCATCCATTGAATGGCGTGAATGCTGGTGGATTCTGGGGTTTCACATAGAAGAGACGTGCCACTTAGTTGACCCAATTCCAGTTTTTTATCCTTGTTTGTTGAAGTCGAAGCATCAGACGTAGAGCACAATATTATGTCGGGATTTCCATCCAGCATTTCAGGATGGAGGAGATGAAGCAGATGCAACTTCTCCATCTTAGTACACATAGTGCTTCTTCCCGGTGGGACGATTAACTGTCTTTACTCTAGCCTTTGTTGAATGAGCATTCTTTTACAACAAATGTTGTAAGCAGAGTGCTGTATTTTCTGCTGGTATTTAAAGCAGGAACACCAAAGACAGACCCAAGCTCCCTTCTGTTTCTATTGGGTAATTCAGCATGACCATAATCCTGTCACTCACGCATGTTGATGTAAAACTCATTTCCCTGGACTACGGACACTAGTGTTCTAGCTGTTCCCAGCTAAGCACAGGCTTCAGCCTTGGTTTCCTGTATTGTTTTTGGACATCTTAACCTACTTCCTTTTATCAAAATAAGGTGAGATCTTTCCATGAACTCCATGCAACATATTGTAACTGTTCACAATTAACTCCATAACAGTTACAATAACTATCCTTAGATCTTTATGTGTAACCCAGGCAATGATGATTAGAACACACAGTTGAAGCAGTGAGGAGTGAAACAAGCATGATCTCATTCTGGAGCTGAGAGACTGGAGAGGCCTGTGGGGAGGCACATAATACCACATGTTATCTGTTTTATTGCTAGTAGAAATATAAACAAGAAATATTCAATGAAATGATGAATGATGATTTAATATTCCTTTACATGTATTAAATGAAATTAGTAGTCTATGATTAACAAGTTAAAAGATGTATGATTGAGATGTGGTTGGCATTCTCAGCCAGCTATATATATGAAGGAAATATAACATTAATCATTTGTAAAGCATGAATAAAAGGAATGAGGTGATGGTTTTACAACAGTGTTTTTAAGAGAGGATGCTGTAGAATGAAAAAAAGTTTAGAACTGAGCAGATTAGGGAAAAGAACTGGAGGATGAGAAGGAGTGACGAGAGCCAGCTGCATGCTGATAACAACGGGGAGATGAGATGAGCACTATAAAAACAACGATGAGAGCAGAAACCGCGGTTGTTTCCTCGCAGAAGACCAATGAACAAGTTCAGACGGAGAAACTAAGCTTGGATGAAAAAGGAACAGAGACACAGCCCAACTGCTCGACTGCATTAACAAAGAGGATCAACCCGTAAGCCCGGAAAGGACTGTGCCTCAAAATTGAGAATCTGATTTCATCTAAAGCCTTTTTATCCAGACAGCAGAAGTGAACTTGATCGGTGAACAGCTGATTGTTCTAAGTTTCAGGCTTCTGGAAGTCCTGAATCAACCTCATTTATGCCTCCGGGTTTCCTTCAACTCTTCAGCCTCTGGAAACTACTGTCTTCGGAGACATATAACAACAAAGATCCTGTTTAACCATTAAAGCCTGGAGTATCAGTGCCTGCCACTTAAAGGAAGAAAACTGAAGATTAAGTCGTATTCCCTTCAAGAAACCACTCGTTGTTACCAGAAGAAATCTTCTTCATCAGGTGCATGGATGAGTCTCTGTCTTCAAAGCCTCTTCAAATCCACTAGTTTCAGCATCAGGGAAAGACAGGTTGAGTTGATTGATTCATGTCTATTATTGAAAATTATTTTGTGTTGCCGAATTTAAGTTGTTACTGACCCCTGCAAAAGCATTACTAATTAAAGAAAGCATATAAAATTCTACTTAATTCGTGGACATTCAATTATTTGAGCCACCGTATTGTTGGTTTTTCATTGGTGGTATAAAGTCTTGTCGCCTGGTTCTAAGATATTTTAGGAGGTTTTTATAGGTTGCCTTAGTCAAGTTTGTTAAAACAGCGCCCTTGGGGCTCGTGCTGAGCTACTAAAATTAACCTAGCCCATATACCAAGTGCCAGTTGTAAATTAGGAAATGAGCAGCCGTGAACAAAAGTGACTGTTGAACGTGCGGATGACTGCGATAGGCTACTCGGTCGCCCGAACCTCCAGTTGAGATAGGGCGAGACTTTTGGATGAAGGCTGTCAGAGGCTAGGCAAGTCATTTCCCAACACCAGCTTAAACAGAACTTTCAGTAAACCTATTTAGCAAGATCTTTCAGGTTTAGGGAAGCCCGGACCCATTAGATGAAGAGCTGGATTGAGCAATCCCTTTAGACATAGGGAAGTAGGAGGGAGGGGTTAGCTCATCGGACAACGAAACTTTCATTATAGGTAACAGTTTGGGCCAGTTGGTAGAAACTTTGACATGGGTGCATTTTCCAACTGGACTATAATCCCAAGCCCACATCAACACAAATTTTAATAGAATCATTGGCTAACATTACAAATCTGGAATAGCCATCTTGACTTTAACCATACTGAAAATGTATGGACTATGTTCAAAATTTAGGACCCTGCAGAGAAAAGAATACATTTCAATAAAATCTAGCAACTCTGTCAGGAAGAGTGGTCAAATATCCAGTGAGAAGCATGAAAATTGCTAAAGGATAAGTGTCTAAATATTAGTAGGGGGTCTTTGTATATTTATTTTAACCTGTATGTATAATCTTGACCCTGTGTTGATCAAAGAAAAATTTTATTTAAAAATTAAAAATGAATCAATGAAATGGGTGTATGTAAGCTGGCCAGATCTGTTGCCATTTTTCAAATTCAAAAAACTCACAGCAGTGGACAATCTAGATGCCAGAGTCATTTCCAGGTTCCCCTTCATGCCTAAAACAGCCGGAACCAGAATGAAGAGCTCAGTGATCTCCTGGAACACATCCCAGCTCTGCCACAAAAACACAGAAAACAGCTTAATCTGAGCAGAGATTCCAGCCACCAACTGAGAGGGACAATGTCATGAGGTGTTTATTAAATAAAGACTGAAAACTTACAGGAGGCACAAGAGAAACACGAGAAAACACAAGGACAAGGAACACTGGAGAATCACAGGCACAACTACAGGGAGAGTCACAGGAAATATGGACATGTAAACAGGGCGTTTAATGGGAGGATCTGATGGAGAACAATGGCTAACAGAGATTTAAGTACTGTGGGAGAAATAAAGAATCGCAGAGGATGCTGGTGTGTTAATCAGAGGCTGATGAGGAGCAGCTGGCAGAAGGTATGTGGGAAGACTGCGGAAGCGAGACTATTAAGCAGATGAACAGAGATGCACAGAAACACTAAGGAGAATTTATCAGAGATTATTCAAAATGTCCAAAGAACAAAAGAGTGAACTAAAATGTCAATACCTAAAGAACATAAATAACCAGGAAATAAGAGAAAGGAGACTCAAGAACCCCAAAAAACCCAAACACCTAAGGATCATAACAAACAATTATTGGCTGTTATTATTTTCAGCTAAAAGCATATGTGAATGAGTTTTGAACCCTATAAGAGATATAAAGACACCCTTTTATCAAACTTTTGACAAGTGAACTTTTGAACTTAAGCGGGGTCATGGGGGCGGGGAGGTCATGGGGTCAACGGGGTGTGGCCGAGGGGCGTAACCGTGCATGCTGATTGGATGATGTCATTAGGGGCGATACCTTAAATGAACCAACTATAATACAGGGGTGTGTTTAAGGGTGTTATTAATGAATTGTATGTTTTTCAGGCGTTAATACATCTAAAAAATACATGCAGCCTTTATACTTTAAAGGTATACTCAACTTAATGCTGGCCTGTCACATGAAATCCTAATAAAATGAACTGTGTAACCTGACAGAATTGTAAGTTCATTTTGCTTTACAGCAGGACTTTTTTGCTGAATATATGAGCCAATTTAAATCAGTTTAAAATAGAAAAACCTAAAAGTAAACCAAGTTGTGTCCTGGTTTATTATTGGTGGTTGGACATCCTGGTTAATAAAGATTGGAGTAATTCTTTATTTTTCTTTTTGATTTTGATGTTTCTTTCATGTTGCATTATTCCAATGGTTAAAGGAATGGTAATGAAAATGATAAATGTTTCCATGTTAAAAGTTGATAAGGATGTAGATTTAATTTCTCTTTGTAATGACTATGGTGATTCTGCATTTGAGATAACAGATGGTATGGATTACGTTGGATTTTATGTTGCTTAAGATGCTATAATGATGTAATAACTCTAAACTGTTTGGGGAGTTAATACTGATGTTCAGCATTCTAGTGGTATAAATAGAGATTTATTCTTTTAAAGTGTTGTTATCCTTATTATTTTAGTTTGTTTTGCTAGTAATTTGAGGAAATTAGATCTTAGAGAAAGACCATGGAAATAACATATGTATTTGTTGTATGTTTTTTTGGTTTTACTTTGATTATAATCTTGGGTGATGGTTTTGTAGAATTTTCTTTTAGTCATGTGATTATCTTGTAATCAGAAGAAAGGAGTGTCATGGAAAATTCTTTTAAAATGCTCTGATCTTCCCTTCACCTCTATCATTTGATTCTGTGTTTTATCACTCAGAGGTGACCTTCCATCTACCTCTCTCCTCTGACCTCTGTGTTTTATAAGTGTTCTGTTATTTAGAGCAGATGGACTCTAAATTCATTATCAGGAGGTTTTTGGTTAAAACTCCCTCATGTGTATGCCTCAAGGGAGGGTAGATGGGTGCCCTCATGAATAACTTTATTACCGCTGACCCGGGGATGGTCTGGAGGCCATATGTCTGAAACTCTTTGAAGTTGAGATAACACCCTCATTTTTGTGTGTGATTTTTGTTCGTTGCTTTGCTAATCTGACTAGCTCAGTGACAGAGTTATTCAAACGCTGAATGCCTTTGAATAAACTTTTATAAGATAAAGTCCGGATTTTCTCTTGTTTAATGAGTTAATTTCTCTCCCACTTTGATAAGAAAATCCACTACAATTGGCAAACACATCCTGTCGGTCTTTGACGTTGTCTTGTCTATTACAGTAGTCAGCTATTTGTGACCCTCCGGTCACAAATAGCTGAGCTGAGTTGCCACTTTCTACGCGTTTTACTTGCAGGATTTAGCACAGAAGACAACCGCCCGAAAGTTTAGGATTGATAACAAAGATGAAATGGAGAGCCAATTCATAAATTGTGGTTTATTTGTGAGAGAAAAAAAAACATCTTTAGCTTAATGTTTAGTGTTTGCTTGACTTTACTGCAAACACATATTAAACCCAGAAATAAAATAAACATGTACTAAAAACATAGTATTCAAGATGTTTAAAGCAGCTAAGGGATTATTTTAGAAACTGTTACCGTCAAGGGTGTAGGAACGAGTTAAACATTAGGGGAACACATATTGGAAACCTTACAGATCCATAAATGGTTTAAGATGTTTTATTGGTCAAAAATGCCTCAAACCCTTGATGTCCCTGCATGGCATTATGACATATGCTAATATGCAGTATCAGGATTATACAGGTCCTTCTCAAAATATTAGCATATTGTGATAAAGTTCATTATTTTCCATAATGTCATGATGAAAATTTAACATTAATATATTTTAGATTCATTGCACACTAACTGAAATATTTCAGATCTTTTATTGTCTTAATACGGATGATTTTGGCATACAGCTCATGAAAACCCAAAATTCCTATCTCACAAAATTAGCATATTATTAAAAGGGTCTCTAAACGAGCTATGAACCTAATCATCTGAATCAACGAGTTAACTCTAAACACCTGCAAAAGATTCCTGAGGCCTTTAAAACTCCCAGCCTGGTTCATCACTCAAAACCCCAATCATGGGTAAGACTGCCGACCTGACTGCTGTCCAGAAGGCCACTATTGACACCCTCAGGCAAGAGGGTAAGACACAGAAAGAAATTTCAGAACGAATAGGCTGTTCCCAGAGTGCTGTATCAAGGCACCTCAGTGGGAAGTCTGTGGGAAGGAAAAAGTGTGGCAGAAAACGCTGCACAACGAGAAGAAGTGACCGGACCCTGAGGAAGATTGTGGAGAAGGGCTGATTCCAGACCTTGGGGGACCTGCGGAAGCAGTGGACTGAGTCTGGAGTAGAAACATCCAGAGCCACCGTGCACAGGCGTGTGCAGGAAATGGGCTACAGGTGCCGCATTCCCCAGACCTGGGCTACAGAGAAGCAGCACTGGACTGTTGCTCAGTGGTCCAAAGTACTTTTTTCGGATGAAAGCAAATTCTGCATGTCATTCGGTGCCAGAGTCTGGAGGAAGACTGGGGAGAAGGAAATGCCAAAATGCCAGACGTCCAGTGTCAAGTACGCACAGTCAGTGATGGTCTGGGGTGCCGTGTCAGCTGCTGGTGTTGGTCCACTGTGTTTTATCAAGGGCAGGGTCAATGCAGCTAGCTATCAGGAGATTTTGGAGCACTTCATGCTTCCATCTGCTGAAAAGCTTTATGGAGATGAAGATTTCATTTTTCAGCACGACCTGGCACCTGCTCACAGTGCCAAAACCACTGGTAAATGGTTTACTGACCATGGTATCACTGTGCTCAATTGGCCTGCCAACTCTCCTGACCTGAACCCCATAGAGAATCTGTGGGATATTGTGAAGAGAACGTTGAGAGACTCAAGACCCAACACTCTGGATGAACTAAAGGCCGCTATCGAAGCATCCTGGGCCTCCATAAGACCTCAGCAGTGCCACAGGCTGATTGCCTCCATGCCACGCCACATTGAAGCAGTCATTTCTGCAAAAGGATTTCCGACCAAGTATTGAGTGCATGACTGTACATGATTATTTGAAGGTTGACGTTTTTTGTATTAAAAACACTTTTCTTTTATCGGTCGGATGAAATATGCTAATTTTGTGAGATAGGAATTTTGGGTTTTCATGAGCTGTATGCCAAAATCATCCGTATTAAGACAATAAAAGACCTGAAATATTTCAGTTAGTGTGCAATGAATCTAAAATATATGAATGTTAAATTTTCATCATGACATTATGGAAAATAATGAACTTTATCACAATATGCTAATATTTTGAGAAGGACCTGTACTTACAAAATATTTTTTTTAAAGCAGCTTCTGTTGAGGCTTTTCTGCTACATAAAGACTTTTAACAACTGATTTGCAGATGTGTTTAGGCTCATCCAGTCAAATCTGTTAATAGCAAAACCTCACCCTGAAATTAAAAGTGTTCACTGATTTATTTAAGACCTCCAGCCCAGCACCATCCTCTTTTTCTGGTTGTGCTGCTGCACTGCTGCTCCTAAACATACAGAATAGCTTCAGAGATGCATGTCTAAGGTACGGCTCCTCAGCATAAAGGTGGCACATTTTAAAAATAAATAAGGGAAAAGATCCACCTGTCAGTTACTATGGAGCAGTATTTCACCATGTAAATGTGCAGAACACTTGTGGGGCGTCCTAGTGCAGCTGATAACCTCATATTCTAACCCAAACCTTTATATTACTGTGGAAATAAAAAAACAATGATAAAAACGTATCTTCATTTACACCTCACTCCAGCTTCCTCCGTCTCTCCACCTTTTATTGCTTCAACTGCCTCGCCACTTATGTATTATCATCCTGCTGATGAGACATTATTGCACATAATTTCTAATATAATGTCAGACATGTTAAATAGCCGAGGATGATTAGGTGTTGACCTCGTGATGTGTAATCGTTACTCTCTGACGTCACTCTTTTTAAGAAAACAAAGTCCTGTTGTTTAAACCTTTTCTTTGCTGAAATAAGATGACAAAAAATTTTTTGGGATGGTGCTGGCGTTACTTGGGAAGAATGACAAAGTTAGCAGTTCAGTAATGGATGGGTGCTGCTCCCAGGATTAAGATGATTTAACTCAACAGATTTGGTTTCTAAATATTAATGTAAACTAACTAGACCTTATAAACCAGTCATATTCATGACAATATTCCCTACAGATATGATATGAGATTGTTTAAATAATGTATATCTAATTAAAATAACGTTTGTATGGTTACCTGATGTGACTTGTGTTACCCAAACATTTGTAGAAAATACCCTGTGAAGTAAAAACTATAAATGATAATGTAGGTGACTGAAGTGCAGGTCTAACAGAATTTAAAAAGTAGCAGGTCTTGGAACATTTCTTACAAGAATAATGACATTTTTAAAAATTGCACAGGAAGAAAATGAAATCTGTATTGCTTTTAAAAAGTGATTGGTAAAAAATGTTTATTGGCTACCTTATCGACATGGTAAACAGATGTTGTCAAAACTCACCTTATTCATTCTCTTGGATGACTTTATTTCTCTGGTTAACTGTTAGATCTGTAATAATACTGTCCTACTGAGAACCACTTTTATCTAAGGAAAGACTTTTGTGAGTCTTTGGGATGAGAGAAGACTGGAAAATAAATGCAGATCTCTGTAAAACACTAGAAATATGGGTTTCCCAAACTAGATAAGCAAGAAAGAATGGGAGCTATTTTAAAAAGTAGCTTTTTAGTTATAGTAGTATATGAAAAAAGCAATGGAGATAAGACTTTGTTTCTGCTGAACTCTTGTCTTTAACAGAAACGTTCTTAATGGCATCCTTTGGATTTCTAAGGGATCACACAAGTTCAGGCTGCAGGTAGGGAAACATTTGTGTTTTTCTTCACAGGTTAAGTTCCAAAAAATGTGTAGGATTTGGTTGTAAGTACATCTTTGGTTGTAGGTCTCATAAAAACATGTTTTATTGCACCTAAGCAAACTTTAAGATTTAAGATTTTGAATTAGAGAGTTTTCTGTGGTTATTAACAGGTTGAATTTAACAAAAGTCATGCCTTTCACTTTTACAAATAATTAATCTACTAAATCAACCTTTCACCTAAACTATTTAACCACCTTTTCATCCTAATACAGGAAACAACTGATGGACATAAACAATATGTGGTGTCATCAACTCTAAAGGAAGTTAGTATAAAAGCGTTGTTTACTTGTTGTTTAAGAAAAAAGATGTTAGACAAGAAATGGTGAAACTGATGGATGTTCACTTTTACCTTATTGTGAGACCTGTTGGGAGGTCTTTAATCTTTATAGACCAAAGGTTGTGTTACAATTATTCAATTTGACCTCACTCAGAGCCCACACGATTTTTTAGAAGTTCTTGGATCATGACCAATCTCAACTTGTCTGACCAGGACTCGGACCTTTACAAAAGTTTCCACCCACCCCATCACAGACTTTTCTCCCTGTTGCTTTCTGGTAAAACGTTCAGCAGCTGCACATGCAGAACAACCAGATTCAGCAATAGCTTCATCACAGACATCATAAGATTGATAAATTCCCAATAATCCCTCCTCCCATTCATACACTAGTCACTTTACATGGTCACTGTGAACTCTGTTACAACTCATCCAGCTGCTACAGATACTTGCAGTATTCATGTTGTCCTACATATACTTTTTTCTCAGTGACTTAATTTTCTAATATATTTCATTATCTGCTACATCCCTTCCTGTTGTTGCATATGCTCATATTTATACAGCTGTTGTCAAAATAAGGTGAGATCTTGTTGGAATAATTGTATATAGATTTATTTTATATATTTCCTATTATTAACTTTACATTTGACCTTTATAACCATTCATGTTATATGTGTAAGTAAACATGTGAGGAGTTGTTTGCAGGCAAGGAGGAAAAGTGGAATCGGGATGATGCAGTCGCAGTTGAGGACATCATAAAGATGAAGGCTGATTGTGCTGAACAAAGAGTGCACATATCTTAAGATTTATGGAGACTGTGCCAGTGTGTTTGTACAAGATAATGGGGTACATGATCTATGTTACGTTGCAACTGTTTGTTCCCCACCCTTTAAGAGCAGCAACGTTCATGTTACTAGGGACCACCCTAAAGATAATAAAAAGAGGTGTCGGAGAGATGTGTTTTTCAGAGCGGTAGGAGATTTGTAACTGAAAGCACATCTATGTCCGTTCTCCTCGCAGCAAGTAAGAAACTAATTATCTTGTCTTTCTCCTCTTTTTGTGATGTTATAAGTATTTTAGGTTAATTGAACCTGACAGATCTTTCCATGTAATTCATGCAATATTCATTAACTGCTCACAGTTAAATCCATAACATTACAATAAATATCCTTTTGTGTAATCCATGCAACAATTATTAAAATACACAGTTGAAGCAGTAGAGAGTGAAACAAGCATATTCTCATATTCTGGGACTGAAAGATTGGAGAGGCCTGTATGGAGTCACATGTTAACTGTCTTATCTTTTGCAGAAGTATAAACCACAAGTGTAACCAAGGAAATGATGTGTGATGATTTTCCATTTTCTACAAGTATTAAATAAAATGAGTAATCTTTGATTATCAAGTTAAAACACATATGATTGAAATATGATTGAGAACTGATAATTAAAATAAAAAAACATTAAGGTTTAGAAATTCTCAATCAGCTATATATGAAAGAGATATAATGTTGATCAGTTGTGATGTATGAATAAAAAGAATTTCAATTCAATTTAATTCAGTTTTATTTATATAGTGCCAATTCACAACACATGTTGTCTCAAGGCACTTCATAACAGTCAGGTTCATACATTCCAGGTAATCCTAACCATTGAACAGTGCAGTCAGATTCAGTTATTTATTCAAATTGGATAAAATGTTTTTCTGTCTAAGGAAACCCAGCAGATTGCATCCAGTCAGTGACTTGCAGCATTCACTCCTCCTGGATGAGCATGTAGAGTCAGTGGACAGTCACTGGTGTTGACTTTGCAGCAATCCCTCATACTGAGCATGCATGTAGCGACAGTGGAGAGGAAAAACTCCCTTTTAACAGGAAGAAACCTCCAGCAGAACCAGGCTCAGTGTGAGCGGCCATCTGCCACGACCGAATGGGGGTTTGAGAGAACAGAGCAGAGACACAATGAGAACAAAGAAGCACTGATCCAGGAGTACTTTCTATGGGAAGGAAAAGTAAATGTTAGTAGATGTAGCTCCTTTAGTCGTTTCACCTAGTAGGAAAGAACAGATAAACTCTGAGCCAGTTTTCAAGGTTAGAGTCTGAAAGAGAGCACATAGAGTTAGTTACAGTTAAGCTCGGTCAATCGCCATGTCTAGGAGAGAGAAAGGGTTAAACACTAAAAGACAGGGTCATGTGGGTCATCGGTAGAGGGTGAGCATTAAGTTGTTGCCAGCAGAAGCTCGGACGATTCCCCTCTCCAGAAAGGTGTCACAAGTAGACACAGAGCCAGGCCAGGTGTAGCTTCTAGGAAGAGAATAGAGAGAACAAGGTTAAAAGCTGAAATAACAGCAAATAATGCAAAATTGGAGAGTGGTGTGTGAATGTAGCGAAGAGAGTGAAAGTGGCCATTATGTCCTCCAGCAGCCTAAGCCTATAGCAGTATAACTACACAGATAGTTTCAGTTCAGATTATTTAGTTAAACGGTGCTTATTTACAACAATGTTGTCTCAAGGAACCCCACAAAGGGTCCCACTGATGGTCATTGTTATACTAAAAACCACAAGGATTGGGATACCTCTCTCTGTCAGACTGAGAACTGATAATTAAAATAAAAAAACATTAAGGTTTAGAAATTCTCAATCAGCTATATATGAAAGAGATATAATGTTGATCAGTTGTGATGTATGAATAAAAATAATGAAGTGATGGTTTTATAACTGTCTTTTAAAGTAAATGCAGAAAGCTGGGAGTGGAATATGTAATACTGTGTAAAGTTTAAGACTGAGCAGATTATGGAGAGAACTATAGGATGACTATGAGTGACGAGAGCTGGCTAGGGGCTGACAGCAATCTTTTTGAAGGCCAACAAACAACACCAAGAAGGGAGGACCAGAGACACAGCCCAGCTGATCGACTGCATTAAAAAAAAGGATCAACCCATGTGCCCTGGAAGGACTGTGGCTCGAAATTAAGAATCTGATTTCATTTACGGCCTTTTTATCCAGACAACAGAAGTGAACTTGATCGGTGAACAGCTGATTGCTCTAAGTTTCAGGCTTCTGGAAGTCCTGAATCTACCTCATTTATACCTGAAATGCAGAAGAGGTCCAATTACCGAATTAGATATTAATTTAGCTGTTTTCTTGCGGATTGTCCAAGATACTTAAAAGATTGCACTGAAGGTGGACATAACTCACGTAGCTCTGACATAGGAAGCTGTCTGTATAAAAATTCCCTATATCCCAAAACAACAATTTCATTTTAGAAGCATGTATTACCTGTGAGAAACCAGTGACCTTTGACATGCACCAGGCCACTTTGAAATACACCTGACCCTTACCTGTTCATGAACCTCTGTCTTGACACTTTGGAAGGGTAGGGAGAGCTCAAATCACTTTATTGCCTGTGTCACACACACACACACACACACACACGCACACACTGAATCAGAAGGATGAGGTTGACACGGAGCTCATTTGGAGAATAACAGTTTTTTTCTCTAAAACCCTTGATAACTTTTGCTCTAAGTTGAAACAAAAATGTTTTAGGAAAGTTAAAGGTAACTAATATTACCATTCTTTTCCCAAAATGGAGTCTCTCATGATTCCAAACAAACACATCTTCGCTAAAGTCAGTTTATAACTTGGAAACAGTATACTGAGGGTTTGTAAAGTTTCCTTTACCTCTTTCTCCTGCTTTTTCCCCAGCTCTTTACAAGTGGTTGGTGCAGATTGTCTCTTACTCAAACATTTTAGCAGAGGAGGGCCTTGGAGTTGAGTCCTTTCTGATGTAGATGTAGAAGTGGAAGGTTCTGTTCATTCTGACTTAGTAGGGAAGCACAATCTTTGTTCATTTATTTACTTTTAGGTCTTTCTATTTTGAACTGATTCAAACTGGCTCATATATTCAGCAAAAAGGTCCTGCTGTGAAGCAAAATGAACTTACAATTGTGTCAGGTTACACAGTTCATTTTATTAGGATTTCATGTGACAGGCTTGCATTAAGTTGAGTATACCTGTAAAGTATAAAGGCTGTTTTAGTTTAGCTTATTTTTTAACCCCCTGGCACTTGCTTCAACAGGAAAAAATATAAGGGGGTAGCTGTATTCAAACTTTTTGACAGCTCAAGTGACAGGTTGAACTCCCATGACCCCGACCGCCGCCCCGTCAGTACGACAGGCGTCTGGTCAGCAACTGGAGGAGGGGGTGGGCAGATTGTCTGTTAATTTTCATGTTCTTCTTATATTGAATTAAAAGTCTATGTACTACTTAACTCTTCTAGAGGCAACTGTTGTTTTTTATGAGCATGAGAGTATAGGGTGATAAATATGAACACACCACACTTTTCAGATGCTGAAAAAAAACCTATGCCTTCTCCTCTATTTCGTATTTCTAATCAATTTTGTACCTCTTTGCATTTTTCTATCAGCATAATGCCAATAAAATATGTTGATTTTTCTGGTCATACTGTAGTTGAAAGTTGAACTTCAAATAGTGATCTTTAATCACCTCTGTGAGCTTCGGTTTCAGAACTCCTCAACTAGGAACCCGTTATGAATTGCAAACAAATTTCTCTGCCTTTTTAGTTTTAAAGAGATGACTTTTGATTAACCTTACCAGGGACTAAGCGTACAAGCCAGCGATCAGATAGAATACCTAGGACAGAAAAATGAGCACAATTATAAAATCTGATAGTTTTCTTATCTTTGCCCGGTTAAGTAGTTTTTAAACTGAATATTATTTAAGGTTTTGACTGAAACAAACTGTAAGGGCTTACTTAGGTTTAAGCTGCAACTGTCATTTATTTCACAAGATAACTGAGGGTCGGGGTAATGGAAGTTCCACCTGTCAACCGGTCACTCGAGCTGTCAAGCTGTCACATCAGAAGGCAAAAGGGTTGGGTTGGGGTCGGGGTCATGGGAGTGCAATCTGTCAACCTGTAATTCAAGTTGTCAAAAAGTTTGAATAAAGCTACCTCCTTATATTTTTTCATCAGTTTCAGCACAGCCATTCTTTTTCCAACTAAAGTGTCCTCCAAGTCTTTTCCCAAACTCTCCTCCTTTGAATCATTTTATTTTTTTGTTGTCTGCTGAGTTGTTTTGCTGAATCCTATATCTAATATCTTTTTGTTTGCATATTTATATTCATAACTTTGGCTAATTGATCTGCATCTGTTGTCTTACCTGCACAACATCAAGCAGCATCCCAGCAGAAACCGTCCCGAGTCCGGCCAGGACAAACGGTACCAGAATCTGCAGCACCATGGAACAAAACGATTCTGTGGGTCTATTTGAACCTTCTGTATCTTTTGCTCCCATGGATCTGCTGAACCTGGATCCATTCCGGAGCTCATTGGATAGTAGAGGATCTGACTCACTGCACTCCTGAGACTCATCCTCCAAACTGTTGTTGCTGAGAGATAAACTTCCATGAGAGCTGCAATCCTTTAGACTTCCAGATAACTGGGAGAAGGCTGGGACTGAACCGTAGTGCTGGCTGCTGTGTGGTCCCAAACGGCTGCTTCGGAACAACGTTTTATCTGGTAACTTTGGGACAACCATGATGAAAAGTTTGTTTCAGAAGAATGTCTCTTGTGCTGCTCTGGGTAATGATTTAGGACCCTGGAAAATGCATGCAAAATGAGACAGCTATTAGAATAATGGAAGGCCATTTGTTGGCACTCAGACTCAGATGAAGTCTCACTACTAACTACAAAATGTCTTTTTGTGGACAACTCAAAAATGTTTCCTGTTAGAAAAACATCACAGAAAGTAATTTGTTTTAAAGTCTTGTATCACAAAGTATGGGGAGACTTAGGGTATTAGCAGGGAAACTGGTGACATAATGACAAAATTCAAACAAGTTTGTTGGATGATGACCTTTTTGCTGCTTTGACCTTTTTGGCTGTATGAATACAATATCAGCCTTTATTGGTTGTGACTTTAATAACCCCAGAGGTTATAGGAAAGGTCATATATGAGTATAAGTATCATGTCATGAAATCAGGTCAAGATAACAGAAACAGTTGCATTGCAGATTCCTTTTTTGTGTAATAAAAACAAACTTTGTCTGTAACCAGCTGATGTATGTGCAATTACATCTTATTGAGTTTTTTAAGTTGATCTTATGAATAAAATACTGGCTTTTCTTACCACCGGACCCAACAGGAATCAGTCTCTGGTTTGATTCAGCATCTGTTTCATAAGTTAGCTTCCAACCTTAAATGCCATTATGAAAAGACATATAAACTGAATACGAAGAGCGTTTAGATAAAACAGTTCACTAAATGGTGTAGAGAGCATTTTCCTGGAAACTCGTGAGAAAACCTGAATATACAACCTGAGCGCTGTATACAAGTGTGTAAATCTTCTTCTATGGTTAAACAATCTGTGCATATTCTGTGAAGTCAGGTAACTGGGGGCATCACCCTATAGTTCTTTTTAAAAAAAACAGAAAGGAGATGGGAAATACACTGTTATGTTTTTTATCCTGATCAATAACGACACATTAATGATTACAACAGAAAAGGAAAGGCCTACTGTTCCTTTACAGGTATATAAGGAAAGGTCTCCCGAGACAAATTTTGCCAATCCTGGGGTTGTCTCACTGTTTTGTTTTGTTTTTAGCTTAATTAAAGCTGCACTGAACTTTCAGTTTCAAGAGGATTTCTCATGAGTTTTGTTTAAACAAATGAAATCTGTTCATCATCATTTAACTGTAGAATGTTTAACACACAAAATAGCTTTGAGCTTTCCCAGTCTCCAGCAGTCGTTACCCAATGATGGGACAAATGAATCCGTATTTAATTCTTTTTCTATTCTTTGTTTTGTCAAAATGAGTTGAGATCTTTCCATGTAATCCATGCAGCATTCATTAATTGCTCACAGTTAAATCAATAAAAATTAAAATAGGTATATTTTTGTGTAATCCATGCAACAATTATTAAAATACACAGTTGAAGCAGTAGAGAGTGAAACAAGCATATTCTCATATTCTGGGACTGAGAGACTGGAGAGGCCTGTATGGAGTCACATGTTAACTGTCTTATCTTTTGCAGAAGTATGATGATTTTTTATTTTCTACAAGTATTAAATGAAATGAGTGATCTCTGTTAATCAAGTTAAAACACATATGATTGAAATATGATTGAGAACTGATGATCAAAATAAAACATTAAGGTTTAAAAATTCTTATCCAGCTATATATGAAAAAGATATAATGTTAATCAGTTATGATGTATGAATAAAAAGAATGAAGTGATGGTTTTATAACTGTATCTGAAGTAAAAGGAGAAAGCTGAAGTGGAATGTGTAATACTGTGTAAAGTTTAAGGTTTAGCAGATTAGGGAGAGGACTGTATGATGACTAGGAGTGACGAGAGCTAGCTACGTGCTGACGGCGAATCTTTTGAAGACTAACAAGCAAGACAAGAAAGGGAGGACGAGACTAAAGCCAGCTGTGTGCTGATTACTGGTATCTTGAAGGACGAAAAACAGCACCAGAAAGTCACGTGACCATGACTAAGTATTGAGCAATAACGTATTGGGTAATAACATATTGTACAATAACGGAGAAGCCTAACAAAGGGCTGACCAGTGAGAGCATCTGCACTATAAAAGCAATGCCAAAACAGGGAATTGCGTTGTTTTGTCGCAGGAGACCAGCGAACAAGATCGGACGGAAAAAGACGCTACAGATGAAGCAGAGGACCAAAGACACAGCCCAGCTGATCGACTGCATTAAAAGAGGATCAACCCGTGGGCCCTGGAAGGACTGTGACTTGAAATTGAGAATCTGATTTCATCTACGGCCTTTTTATCCAGACAACAGAAGTGAACTTGATCGGTGAACAGCTGATTGTTCTAAGTTTCAGGCTTCTGGAAGTCCTGAATCAACCTCATTTATACCTCTGGGGTTTCCTTCAACTCTTCAGCCTCTGGAAGCTACTGTCTTCGGAGACATATGACAACAAAGTTCCTGTTTGACCATCAAAACCTGGAGCATCAGTGCCTGTCCACTCAGAGGAAGAAAACTGAACATTAAGTCGTATTTCCTTCAAGAAATCAACCGTTGGTACACGAAGAAACATCTCCATCAGGTGCATGGATGAGTCTCCGTCTTCAAAGCCTCTCCAAACTCAGTTTCAGCATCAGGGAAAGACAGGTTGAGTTGATTGATTCATTTCTATTATTGAAATTATTATGTGTTGCCAAATTTAAGCTGTTACTGACCCCTGCAAAAGCGTTACTAATTAAAGAAAGCATATAAAATTCTAGATAAATTGTGGACATTCAATTATTTGAGTCACCTTACTTTTGATTTTTCGTTGGTGGTAAAAGGTCTTGTTGCCTGGTTCTAAAAGATTTTAGGAGGTTTTTATAGGTTGCCTTAGCCAAGCTTGTTAAAACAGCGCCCTTGGGGCTCATGCTGAGTCACTAAAATTAACCTAACCCATATACCAAGAGCCAGCTGTAATATTAGGGAATGAGCAGCCGTGAACAAAAGTGACTGTTGAGGAGTGAATGACTGCTGTGGGGTACTCAGCCGTCCAGACCTCCAGTTGAAGAAGGGCGAGACTTTGTATGAAGGCTGTCAGAGGCTAGGCGAGTCATTTCCCGACACCAGCTTAAACAGAACTTTCAGTAAGCCTGTTAGGCAAGACCCTTCAGGTTTAGGGAAGTCCGGACCCGTTGGATGGAGAGCTGGTTTGAGCAATACCTCTAAGAAAAGGGAAGTAAGTGGGAGGGGTTAGCTCATCGGACACCGAAACTGTCTTTTGTGAAGTGCCTTGAGACGACATGTGTTGTGAATTGGCGCTATATAAATAAACTGAATTGAAATTGAATTGAACTGTAGTTTAAACTTGTTACATTGAAAATACTACTAGAAAATACTACTAGAACTGTAGTTTAAACTTGTTACATTGAAAATACAAGTAGAACTCTAGTTTAAACTTGTTACATTGAAAGTACTAGTAGAACTGTAGTTTAAACTTGTTACATTGAAAGTACTAGTAGAACTCTAGTTTAAACTTGTTACATTGAAAGTACTAGTAGAACTCTAGTTTAAACTTGTTACATTGAAAATACAAGTAGAACTCTAGTTTAAACTTGTTACATTGAAAGTACTAGTAGAACTGTAGTTTAAACATGTTACATTGAAAGTACTAGTAGAACTCTAGTTTAAACTTGTTACATTGAAAATACAAGTAGAACTCTAGTTTAAACTTGTTACATTGAAAGTACTAGTAGAACTGTAGTTTAAACTTGTTACATTGAAAGTACTAGTAGAACTGTAGTTTAAACTTGTTACATTGAAAGTACTAGTAGAACTCTAGTTTAAACTTGTTACATTGAAAATACTAGTAGAACTCTTGTTTAAACTTGTTACATTGAAAGTACTAGTAGAACTCTAGTTTAAACTTGTTACATTGAAAATACAAGTAGAACTCTAGTTTAAACTTGTTACATTGAAAATACTAGTACAACTCTTGTTTAAACTTGTTACATTGAAAGTACTAGTAGAACTCTAGTTTAACCTTGTTACATTGAAAATACTAGTAGAACTCTTGTTTAAACTTGTTACATTGAAAATACTAGTAGAACTCTAGTTTAAACTTGTTACATTGAAAATACTAGTAGAACTCTAGTTTAAACTTGTTACATTGAAAGTACTAGTAGAACTGTAGTTTAAACTTGTTACATTGAAAGTACTAGTAGAACTCTAGTTTAAACTTGTTACATTGAAAGTACTAGTAGAACTCTAGTTTAAACTTGTTACATTGAAAATACTAGTAGAACTGTAGTTTAAACTTGTTACATTGAAAGTACTAGTAGAACTCTAGTTTAAACTTGTTACATTGAAAATACAAGTAGAACTCTAGTTTAAACTTGTTACATTGAAAGTACTAGTAGAACTGTAGTTTAAACATGTTACATTGAAAGTACTAGTAGAACTCTAGTTTAAACTTGTTACATTGAAAATACAAGTAGAACTCTAGTTTAACCTTGTTACATTGAAAGTACTAGTAGAACTCTAGTTTAAACTTGTTACATTGAAAGTACTAGTAGAACTGTAGTTTAAACTTGTTACATTGAAAGTACTAGTAGAACTCTAGTTTAAACTTGTTACATTGAAAATACAAGTAGAACTCTAGTTTAACCTTGTTACATTGAAAATACTAGTAGAACTCTAGTTTAAACTTGTTACATTGAAAATACTAGTAGAACTCTAGTTTAAACTTGTTACATTGAAAATACTAGTACAACTCTTGTTTAAACTTGTTACATTGAAAGTACTAGTAGAACTCTAGTTTAACCTTGTTACATTCAAAATACTAGTAGAACTGTAGTTTAAACTTGTTACATTGAAAATACTAGTAGAACTCTAGTTTAAACTTGTTACATTGAAAATACTAGTAGAACTCTAGTTTAAACTTGTTACATTGAAAGTACTAGTAGAACTGTAGTTTAAACTTGTTACATTGAAAGTACTAGTAGAACTCTAGTTTAAACTTGTTACATTGAAAGTACTAGTAGAACTCTAGTTTAAACTTGTTACATTGAAAATACTAGTAGAACTGTAGTTTAAACTTGTTACATTGAAAGTACTAGTAGAACTCTAGTTTAAACTTGTTACATTGAAAATACAAGTAGAACTCTAGTTTAAACTTGTTACATTGAAAGTACTAGTAGAACTGTAGTTTAAACATGTTACATTGAAAGTACTAGTAGAACTCTAGTTTAAACTTGTTACATTGAAAATACAAGTAGAACTCTAGTTTAACCTTGTTACATTGAAAGTACTAGTAGAACTCTAGTTTAAACTTGTTACATTGAAAGTACTAGTAGAACTGTAGTTTAAACTTGTTACATTGAAAGTACTAGTAGAACTCTAGTTTAAACTTGTTACATTGAAAATACAAGTAGAACTCTAGTTTAACCTTGTTACATTGAAAATACTAGTAGAACTCTAGTTTAAACTTGTTACATTGAAAATACTAGTAGAACTCTAGTTTAAACTTGTTACATTGAAAATACTAGTACAACTCTTGTTTAAACTTGTTACATTCAAAATACTAGTAGAACTGTAGTTTAAACTTGTTACATCACCCTTAAACAAACCCCTCTGTTTTAATTGGTTCATTTAAGGTCTCGCCCCTAATGACTACATCCAATCAGCATGCACGGTTACGCCCCTTGGTCACACCCCTCACACCACCTTTTCTCAGTCCCCCATGACCCCCTTTAAAGGTCAAAGGTCACCTGTCAAAAAGTTTGATTAAAGGGTGTACTTCAGTCTCTAGCAGGGTTGACAAGTGCTGAGTAGAAAGCAGATACACTACAGACTTGTTGTCAGTGTATTAACCATCCAGACCTCTCAGGTCTTCTGGCTCAAATCTACTCTGCATACCCAGAACCAGAACCAAACATGGAGAAGAAGCTTTTAGTTCTTATGCTCCAGTAATCTAACTCCCAGAAAACTGTAAAATTGCTGAAACCCTAAGTTGCTTTAAATCAAGATTAAAAACTTATTTGTTTAGAGTGGTATTTAACCTGTAAAGAAACCTGAAAGAAATTATGTTCATCTTTTGCCATCTCTAAAAGTAGATCAAACGCCAAATAATGTTTTTCTAAACCCCTTGCAAGATGAGTCTTTAACGTTTCTAAACGAGTCACCAACTTAGTTTTTGACAAATACATTCGGTTTTGCAGCAATTTAAAAACACAAGATGCCATTTATAGATCCACCGGAAGTTGCTGACTAAACCAGAAAAACGCTACATTAAAACATTAATGTAATTTTTGAACACTAATATTTATAATGGCACATAAGAGGAAAATGACCGTTTTTGAAGCTTTAAAACAACTTTGGAACAATAGTGATGTTGAAATAGAAGAATCATCGGACAGCAGCGAGATTTCTGATGCGGAGGAAAAAGAGGAATCTTTTCTCATGGACCCAGTTCACGAGAAAGTTATACTGTTACTTTATAATAAACAATAATTTTGTACAAAAATAAATAAATAACAATTTATTATCCTGTAATCACAAAACTTTGCAAAAAACTGTAGAGGCATAAAGCTGTGTTTGAATAGATTAAAAATGTTATTATTGTTTACCATTATAAGATTAATTCTGTGAATTCTTTCTTCTGTGCATAAGGAAACAGGCCTGTCTGGAAACAGATTACATTGGGGAAAAGTTATTGGCGAGAGGGAAAGACAAATGAGCTTGTTATTGCAGGCAGCCAGGAAATCTTGTGACTCTGCCAGGTCAGTGTGACATCAACTCAGCAGTCCAGTTGACCACAGGAATAAGGAATGTTAAGAGCCTGCATTGTGTTTCAGCTGGGAAAGTTTTGATATCCCTAAAAGTCCTGCCAGGTCAATTTGACCTGAGAGTTTGCATCCAGATAAAGTCATGAGAGTGTTATTATAAAATGTCACGTACGCCAATCTGATGTCTTCCAGATGTTGGGCAGGAGTGTATTCTCGGAAAAAGTAGAGAAAACAATGTTGAATATGCCAAGGGATGTTATGTAAAGGAGGATAATGATTTCAATTGGTCAAGAAGACCCCAATACACACTAATGCTCTGTATCTGTATAAAAACCGCCTCATAAAGACTAGACACCACAGTGGTGATACATAGTCTACTGATAATCACTGATGGAGGGCACACCCATTGCATTGGAGTGCCAGATATAAAACTACATGTGACCTTCTATCGGGGCTCTTCGTCATCGAGATGGGAGCCTCATCGCTGATCTCTGTAATAATTCCTCTGCCTAATTTAGATTAAAGGAGCTAAAAGTTAGAAACGGTTTGAGAGTCGTTCCTTTAAGAGTCAGAGTTAGATAAAGTGTGTGATTGCTTCTGGGGACCAAGGACCGGAGGAACTCTGACATGTCTGACCGCCAACAGGGTGCGGTAGCTCAGACAAATTGATGTTTCCGCCCGTGCCCCGGAGGCGAAAACCACTTTTGGATAGGGTTGCCACAGAAGGACAAAACATCACAGCAGTGGGAAAATCTCCAGTGTTTTTCCCGTAAAAACACTCTGGTTGTGTTGTTAGTTCTGAGTGAGCTGTTTTTGTAATTCTTGGAGGTAGAGAAATGGTTCAGAATAATTGTTGCGAACGCATTAAGAAGTGATAAGACGTGTTAATAAGCGGTGCGACTTTAACGGTGTCAGTCCGGGAAGAAAGTTACAATCTTCTAAAAGGGACTAAAGTCTAGGGGAGAAGGTTTGAAGTTCCTTTATTGCATGCAAGGGAGTGTAGAATATAAACTATTTATGTGTGGATTGTAGAATATATAAACTATCTATGTGTGTAACTGGAATGTGTACATAGAGCAGAGGGGAGTCAAGCTTAAGGAGTGAAGCATAGAAAATGCAAGGTCCTTAGGGAGTGAAGCATAGAGAGTCCAAAGTCATAAATTAGTGAAGGACAAGGGATCACCGGATGGGGGAGAAGAAGACAGGGGAGGACAAGCTAGAAGAGAAGAACCAGAAATACTCCTTATTTGGATACAAGGAACTGTTGTACATGAGTGAACCTTGGGGAGAGATCACAGCAGGGGTCAGGGTGGCACAAGGGTGAAACGGGTAAGGTTTTCTCGGCAGTTGCAAGCCGTAAAAGGCTTGCAGCTGTAGGGACCATAAAGTCCATAAAGCAATAAATGTCAACTTTTGGTCGTGGTATAGATGCCACAAGGGAGCTTGGCTGATTTACAACACCTGATGGAAAAAGGGGAGGCACAGTCAGTAAGCTTTGAAGTCCACAGTATAAAGATGTACTTGGAACTTGAAAGGACAGAGACATCTGGGTAAAGACAGCCATGCTTTGCTGAAAATCCATCTCTCTCTGTAAGGGCCCTTATATAACTTCTCTCGCCCTTACATACATTTTCTCTTCTTGTAATTTTTCTTCATTGTGTTATTTTGTATATTCATTTTGCATTAGAAATAATTGAACTTATTATCTTCCAAATTAAACTTGTGGAAACGTACAACTGATCTCTGACTGAGGATTATCCTTTGGGGTGCCAAATAAAAAGAGTCGATGAGAGATGAGGAGTAATGTAAGAGTTAACTGACGGCCAGTAAAGTTTTCCTACCTCGACAGAACATAATATATAAAAGCAACCTCCCTGAATGAGGCTAGGTTTCAAGGTCCTGAATTCTCTTAAAGAACTCAAAAGTGCCGCCAAGGGGAAGTATTAGGTTTCAATGGCTCCTTGGACTTCTTAAAAGTCCTTAAAGCTGCTTACGTCCTTGTGAGTAAACATGCAGAGATATATACGCATCCTCGGCATGGTTTCAAGGTCCTGCGATTCTCTTAAAGAACCCGAAAGCGCTGCCGCGAGGGGGTCTTGAGTTTCAATGACTCGGAATTTTTCCTTAAGAAAAATTCAAGAGGCGCTGGCCCCTTTTTTTAGTAAACAGCTGTATAAATATAAAAGTGTAACATCAGCTGGCCAGTGTGAATGTGTGTGAGTCAATAACAGTGAGCTGACGGAAGTGACGGGGGACACATTACACTGACGGACTTTGACTGGTACATGCTAAGCTAACAGACCCTAGCTCACTGAACAAACTCTACTGTGAATAAGCTTTGGTGTCTGAGAGATAACAAAATAAGCTCTCATTTGGACCAGGAAACAGTGCTGTACCGCCTGGTTGGCCAGAGTGTGTGAAAGTGTGTGAGAAGTGAAAAAATGACTGGAAAATTAGCTTTCTGCTTGTTTTCTAGGAGCATGCTTGGAGACAGGGAGGACAAAGATATTAGCAAGTTTCACCCACAAAGATGCTTTAACAAGTTAAAACAACAGTTTGATGGAGCTTGTTTGGGTCCCGAAATAATTGTCAGGTCACCAGAAGATGATAAGAAATTATTTTTAACCATTAAATGACACAAAGTGGTTCCACTCTAAAATTTGGTATTTACAGGGTAATTGAACTTTTATGTGGCCAATGTCTGTCCATTTCTTCTGTCTGTTTTTGTGAAATGAATGTCTATTTCATGTTATGTAAAAATGAGGGTATATGTGGCAGGATACATTTAATTTAAATTGTTTTCTGATATGAAACTTATTGGAATTTTGAGTTTTTAGGTCTGGGGAAACAGTTCAACCAAAAGGTAAACTGGGGAAGCAGTCCTGACCATGGACCGCCTGCTTGAAAGGTAAAAACATTTTAAACTGTCTGATGCTCAGTGTTATTTATTAAATAAGGTATTATCTATATGCCACCTAAGGGTTGCCACAATAATAATTAGAGACTACAAGAGCAGGTCTGATCCTCAACAGTACCATAATAATATTAGGCCAGTTCTTTATGATAAAACGAAAGGAAGTGCCAGAAAGGGACAATCTCTCCTCTCAGAACATGATTTTAACAGATGTTTGGACTTGTTCCAGTCAGGTTCAGAATGATCAAATTAGACTCAAATTTAACACAAGATGAAATGCACCTTAACAAAATTACTGGACTAGTCTAAATAGAGAAAACTTGAGTTAACAGAAACAAACTTTAGTTACTTGAAATAAATACAAAGTGAAATTAAAAGGGAAGAATAATAGCAGACTGAAATTGTACAGTGTGTTTATAAAACTGGGTGAGACAAACTAAGACAATAAGACATAACATGACCTTCATTTAAGTCTTCTAAAATGATAAGGAGTGAGTTTTTTTCCACAGGACTCAGTTACAGTTAAATGAAATTGAACCACATTTTGAAAATGGTATCTACGGTTGAGATACTTACATTCCGATTTAATGAACACTGAATGAATACCCTGACCCTTTTTGAATCCTACGCATAAAAAGAGACCAATTTATGTATGGAAAGACATTAAAACAAACAACAGAACAATGAGACCTAAACTAAACCAAGCATTATTAAAATAAGAGCAACTTATAAAAACTAGTGACCTCATTCTTAAATATAGTAAGGACTTACTGCATTAGATAAGTATAGATATATCTAAATAAAGCTAGATTAGAATAAAACATTCAGAGCCGATATAATCTTGCTGATAAATACTACGAAAATTGTTATGGAACCAGAGCAGCTTTATCATGGCCAAACAGAAACATTTGTAGGGAAGATCGAATGTCCTTCGACCTGATTTTGACTTTATTTAAGCCTATTTAAGCCTAACTATCATGATATATATTATTACATATTATGTATGGAAATAAATAAAGGGTATATTTGGCAGCACTAACAACTGATTATTTCAAGGGTAACCCCTTGAGATGTACCATCTCATTTTTGAGAGGGTCCTTACAGAACATGAAGATAAACAACAGTAATACCAATCAAACAAATATGAAAAAATCACACAAAAATACCCACTACATTCTCAAGGACGCACAAACACACACTCTCATACAGATGCAGAGTTCATGTGCAAATGTCTGTGAGAATTAAGTCCAGAATAAATGAATCTTTTGTTCTTACTGAAAGCAAGAGCAAGATGTTTTACAATAAAGTAAGTAAAGGCAACTTAGAAATATGAAGTGATACAGCTAAGTAGGTGAGGCAAAGTATTCCAACCCAATGTAGCTTTAAACTGAAATGCAATTCTTCCTAATTCTTCCTAATTCTTGGTATAAAACACAAAAAGATAACTGATCAGTATTTCTCAGGCCTTATTGTGAATTAAATTGGATTAAGTATTTCTAAATACGCAGTATTTCAAAGTTTGAGGGGATGAAGATTAGTTTCTGTGGCATAGCCATAAATAACATCTGTGTTCTAGGATTGGCAGCACCAGTTGTGTGAAAACTCTTTTACCAGCTGGAAGGGAAAAACGTTCCACACAACGATAATGTGAAATTTTTAAGGTAACAGGCTTCCAAACAATAACAAATTTAGGATTTTAGCTCGACCAGTTAGACTCAGATTTTTTCGACTCCAAAAGATGATTTTTTGAAAACTGTCCAACAAATAATTGCAGTGATTAAACTTTAGAGAACTTTTACTCATTTAAGACTTAGAGCAGGAGGAAAAATGCTGCTAACTCTCTATAATTTGAAAATAATTAATCTACCATTGCCTTCTGACAAGATTAAAATTAATGTCCTATGTTTAAAACTTGGTTTTCACCAAAAGTGGCAGTTGCATTAATTGATGGAGTTGATTTAATTGCTGGAATTAAAAACAATAAAATCCCTGGCGGATTATACATACTGATTTATGTCAAGTCAAGTTTATTTATATAGCGCTTTTCAGCAACAAGGCACTAAAGTCGCTGTACATAAGGAAAAACATTACAATGATACAGAAAATCAAACAACAGAAGTAATAAAAAAAATAGAATGATGGATAAGAAAATGAACGGAAAGTTGGACTGAAAACTTAACTAATAATATTTAGATGGCACAGTCATTATTTATGCATAAATAGGTTTATTGTGGTAGGCAGAAGTACAAATTAATTTTCCAACTTCCACTACCTGATGCTGCAAAAGGGTGTCGAGAGGCCAAGTATCCATAGTTTTTGCGTCAGACCGCCAGGTGCTACAAAGGTAGGCTATCCTTTCCTTTTTCCGAACAGAATGATTCTGTTTATAACTAATCTATTTGCTTTTTATCTTCTTTTTCCTTCATAAGCTGGTACACAGCAAGACTGCAATTCTATTCAATTCAGTTCAATTCAGTTTATTTATACAGCGCCAATTCACAACACATGTCGTCTCAAGGCACTTCACAAAAGTCAGGTACATACATTCTAATTAATCCTAACCATTGAACAGTGCAGTCAGATTCAGTTACTTATTCAAATTGGATAAAATGTTTTTCAATGATGTTTATTTTTGTCTTCTTTGTAAATAACAATAATGGAAATAACAGTGCACAAATATGATTATGTGTTGTGAAATGAAGATGGCAAAAAAAAGAAAAATGTTGATTTCATTACTCAAGTTTGTGATTTCTTGTTTGTGTTAAATTGTTGTACTGGGATGAATGTATGATCAAATTTTTTATTTTCAGGCATTGCCGGTCATAATACTCATGATTTCTCTGGGAAGGTTGATGAAGAGTCGTCCCACTATATTGCCTGATGATGTGAGAGATAACCCTAAACATATATTTTTCTCCTAGGTGAAAAAGGCCTGAAAAAGTGGCCGGGACCAGCCTGACAAATGGGTCCATTGACACATTATTACTTAGAACATAAGATCTCTGGGGTTCAGGAACAAGAGGAATCCAAAGATTGTGTTTGAGGGTTGAAAACGTGTGGTTGAGAAGAGTGTGACAGGAATGAATGAAGGTCCAAGGTATAAATGATGAATGATGTGGCCCACACGAGTGAAAAGTTCATGGATCGAATGGTATGTTTTAGTTTCTGTGAGCTCATTATTTGTTTTGGGTTTTGATTCATAGTTGTGTTCGGACAACTAATGGACGTTTTGGAGTGCACCAAGTTTTGTTTTTCATTTCTTTTTCTCTAATGTTGGTATTCCCTATATGTGTTCAGATGCTCGCAAGTTGCAACAATTTTCTGGGTTTTCGTTTCAGAGGGTGAAAACTTACATTTCTTATGACTTTTCTTGAGGTGAAATTGGATCCAAATTCTCTTTGGGATGGGAACAGAACCAAATAGAACCTGTTATTCTGCCATGGGTTCTGGTTAAATAATTTGATGGTAAAAGATTTGGCCGCCCGATCTTCTTAAAGACGGGAGGCTGAAGCCAGCATGTGTTGTGTGTCTTAAGTGTTTGTCTAAATTTCTGTTTCAATGCTTGTCTCAAATGTTTGTCTGACTAACATTTAGACTTCAGAGAAAACAAAAAGAATTAATAAAAATCATGGGATGGAAAAATGGAAGTGGATATATTGGAAAAAAAAAAGACTGGTTATAGTGATCAAATGTAATAGGAATAAATAACTAAATAATGGTATGATTAAGATTGTACAGAATATGCAAATTACTTTTATCTACTATTGGAGGTAGAGGTTATGGGGAAGGACCCTAAAGGTGTAATTTAGGTAGATATAATCAAATTATCAACGTGCTTGAAAAGTAGGTTGTCCAAAACACTGGACACCTTCATTTTAAATGATATAAAACTTTGTTCTGGGGATGATTTCAAAAATTATTATGGAAAATAATGGCTTAAACATATCTAACATTTGCTACTAGGAAACAGACAATAAATTAGCAACTAACTGAGTTATAATATAAATATGATTTTTGGTTAAAGATGAGAAGATGACTCTATTATATTATCTACATATAAGATTCTCATGAAAACAGGTATTGGAGCATTTCCCGTTCCCAACAAGCCCCAAAGGAAACTGTTATTGATTATATGGGTGCTGACAAAAGAGTGAAAGGATGTAGAGATGTGCTTGACACTTTCACCAGGTCGGCTGAGAGAGCTGATCACACAATCAAAAAATGATTGGCTAAAGTATGTGCTGATACAAAAATGAAGTGCGCTGATGATGCACTGCCCTTGGTGATGTTTTACATGAGAACATCACCCACTGAGCTCATGGGTTTAACTCCCCATGAGCTGCTGACAGGAAGAACCATGCCCTGACCTTTCACCTCCTCTCTTCAGTCGGGGTGTGCACCCAGTCTGGATTCACAGAGAGAGAGCAACTGACACACCATGCTCAACAATTTCAATCTGCTGTGAAGTTTTTGTCTCATAACACACAGGTGGCTTTAACCAAAGAACAAACAGGAAAAACAAATGGAGCTCTGGGTGAGGGCAAAATTAAGGTAAGCAGATCATATAGCAGGAAGGGAGAGACGTCCTCCGAAGGAAACCTCAGAGAAGTCAGAAAGCACCTGAGGAAGAACATACAAATAGGTTCGATTGGATATCTTTTGACTTAGCATTTCATTTCCAGCTAACACATCAAAAACATGCTTGTGGAATTAAATTTATTTATTCCAGTAACCATAACGTCATAAAAGTAAGATTAACTCATCTTTTGCTTTCAACTAACAAAATACAATTACCTGGAACCTGTTTCATAACTTTTTGAGTGGGCTGGGTTATTTCAACAGAGGGAACGTGATTAAGAAATACTTAATAGGTTAATATCCTCCTTCAAACAGGGGGATCACACTCCTCAGCCTCCCTGGTAAGGCCTACGCCAGGGTATTGGAGAGGAGAGTCTGACCGATAGTCGAACCTCGGCTTCATTAGGAACAGTGTGGTTTTCGTCCCAGCCGTGGAACACTGGACCAGCTCTATACCCTCTACAGGGTGCTCGAGGGTTCATGGGAGTTTGCCCAACCGGTTCACATGTGTTTTGTGGACCTGGAGAAGGCATTCGACTGTGTCCCTCGTGATGCCCTGTGGGGGGTGCTCCAGGAGTATGGAATCGGGGGCCCTTTATTAGGGGCCATCCGGTCCCTGTACGAGTGGAGCAGGAGTTTGGTCCGCATTGCCGGCACTAAGTCGGACCTGTTCCCAGTGCATGTTGGACTCCGGCAGGGCTGCCCTTTGTCGCCGGTCCTGTTCATAACTTTTATGGACAGGATTTCTAGACGCAGCCAAGGGCCGGAGGGGGTCTGGTTTGGGGACCAGTGGATTTCGTCTCTTCTTTTTGCGGATGACGTGGTCCTGCTGGCCCCCTCTAGCCAAGACCTACAGCATGCGCTGTGGCGGTTCGCAGCCGAGTGTGAAGCGGCTGGGATGAGGATCAGCTCCTCCAAGTCCGAGGCCATGGTACTCGACCGGAAAAGGGTGGCTTGTCCTCTTCAGGTTGGAGGGGAGTTCCTGCCTCAAGTGGAGGAGTTTAAGTATCTCGGGGTCTTGTTCACGAGTGAGGGAAGAATGGAGCGGGAGATCGACAGACGGATCGGTGCAGCTGCCACAGTAATGGGGGCGCTGTGCCGGTCCGTTGTGGTGAAGAGAGAGCTGAGCCGAAAAGCAAAGCTCTCAATTTACTGGTCGGTCTACGTTCCTACCCTCACCTATGGCCATGAACTTAGGGTCATGACCGAAAGAACGAGATCACGGATACAAGCGGCTGAAATGAGCTTCCTCCGTAGGGTGGCCGGGCACTCCCTTAGAGATAGGGTGAAGAGCTCGGCCATCCGGGAGGGGCTCGGAGTAGAGCCGCTGCTCCTCCACATCGAGAGGAGCCAGTTGAGGTGGCTCGGGCATCTATACCGGATGCCTCCTGGACGCCTTCCTCGGGAGGTGTTCCAGGCACGTCCCACCGGGAGGAGGCCCAGGGGACGGCCCAGGACACGCTGGAGGGACTATGTCTCTCGGCTGGCCTGGGAACGCCTTGGGCTCCCCCTGGAGGAGCTGGAGGAGGTGTCTGGAGAGAGGGACGTCTGGGTGTCTCTGCTGAGTCTGCTGCCCCCGCGACCCAGTCCTGGATAAGCGGAAGACGACGAACAAACTATAAAAATTATATTTGTTGGGTCAAAGCTTGAAGGAGGATATCCCGGTAAATTTGAAAGGAGGTCACAAAATTAAACATCACAGGGGAGAAGGATTTCTAAAGTAAAACTGTATAAATAATCAACAAACAAATGTCTACTTCTGTAAATGTGGGAAATTGTGGAATAAATTGCATGAAGGGTTAACAGAGTGTTCAACTATTTAATCAATTCAAATAACTTCTTGAATAGAATTTATAACTTCCTATGTGCTTCTGAGTTATTTATTTATAGATGATGTTGTTTGCAACTTAGATTGTAAATTAACTTGTTACAAGGCCTTGAACTTTTACTTGCTGCTGAACAGAACGGATTTATGGGGAATAATTGCTTTAATAATTAATAATAATTGCTATTGACTGGACAGGAAAGCTGTGCCCTGGTTACCCTCTCCATCCAGGATGCCCTGACACCGATTGGCCTACTTCGTCAGGGGGAACCTTTGAGAAATTTGTTTTTGAATTTGATATGTCTGCTAGAATACAAACTGCTTCCTGTTAGAAAAGATTCTAATCTTTTGAATGACACCACGGTAAAACAGGAGAGACAGCTGAAGGCTGTGTAAACAGGGTGTTGAAATTATTTCTTGTCAAAATAGAATAGCTTTGGATATGATCCTAGCAAAAGAAGAACGGTTGTGTGGTGTTTTTGGAGAGGGTTGTTGATCTTTTATTCCCAACAATTACAGCACCTGATGGATCTCTAACGAAGGCCCTAAAAGAATTGCAATCACTATCCATTGAATTAAAATCGCACTCAGGAATTGACAAACAATTCACGAACATGTTTGAGACGTGGTCTGGAAAATGCAGAAACCTACTGGTGAGTATATTCATGTCATTGACTGTTGTTGTGGTGATCGCAGTTTGTGCATGCTGTTGTGCACTGTGTATTCAAGCTCTCATCCTTAGCTGCATGACTACAACCATGGGGGGGGTAGGGGAGGAGTTTATCAGATGCCAATGGTTAAGGGGTCGGGCCCCTCAAATCAGAAAGAGGGGGCCATGCAGAGGATAACCCATAAGTGAAAAGGGGGGACGCCGTCTGAGCCAATATCCTTTACAATGATTTCTGTGACTTAATGAATAATGATGATATGAAAGGAATCAGAATACTTGATTTATTGGTATGAATGCTGTACAGATAATCAGATAAGTTAATGACAGATTGATTAAATGAAATTAGTTAAGCACATGTCATGAATGAAAGTATTAATAGGACCTCGCAGGTTGATTTTGGTTATGTGTTCACCTCTCCATAGGTTGATTTTTAGGACATGTGTTAGGTGATAAATGGAGGCTGCTTTAAAGTAAAAAGATTTCTAATTGTGCTAAACCAATACATGTTTTTGATCATGATTAAATATTTTTGACTAAGATCCATTTAATTAAGCCAGTATGTGGCCTGCTTTAATGATAATAATAGCAGTTGCTAATTACCTACAATTGGGCGTAATCTGCCCGGTATGACCATATGATTCTATATTCCATTTTAAGACTCACCTTTTCAGGTAGCTGAGCCTGTCAAAGGATGTTTGGGAATGGATGTCGCTCAGAGGGGGATGGATGAAGACAATCAACGCTTAGGGTCTACATGAACTGATTCACATGATGTTAGACAGAATTTTCTGCTGTGCTTCAGGCTGTTGTCCTTTCTCTCTTTTCTCTAAATGATACACATACAGTTTTTATGGGGTTAGACTTGTCTCCACTAGGTGTGTCAAGTGTTGCTAAGAGACACAACCAGGGGTCAACTGGAGAGATGGCATTCCTCCTTGGGGGGTGGGGGCGGGGGAACCCAGTTGCAGGTGGTTAACTGATCTAAATCAGTGAGGTGCCTTTAAATGACACCTCATCAGGGGGTTGTTAGTGTTGAGAATTAAAATCATTTAGTTTCATACTATGTGTTCAGTTTGCATATGTATGCAAAAAGGTCACAGCAGGCTTCAGGCTGGAAGAAGGGTCAACCTCAGGACAGGATGTTTGCCGGCAGCTGTAAGCAGTTAATGCCAGCATAGAATGGGCAATAAAGTACTGCCATAGGTGGTAACTAATTCACAGCGGCGACATAGGAATGTAGAAAACTCCATTAGGGACCTGTGGCTTCATAAATAATTCCTTAAAGGTGTACTTAAGTATCTAGCTGGGTTGACAAGCGCTGAGTAGAAAGCAGATACACTACCTACTTGTTGTCAGTGTATCAACCTCCCAGACCTCTCAGGTCTTCTAGCTCAAATCTACTCTGCATACCCAGAACCAGAACCAAACATGGAGAAGAAGATTTTAGTTCTTATGCTCCAGTAATCTAATCCCCAGAAAACTGTAAAAGCGCTGGGACTCTAAATTGCTTTAAATCAAGATAAAAAAACGTATTTGTTTAGAGTGGCCTTTAACTGTGCTGTCTAAACATTATGAAAGTTTTCAGTCCAACTTTCCTTTCATCTTCTTATCGATCATTTTATCATTAATAAGTTTTTATTATCATCTTTTTAATTATTCATATTTATTCTCTTTAATTATTGAATTACCTCTATGCACCTTTCCAATTATGTTTCATTTTCTTTTTTCATGTACAGCACTTTGAATTGCCTTCCTACTGAAATGTACTATATAAATAAACGTGCCTTGCCTTGACCTACTCAGCTCTGTGATACCCAGGGTTTTGGTTTCAGAGCTGGAGGTAACACTTAGGTTACTAAACTCTGAGTCAAGTCAACCATGAGCTAAGCACAAGCTAGAGTATATAAGAAGCCCTCATCAATGGAAGGCAGATAACTATGGAGTTAAATTTGTCTCAATATTATTCAATCAAACAAAAAACTAATCTCAATCAAAAAAATAATATTCAATCAAAAAAAACTAATCTCAATCAAAAAATATTAAGTTGTGATCAAAACTTTCAGAGTTTTTTCTCACAAAGAGAAAAAAGTTATTTGCAAAACATAAACTTTTATTTGCGCATGTCAAAAATCTTTGGTTACGAGTCTCGCTTTTTTGGTTTTGACGCTCTCTGTTTTTGGTTGAACTCAAAGAATTTTGAGTTCTGGGAACATGAACATCCTGGGCGTGGCCTAAAGACGAACGCTGTAAGACGTTTCCCTATTGGTTAGCGCTGACTAAAGCAGCAGACTCTGATCCCCCGCATCTCTGAACTTCTGCTCAAACTGCAGGGCTTGCAGCGTCGCTTCAGTGAGGAGACATCAACTCTACAGAAGAAAACTGCGGTCAAGTGAGCCGACAGTCAGAAAAACGCGGTCCCACCAGCCGACACCAGCTCTCTCTTAAAGATTTGCGTAGCGCATAAAAGGCGTATTACGGTAATGGAGCAGAAAGGACGCCGATCCTGGCAACGGTTGAGAAAATAAGAGGAAAACAGAAAAATAACATACAGAACATTTATATTAATTACATTTTTACAACTTTCACATTCATGTTTTATTTAAAATAATAAATATTTAATATTTTACTGTACAGTTTTGGAGAAATATCTTGTCAAAATACCTCAAAATGCTCAATCATTATATGCATTTGTCCCACTTTCAGGAATTTATTTCTCCAAAACCATGAGAGGTGACAACACAATCTCTTCAGATTTTATCAGAGGGTCATCTACGCTATAACCAGAATTAGTATTTCATAATTTCACTGTAGGTTTCTGGAGAAATACACAACTACCCCAACAAAGTACCACAAACGCTTCTTTTTGGTGAGGTCGATGAGATCCTGTGGGAAGTGGTCTGGACAGCTTAAAGTGCAAGAGCATCCAGATCTCCTCTGACCTCTCCTGGACTGAAAACGCCCCTCGCCTGTTGAAGAAGGTACAACAACAGCTCTTCTTCATCTCCTCAGCTGCTTAAAGATGTCTACAGGGCCACGGTGGAAAGCACTCTGTGTCTCAGCAGGACAGTGTGGTGAGGGAACTGCACGGGAGAGGAAGTATCACTGGTTGTGAGGACAACACACAGGATTATGGGATGCCGTCTCAAGACATGGACTCTGTTTTATACTACACTTGGGGTAGTTATGTATTTCTCCAAACCTTTACAGTGAAATTATGAAATATTAATTCTGGTTATAATATAGATGACCCTCTGATAAAATCTCCCTCTGCATTTTTCAACATATGCAATTAATGTAATCTCCCAAAAATGTTTCAGTGTAGCAGGACATTTCCACACTGCCAATATATAATATTGACCACTTTAAAGTGCTTGGATATGAGTGTTTCATTTTGTGCTTCCTGAACGTGATTAAATTTGACCTCCATTAGAGTAAATGTGAAAACGGCAGAGACCGAATGAATAGGTGGGGGGCCACCACCACTCTCAGAGGCAGTAGAGATGGCCATCAATCACAATACTGGGCGACCTACTGCTGAGGGCATCTCTGGGGGGACGTCATCTGACCCAAACATCCCTCAGCACACAAGCCATAACGTTAGAGGTTAGTTATTGAAATAACTGAGATGTACTTTAATCCTTTTCCCATCCATCTTAAATAATATCTGACAATGATTCTTTAGTAGGTGAACAATTTGTTACTACATGTCATTTTTATATTATTAATTATATATAATTTGTAAGGTGAAGTAAAGGTGGAGTTAAATAAGTAAAGAAATGTGATGTTGCTCTGACAGCGTTGTAAAAGTAGCCCCACAAAAACTAGCAAATTAAGTGGTTCACTTGTCTGGGGTAATTCTATTGATTTAATATTGAATACAGATCAGTTCTATTAACTAATTAGCTCTATTCTGAAGGCATCTCTCATTTTTGTTTATGAAATCACATTTTGACACATGACACAACATGTCTTCTTTTACTTTCCTCTGTCTTAAACTGGGAGAGAAAGTGACCTGATTTTGAATGCAGAAGAAAGCAGGTATAGCTTCCACACTGCTGAGATGCTACAGTTTCTTTCAGCTGAAGGCTACATATGGCTCTGCATTTAGTGGTAAACAAAGAAACATTCCTTACTGACACCCATACTGGGCTCATAGACAACAGGAATACACGATTATAGCCAAACGCAATAAACTAATGTAGGGGAGGGGTTCAAGATATTGAAAAATAAGAGAAGAAACAGGACTAATAAGATGGAGTCTACTTTACATTTACTAAATGGTAAAGATTTCTATTTTTAAATTATGTTGTTTGACAGTGCTGTGGATCTTTCGCTTTGAATTTCTTTCTCCAAATGAGTGAGGGGATAAACAGCCCGGTCAACGCTCCTGTTTGGGGGATGTAATTACTTTTACTTTGTGAGCAACTGTTCAGGGGTGGTGGGGCATTTCGACTTTACAGCCTGAGGCAGAGGGAACGGAAGGGATTCAGTTATAAACACTCACAAAATAGTTTCATAGTAAATAGTTTTTGTTTTTTTTACTTCTAAATAGGGGAGGATTAGTTATTCAGAGAAAAAGAAATATATGGTGTAAATGGAAAAATATAAATGCACCTCAATAAATTCAACACAACAAAGGAGATCAGTGAAAGAGAAGAAGAAAGAGAAAACAGATAGATCTTCGTTTGCAAAAAGGAACAGGTGTATCCCATGACCCTCCTTCCAGGACACTAAATGCAACACATATTAGTTTAGTGTTTACTTGGTACCAGTGAGAAAAAAGAAGAGACTACAACTCAAATTAGTCTTAATACTGGAAATACTTAAAACATTATGTATCCTAAAACTATAGAATATATTAAATAAGGAACACCAAATCTGAACACAATACCAAATTCAATCACTATCAATCAGGAAATTAGAAACAAACACTTCTATTGCAATTACATCACAGAGATTGCTCCCATAAAATATAATTTTGAATTCATCCTTCAGATTGATTTTTGGTGGATCAAGAAGCTGATAGATTTGTGAACATGACCCAGCTTAATACTACATTATTTACAAGAGAGGAATATTATAGAAGTAACTATTAATTTTTGAAGAGAAAATGGCTTTGATCACAGAGGAAGCTTATATGTTTTTAAAGCCTCAAAATGCTTGAAAATATTTAAATGAATGTACATTTCAGGAAAGAAACTACAAAATGACTTTTCATATTTCAACAACAAAGCTTTGTGTTAAAATAGATTAGATACTAAAATAGCCTACTAAGAACCAACATCTTACTCTACACTTTAAATTAGCGACAGAGTTTTCCAAATCATTGTTTTTATTTTGTATTTGGCATAAGATTCTCTCTTTTTGGGGGGAAATAGTTCATGGCTGTAGCTGTTTCAGAGTCATCTGATTGCACGGATAGCCCGCATTATCATTCCTCATGCTCGTTTTCCATTAGCAGCACTGAGGCCGTGTTGTCTGATAAGAACAGGGTGATTCATTTGAAATTCCTGAGAAATGAGCAGGTACTGACCCAGTTAACGAAGAAGAATGGTGGAAAATGAGCAACTTCATTGCAAGCTCCAAACATGTTGAGAAAATGCAGAGAAGTGGTGAAAATAGTTCACATTATCCACCCTACCATGTTCCTGTTTTTTGTTTTTTTTATAGAACGTAAGAGATTCAGAATGTGTAAATTATGAAAGGGATGAAAACCAGAATGGGCTGCACGGTGGCACAGTTGGTAGCACTGTTGCCTTGCAGCAAGAAAGTCCTGGGTTCAATTCCTGGCCTGGGGTCTTTCTGCATGGAGTTTGTATGTTCTCCCCGTGCATGCGTGGGTACTCCGGCTTCCTCCCACAGTCCTAAGACATGCCTGTTAGGTTAATTGGTAACTCTAAATTGCCCTTAGGTGTATGAATGAGTGTGTGCGTGGTTGTTTGTGTGTTGCCCTGCAATGGACTGGCGACCTGTCCAGGGTGTACCCTGCCTCTCGCCCATAGACTGCTGGAGATAGGCACCAGCTACCCAGTGACCCACTATGGAATAAACAGTAGAAAATGACTAACTGACTGAAAACTGGAATATTAAACTGTAGCCCTGCACACATACAGAAGTATCTGAAGGAAAGCAACAAGCACCTGTCAAACATCAGAGGTGGAGGACATAACTTAAAAAGTTTTCATCCCAGCACAATGTTTCTTGAAAGGGCAGCCATCTCTCCACCTTTTTTATTCACATTTAAAACATAATGCCAACGTCCTTTTGTTTTATCTCCACAGCCTTGTTAAAAAGAGAAGTGAAAAAGTAGAGCGACTTACCGTTTTACTTTGCTAGTAATGTGTCTGCTCTAGGATGCTGCTGCTGAGCATGACTGTCCTTGTCTGAATGGTGCAGTTAGTATCCACTGTGGCATACCCATTAGCCCTCTACACGCACTCCTTCAAATAAACACACAGCTGTTTGTTAGGAGCGCTTGCTACAGTTACACCAACGGTGCAAAGTAACTAAATTAATCAATGTGATACTAAGATTGTGTAGTGAATGATAATGCCTCATAAACAGTTGAACAACAAACGTAGCACATGACAAGGCTATCAGAATCAGAATCAATTTCATTGGCCAAGTTTGTGCGTGCGTGCGTGCGTGCGTGCGTGCGTGCGTGCGTGCGTGCGTGCATGCGTGCGTGCGTGCATGTGTGTGTGTGTGGCACGTTAGATCCTTTTCGTGACGCTAAAATTGTAATGGAATTTTCTTATCAAAGTGGGAGAGAAGTTGACTCACAACAAGAGAAAATTTATTCAAAGGCATTCAGCGTTTGAAGATCTTGTCACTGAGGTTAGTCAGTGAAGCAGAGCCCCGATCAACATTTACACACAGTATTTAAAGAGTATGTGGGTGTTACCTCAACTTAAAAGAGTTTGTGCTTTATGGCCCTAAAACCTCCTCAGAGGTAACAAAGTTATCTACGACCATCTGCTCTTCTTGAGAAATCACCCTAAAGGTTGGGGTTTACCCGTTAAACGTCTGATGCTGGCTTTTACAGCTTCCTCCTCTAACACAGATGTTCTCAGGAGAGAGGTAACCTAAAGGTCATACACTTTTGAACACTTTAGAACACTTAATACAAGAATATGTAGTTTTTTCCTATCTTTTTTTTCCAGAGGGATTATCTGCAATCGAACAGCAAATAACGAATAATACAACTAATGTGATTCATGGAAACAGTAGAGCTCCAATCTAAAATCAGGAGTTGACTCGAGGTGAAAATTTTGCAGAGAGAGGAGACCCCAGGTCTGAAGCCTCAGTATCTCTACAGCAGGTGTCTGGTCAGCAACCGTAGGAGGGGGCAGGCAGATCGTCTGTTAATGTTCTTCTCATATTGACTTAAAAGACTATAAAAGACTTGTTTCTTTATGAGTATGAGAGTATAGGCTGATAAATATGAACACACCACACTTTCAGATGTCTGAAACATGCTTTCTCTTCTAATTTGTATTTCTAATCAATTCTGTACCTCTTTCTATTTTTCTGTCAGCATAATACTGATAAAATATATTGATTTTTCTGGTCACCTTGTGGTAGAATATTGAATTTCAAATACTGATCTTTATTCAACTCTGTGCGCGCCGGTTTCAGAACTCCTCAGCTAGGAGCCCTTTATCATTTCCAAATAAATGTCTCTGCCTCTTTAGGTTTAAAAGGTTGACTTTTGATTAGCCTTACTGGGGGACTAAGGATGTAAGCCAGCATTCAGGTAGAAAAATGAGTATGATAAATAAAATGTAATAGTTTTTTGATCTGTGCCTGGTGTCAAAATAAGGTGAGATCTTTCCATGTAATCCATGCAACATATAGCAAACTTCTTATATTAGACTATAGAACAAATGTAACAATGAATATCCCTGAGTGTAATTCGTGAAGTGTATATTGAAGGCACACAGTTGAAATAGTGCAAGCCTGATCTGGAGTTCTGGAGCTGGGGAAGTAAAGAGGACTGTAACGAACGAAGTATGATCTGTGAAATGTTATGTGTTTTATCTCTAGCAGCAATATGAACCAAAGCGATGATGTTATATTCCGTTGCAGGTGTTAAGGGTTCTTTTGCATGTGGAATCAACAAGCTAAAAATAACTGATGAAAATGTATGATAACATGTTGAGGTTAGAAAAGAAGCAGGTTAGGGAACAGTGTGGCCGGTTCAGAACTTTCAATGACAGAGAAACAGAAAAACGTTGAAGACCGGATCAGGGCATTGAGCAATCAAGGTCGTCAGTATAACCAAATAAGGTACATTTCCTGGACTATAAAGACAGTGAGTGAGTGTAGAAACGTTGGTTGTATACCTCGCAGAAGATCAGTGAACAAGATCGGAGAGAAGCTACAGGTGGATCAGAGTTCCAGAGTCACAGCCAGACTGATTAACTGTCAAAGAAAGAGGATCAACCCGATGCCATTGAAGGACTGTGTCTCAAATTTAAAGATCTGATTTCATCTAAAGCCGTTTTTTATCCAGACAACAGAAGTGAACTTGATCGGTGGCCAGCTGATTGTTCTACGATTCAGGCTTCGGGAATTCCTGAATCTAACTCATTTAGGCCTCTGGATTCACCCAAACTCTTCTAATTAAAGAAGCCATTACTGCCAGAGGGAAACTGCAACCAAGAACTGGTTTAATCATCGAAAGTTCGGAGCATCAGTATTTGTCACTTAAAGGAAGAAACCTGAGGATCAAGTCCTATTTCCTTCAAGAAATCACTCGTTGTTACCAGAAGGAATCATTCGGTCTATGGAAGAATCTCCGTCTTCAAAGCCTCTCAAAACCCACTAGTTTCAGCTTCAGGGAAAGACAGGTTGAGTTGATTAATTTGTTTTTATTATCGTTGAAATAATTAATTATTGCTGAATTTAAGCTGTTACTTGCTCCTGCCAAAGCTATACTAATTAAAGAAAGCATATAAAATTCCTTCAGGTTTAGGGAAGTCCGGACCCGTTGGATGGAGAGCTGGTTTGAGCAATACCTCTAAGAAAAGGGACGTAAGTGGGAGGGGTTAGCTCATCGGACAAAGATACTGGTTAAGTAGGTTTCAAACTACATATTATTTAATTTTGACTGAAACAAACTGTAGGCCTTGTCTACGTTTAAGCTGCAACTGTCATTTGTTTCACAAGATAACTGAGGAGCAATTTTCTTCTCGGTCATGGCAGATGGCTGCTCACACTGAGCCTGGTTCTGCTGGAGGTTTCTTCCTGTTAAAAGGGAGTTTTTCTTCTCCACTGTCGCCACATGCATGCTCAGTATGAGGGATTACTGCAAAGTCAACGCCAGTGACTGTCCACTGTCTCTACTTGCTCATCCGGGAGGAGTGAATGCTGCAAGTCACTGACTGGATGCAATCTGCGTGGTTTCCTTAGACAGAAAAACGTTTTATCCAATTTGAATAAAAAGCTAATTTGACTGCACTGTTCAATTGTTAGGATTAATTGGAATGTATGAACCTGACTGTTGTGAAGTGCCTTGAGACGACATGTGTTGTGAATTGGCACTATATAAATAAAACTGAATTGAATTGAATGTTTTTGCCGGTTATCTGATTATTGACTTGGGCAGACATAATAAAATGCAGTGCTCACTTTGTTAGTGATTCTTTTAGATCTTACAACGTTAATCAATTTCAGTAGATTCTAAGTGTCAGTCAAAGGCTGACAACCTTTACATTTCCCTGATCCTCAGCAAGCTTTTGCAACAAGAGCAAGAACAAGCATTCTTGTATTACCATCAAGTGATGAAGGAAAGAAACCTGCCTCAAACAAGTTAAATTCAAAGAGAAAACACATTTCCCAGAGGTGAGAGCGATTCCCTTAGACCATGCATTATAATCCTAAACTGGCACTCCACACTTTTCAGAAGCCCTTTTTTTCTTTTGGTCCATAATTGTCTATTTACCTCATTCCATTTATCTTTCCAAAAACAAAATACCACAAGAATATATTGAAATTGATGGTTTTCAAATATCTCTTATGACCGGGAATATACAGTCGGCTCACGTAATTTTAAAGTTCTAGAAGGGGGTGTGGGAGGGGAGAGAACGGGAGGGGCGTGCGGTGGTGTTGGGGTCAGGTTCATGTGAGTTCAACCTGTCACTTGAGTTGTCAAAATGTTGGATGAATTTTCATTTTCATTTTTTTCATGAGCACCATCATCATGTGACAATCAGGGCAGATACTCTGTTTCCAGTATTGAGGACATCACCTGTAAACTGGAACTTGTTTTCAAGCTAGACACAAAAAGCATCATGCTGGGAGAGAGTCAAATTAGATTTACGTCCCCCGATCAAACGATCAAAGGTTATTTATTGGTCTCCTAAAAGTTTATGACTACCCTTTAGGACATCGAGGGCTCAAAGGGTATCCCTTAAGGTCAACAGTTTAAGGTGAGTCACTGAAGTTAATGATGGGAGAGAGCTTCTTCTCCTTCAACAGAAAGTCAACAGATAGTCAGTGGTTAGAACAGGATGACACTGTCATTAAAAGAACATTGGGCTAAGCTCTAAGGTTCTTTGCTTCTGTCTGTCCCCTCGAGTCTGATGTTACAGACTTTCTTTCTTTCTTTCTTTCTTTTTTTCTTTCACATCTGTTGCATGTGGGGAGAGGAGAACGAATGTGAGTTTTGTGGGAGATTTCACAGAGTTCACCTCATACAGCGGTGTTTCCCTTTTCTCTCTGTTTACACAACTTTCTTTCACTGGTATATCTTTGGCGTTCATTTCGGCAGCACCAAGCATTTAGCTGAATAAGTAACAGATCAAGTGGTTTCAGGAGTCTTTCCTGGATTACGTGGATTTTTCCGTTGAAGAGTGAGGTTTGGCTGTAAGGGAGCTTGTTGAATGTAAAAACATGAAAGCAGCTTCCAGGATGACTAATGCAGTTGTTATGTTTCTGGACTCTATTGACAAAGTGAGTAGCATAGTTGAGAGGGGAATTGTTTTGAGAAACACGCACACTACAGTCTTCCCTCTTGTGAACCTGGCAAAAAAATCATCTTGTGGAATTTGCCACTTTCCTCAGCGATGATATTTTGTCACCTGGGGGTCAGATTGTGTCAACAATGAAAATACTCCCACCGGGTTGCAAATCAGCTAAGTTAAAGCATGTTGTTTCACTCAGAAGACAAGTCTATATGGTTCCAAAATATGACAATGAGGAGTTGAACATAGTAATGAAGGATTTGATTACATTATTTTTGCGACAACAAAGGCAACAAAATGTTTTTGATGCGATCAGGAAGGACATTTAGTCCACAATTGCCCTGAAAAGGTTCAGAAAGAGAGGTACATACATTTTCATTGTATGTACATCATTGTTTAGTTTAAATCATGTTTATGTCTGAAGTTCTACTATAGTTAAGATGATTCCTATGATTGCTTTTTTAGTGTGAAAAAGGGTTTGTGGAAGGTGAAGGAATGCGGTCTGGAGTGGATCACTCCCTGGACATGACAAGCTTATATATATGGGAATGACTACTCTGTTAAGTTGAAATCTCAGTAAGAATTGGCTGAACCGATTCCCGCTTTTTACTTGTAGGATTGTGAGTTGTAAATAAAAGGCTGGTGCAAGGATTTCTTCCTTTGTGAGAAGGAAGTCACTGTTTTGGCAGAGGACTGTCTCACCCTTGCAAGTCAAACTTATTTGGTTCACTTGTGTCTTCTTTTACACTTGTCTGTGTTTATCAGCTTTATAATTCTAACAACGTGTCTAGGTGCAACAAAAAGGATTTGGCATCAAATCAATATGAAATAAAAATACAGTTAAAACAGGTATGGTCCATTTATAAGCTATTATGTTTGATCTTTACCAAGTGAATTACACTGTCTTGACAAAGTGAATAGCATAGTTGAGAGGGGAATTGTTTTGAGAAACACGCACACTACAGTCTTCCCTCTTGTGAACCTGGCAAAAAAATCATCTTGTGGAATTTGCCACTTTCATCAGCAATGATTTTGTCACCTCGTGGTCAGATTGTGTCAACAATGAAAATACTCCCACCGGGTTGCAAATCAGCTAAGTTAAAGCATGTTGTTTCACTCAGTAGACAAGTCTATATGGTTCCAAAATATGACAATGAGGAGTTGAACATAGTAATGAAGGATTTGATTACACTATTTTTGCGACAACAAAGGCAATAAAATGTTTTTGATGCAATCAGGAAGGACATTTAGTCCACAATTGCCCTGAAAAGGTTCAGAAAGAGAAAGAGGTTGTTAAAAATGTAGGAGAAGGAAGATCAGCAGATAATTTGGGGGAAGGGGTTTCAAGAGATGGTGCGGGGGAAGGAGTTTATGTGGATATTGTAGGGGAAGGGGCCTCAACAGCTAATGCAGGGAACAAAGAGAGTCCAATGTTTCAGAAACAAAACTAAGAAATCATAAAAACAGTGAAGATGTCTGCGCTTTTGCTGAAATATGTGAGGAAGTGAGCCATACGTTTACACAAGGTGTGCAAGAGCAAATGGCTGTTGATGATCTAACTGTTAGGGATAATGAAAGTGTTTCTAAAGTACCAATTAATAGGAGAAAACCCAAACAATCTTAAAGAGCAAAGCCAAAAAAGATATCTATAGAGAAAAAGGGTGAAAGACAGAGTGAATCAGATACTTTATCTGATTTTGAGAGTGATAGAGTCTTCTGAGTGCCCTATTTCTGATGGTCAAAAAGTTGTTGGATGAAAAGAAATGTTGCCATCTCAAGAAGCATGTTACTTTTTTTAAGAAAAGTTTGAAAACCAGCAAGTCAAAAATGATAAAGAAGATAAAAGTTCTTGAATAATCGCATCATGGTCAGTCATCACTGGGTGTTTTACTTATTACGGATCAAATATTAGTGCTGTGGTGGCCAGTTTATTTTCTTCAACTCTAAATATGAATATTCTGTTGGGGTTAGAAAATTTGAAGGTACGGCTCTCTTGGTAAAAGTAAAAATAGGAGACTTTAGAATAAACCTTGTTAATATTTATACACCAAACCAAGGTGCATTTGGAAGATATATTTAGAATTTTAGAACAAGAAAAAATATTGCAATTAAATCTTTTTGCAATTCTTAATAAAAAATATAATATTTTGACCCCATTAGTACTTTCAATTTGGCAAGTTTGGACACCACGGATCTACAGGCAAGTTTAGTGGACTCAATTTCCCATAAGCAATAGCAAACAAAATCACAAGATCCATCATGGGATTGTGCAGCCCTACTTAACAGAACCGTGTTTGGATTTTTGTGGGGATCTAATCTGAAAACATGGCAGTAGAAACCATCGCACCTGACTGGGAGTTTGACCGTTTTGACGACGGGTCTCAGAGTAAGTTCTCCGCGTTGTGCTGGCGTCCAGAGAGAAGCAGGAACGGAGAAAAGCTGCTTGCTTCCAGTGTTAGCTCCTGCTGCTAGCCAAATGCTAAGCCACTGTGCTCCAACCAGATGATTCTGTAGTTTAGTTGCAATATCAACTTTATAAATGGTTACATTTAAAATGTTTTTGTTGGTTTGGGTTGACGCGTGAACACAGGGTGTAAATAAGTGAAATGAAAAGCTAGCTTGGTTAGCTAACCCTCAGTGACAGCTGATAGTTTGACAGTTGGTTCACTTTGAACGGAACATAAATTATAATGTTATGACCATTTAATTTAGTTCACTTAAAACATAATTGATGTCTTTGTGTTTGTGCTATTGATTCTATATATGTCAACAGTTAGCAGCTAAAATGTTCGCTGTCTGCATGTTTACGCAAAGTGAAAGCGCTTTCGATTTTGCTGTAGTAAACCTACAGGACATATTGATTACTGTTGGCTAATGGAGAGCTGTTACTCTATTTTTAATCGATCCATGTCACAACTTTACCTAAATAGTGTCTGCAGTGTTCTTCTAGCACTGCAAAAAATGTTTGTTCCTAATATTTAAAATTAATTTTGTATTTCTTTGCATTTCTGTAAAGATGTCTGGGCCATTATGAAGTGGGAAAAATATTATCAAGCAACTTTTGAATGGTACTCGGTTTTAATAATGCATCAACAGAGACTGAGCTGATTTCTTGTTAAAAGAGCTTTCTGCAGCTAACATTTCTAATATCGGATTCAACAGGATGTAAAATATGGAGGACCAATCATGCCATAATTAATATATACAGAACTAAATAAATGTTCAATAAATAAATAAGCATACGATTAAATACACAAAAATACAGTAAATGACAAACCACATAGATTACAAACATTTCACGCAGCACTTCGTAACTTATTTGTGTTTTTCTTAATTTTAAAAAGGGGGGTTATCATAACAATAGTTACATAAAGTGTGAAATTTAAAAAAATTGATAAAATCTTTAATCATATCCATGCAAAGCAAAAACTTAAAATGCCTTCATAAAATCTGGAGAACTATTAGACTAGAATAGAAATGTATTTCTCCTAAAAATGTAACAAATCCAAACAAAATTAAACATTTTAATTTTGCATATTCAATTGCAAGTTTTTTGACTTCCACCTTTTCTCATAACAGAAATACACACAGAGGTTCAGCTGAAGAACTACAGCAGCTTTCTGGAAGAATACACCTCCCAGCTGAAGGGCATTGAAGAGGCTCTGGATGACTCTATAGGAGATGTGTGGGACTTCACTCTAGATCCCATTGCTCTGAAGGTAGGACAGTCAAACTAAGTAGCTGCACCTCCACCTGAAGGTCTGACAGGAATTACACAAACTAAACTCAGGTTTTTCTTTTCAGCTTGTCCCGTATGAGCAAACTTCGCTATTAGAGTTAATTAAAACAGACAACAAGGTAAAACATTCGTTGTTTTTTTAAAATACATGTCTACACTGTGGTATAAAATTGACCATCTGTGTTGCGTGCAGGTTCTGAACAAAGTTATAACGGTTTATGCTGCTCTCTGTAGTGAAGTGAAAAAGCTAAAATATGAGGTAAGCATTGCTAAAACAATCATCTCTGTGCTTCGGTTGGATTGGTTTGATTGTGTGTGTTTGCTCTCTGGGACACTAATGGTTTCATTTCCAGGCAGAAACCAAGTTCTACAATGGCCTATTGTTCTATGGAGAGGGAGGTAGTGTACCAACTCGTATTATTTGTAAGAAACATTCATTCTTTGTTACAGATAAAAATAAGGCATGTTGCATGTGCTGTTTTTTTATTATAGTGTGTGAAACCAGTGTTGTTGAAGGAGAGTCGCAGATTGAAATGGGCAGATTTATTTCATTCCTGCAGGTAAACTATAAATCTTTTCCTCTGAAACTTCGTTCATCTTTTGAAATTTTTTCACTCGGTGTCTTTCCTTCCTTCTATAGGAACTGTCCTGCTTTGTTTCCAGATGTTATGAGGTGGTGGTCAGCATCATTCATCAGCTGGCTGCCCTATACAACAGTAGCAAGTAAGCTCCAAATGTCGAACAGTAATAAAAATGTCATATCAGATTGACTGACCAAGTCTACTGCCAAGGTAAGCTCCACCATGATGGAGCAATTAATAAATAAAGTACTGATTATTGTCCGATTTTGCAAGTTGAAGTAGTAATTGAGAATTAGTAATGTACTGTCGCTCACTGGGGCACCACATGGTCCAGTGATGGAGCAGGCGCACCATACCACACTGGCGGTTACAGTCATCGGTATAGATGTGCATTGATCACTAAAGATATTTTCTCTATGAAAGATTTTTTTCCACTTCATTTGAAACTGCAGTCAGTATGTGATCCCTCCTTTATGTCCCCAACCCCAGAAATCGCTCTCAACATCACCAGCAGTCCTTTAGTCCATTTATTTTCAGGACTTTTTCCTTATTAGGCCTTTGGACAGTTTAATACTAAAGTAAAATTATTCAAACGTAATCTTAAAAAATTAACAAATTAGGGTTTTTACAGCTGTCAAAGTTCTTAGCTTGGTTTGCATGTTTTTCAGAGAAAAATAAGATTTTTTTTTTATTTTTCCCATTTTACACACATCTACAGTACATACCAAAAGTTTGGACACCTTCTCATTCAAAGAGTTTTTTTATTTTCATGACTATGAATATTGTAGCTTCACACTGAAGGCATCAAAACTATGAATTAACACATGTGGAATTATATACTGAACAAAAAAGTGTGAAACAACTGAAAATATGTCTTATATTCTAGGTTCTTCAAAGTAGCCACCTTTTGCTTTGATTACTGCTCCGCACACTCTTGGCATTCTGTTGATGAGCTTCAAGAGGTAGTCACCTGAAATTGTTTTCACTTCACAGGTGTGCCCTGTCAGGTTTAATAAGTGGGATTTCAAGCCTTATAAATGGGGTTGGGACCATCAGTTGTGTTGTGCAGGAGGTGGATACAGTACACAGCTGATAGTCCTACTAATGGGTAGGGCAATCCAGGTTCCAGCCCCTTCCACACCCACATCCACTGGTATACTTGCCAGTAGTCAGGTTGTACCTGTGTTCCGGCAAGCATAAATCCTTCTATAACCCGCCGTTGTCTGTAGGTCTCGTAGGCCAACCCGACCTCTGACTGGATACAGATTGTTGTGTACAGCGGGTGGCTGTGAATCATAAGCTCGACCCGACGGCTCGGCCGAGCCGGTCTGGTGCAATGCGGATGTGGAGGGTTAGGGTAGACTGTGCTTTCTCTCACTGAGATGGGTAATTGGGTGTTGTTGAAGACACACTTGTCAGGTTGACGCTCTCTTCTCTTGACTTTTCTTGACGTAGAAGGTGATGTGGCCCAAATTACAGCTCCGGCCACGGAAACTTCATAATACTTGCCTTGTAATGGTTCCTGATAATGTGGTCCCCATCTGATTCCCAGAACTGCTCCTTTTACTTTAAGGTGGACTGCATTGAATACCCATGGTAGATTTGCAGGCATGCCTGGTGAGGGTGCAACTTCAGTAGCTAGCGGGCCATGCCCCCGGCTACCAGGCCAGGACATTCTACGGTATGAGATGAAAAAGTTACTTATATCCCATGGCAAATGGTGACCCTTCATACCATTGTCAAGTTTTTGCAGATCCATCGCTCTGTGATACTCTATATGGGAGACAAAATAACTCTCTGAGTTTGGGTAGTAAGGGGTAAAATCCGCTCTTGGATTGTCCAGTAGAACTAATCCCGAGGGCAGCTGTAAATAGGGAATTCCAAGCAATAGGCCATTCCAGATGCTGGGCCCGATTTTAACCCTGTTGTTTTTGTAGGAACCTGACAGGGAACAATTTTCTTCTTTTTGTACTCTTCTTTTCTTTTGACGCCCGACAACTTGTGTCCCTCTGCTTCGTTGGTCCGTCATTTTTTGTGAACCTTCATCCATCTCAACCTCTGCGGCCACGATTGCCAGGACCGGGGAGTTGAGCGTTTTTTCTTGTATACTGCTGCCGTTTCAACTTCTGGCTTTTCTGTAATGACTGTCACTGTTGCTCCTATGGAGTATATGCCTTTAAATGGGACTAAAACCATTTGTATCGCCAGTTGTACCCTCAGGGTGGAGCTAGGGTCGGTGGGCGTGTGAGCCCAGTGGGCTGATGTTCCTGGGATTTGTAGAACTTTCTCACGCTGCCAGTTTTCAGAGGTCACCAGGAATTCTCCCACCTTCTGTTTGGGTCTGGCTCCGTGGCTTCCCCATGCATCTTGACCGGTGGTGAAGTAATATAGGTCGTTACCCCGAGCTCCATGTTCTTTGGGAGTGTCGGGTAAATCTTCCAAGGGGAGAGCTGGGTTTGCTACTACTTCTAATATTAACTGTCCCCAGGTTGTCAACTCCCAGGGCCCCAACCATCCACTTGGATGTGCGTGCTGTGGGTTGTTGTTATGAGGTTGGTTTGACGTGGGTCCGTCACCTTCTGGACCCTGCTCACTATATACTCGGAACACCAGGGGGTATTGGGTGGTACCTACAGGTGGACTGCTGACCTGGCCTGAGGCTAATTTGTATGGCCAGGAACCCTCAACTGCTGCTTTCAGGAAATCTATTGGTCCTCATTCCCGGCTACTACTCGGGTTTCCCCAGTCCTCGGTTTCACACAGCCCCTCGTAGAGTGGAGGAGCTGATGGTTGAGCCGTTAGTTCCGCACTAGGTTGTTCCTGGATGCATTGGTGATACGGTGCAGGCCTTTCTTCTACAGGATGTGATTTGAAGGGCCTTAGTGGGTTGTAAAACCGCTTCACTTGCCACCCTTCTGCCTGGGCCACGTGCATCAGCCGTCCTGATCTTGTTAATTTTCCACAGGAATCACAATACTTCAGGTAGCAATCGTCCCACATACAGGTACAGTTTTTTACTTCTTCTCCACTTATATCCCACCGGGTCTCAAAAACCACTCTGGGGAGAGTGGTGATTCGGCACCCCCCACAAATGTAGATGTCAGTTACCTTAATGGGCTTGTACAATAGTCTGTCGAACTCCTCGGTCCCTGTGTAATGATGTAGTGGTTTCTCTCGTCCTGGTCCTTCCCAGCGGACCATGAGCTCAGTCGGGCCCAGGCAGATTGCACAGCAGTGCTTGACATTACGCCAGCACAACATCTCATCTTCTGTCGACAGGAATCCTTTTTGAGCAAGTTCCAATTTCCTCAAGGCTCTTCCTGCCCAAAGCCCTGAAGTGGTTCTTCGAATGGCAACCACCCCATACACATTGGCCAGTCTGATGTAGGGTGGCATGGTGCTTGGTCCGCTGGCCATTCTCCGGTTTCTGGTTATCCTTAGCTAAGAATAGGTTTGAGCTGTTCAACTCCTTGAATCCCTTTCTTCTGTAACAACACTGTTACGATCTAAGACTTGTTTTACAATGTCAGTGGTATCATACTTGGGTTTCACTGCTGTTAACACAGGATGATCTCGTGCTTTCACCCACACTCGTTGTCCCTCACGGAATGGTACTTTAGGCGTTGGCTTCACTGTTTTCTCATTGGAGCTCCGCCCCACTTCTGTTGAAGAGAAAGGTCGTTGGTTAAGTTCTGCTGCAGGGGAGGGCCTAATGACTCGATGTCTGTCATTCAGTGCTTGTCCAATTTCTACAGTCTTTGTGCTCCAGTCTCGAGAATTAGCATTTTTTGCTATCCAGTTTTTCACCAGGCCTATGGTGCGTTCCACCACTCCGTTCGCTTGGGGAGTGTATGGTGGAGAGTAAACTCTCATTACTCCATGTCTCTCGCACCAGTGATCAACCTGTGTGTTGCGAAAATGAGTCCCATTGTCTGTTCGTAATTCCTTAGGTACCCCCAGGGAACTACAGACTTGCTCCAGCATGGCAACGACACCTCTGCCGTTGGCTCTCCTTGCTGCTCTTACAGTTACATACCCTGACATTGAATCCACTAGCACCAGGAGGTATTTTTCACCTTTCTTCCCTGTTATCCCCATGGGGCCTGCAACGTCCATGCACACTGAGCCCCAGGGGATGGTGCTTTTGATGGTTAAACCTTCCAGCCTCTGTCCTCGGCGTCCTGCGTTGTATTGACCACATACTTCACAGTCCCGCAGCACACGGCGGATATGTTTCATGGAGATCCAGAGGTCCTGCTCTTCCAATTCTTTACGGGTAGGCAGCATGCCTGCATGTCCTAAGGCCTCATGCACGCTCCGTACTACCTCATCCACGTACTCTTCAGGGACCGCCCGTCCTTTTGGCGTTCTGTCCCACTTCTCGATCCCGACAAAGACAACTTTTCTTTGTTGAACATAGCGATCCACCTCATTGTTTCCACGCCAGTGAGCCCCTTCTCGGGTGTGAGCCTTCTGGTGTTCTACTTCCAGCTCCAGGCTCATTCTCAACTCGGCGATCTTCTTCCACAGGTCATGATGGGCCACTAGCTTTCCTTTGGCACTTTCAAATCCATTCTCTTCCCAAATGGATAAGTCTTCGTCCAAGGCTTGAGCACAGTAGTGGCTATCTGTGATTATCTTTGCTGTTTTGATTCTTCTCTTTACCAACTCCAACATTCCTTCCAGCACTGCTGTCATTTCTCCCGTTTGTGCACTACCGGGAGTTCTACCTTTCTGACAGCACCTTTCTTGACCTTGCTGTTTGAGAATAAACCCCCAGTAGGCCATCTGATCCAGTCCTTTCTTTGACCCATCAGTGTATAGGATCCATTCTGGCGGCCCTTCTCTCACAGGTGATTTTAAAAGTGTTTTCTTGTTGGCCGGTTGTGCTGGGCCAATTTCAAGGTCGGGGTCCAGCAGGATGTCTTCCCATCTTCCCCACCTTGTGTTTGTTGCTTTTGTGCTTTCCACCGTCCCTTTTCTGAGATACTTGTGGACTTGACTTTGTGTGTTGACTTTAATCTGCTGGCCTTGTGCTAGATCTTTTAAGGTACTCCAGTCTCTAGCAAGCACTGCTAACTCTTTTTCTTCTTGGGGGAATTTCTTTTCTACAGATGACAGTGTGTAACTCCACAACGTTACTAGCCCCCCATTTTCATTGCTTACTTTCAGCATGGAGTCCTCATCTTCACAGCTGATCTCGGCAACTAACTTTTCAGTCAGGCTCCTTGGTTCCAACCTCACAGCTTCTTGGATTGCTTTCTTGAGCTTGTCCAGGTCGTTCTTATTTGATGCAGTCCATGTCCAGTTTTTCTTTGTCGCTTCATCCTCTCCTTCTCGCTTCTTTAGGCAGGCATATAGTGGCTTAGCATATCTTTGATAGTTAGGAACATGATCTCTCACATAATTACAGAGTCCCAAAATCTTTTGTAGATCATTTTCAGATGCAGGTGGCTGGATTTGTGTCAGCTTTTCTCGATATCCGTCCGAGAGTCCCAAATCTGTTGTTACTTGGAACCCTAGGTAGTTCACTTGAAACTGTCCAAACTGGCATTTCTTGAGATTCAGCTTCAAACCTGCTGCTGTAATTTTCTCCACCACTGTTTGCAGTCTCTGTAAATGTTCTTCTTCAGTGTCATCTGCAATAAACACATCATCTATGTACACCGTTGCTCCGATGTCACCCAGAACTTCCATCACAGCTGACTGGAACACATTAGGGGAGTTCTTGTACCCTTGGGGTAATCTTTGCCACACATAACTTTTTCCTTTGTGTGTGAATGCCGTCTTGCCTTGTGATTGCTTTGCGAGTCTGAGGGAGAAAAATCCATTTGCTAAGTCAATACAGGATTTATATTTTTTGACTCTTAACGTCTTCAATGCACCCTGGGGATTGATTAGGCTGGCCCGGTTTGCTATGGTTCTTCGATTGAGGGCTTTGAAGTTAATTACTGGCCTCCAACCTCCTCCTGCTGACTCGGGTTTCTTTACAGCTTGAATGGGACTATTAGTGATAGGATTTAGTTCTTCTCTGATGATTCCTAGAGCACTCAATTCTTTTACTATTTTATCCATTTCTTCAACAGCACCCGGGTTTAGGGGGTACTGCCGAACAGGTGGATGCACTCCCCCTTCTATGAGGTGTACATACTTTGGTCCCAAATCTCCTCAGTCATTCTTGAACCGGTTCTTTTCCCACTTCTGTGTAGATTTCGTCCCCACTCCAGTAGGCATTTTCCAGGGTGACTCGCGGCCGTGTCATCATTTACTTAGCAGGCCCTCCGGTCCCAGGTCTACGGGACTCGAAGAGGGCCTTCTTTTCCTCTGTGGACAGCTTGTCGTACTCCTCTTTAGGGATGTATGTGCTTTTCTTTTGTGGACCCTGGGATGGTGGCGGTCCGTAGAATCTTCTTTGAGGTTCTTCTCTTCTCTGTAGCGGTGGTTGGTTAGGAGGGTTGACTGGAGCTTTCACACTAGCCTTAGTTGGTGGTCTGGCCCCTTGTCCTGTCTCTTTTTTCCTTCTATCTTTGTAAAACTGCTGCTCCAGATCATAAGAAACTACTGCTCGATCCATCTGTGGAACTGTTGTCCCCAGCATCGGCATTTTAGCAAAAGCGATTTCTCCTCTTCAGCCTTGGGTTATTTCTCGGAGGGCTTTCACATATCTGGTTGGTGAGATTGTCTGCTTAAGCACATGCCACACCGGTGCAAGGCGCTGACCTCCGTCCATACGCAGTTTAGCTCTCCTGATCTGGGAGTCTTCATCATCCATGTCCTCCAACACTAACCTTCCATAGTGGACTTCAGCGGTTTCTTCTTTGTCTATGGGATGTGCTGTTATGTGGCAAAGCCACAGTTTTTTAGCTTCGTCACATTCAGTAGCATTTCTAATCATCGGCCACACATCTTTGATGTAATCTTCATTACTTTCTTCTGTTCTTTTCTCTCTGACTAAAGTCTTGATCTTTTTGTATTCACGGAAAACATCACCTTCAGGGCTGGATGCCGGGCATTGTTCTGACGTTTCCTTCCTTGGCTTGTTGGCAGAGAGGGGTGCTGACGGCCGTGGGGGTTCTTCCTCTTCTTCAGCCGACAGCTCATCTACTTCTCGCTCTGTTTCTTGCGCATACTTGTATGCGGCTTTCTTTAGTCTTCTTAACATCACATCTTGCACAACTCCAACATAAGCAGATCTGAACTTACTAGTTAGGGGTTGACAGGTTGCTAGGGTGTGGTAGGATGGCATCATTAGGATGTTAGCCCATTCCCCGACTGTTGCTTTCACCTTGAGTTCGACTTTATCTTCCAGCCGATCAGCCCATACAGCCGGGATGTGGTATTCTTTCTGTCCAGCTTCTGGGATGTATGCCCGACGGCCATCCTTCGCTTGGACTGGGCCCCATGCCAGGTCTCTGGCCAGTCTTTCTGAAACTCGGTAGATGTTAAACACCTCCACTGCTTTCTTTTCTCCTTTTCTCTGTCCTATTTTGAGTGGCTTGTGTGGGGTCGCAGGTTGCACAGGGATTGAAAGCAGGCTTTCACTGTCATCACTTTCCGCTCCTGAGATGTCATGTTCCGATGGTTCCTCTTCTTCTGAGCCACTGACTTCACTGTCCGCCATCCTAATTGGACTCAGAAATTCCTCTATGGCTGGACTTTGCTTTATGTTCTTCTTTGTTGTTACATTTTTTATTGGAACTGGCTCTGTTTCTTCTAGGTCTTCCAGGCTGCAACTGGCGAGGCCACGTTCCACAGCCCGCACGGAGGTTGAAGGAGCAGCTGTGTTCCTTTTTGCTTGTTGTGGCCTTTTCTCCAGGCGGGGTTCTTGATTAGTCTCTCTCTGGTGTGAATAGAGTCTTTCATCAGGGTGTGGTTTAATTTCGCTCCCTCCTTTGATTCTTGTCGTGTGTAGCTCTGGAGGATTTTCTGGCCTCTTCTCTTCCATCTTTTCTACTAACGCCAGCTCTCTCTTCCTTCTGCTCTCATGCTGGCTCGGTGAAGTGATGATGACTATCTCATTCAGTGAGGCACTTGACAGCAGATCCTTGACTACATGGTGTGCTGTCGCAACAGCTACCTTTTCTGCTGACTCCCAGGGCAGGTTATGCAATCTCAGTCCATCCAGGCATATCATCACCCGTCTGAAGCCGTGGTTGATGGCAGCATTCAGTCCCTCCTCCAGGGCTACCCACATCTTTTCTCTGTAATCTTTCAAGTCTTCATCTTTTTTGTAAGAGGCAATGGGGGAGTGAATCACAGCATAATAAGCGAGGTCGGCCCCACTAGTCAGATGCACCTTGGTTGCTTTATTCTGGCTCACTTTCCTCCTCAGCTCTCGAACTTCTTGTTTGTAACTTTCCCCTGCCTCAGCTCTTTTTCCTAAATTTGGTGTTGTGGATCTTGAAGTTATCATTGGTGAAAACTAACAGCCCGTCTCCCTCCATGCACCAGGGGTCTCCGATAACTTGATAGAGTCGGGTCCCATTTTGCAGGGAAATTCGTTTTGCGTCTGACGGCAACGGGTCTAGTGCTCTCCTCATCATGACTTCGGCTGATTTCTGGGTAACCTTTTTTGGTTCTTTTCTTTCAAGATCCATTTTCTTCGTTATTCCGTGTTGATTACTAACACTAACACTGTTTTCTTTAGTTCCTTGTTCATACTGGAAGGTAAGGTCTCTCACTATACTTTGTGTAGGATCGGGCTCCAGGTATCCTGAGATGCTGGCCGCCCGTTGGAGGCTTTCCTTATACCTCTCGTAGGCAGCTGATAATATGGCTCTCCGCCTGGCAGTCTCTTGCAGTTCTTTTGTAGCCAGAGCCAGCTGTTGAGGTATCTCAGCCCTTGCCTTTGTGAGTGGGGTAGTCGTTGGTTCTTGGTCGGACTCATTACCCCCCTCCTTACTGTCTGTTTCTTTGGTTATCTCAATAATTGGTGTCACTGAGGGAGCTCCGTCTTCTTCCTCCTGTTCCGACTCACTATAGTCAATCACCATGTCCGTTAACTTCACGTTGTCGCCGCTTCCAGTTACTTTGAGTTGCTTTAAGTACTGATTCCCCTCTTTACTCTCCGCATCCTCTTCTTTCCTTGAGTCTCTGGGGTCGGGGGTTGTGAAGAACCCTTTTCTTAAAAAGTCACTACACTCCTCTGGCACACTTTCTTGGTCGTCATCTTGGATGGCCTTAAGGTTTTCCCTGAACGTGTTCATCCTTTTGATCTCTTCCTCACATCCTTTATGCCTTGCTGCTGCTCTGGCCTTGGACCGTATGAGGATCCCGTTCAGCCCAGATTCGCTGGCAACCATCTTCACTATCGGGTCATATTTCTCGGATGGACTGTGCAGTGAGGTCAGTTTCCCCAGTGCCCATAGTCCCGTGAATTTTGTCCACCACCCCAGCCACTTAACAACGTCTTCCTTCTTCTGGACTGCCTTGGGGCAGGGCACCACAGCAAGTCTGTGTTCATGTTTTATCTTTGAACAGTAATATATGTCCTCTTTTTGCAGGTGTTCTTTTAGCTCACCCACCAGTCTTTCTTTCGATTGTTCTTTGTTGAAACTGAAGAACAGCTGCTTTACTGACGGAACCCATGTTGAATATCCGTCTCCACCCAACAGCACTTCGGTTGGTATGCTGTGTAACCTTAACATTGTCGATCTCGGTTGTTCTGTTGACGGGAGCGGTCCTTCAGCTCCCTCCTCCACCTCGTCCTGTGGTCCACTCTCTCCGTCCATCGCTATGTCTTTGTCATCTCGAGTTGTCCGTCTCCAAAGCCTCTCGAGGATCCTTCGAGTAGGGATGGATTAAGACTATTTTGGCTACTAGCTTTACTGTCCGGGTTTGGTCATTCTACCCTCAATAAAGCCCTAACCTCACCTGCATGCTATGCAGTTACTGCGAGGGTTGTGACCGATGGCCCCTATCAGTCACAGACGACCTTACTTCCTTTCAGGCTGTCGGTCCGGGGTGCTCAGGCAGACACGTCTCTCTGCTTCGAGCATCCTTCTTCTGGGGCCCCTGTATTTCTGTTAGGGTTCCTGTTCGGGCGCCACCTTTCGTTGTCCAATGAGCTAACCCCTCCCACTTACTTCCCTTTTCTTAGAGGTATTGCTCAAACCAGCTGTCCATCCAACGGGTCCGGACTTCCCTAAACCTGAAGGGTCTTGCCTAACAGGCTTACTGAAAGTTCTGTTTAAGCTGGTGTTTTGTTGGGAAATGACTCGCCTAGCCCCTGACAGCCTTCATCCAAAAGTCTCGCCCTTCTTCAACTGGAGGCCAGGGTGACCAAGTAGCCCTTCGCGGTCATCCTCACCTTGCACAGTCACTTTTGTCCACGGCTGCTCATTCCCTATTTTACAACTGGCACTTGGTATATGGACTAGGATAATTTTAGTAGCTCGGCACGAGCTTCAAGGACGCTGTTTTAACTTATTTGACTAAGGCAACCGTTAAAAACTCCTATAATCTATTAGGACCAAACAGCAAGACTTTTTACCACCAATGAAAAACCAACAGTACTGTGACTTAAATAATTGAATGTCCACAACTTAACTAGAATTTTATATGCTTTCTTTAATTCGTAGAGCTTTGGCAGGAGCAAGCAACAGCTTAAATTCAGCAATAATAATTATTTCAACGATAATAAAAACGAATTAATCAACTCAACTTGTCTTTCCCTGAAGCTGAAACTAGTGGGTTTTGAGAGGCTTTGAAGACGGAGATTCTTCCATGGACCAAATACTTTCTTCTTGGTAACAACGAGTGATTTCTTGAAGGAAACAGGACTTGATCCTCAGGTTGCTTCCTTTAAGTGACAAATACTGATGTTCCGAACTTTCGATGATTAAACCAGTTCTTGGTTGCAGTTTCCCTCTGGAGGTAAGGATTTATTTAATTGGGAGAGTTCGGATAAATCCAGAGGCCTACATAAGTTAGATTCAGGACTTCCCGAAGCCTGAATCGTAGAGCAATCAGCTAGCCACCGATCAAGTTCACTTCTATTGTCTGGATAAAAACGGCTTTAGATGAAATCAGATCCTTAAATTTGAGACACAGTCCTTCAATGGCATCGGGTGGATCCTCTTTCTTTGGCAGTTAATCAGTCTAGCTGTGACTCTGGAACTCTGATCCACCTGTAGCTTCTCTCCGATCTTGTTCACTGATCTTCTGCGAGGTATACCACCAACGTTTCTACACTCACTCACTGTCTTTATAGTCCAGGAAATGTACCTTATTTGGTTATACTGACGAACTTGGTTGCTCAATGCACTGATCCGGTCTTCAACGTTTTTCTGTTTCTCCGTCATGGAAAGTTCTGAACCGGCCACACTGTTCCCTAACCTCAACATGTTATCATACATTTTCATCAGTTATTTTAGCTTGTTGTACATGCAAAAGATCACAATCTTTACACCTGCAACAGAATATCATCGCTTTTGTTCATATGGCTGCTAGAGATAAACCACATAGCATTTTACACAAAAGATCATAATCTTTACACCTGCAACAGAATATCATCGCTTTTGTTCATATTGCTGCTAGAGATAAACCACATAGCATTTCACAGATTACACTTTGTTCGTTACAGTCTACATGCAAAAGATCATAATCTTTACACCTGCAACAGAATATCATCGCTTTTGTTCCTATTGCTGCTAGAGATAAAACACATAACATTTCACAGATCATACTTCGTTCGTTACAGGCCTCTTTACTTCACCAGCTCCAGAACTCCAGATCAGGCTTGCACTGTTTCAACTGTGTGCCTTCAATATACACTCCACAAATTACACTTGGGGATATTCATTATTACATTTGTTCTATAGTCAAATATAAGAAGTTTGCTATATGTTGCGTGGATTACATGGAAAGATCTCACCTTATTTTGACAAGATGTGCATTGATCACTAAAGATATTTTCTCTATGAAAGATTTTCTTCCACTTCATTTGAAACTGCAGTCAGTATGTGATCCCTCCTTTATGTCCCCAACCCCAGAAATCACTCTCAACATCACCAGCAGTCCTTTAGTCCATTTATTTTCAGGACTTTTTCCTCATTAGGCCTTTGGACAGTTTAATACTAAAGTAAAATTATTCAAAAGTAATCTTAAAAAATTAACAAATTAGGGTTTTTACAGCTGTCAAAGTTCTTAGCTTGGTTTGCATGTTTTTCAGAGAAAATAAAGTTTTATTTTTTATTTTTCCCATTTTACGCACATCTACAGTACAGACCAAAAGTTTGGACACACCTTCTCATTCAAAGAGTTTTCTTTATTTTCATGACTATGAATATTGTAGCTTCACACTGAAGGCATCAAAACTATGAATTAACACATGTGGAATTATATACTGAACAAAAAAGTGTGAAACAACTGAAAATATATCTTATATTCTAGGTTCTTCAAAGTAGCCACCTTTTGCTTTGATTACTGCTCCACACACTCTTGGCATTCTGTTGATGAGCTTCAAGAGGTAGTCACCTGAAATTGTTTTCACTTCACAGGTGTGCCCTGTCAGGTTTAATAAGTGGGATTTCAAGCCTTATAAATGGGGTTGGGACCATCAGTTGTGTTGTGCAGGAGGTGGATACAGTACACAGCTGATAGTCCTACTGAGTAGACTATTAGAATTTGTATTATGGCAAGATAAAAGCAGCTAAGTAAAGAAAAACGTGGCCATCATTACTTTAAGAAATGAAGCTCAGTCAGTCCGAACAATTGGGAAAACTTTGAAAGTGTCCCCAAGTGCAGTCGCAAAAACCATCAAGCGCTACAAAGAAACTGGCTCACATGAGGACCACCCCAGGAAAGGAAGACCAAGAGTCACCTCTGCTGCGAACGATAAGTTCATCCGAGTCACCAGCCTCAGAAATCGCAGGTTAACAGCAGCTCAGATTAGAGAACAGGTCAATGCCACACAGAGTTCTAGCAGCAGACACATCTCTAGAACAACTGTTAAGAGGAGACTGTATGAATCAGGCCTTCATAGTAAAATAGCTGCTAGGAAACCACTGCTGAGGACAGGCAACAAGCAGAATAGACTTGTTTGGGCCAAAGAACACAAGGAATGGACATTAGACCAGTGGAAATATGTGCTTTGGTCTGATGAGTCCAAGTTTGAGATCTTTGGTTCCAACCACCGTGTCTTTGTGCGGCGCAGAAGAGGTGAACGGATGGACTCTACATGCCTGGTTCCCACCATGAAGCATGGAGGAGGAGGTGTGATGGTGTGGGGGTGCTTTGCTGGTGACACTGTTGGGGATTTATTCAAAATTGAAGGTATACTGAACCAGCATGGCTACCACAGCATCTTGCAGCGACATGCTATTCCATCCGGTTTGCGTTTAGTTGGACCATCATTTATTTTTCAACAGGACAATGACCCCAAACACACCTCCATGCTGTGTAGGGGCTATTTGACCAAGAAGGAGAGTGATGGGTTGCTGCGGCAGATGACCTGGCCTCCACAGTCACCAGACCTGAACCCAGTGGAGATGGTTTGGGGGGAGCTGGACCGCAGAGTGAAGGCAAAAGGGCCAACAAGTGCTAAGCATCTCTGGGAACTCCTTCAAGACTGTTGGAAAACCATTTCAGGTGACTACCTTTTGAAGCTCATCAACAGAATGCCAAGAGTGTGTGGAGCAGTAATCAAAGCAAAAGGTGGCTACTTTGAAGAACCTAGAATACAAGACATATTTTCAGTTGTTTCACACTTTTTTGTTCAGTATATAATTCCACATGTGTTAATTCATAGTTTTGATGCCTTCAGTGTGAAGCTACAATATTCATAGTCATGAAAATAAAGAAAACGTTTTGAATGAGAAGGTGTGTCCAAACTTTTGGTCTGTACTGTATCTGCCCACTTATCCCACCGACCGACAGAAGGAAGCCTGGCAGCTGTAGAAATGTCTGCTATAATTCATTTGAGAGTATTGATATTTCAACTTAAAATACTTACACCCAAAATATGCTAATTAGGCAAAGGGAACTCTGGAAATGTGAGTTTGGAAACTTTGTAGGAACCTGGACCACAGCATCCTGTTTCAGTGTTTCATCACCCAGTGATTATACCTCTGGATGATTGTTCATTGCAGTTTCCACAGCATTTTTAGTTCTGAAAGTGTTATTGTTATAGTTAGAAAGCTGATAAATACAGACAAGTGTAAAATAAGAAACAAGTTAACCAAGTAAGTTTGACTTGCAAGGGAGAGACAGTCCTCTGCCAGAACAGCGACTTCGTTCTCACAAAGAGAAAATCCTTGCACCAGCCTTTTATTTACAACTCACATTCCTACAAGCAAAAAGCGGGAATTGGTTCAGCCAATTCTTACAGAGATTTCAACTTAACAGAGTAGTCATTCCCATATATGGTATAAGCTTGTCATGTCCAGGGATTGATCCACTCCAGACCACATTCCTTAACTTTCCACAAACCATTTTACACACTAAAACCAATCACAGGAATCGTCTTAACTAGAGTAGAACTTCAAACATAAACGTGGTTTAAACTAAACAATGATAACTTGTATAAATTTTTTCCAACAGTTATCAATTAGTGACTAAACATTAATCATTCCAATCATACATGGATTTATTGAAGAAATACAGTATGATCCTGGTACCATTGTGTTTGCGTGTTATTTAAATGTGTTTTGCATTATTTGCTTCCTTAAAAAAATCGGAATGTTTTTTGTCACATTTTAGGGGTGCAACAAAAATCATTGAATCATCTGGTGTCCATTTCCAGGTAGGTCTTCAGATTTAATTAACTTTCCACCAGTTCTTTGTAACTTGGCCTGTATTTCCTCCTGTGTCTGTTCTGCATTCCTCCTGCAGGTGTTGTATGAGCACCTGGGGGAGCTATTGGTGGTATTGATCACACTTGATGAGATCATGGAAAATCACTGTACTCTAAAAGATCACTGGAAGATGTATAAAAGGTCAGTGCACACACACAAATAAAATTAGCAAAACTTGAAGCTTCTACTTTGTACATTCCTGTTATTTTTCATAATAAGACAATGATGATAGTCAGATGTTTCAATTTCAGGGTTTTATTTTTCCTTAGCTGTCACAAATAGATAAAAGGTGGCATGTTGGACGATCCTTGTATGAAACCTAATATATTAAACATGTACAGACGTAGTATGATGACACTTATTCAAGAGAATATGAATCCTTATTTTAAGGTGAAGGTGAAACAAGAACTAAAGCAGATTCAGGAGAGTAAAGACAAACAAAACAGTACATGTCTTCCATGAGAAGAGTTTAAAGTATGTAATTAGGACTCATATTACTTACAGTATATTGCTTGAAAAAATGGAAAAGTACTGTGAACAAAGTGTGCAGCCATATTGAGGCATACATGGCAGAATAGTAAGAGGCTGTTTATCTTTTACTTCTGTTAACCTTTTACCCAAGTGGACAAAAATATACCTATTAGGAATAACTCAGGCTACTTTAGGAGTTGGTCTGAAGTGCAAATAGCCACATTCCTTCATCTCTAGAAACACGGATGTGTTGGGGCTACGTTGACTTTTCCAGCTGTAAACCCATCATCTCTCTGTGTGCTAGCCTACTCAAATACAAGTAGACATCTTCAAACCTGGCCATCCTGCTTTTACATGCAAATAAATGGTTGCATCTTTCAATGGGCTATCAGGAGCACCATCGTTTCTGTAAAGCCAGTTCAATTCAGCCATCTGCATGTGGACACACTTCAGATTTACCTCAGTCATATTTGGTGGAGTTATTTATGCAACAAAACTCCTGATAAGCTAAACTATCCACTATATTTAGTGGAGTGGCACCAATTACAATTTTGTGTTTAATTTCGGATCTCCGGCTTTGGTAAAGATTTGACCTGCCAATACCAGTTATAAACTATTCTGATTTCTTTTTCATTATGTAATATTAGATTTTTAATAAATCGTTCAATGTTTGTCTTTCTAGCCTTATTGCTATGAACTGTTCTTTCTGTAAGTGTAAGAGAGCTGTCAGTGTAAAACAGGTTTATTTAAAAAAAAAAAGGCAAAGAAAATTAGAGAGTTAACATTTCAAACCGTGTTTAGCATCTTACATTGGTAAATTGGTAATGGTAAATCTGCAAATATAAGGTGTATTCTTCTTGGAAATGCACATCCTTACCTTGACTATGATATTTCCAAAACGCTGCCAACATTTCTAAATCCAGCAACTCCAGACGGAGGTTGAAAGCTTGAAAAGATAAAATAGACCAATCTTGCTGTACTCTATTCAGCCTTCCTGTTTTTTATTAAAATTCTTGCTCTCTCTTACGTCCTCTCCGATTTTCTCAGACCCTGAATGACCAACAGACATGTCTCGACATGTCCTAGAAAATACAGTCATAAAAAAAAGCATCTTGCATCTCCGTGCTTCCTCTGAGTTCACGTTAAACACCTCACTGATTTCTTGATGAATCTTTTGCATGTAGTTTGACAGACATGCTATTAAATGCTATAAAGAGGACCATAATAATTTCTAGCCCCACAGTTCTGTGTCAGCACAAAGACACCTATTGTTACGATGTAAAGCTTGCTGGTAAGCATCAGCTTTGCTCTTACGCAACTTAATGTGTTTTTGATGAAACAGACTTGAACAAATGCTTTTAGTTAAAATACATAATATGTTCGGAACTAACGCATGCACGAAGAGAACGTGCAAACTCCATGCAGAAAGACCTGAGGCCAGAATTTGAACACAAAACCGTCTACCTGCAAGGCGACAGTGCTAACAACTGCACCGCGGTGCAGCCCGAAAAAGTTTGTGCTGAAAACATTAATTAATGAAAGTCTTAGTAGATATGTTTACCCCTATAAGCTTGCCAGAATTATATGGCCAAAAAATGTCTACTCATAAAATGTAAAAAGAAGACTTTCCATAGCTAAATGGCTGCTTTAATCCACTTTTAGAAATGGCTAAAAAATGTTTGTGAAAGCCATCAAAAGTTCAGACATTATTTATGTGAGTTAACCATTTGGACCTTCTGGACAATAAATAAACTAGATAGCATACTTACTTTGATTTAACATATATTCATTTTCTACACATATATATATATACATAGGTTATTGAAGTCTGTTCATCACAACCCTGGAAAATTTTCCATTCCTGAAGAAAAGTTGAAGCCATTTGAGAAACTCCTGTTGAAGCTAGAGGGACAGCTGCTGGATGGCATGATACTGCAGGTAGTTTTATTTCCTTAACAGATTACTGCTTTCATGATTTAAAGTTAATCTGAGCAACAGTAACCTCATAATGTTTAACAGGCCTGTGTGGAGCAGAGATTTGATGACCCAGCCGAGGGGGTAGCTGTCTCCAAAAACAGTGCCTTTGCCGAGGAATTCGCCTTCAACATTCGTTCCATATTCACAAATGTGGAGTCCAAAATTGGTCAGTTTCTCTCGTCTCAGGATAGGCCGTTGTGTCTTACCCATCGGTTTAATTTTGAACAGGTTTATGTCTGTTTGTCATTATTTTTTAGGTGAACCTTCAGAAATTGACCAGAGAGATAAGTACGCTGGAGTCTGTGGTCTCTTTGTCCTACACTTTCACATTTTCAGAAGTGTTGATAAAAAACTCTACAAAGCCCTGCTTGATGTCTGTAAAAAGGTATAGATGTATTCTTAATTCAATTAAGTAACATCCCCTCATCCTTTTTAAAATCTCCAGCTCACAAATGTCTTTGTCTCATTGTTACTTGAAGGTTCCTGCTGTCACTCTGATCGCAAATATCACCTGGTTTCCCGACACCTTCCTCACCGCTAAAGTCCTGGCTGCTGCCAAACTGATGGACAAGAAGAATCTCCAGGCGATCAAAGCACATAGAGACACCTACCTGCAGCAAAGGGCTCAGACATTAACAAAGTGAGCACGAGTTAAGCTCATTTACAATAAAACGCTGTTAGAATGACTGTAATCTCATATCTAGGTATCATTTTGTTCAGGGATGTTCAGTCATACTACGTTTTTGTAACTTCCTGGATGATGAAGATGGAGTCCATCCTGTCCAAGGAGCATAAACATGACAAGCTAGCAGAGGACCACAACAGCAGATGTAATGTGTTTGTGCAGGTAAGCAGTAAAAGGGTTGTGCCAACCTGCAATACTTAGCAGCACTCAGCTGACCTCAATTAGTTTGTTTTGATTGTTAGATTAACTTTCTGTCTGTGGCAGTCTATCTGGGAGGGTATTTAGTAGGGGTCACAATTTGGTGCTTTTTTAGTAAGCTTCAGTCGAGAAAAATAAATAAATACAATTTTTGGATCAGCAGTAAAATAATCTTTTTCAGTTTCTAAAATTTATATTTTATCATGTTCTAAAACTTAAAAAAGTTCATGATGAATAGATAGATAGATAGATAGATAGATAGATAGATAGATAGATAGATAGATAGATAGATAGATAGATAGATAGATAGATAGATAGATAGATAGATAGATAGATAGATAGATAGATAGATAGATAGATAGATAGATAGATAGATAGATAGATAGATAGATAGATAGATAGATAGATAGATAGATAGATCGATCAAAGGTCAAAGGACTACAGAGCATATAAATATTCAGATTTTTTTTTTTGAAAAATACAGAACACAACTCGATATTTTAGTGTGAATGCAGCTGAGAATGATTGAAAGCCTACATCGTTATTTGACATCAATAGCTGATCTTTTTCTCACAGGGCATCCTGTACGCTTACAGCATCGGCACCATCATCAAGACCACCATGAACATGTACATGTCGATGCAGCGGCCCATGACAAAAACATCAGTCAAAGCACTCTGTCGGCTCGTTGAGCTGCTCAAGGTGTGCATCTGCAATTTTAACCATTCCTTTTTTTAGTTCTTGCTAACGTTATACATAATGTTGCAAGTTTACACCATGTGGCTCTCCTCCCAGGCTGTGGAGCACACATTTCACAGGAGATCGATGGTTGTAGCCGATTCTGTTTCACTCATCACTCTGCAGCTCCAGTCTCAGGCCCTCAATGCTATCAGCACTGCAAAGGTAAACACATGAGTAGTTTGTGATATATTGTGCTATATGTTTTTTCTTCTCTACTTGTTTTTGTTTTCCCATAAAGAAAAGGGTGATCTCCGATAAGAAGTACAGCGAACAGCGGCTGGATGTCCTTTCGTCTTTGGTGCTTGCAGAAAATGCTCTGAGCGGGCCTAGCACAAAGGAGCGACGCCTGGTGGTGTCTTTGGCTCTGTGTGTCGGCACTCAGCTGGTACGTTGGAAGATCTCAGTCGTAGCCACAACACACGCATTGCTGCTTCTCTTATTCCCATTTTTTACTGTGTTTTTGACTATTTTACCTAGAAAACCTTCAAAGATGAGGAGCTGCTTCCGCTGCAGATTGTGCTGAAGAAGCTGGATTTGATCAGTGAGCTTAGTGAAAGGTGAGGTATTCTTTTTTTGTATTGTCTAAGAATTAAACCTGTGTAGAGGTGGGAGGAGACTTCCAACATCAGCAGAAACTTTTAAAATCTGGTGGAAATTTTGTGTAAACCCTTTTTTTTTTTTTTTTTTTTCAGTGTTAAAATATAGCGAACACTAATCATAAAATGAAAGAAAATGGGCTTCAGGTTTCTTGATACACAACCTGTGGTTTTTATTTCCCAGAAAATAAAGGGATTGTTGAAAGATATCCTATTTTAAGCAGCAAATCATATTTCTGTTACTTTTATCACATATTTGCAAACCTCAGAGGCAAAATATGCAACAAAAAAGTTGATGTTCTGGACCAAGAATGATGAGTTTTTTGTTTTGATGCATTTTTTTTAACACGCAAAAAATTTATTTCCTCCCATTTTACCGGTTGAACCCTAATCAGAGCTGGTCATGGAAACATTTTCAACTATGATATCCGGCTGCTTACTCGGTGCAATACTAAATCCATCAATAGTTGCAAATTTGTTCACAACTTTTTTACCTACACATGAACAGCTTTCTATCTTTGTTTTCAGGGTCCGGCTCCAGTGTGACTGTAGTTTCCTGTACTGGCACAGAGCTGTCTTTCCGATCTACTTAGATGACGTGTATGACAACGCTGTAGACGCAGCACGAATACATGTAAGAAGACTCTTAACTCACAAATCTTAATGTGAAACTGAAATATAAGGCCAGCTTGTGTTTGACTGGTCTGGTTTTGCTGTTTGTAGTGATTGCTGTGTTGCTCTGTCCTTGTTTCCCTGTCATTGGTGGGAGCAGTACATGTTTAGTGCTCTAAGAGACGGCGTGCCATGTATGCTCCATGCTAAACACTTGGAGTCATGTGACCAGCTGCTGCAGTGCTTCGACAAGGAGATTATGGATGTGTTCAATGAGGTAAGCAACGTGAGGAGCAGCATGAGGTTGTAGTTTTAAAGACATCAAACCTGCTGTGGCGTGTTACTGTGCTTTCATTTTGTTTTTTCAAGCTCCCAAGTACAGGAGTTGGACAATGAAACTGAAACACCTGTCATTTTAGTGTGGGAGGTTTCATGGCTAAATTGGACCAGCCTGGTAGCCAGTCTTCATTGATTGCACATTGCACCAGTAAGAGCAGAGTGTGAAGGTTCAATTAGCAGGGTAAGAGCACAGTTTTGCTCAAAATGTTGAAATGCACACAACATTATGGGTGACATACCAGAGTTCAAAAGAGGACAAATTGTTGGTGCACGTCTTGCTGGCGCATCTGTGACCAAGACAACAAGTCTTTGTGATGTATCAAGAGCCACAGTATCCAGGGTAATTGTCAGGTTTAAACAACCTAAAATACTTATAACATCACAAAAAGAAGAGAAAGACAAAGAATCAGTTATTCTACTCGCTGTGATGAGAACGGACAGGGATGTGCTTTCAGTTACAAATCTACTGCTCTGAAAACCATCTGTCCGCACCTCTCTTTTTATTATCTTTAGGGGTTCCCTATTTACAAGAACGTCGCTCTCTAAAGGATGGGAAAAACAGCGGCATCGTAAACAGGTCATAAACACCATTATCTTGTAACAACACACTTCCACAGTCTCCCCCATCTTAAGATCAGAGTCTCTTCTGTTCAGCGCAATCAGCCTTCCTCTTTATGACCTCCTCATCTGTGACCGCTTCCTTCTCAGCTCCACCTTTGATCCTTGCCTGCAGACAAACTCATCACATCCTTACTCACACATACATCATGAAAGGTTATAAAGATCAAATAGTCAAGTTAAAGAAAAGGAAAAAATATAAGATAAGAAGAAAAATAAAAGATAAAAACTATATACAATTATTCCAACAGTAATGTCAGCATACCACTAAGAAGGACGAACCACATCCAACATGATTAACTGTGGACGCAAGAGGAAGCTGTCTGAAAGGGATGTTCGGGTGCTAACCCGGATTGTATCCAAAAAACATCAAATCACGGCTGCCCAAATCACGGCAGAATTAAATGTTCACCTCAACTCTCCTGTTTCCACCAGAACTGTCCGTCGGGAGCTCCACAGGGTCAACCAGGGACAAAACTTGAAAGTTGCAGCTCTGTCTTACACTTCTGTCCTCTTACATCTCATTTAATCAGTGACACACAAAGTAATGTACAATTTCTATTTGCCAACCTGTTTCATTAGTTGTAAAGATAAAGTGGAGAGAAATTCACCTTTTGTCAACGTTTATGGCTAACAGTTGGTAGCCTCAACACAACAATTAACAAATCCCACTGGTTTACCCACTCACATTAGGAATGTGCCTAATTCAGGTTTAGATCTGAGTTCCACTTCTGAGGGAAGCCCATCAGTATAAAATTGTCACATCAGTCTCAGAGACAGGGTCGGGTTGGTTGGGGGATAATGATCACAATGGATTATTAGTGTCAGGTGGGCAGCTGAGATTAGAGTATTTTATGTTAAACCATGGATAGAGCTGAACTTCCTCTGCTTATATGAAACTGACTTCTGATGGGATGCGGTAGCGCTGGCGTTTCCTTGGACTCATCATACTGTGTTTTTTATTAGGAATCTGGGGGTTGTCTTTGATAATAATGTCAAATCTGAAGAACAGGTCAGTGCAGTTATCCAGTGTTTATCATCTGAGGGTAATTAGCAAAGTTAACCTGTATCTTCCTCTTGATGCCCTTTGAAGGGTCATTCAGCCCTCCGTCTTTTCTAGACTGGCCTACTGCACCTCCCTTTAAGTCGCTCCTCCACCGTCTGCTGTAATGAGCACATTACCCCAATATTGCATTCTCTTCACTGGCTGCCTGTTTCTTTTAAAGTTGTTTTTAAAAGTTGCTTTTTAAATGTTTAAGTGGTCTGGGACCTTCTTATCCTTTTGAGCTCCTACATAGCTGTCGTGCTTGTAGAGCCCTGAGATCAGAAGATCAAATGCTTTTAGTTGTTCCAGGGACTCGACTTGTGACTAGGGGGGACAGATCCTTTCCAGCTGCAGCTGTTGGACAGTTTTCCCTATCAAAAAAAAGATCCAAGAATGCAGTCATAGTTACTTGTTGAATCAACACTGTTGATGTCTTCATATGCAATTCGCACAACATTTTCCCATGTTACAGATTGCAATCTTCTCAACAGGTTCCTGCCTATTGTCTCGAGTCGATGCCTCCTAAGAATGTCAATTTTGTTAATGGACAACTGGTTCAACAGTGAAGCTTTAACTACTTCCTGCAAAATAAACCAGTCTTATACCAAAACGAGTGACCTTTTTAATCAATGTGTTAAAATAATTTCGACCACTGCAAACTGCTGATGTCATCAGTAACGTCCTTGCATTCATTGAAGGTTCATCTATACCACCTCAAGTCCCTCCCACTTTTGGATAAAATCCAGTATCCAGTCCAGTAGACGTACTTGGTTTTTCCAAGTGTAGTATCCTGTTTTTGTTCATTCCAAGCTCCCAAAAAGACATGCGCTCCAATTCTTGGCTATATTGCATCAGACTTTGCATAAGACTTTGTCTGAAAATAGGCTTCATTTCCATAGTAACACAACATCTGAACTCTCTGACTACTGTCCCAGAACCTTTAAATAGATGACCCTTCTGTGGTTTTCAAGGAGTGTTTGTATTAGAAGAGATATTCTGCCTGTCTGCAGTCTTGCTTCTTTATGTTTGTGAAACACCAGTTTTTGGAGTTTTACTGATGCTTATTTTTATTCCCACCTCATTGCAGCACCTCCTCGACAAGCTTTGTAAGGAGATTGAGAAGGATCTACGTCTGTCTGTCCACACCCACCTGAAGCTGGATGACAGGAACCCTTTTAAAGTTGGCATAAAGGACTTGGCCCACTTCTTCTCTGTCAAACCCATCCGATTCTTCAACCGCTTCATTCACATCAAAGGTGCAGAAAAACTGTCAAACACGTACACATTTATCATTTTAGGAGAGATTTCCTTGTCCTGCTCTGGTTCTTCACATGCATACACACATCCAGGGCTTTTTTATTCTGATTGCTTTTAAAGATCTCTGCCCAAAATGCTGAAGCATCTGAGGTTTAATCTAATGGATTTTCAAAAAAGGAGATCTAACCTGAAAATCTCCAAGTTCAAGTTGCAGATTATTATTGTGGCGCAGCGTTCCATTTACCTTGTAGGTCAGAAACCGACTCCTAGCTTGAATTCATCGAAAATGCTTTAGTTTAAATGTGGTTTTCAAAAAGGGGTTAAATTCTAGATATTCTTCAAACTGATTTTGTTTTTTGTGTCGGTCCTCTTGTGCTGACCCGTACATGTTTTAGGCAGCAGCTCACAGACTGCTGCCATGCTGAACATTGAAACATAAACTCACAGTTTAAGCCAGTTCCTATTTCTCAGTGTGTGTGTGTGTGTGTGTGTGTTTACTTAAGTGTTATATTAATAATTCTTACTCTTTATACTCTGCTATTGCTTATGTAAAATGGATCGTTTTTTTTATTGTTTTTATTTTGGTTTGATTAAAAATCTCCAGAAGGTGTCAGAGATTTCCAGGAGGAAACTCAAACCGTTTCAGGGTTCGGAAAGAATGGAATAGGATTTCAATATTTTCTTAGTCTGGATAATTATGGAAAAGGAAAATGGAAAAATATTTATATATCACTTTATTGATTACTCTATTGTCTAAAATTGGGATAGGTAGGACTTCCTTGTCCTCTTTTTTCCTGTCTCATTCCTGTTTTCTTTCTGTCCTTTCTTTGTTTCATTTCTTCGTTTGTTCCTTTCCTCCTCCATCCTTCCAGTTTCAGCTTTTTCCAGATTCCATGTTTAGTATAGGTTCATAAAATAGATATACGGGTTGAGTTTGTGGCTCTTTGTACCTGGTCTCAAACATCACCGGATGCAGATTGAGGTAAACACCCTTACATTGTGGACCTTAATTATAAAGTAACTTAAATGGTGGCAAAAAGAGCATTAAACAACCAGACTCAAGTGAACAATGCTTCTATGAACCATTTTATTAACCTGTATGCAGGAATAACACACACAGCATACACATGTGCACTGAGCTTCTCTGAGCTTGTTTCACACAGATATCCCCTCACAGGGTCACACAACTGCATAGGATGTGTTTCCTATTTATTGCTTTCTCTTAGCACCTAGAACCTATCAGGATGCAGCTTCCCTAGCCTAGTGAATATGTAATGGGCAGAGCTCCATTAAATCACCATTCCTTAACACGCCATAAACAAGCAGCTGCGCACTCACTTAAATCAACCCCTTAAAACCTTGATTCTGTTTTCCCATGACCTTGGTAACTCAAAGAAAGCATGCCTGGTGCTGTGACATGTGTAACGGGATGAGGGAGAGAATTTAACATCTTAAACATGTATGCACTTGTTAAAAATAAACCAATGCAGTTTGAAGTTACTGTAAAGTCGTAGAAATTCACCTTGAGAATGCTTTAAAAGTGCTCGGAATAACCTTTTTGAAAGTTGTAAGAACCCTGGAGCTGGAAATGTTCCTGCTGCCATTAGGAAAACCTTTTTGCTCAGTGGCTCAGCTAACAATTATTGGAAACACAAACAAATGATAGTGTATTACTTTGCATTTTTTTGCCTTCCAACACTATCTGGGTACTTTTGTTGACATAAGTTGTTTAAATCTGTCGGAATGAACAGTCTGGTCATTTCATTTTGCATGCAAGGCAGCCGTACTGAAGCTTTAGGTCTCGGTTAGTGAGATGCCTTCAGCTTTTTAGGTCGGAGTTCTACCTTAAAGGGCTGTTTTTGATTATTTTTTGCTTTCCTAACTTGCAACTGCTAATTAAATTCACCGCATATCGATAACCATAAAGCTACATTTCAGGTTGGATTTTCTGTTACAGCCATTCGATTTAGATTAAAGGTTGGCAGACTCTCCACAAACATTTACTTTAACTCCAAGGATATTTTAGAATGTTTTTGTTGAGATAAAGTGATGAACCGATGCACACGCATGCTCGTTAATTTGGCTTGCTCAATTCACCTCTGCAGCTTTCCTCTGTTACAAACTAACTTACAACGCATTGACCCTGACCTGTAAATGCTGTTTACTATTTAAAACTTGATCATCTAAGCGTAACTTTTTTAAAAGTTACAGAACTTTTATTGTTATAAGTAAGACTATGATTTTTGTTTTTAATCTTTTTGCAGCCTATGTGACCCACTACCTGGATAAAACCTTCTATAACCTGACTACTGTTGCTCTGCATGACTGGGCCACCTATAGTGAGATGAGAAACCTGGCAACACAGCGTTACGGGCTCACAATGACTGAGGCTCACCTTCCCAGCCAGACACTGGAGCAGGTAGGGGGGGGGGGGCGGTTGCACTTCACACATTATGACAGAGGGAAACTTTTCAATGAAATGCTTCATTAGCTGTAACCGTTCTGCTTTTATCAGGGTTTGGATGTTCTGGAGATCATGAGAAACATTCATGTTTTTGTCTCACGCTACCTCTACAACCTAAACAACCAGGTAGGACTCAGCCACCTTACGATTCAGACACCCGTGTTGTCTCTGCCGTCTCCACAGCAGGCTCTGAACTGATGTTTCCCTGCAGATCTTCATAGAAAAGGCCAGCAACAACAAGCATCTGAACACCATCAACATCCGTCACATCGCCAACTCTATCCGGACACACGGCACGGGCATCATGAACACCACAGTGAGTTTTCCTTAAGTACATCTGCATGGTTTTCCTATTGTCTGGAATAATGCGTTTGCAACAATTTTTCTGTCCTGTCAGGTCAATTTCACCTACCAGTTCCTGCGGAAAAAGTTCTACATCTTCAGCCAGTTTATGTACGACGAACACATCAAGTCCAGACTCATTAAGGACATACGCTTTTTCAGGGAAATAAAAGATCAGTCTGACCATAAGGTAGTCTTTTCTCTCTGGTCAAGTTCAGTAACTGTAAAAACAATGAAGTAGATTCATTCCAAAAATTCTGGAGTGGTTTTAGAAGTCCAGTGTCTCTTTAAAAGTATCCACAACTCTTTATGGGGATGTTGTGTGACAGACCAGTACAAAGCAGTTCATCATTTTGAAATGGAAAGAAAAAATCGCATGGTTTTGAAATGTTTTAAAAATAAAAATCTGAAAGGTGTAGAGTGGATTTGTATTCAGCCCATCATTTGTAGAGCCACCTTTAGCTTTAATGAAACAAAACATTCTGTCCACTCTTCTTTGCAGGCTGAAATTCTCCACCACACACACTGTTTTTCCATGTTTGCCAAGATATTACATTTTGGTCTTATCTGACCTGTGAGCCTGTTTATCTTCTGTCCAACAGATTATCCCACCTGAGCTGTGGATCTCTGCAGCTCCTCCTGAGTTACTAAAGGCCTCTTGGCTGCTTCTCTGAATAAGGCATAGATGAGTGTAGTTCAGTTTGTTTGCAATTCACAACAAATGAAATCTTCAAGACGCTTTACAAGACTAAGGGATCTGTACATATCTACGCAAACCAACTGACATCTGAAGTCTGGATTTTATTTTCGGGGTATCAAAGTGGGCTGAAGTCAGAGGCACCCTGCACTTTTCCAATTTTTGTTTTTGAATAATTTTCTATTTACCTCACAGTTATGGTGGCTGTAACACAACTAAATACAAAGGGGTATTCAAGGGGTTAAATGTTTTTTTTTAAATGCACAGTAGATGCAGTCTCTAAATCTCTCTGTGTGGCTCCCCGTCTGTTATTGCCCATATTTCACTTGCTTGTTGTGTGCTGCAGTACCCTTTTGAGCGTGCAGAGAAGTTCAACCGTGGCATCAGAAAGCTCGGCCTCACTCCTGATGGCCAGAGCTATCTGGATCAGTTCAGACAGCTCATCAGCCAGATCGGTGAGAATTTCCTCATTACATAAAAACTCAGACTTTCATCTGCAGGTGAAGGCAGCAACCTTTAAACCCTCTTTCTGTCAGGCAACGCCATGGGCTATGTGCGCATGATCCGTTCTGGGGGCATTCACTGTTGCAGCAGCGCAATCAGGTAAACGAAAGTAATCTTCTTAGTGTTTTTTTGCAGGTGTAATGTTTAAAAGTACAGTTTCAGCAAGGTATTTGGTCTTACTGCATTATTTTTAGATTTGTACCAGACCTGGAAGATATAGTCAACTTCGAGGAGCTAGTCAAGGAGGAAGGACTCTCGGAGGAAACCCAGAGATCTGCCAGGTAGAAGCTTAAATTTCCACAATTTGTCTGGGAGGCCATTGATGAGTTTACTTGGATTCAATTATTTTTGGGGGAGGGGGCCACCACATGCCTGGTTTTAGCCCTGGGCTTTTGTAAAAAGTTTAAAACTTTCACCAAAACAACCATTAGGTGTACTTCCATAGTTTGTCTGCAGGTGGCACCACATCCATTCAAATAAATAGAAAACATCATCTTCTGTTCCTTCACATGGTCATTTTGTATAATTCCCAGCGTTCTGGATTCAGTGTTGAGCGATCTGACCAGCAACTCTGCCGAGGGGACGGAGTATTTCAAGATGCTGGTGGCCGTGTTCGCTCCTGAGTTCCGAAGTGCAAAGAATATGCACCTGAGGAACTTCTACATGATTGTTCCCCCTCTGGTCAGTGCTACGTGATGTTCTAATTTGTCATCTGTCTGCTGTCTGCTGAGCTAGTGACCACATATATCACTTTCAGACTGTGAATTTTGTGGAGCACTCAATCAGTTGTAAAGAAAAACTCAACAAGAAGAACAAAACTGGGGCTGCCTTCACAGACGATGGCTTTGCAATGGGTCAGCACAAACAGACTAAAAGAATCATGCTGATCTTTTGCTTCTGTGTCAGCTAATGACTTTGCCTGTTTTCTCTTAGGTGTTGCATACATTCTCAAGTTGTTGGACCAGTACCTGGAGTTTGACTCTCTGCACTGGTTCCAAGCAGTCCGAGAAAAGTACAGGAAGGAGCTGAGCGCCGTGGCGAAGGAACAGACCGTGCAGTCCTCCGGTCAGGATGAGAAGTTGCTTCAGACTATGAATCTCACACAGAAGAGACTGGATGTCTACTTGCAGGTGCAGGGCTCAGCCAGTTTAATATTCTTACAGTACCTTTTAGAAGTATTCGTCACAATCCAACAATAAACTTCAGTTTATTTTATCTGGGTTTTTGTAATAGACAAACACAGAGTAGGATCTGTTTGTGAAGTGGTTTGTATGTGTTGAGCCCCCCTTTACTTTAATAACCTAAATTAGAAGTCACCTGATTTAGTAAACAGTGTATATGTGTGTAATATGATCTCAGAATAAATAGCTATATCCTGTGAAGGCCTCAGGTCTGAAAGAACAAATGAAAACCATGCATAGAGGTTTGTGGTTGTAATGTGAAAAAGTGCAATGCTTATGCAAAGTGTGCTAATAAAACAAGTCATGTTTGCATGCTTTATACTGTTTTCTTTTCATTGCAGGAGTTTGAGCTGCTTTACTTCTCATTAAGCAGTGCAAGGATCTTCTTCAGAGCTGACCAAACAGCAGCTGAGGAAACCCAGGAGAAGAAAGGTAAAGGTTAGTGTACTGCTGTCAGTTTAGTGTGTCAGCCATGCTAAACCACACCCATCCTCCTGTGCAGGCTTAATTTTCAAATGAAAAGCTAATATCAGACATTGTTTTTGCCCCTTTCTCCTCAAGAAGAAGCTGGGAGAGCGGGAACGTCATCAGAAGGCTCCATGTCTGCTGAATCCTCCTCAAAGTGAGCCTTGATGTGAGACTAGATGGGTTTTTCTGTATTATTGAGCTCTGCAGAGGAAGGATCCTGAAGAAAGAAGCTGATGTGGACCCCACTGATCTCAGTGTGTGTAGTCTGTGTATAAATGACTGAAAAGTACCCAAAACCATGGCTGTTTAATATCCCCCAGTCTTCACATTTCCGTTTTTTTTAACATCCAGTACGTTGTAATTTGTTGAACTTACACAAGCGCCTGCTACTTGAACTGTTATAAGGTAAAAGTGAATCATGCTTTACTTCTCAGCCTCAGCAGACTGGTGTGAAAATGTTTACAGACATCAAAGAACATGTTCATGTTCAAGTGTTTTGTGTCTTTGAACATTTTTACATTGTGTGAATGAATCTTATGTGCCTTCAGAAATTTGGGGAAGTTGCTTTGATAATTCATTTCCAAACAGTAATGCCCAAACTCCAGTGTTGTTGCACATTTTCCATTTCATAATTCAGAAGTTGCCATGGTGAAAATTTTAAACAGTTTTTGTAAAATAGTTTCCATTTGAGTAGAAAACATTTACTAGATTTGGTTTATGATCTGGATGTGATTTAAACTGTTACAAATCATACTGGTGGCTTCCAATTTCAGATGATTTCACTACTTTTCTGGACCCAGACATCTACAATATTTTAATTCGTACAGAATATTATACTAAAGTGATCTGTGATACCTTCATCTGTGAAATTCAGAAAATAAGAGTGAATGCTGTTTGCTATGTAAACCCAGACCCAGTGTAAAAATTACTGCTTCAGATGTTATTTAAATATGAACCTTTTTTTTTTTTTTTTGAGAAATTAAAATTTTCTTGTTTCTAGTGGAACAACAAAGATTTCTGGAAACGCAAATATTATGCGTTTTATGATTTTATACCCAAATTCGATACCGCTGCAGACTTTTTCAGACTGTAGAAAGTTACCACAAGGTGAAGTACTTTACTTTTTTTCCTGGCTTTTTTATTTCCCTGTTTAACACACACATGTGGCACATGAAGTGACACCTCATAAAATAAAATCCTTGTTGGAGAAGAATTTTATGATTACCTATGTTTGTCTGTCTTTATATATTCTTAGAAAATGTTTGTCAGTAAGATTAAGCTTGAGTGTGACCTGAGGGAAAACTGTGCATGAACAATTGAGGACCTAAGGGTTTGGTCTGGGACTCTCCTGTTGCAACAGATAAGAAATATTTAATCTTACTATAACCTACTGGTTGTCTCACAACATTATTTAAAGGTTTAATTTCCACCACAAACTTGGTGTCAGAAGTAGGATTCCTGGAGTGGTCATCGGGGACAGTGACTGGTGACCAGCAATCCTGGAGGTAGAACTCCAGTCTATTACCTCGTATAGGTGTTTGGTAAGGGAGGAGTAGGCCACTTTCTTCGATGGCCACCGCTGGAATCTGTTGAGAATTAAAATCATTTAGTTTCATACCATGTGCTCAGTCTGCATGTGTAAACATAAAACAGATTTAACATGTGTGAATGTGTGAGCCTTAGGGAGAGAAGTCACTGCAGGCTTCAGGCTGGAGCAAAGGTGAATCCCAGGTTAGGATGTTCCCAACAGCTGTAAGCAATAAATGTTGGCTAATGGCCATGGTATAGATAATAAAGGGTTGGCTAATTTACAGCGCCGACACAGACTTCGTAAATAATTCTTGGGAGGGTCAGTCAGTAAGCTTTGAAGTAAAAGGTATAAAACGTTTTAACATTTATGGTAAGGCAGACCACTCGGTTAAGACAGCCTTGCATTGCTGACACCCGAGCTCTCCCTATGGCCTTAGGTAATTTTCTTTCTTTGTATCATTCTTTTTGTATTCATTTTTGCATTGGAAATCATTGGACTTATTATTTACCAAATTAAACTTTAAACTTGCGTTAATCTTAATTTCCTGCTCTTCTTTGTTCTTTCTCACGACATCCGGACTGGTTGAGATTGAGGCCGCAAGGATATCAGTGATAACATTATTTTACCTCAACAAATCCTAGCCTAATTTCAGACGGTGAGATATACCAGCAGATATACCAGTTCCGGGTCATATTTAAAGTTTCTGTCTTGAGCATGTCAGTGAAGGGGGATGAGGACTTTCTACAAGAGAGTAGAAAGCCTAGTGATTTGGGCTAGAATGAAAATCACAGGGGCTGCATGGTGGAACAGTTGGTAGCACTGTTGCCTTGCAGCAAGAAAGTCCTGGGTTCGATTCCCGGCTGGGGGTCTTTCTGCATGAAGTTTGCATGTTCTCCCCGTGCATGCGTGGGTTCTCACCGGGTACTCCGGCTTCCTCCCATAGTCCAAAGACATGCCTGTTAGGTTAATTGGTCACTCTAAATACCCCTTAGGTGTATGAATGAGTGTGTGCATGGTTGTTTGTGTGTTGCCCTGTGATGGACTGGCAACCTGTCCAGGGTGTACCCTGCCTCCTGCCCATAGACTGCTGGAGATAGGCACAAGCTCCCCCGTGACCCACTATGGAATAAGCGGTAGAAAATGACTGACTGTATACACCCGTTGGGAAAAGTAAATATCAGGGTCCTGACACTCGCATCACTCAGACAATGAAACAGAAATATGGAAAAAAAAACATTGTTAAATATTTGGGGTTCCTTTAGTTTGGAACATATTAGAAAATTAGAAAATAAGTTGGGCAAAGAAAAATAAAACATGAAGCGGGAATAGAATTAAGACCGAGATAAGGAATTTGGGTAAACACAAAGAAAGTGTGAAAGAAAAGCTGGATGCAGGGACAGACCAGATAAACAGAAAGAAATGCTTGGGAGATTAGATGTGGACAAATATGTAGTAGGAAGAAAAAAATAATGATTCATTGAAATTTTCAAATAACAAAATATCAGATAAACTGCTTCTGCATAAATTACCTCCACCAAAGTACCTCAGCTCCTCCTCTTTATCCTCCGCCAGTCCTGCAGTCCCTAAAGCTCTGTCCCGATCTGGACTCCTGCACCTTAGCAGCAGCACAATTGCAGCAAGGATCCCAGAAACATCATCGAGCTCCTCTTGTCCGTTCTTCACCTGAAGAAGGCTCTCCAGCAGCTACAGCTGACTTCCCAGAGCTCGACTGTCCTTGGTCATTAGCAGCACCCAATCAACATGAACCGGACTCCAGTACCCCTCCAGAAGATCAGCACCCTTGGACTGCGGATGATGTGGAAGAAGCAGATGAATGGACTCACTGATCCAGTTCATTCCGGATAATGTTTTGCTGAACAACTCACAGGTTTCTGTCAAGAGTTCCACGCAACCAAAGTTGAAATCAGGTGTTTTCTAGCCAAGAAACTCGAGGCAGCTGATCTTCATAAAAATTTCACAGTTCCTCCTGCTGGGTCTGTTGAACCTTCTCATCAGGAGAAGGTTCTCCTGATGACCCCCTCAGTCAACCTGTTAAAGAGCGGCTCACACAACCCCTCTCTGTGTACAACACCTCAGGGCACCACTATTATACATGCATTTTTGCTGTTTTATGTCTTGTTAACTTAATTGGCCATGACCTGAAGTGTAGATTAGACGTCTGCCTTCTCTCCACACCTGATGGTCAACAAGTTACTAATGTTGATCTACAGTCACAAATATCTAAACATTTTGTGAAGTTTGATGCGTCTACACCACATTTCATTTATCAGTGGCATGTTGAGCCATCTCCAATGTTGCTGCAATTAATGGAAAAAAATCCAAGACTGCAGTTTTCATGAGTCCAACTGACTCGCACTGCAAATCAAATGTTTCTGATGGACCTCACCAACCTTTCGAAGGAGAGTGGTACCATGTGCGTACTGACAAGCTGATCACTACTACTTTGTATTGGGATCAGCATTGCGCAGCTCTGTCTGTCTAACTCACTCCTGCACAAGCGTCTTTGTTCTTCAGGACCTCACATTTCTCTTTCTAAACATGAAACTGATCAGTGAAAAGATCTGGGCCATGTTTGCTGTACTGCACAGCAAACATGGCTAATCATATCTGATCCACAAATCTGGTTTTGTCTAGCTTTAAATGTGCACAAATTAACCTATGACACCACTCTGCACACACAGAGGACTATTTAACTTCAGTTCCTCCTCAGCATTCACATTCACCAAAACAATGCCATCTGACTTTCCAGCCCTCCAGCAGGGTCCTTTTGACCTATGGGCTGCACACAAGTATGATATGGGGCTGATTAAGTATTATGAACCAGTAAAATCACCACAAAAAATAAAATTATTGCCTCTGCCAGTCTCAATACCCCTTGAAACATGGGGCTGTCCAAGGAAGCAGCACAGTTTTGGAATTTTTCTTGAAATCTGGAGTAATTTTTCCCTGTCCACAAACTGCGTCGAGGCACATCCAAACATACCTAAATTTATTTAAAAGAAAACAGCGGTTGTCAATTTTCGGTATGTGTTTCTACAGCTGACCGTTTATCCTTAAATATATATTCCTAGGAGCCCCTCTCAACCAATTGGGAAAGGTCTTGAATATGACTTTCTGATTCTGATTCTGAAGTGGACACCTGAAGATGAAGCTTCATTCTAACTGAGATTGACCTAACAGACTACAATGACTTTGATATTTACTGACTTGACCAGACCTTTAACATAGACTGTTAACTAACTGAGCTCTTGTTCTTTATTGATGGTTCTGCTTACAGGGATTATTCTAAAGAGAAAAATTAAGTTGGGTCTACCACTGTTTTTACTGGTGGATTGTTTACTGAATAATAATTTTGTTACCATTTATACAAATTTTCAAACACTATATATATATTAAATGCCATACAGGTATGTGATTTGGTGGGGTTCAGCTCCTAGGTCAGCTGCACTTGTCTCTACATGCTTCCTGTTCCAACCTCCACTGGTAGGTTGCTGGTAGTTCAGTCCATTGCAAGGGCTGAAAAAAAGGCTCTTTGGAAATAATGTGATGCAACCTTCCATGATTCTGTGTGTTATAGTCATGGTGGTAAGCTTTTTTGTGAAAATGTTTTTCTTTCCTTGGTTTGTTGAATTGACACGTGGCTCACATCAAGTGCCAAAAGGCACTGAGTGACCTTCTTTTAACTTGAAAAGGGTTTTCTAGGAAAACATGCCAACCGAGATGTAGGATCTGAGGGTCTCCTCACTAAGATTGTTGCTAGATTGGGCATTTCCAGATAACAGCGGTTGGAGTTAATGGTTCATATTTTGGAAGCCTGCCACCGGAACTGCCAGTTCTGCCACTGCCACAAATTGAGCTCGGCCCTGCTGCAATTCAATCAATTTCTCGGCACGTTTGCAATGTAATGCAATGCAGACGTGCACAGCGCCCCCTACCGAACAAGATGGGTAGCTCGGTCAGCAGGGAGCTGAGGAAGAGCGGCTGCTGACGTCACTCTTCTGCGCCCGCAGCTCGGAATGCTTTTTCATTTTCGAGTTCTGGGCAGTACTTTGTGGGCAGACCACGAAAACGAAAAAGCAATGTCTGCTTTGTTTTCTTTTTGATTATGGCATAAAATGTTTCTGTCGTGAAGAAGAAAATGCAAATAGGATGATTGATTACTAATTTTATTTATGGGTCAAACAATGCAGCCACATTCTTAAAATGAAAAAGCATTTCTGAAAATGTTTTTTCATTTGAAATATGGTAACGATTTGTTTCCATAACTTTCAGCAGCTCTGACTTTCCTTTTATTTTAATTGAATCTATTTAATTGCAGTTGTTCTGTTGTGTTGTGTTTGATTCCCTGCTTGAGAACCCTAATTGACTGACCTATTACAACTGTCCTGTTAAAAGTAAAAAAAACTCTTCACCTTGTAGATTCTGTTGCTTGCTCTGCCAACTCAGCGACACTGAGGAAGAAAATTGACTTGCTTATGGAAGCTTAACTTCCACAGGGGTGAAATTCTTGTTTCTAAACGTATTTATGTTGTGTACATTGGACTATTTGTGAATTTGTACTCTTGATGTTGTATATTGATGTAAAATTGATTTATTTGAATCAGTTTCCACCACATTTGTGTCTGAACTAAAGTTATTAGACTGGTAACCCTAAAAGCTTTATTCTAAAGGTTTTCAAATCAAGTACACCCACTAAAGGTCTGAAAGCACATGTTCAGCTATTATTCGTTTAAGACGTCTAAAGATTAAACAAATGTCTTAATAAATGTAGATTATGGCCTTAGTTGAGATCTAATTTTTTTGTTTTTTGCCATTATTTATGAGGGGGGGTTCATCTTTTATATATTCAGGATCAGGTTGCAATGATCTTTTTGGCCTTTTCTGAGGGATCCTAATGTGTTTCCAGACTGGAAGGGATATGCAGTCTGCATCAAGTTCCAGGTCTGGCTTGTGGCCTCCTTCCAGTGGTAGGAACCCAGATCAGTGGCACTAATCACCTAAACTGCATCCATCAGAAGCGCAGCAGCAGCACCAATACACCACAGTTTTATTCTTTGGGTTATGAGAAATGTCTCCCAACTGTAGGTAAGCGTTGGAATGTAGACTGACTGGAAAACAAAGAGCTTCATCACAACCCGATCAGAGAAGCACCTGAACTACTGCTGGAAAAAACTCTATCTCCCACTCCTGGAGGGTAAAAACAAAACAAAATCTGATTTATGTGTAATAAAAAACACACAGTGGTTCAGGGAAGCCTTTTCTTTAATACAAAGGAATGAAGCTTTAACTTCAAAAAATACAAGACTGGTTTGGATTCTAAGCAAATCCAGGTTTTCCCATTTCTCTATGAATTAGTGTTCACTACTGTTGAAACCACCTGAATTAAAATGTATCCCTTCTTTTCACTTCGGTTTGCAACTACAGGAATCATTTTCAAACTGGCTTTCCTTTAAAACTGGGGAAGGTGAGATTCAAGCCTTTCCTTTATTGAAATTTTATTAATATTATTTTAATGCAAGTGCCCACAGTGCCAGAATGACACCCTGTCCAGCAGTTCCACAAAATGTGTTACATCCCCATAACCATGCTCATCTCATAAAAAAAATGTACAAGGCAGGGCAAAATTTCTCTCAAAATAGATAGCATGTATATATATATATATATATAGACATATATATATATGTAGCAATCATATATACACATTCGTACATAGTCTTATGTGAGGCAAAAAACAAAATGTACACTTTTTTTTTTTTTTTTTACAAAAATAGTAACAAAGACTGGAAAGTGTTTTGCTTGCTCTCAAGCAAAGTTGTGTTATTTGTTCTGCCTCTGTGAGGATTGTTTCATGTATGTGGAGATCAAAGTCACCCCTCTGGGTTTACGTCCCAAGTTTTGCTGGCACAGAAGTCACAAACAAGGAGAGATACAGAAAAGAGTTTGGTGGTGCAACTACAGAAGTCGGAGGAACTGATGCAGTTGATTGGAATGAAGAGGAGAGGATACAGAAACCAGATTCAAGACAAAACAAATGATGGAAAATATGTGATGGGAGTGTTGATATAAAAAAGCACAAACAAATTTTGTGTTCTTTTATTACTAAATATAGTGCAACAATAAACATTGCATTTCTTCCACCCCTTCACTTGTGTTTGAGGATGCCAACGTCGTTTTTTTCTGCACCTTCATGTGTTCTGAACACACGCTGTAAATAAAAGGTGGAACCTTTGTTCCGTCATAGTCCCACAACACAAGGTTTGTCCTTCTCTCTGGTAGTAAACAGGCTTTAAGGTTTGGAGACGTAAACATAACACAGACCCTGCTCAAAAGACAAAAAAAATCTAAACAGGAACAGAATAAAAACGGAACAAGTGTGTTTTTCGGGCAGAATGTAAATTCAGAAAGGCAGGACAGTTTTAATGATGATGACAACCCCTGCAGTCAGTAAGCCAAATCCTCCAGCAATAAAAACACAAGCTGTGTGCGTTACAGCGCCCCCTCCTGGACGGCAGTGCTGTGTGCAGGAACAGCTGCAGCCTTTGGACCTGTTGGGCCTTAGAAGGCCTGCTGGGCTGGATTGTAGTTGAACGTTGTTGGCACATGAGGCCTCTCTTCCAGCTTGTCATATTCCAGGTGAAATTCCTTAGAGATGCAGGCATAGTTTTAAACACGATCGATCTAAAGCACATCATGTGTCAGCGCAGCTAACAAAGAGGCCCTCAACGCTTACCTTGGCTACTTTCCTCCAGTTAAGACAGTCAAAGAAGTAGTAGGTGCCCCTCTCATAGGTGTTGGTCTTTAGTGTGGGCTCCATGCCGGGTGCTCTTGTTATCCAAACCCGCTCCTCTTTATGGTATCTCCAGTCCCGGTTAAAGCTAGTCAGTGCAAGGAATAAGAGAGGAGAAAAACCCAAGAGCAAACATAAATCTACATTTTGGATGACCCAAGCTGATCGATTCATGTTTGGAGATTTTCTAGAAACACGATGTTCTTTAATTCCTAAAATTTAAGGTCATGTTGACAAAGTAAAACATGTAATACAGAACAAATTCCTTTGGTTGTAACAATACTAAGGTACTGAGAAGTTAAACATACAGTACAGGTCAGAATTTTGTGCCCATTTTCTGTTTTTTGGAAAGACTAGTTCTGCCAACTCAGATTTTAGAAGATTCAGATTCTTAAAGAACTATAATATAAAAAGGTTTCATAATAACTTTAAAAATATTTTTTCTCGTCTTTCTGCCATGAGCCGTCTGCTATTTACTGTATATTAAAAGGTGGAGGCAATGTCACAAGGCTTGTGTGAAAACAGTCGCATGAAACAGGGTTTTGCTAATAATGTGAAACACACAAAATCATTAGAGATTGTAAACGGTCTACAAAATCCTATATTGGGATGTCATAGAAAATACTGTATTTTTATTTAGTAGCTTTTTATGCCTCTGTGCTTCATCTGACTGATAATGAGAACTTTGAATCTTTTTCACTCTGTAACAGAATCCACACTGAAGAGCGTTACTATCAGGGCGACTGGTCGCTCTTAAATGATGCGTTCTGTTTTTTTGAGTTTCAGACCAGCTGGTCACTGGTCAGGTCCTTTCAAGCTGATAATCGTCAGATTTTTTTCTCCTCAGCTTATTTTTCTGTGTATTCCTAGTATAGACCATTGAGAAAAAAAAAAGTTACTCACAGCTCCACTGCTGCCAGGATCTGAAGTAAGTCTCCTCCATTCATGTAGTACAGGTAGAACAACAGATCTTCACCGTATCGAGCCAACTTAATTGCAGCTAACTAGACATAAGACAGTTAAGAATAAGTAAAGTTATTTTTTTTTTACCTCTAAATAAAACAAACTATGGCGCTGCTGCCGAGCTTCTAATTACCTTGTCCCTTATGTGGATGTTGGTTAAATACTCAGATGGAACATGGAAATCTGAAAAGATACATCCAAATACACGTTATCTCAATCCCCACACAGATTCAATCAGAACACAAACCTCAATAACATTTAAAAGTATTCACACCTCTTGAGGTTTTCAAGTTGAAATTTCCCAACCACAAACTTCAATGTATGTTATTAGGATTTTATGTGACAGACCAAGAAAAATTAGTGCATGATGATACATGGTTTTCAAAGGTGAGCAATGTCTTTCTATGTAGACTCCTTTACTTTGATACCAATAAATGAAATCCAGTACAACCAACTGCCTTAAGAAGATACCTAATTAGAAAATAGACAATCTGTATGTAATTTAATCTCAGTATTAATCCAATTTTTCTGTGAAGGCCTCAGAGGTTTGTTAGAGAACATTGGTGAACAAACAGCATCATGAAGACCAAGGAAGACAACAGATGGATCACAAATAAAGTTGTAGAAATGTTTAAAGCAGGGTTAGCTTATAAAACAGCATCTTAATCACTGTTCAAGCCATCATCTGGAAATGGAATACTACCAAGACATGACCATACACCAAACTGATATGCTGGGCAAGGAGGGGATTACTGAGAGAAACTGCCAACAGGCCTATGGTGACTCTGGAGGAGCTGCAAAAGGCCTCACCACAGAGAGGAGAACCTGTTGACAGGACAACCACTAGTTATGCACTCCATTAATATGGCCTTTGTGTAAAATTGCCAAAATAAAACAATTAGTCGTCCTGTTTGCACTTTGCTACAAGCCAAACAGGGGATACAGAACTTTTCGACCTATGTCCAAAACACTGTGTTTTGCTGAAAATGAACGCTGTACATCCCCCACCATCCCCAACATGAAACATGGAGATCGCAGAAACATCAGAATAGATGCCTCCCAGGGGTGTTTTCTCTACCCAACTCTACTCTCTTCACACAATTAGCTGCACCTCAGTGAACCTGCCATTGAACCTCCTGAAGTTAACAGATGACACCGCTGCTATTAGGGCGATCTAGGACAGTGGTGAGTCTGCATACAGACAGTAGGCGGACTGGCTGGTCCACTGGTGCAGTCAGTACCACCTGGAGCTTAAGCCGTTCAAGACTGTGGAGATGATGGTGGACCTTCAGAGAACAACCACCACACTGCCTCCCCTCACCATCGTCGAAAACACAGTTTCTACTGTGGATCAGTTCCGGTTCCTAGGAACCATCCCTTCTCAAGACCTGAGGTCCTCTCACATAGACACTGTTCTGCAGAGACTGTACTTCCTGTGGCAACTCAAGAAATACAACCTTCCACAGAAGCTGCAGGTCATCTGCTACACTACCATCATTCAGTCTGTCCTGTGAACATCCATGTCAGTGAGATTTGGCTCATCCAAAAAACAGAACAGGTCCGGACTGCAATTAATAATCAGGTCTGTAGGGAGGATCATCAGGGATGACCTTCCTTTCATCCTGTACTTTTATAGATCTCGGGTCAGCAAAAGAGCAGCTAACTTCTCTGCAGACCCCACACATCCTGAACACAAACTGTGTAGACCTCTACCTTCAGGTTGGTGCTACAGAGTTACATTTGCAAAAACCAGCTGCCATAGACAGTTTCTTCCCCCAGGCTGTCTCTCTGATGAACACGTAACAGTCTCACGGTGACCACATTGATACCGTGCATATTTGGATTACTCAATTTTATCTTCCTCTCTGTATACATATTTACAAGAAAAAAACTTTTTTAACCAATTTTGTTTTTTTTATATATATATGGTAACATTTAAAAACCCCCACGTTGTGGTGAAGAGAGAGCTGGGCCGAAAAGCAAAGCTCTCAATTTACTGGTCGGTCTACGTTCCTACCCTCACCTATGGTCATGAACCGATGGTCATGACCGAAAGAATGAGATCCCGGATACAAGCGGCAGAAATGAGCTTCCTCCGTAGGGTGGCCGGGCGCTCCCTTAGAGAGGGGGCTCGGAGTAGAGCCGCTGCTCCTCCACATCGAGAGGAGCCAGTTGACGTGGCTCGGGCATCTATACCGGATGCCTCTTGGACGCCTTCCTCGGGAGGTAGGCACGTCCCACCGGGAGGAGGCCCAGGGGAACTATGTCTCCCGGCTGGCCTGGAAACGCCTTGGGCTCCCCCAGGAGGAGCTGGAGGAGGTGTCTGGGGAGAGAGAAGTCTGGGTGTCTCTACTGAGTCTGCTGCCACCCGCGACCCAGTCCCGGATGAAGCAGAAGATGATGAGTATGAGTAAATTTAAAATATCTGCACACAAAGTGGAAATTAAGTCAAATTCCTTGTTTGTGAGCACAAACTTGGTGAATAAAGCTGATTCTGATCATGGTGTGGGGATGCTTTGCTTTGTCATGGACATAGAAGCTGGCCTGAACAGATGCGAAGATGCATGGAGCTAAATACAGGGCAAGCTTGGAACCTGTTAGAGGCTGCATAATGATTGAGACTGGGGAAGCCTCTCGGGAGTTGGGCGGTGAAACAATGGAATGAGCATATTCACATGCTAAACTGACCCAGTCAAAGGCTACACCTCAATCTACAGACAAATCTGTGGCAAGACTTGAAAATTAACACTCTATTCCTAAAAGGAAGAATGAGCAAATATTTTAGCCTCTGGAAATATCAACTCACTGCTGCTGAACACAAAAGCACTTTGTAATTTCCTAATTTTTATCTGTAAATATTTCTGAAAACCATGTATCATGTTTATTCCACTTCACAATAATCACCACTTTGTGTTGGCCTATCATATCAATTCCAAAAATTACGCCGAAGTTTTAACTTGACACAAGACAAAATTCGGAAAGGTCAAAGTGGTATGCAGAGCACAGTTCTTCTGACAAAAAAACAACTTCCTGTTGTAAAAACAGGTCTTAGTTAAACTAATAAGAGCCACTGTCTTACCAATGTCTTGAGGTCGACATGGTGCAGAAGCCCAGGGAGATGCGAACTTTGGAAACAGGTTTCTGTCAAATCGAAGAGTTTCAATAACAAGGTCACTGGAAGAACATCTCTGAGATAACAGTGAGTGAATTATAGTTTTCATGGTGAAACAGCCATCTTACTCTGGTGAATTTAAGTTGAGTCCCAGTGTTGTGAGGTCACTTCCCAGCGCCAGATGCACCATGCCTGGATCAGTCTCTGCGGCCCGGATAAAGGTCAGCAGACCCACCATGCCAAATTGGTCCGTTACCATTCCTGAGGGAATGTTCGTCACCCGACCTGCGGCAGAGTAGCGATCCAGATTCACCAAACCACAGATCTACAGTGGAGTGGTGATCTACAGAAAATACTTACTGTGAAACCAAATCCACATTTCTACACTGTAATTTGTGCACAAATTAGAGAGCAAACCTAACCACTTACTTCTCCTTTAAAAGTAATCCTCACATATAACATTATGCCCTGTTTCATGTTCAATACTATACTGTTTCGGTCTGCTCAGAGTAACCTATCTGACAGTTAACAAACCCTAAATGCAGGGTAGGAAGCCCAACTGCCTCACCCAAGTTGTGTGATTAAGAAGGGATGTCTCAGAGGAATTGGAGCGATACGATTGGCTGAGAAGTCTCACCATCGGGCAACACCTGGATCCCTTTCTTCTGGTTGTTGTTCTGTGCCGAGGTGGTCTTGTCTCCGGGGAACTTCGGCCCATCTGTGCTGGCTGTGCTCTTGCTTGTGGAGTTCAAGTTCTAAACAAAGAAAATTAAGAAATAAAATTAGATTACATTTTTAACTCGGAAGTCCTTGCAAACAACAACACAAGAAAAATAAATACCAGGGTGGTACAATGGTGGCTTTAACTTACAGTTTTACTGTCATCGCTGTTCAGTGTGGGGTCTTTATAGTTTGGCCCAGGCAGTGCAGGGAAGTCCTCGTTATGTATGGAGAAGTCTTGTGTCTGTTCAGTCGAAGGCTTTGTCACCATGCCAACTTCAATATTTTTAAACAGCAGAAAAAAAATCCCAGCAAAACAGTATCATAAGCAATTATACTTAGTGGAGACAATCTGCACTAAACCAAATCCTGTTAGTGGTTTGAGGAAACCAATCGAACGACTGAGAACGAAGCATTAGATCTCCTCCAATGGCCTACCATAAGGAGCACGTCCAGCCAGCGGGTTCAGCACCGGTGTTGGGTTTCCAGTCCCTTCTCTCCGACTCCTGTCTGCTAATGCAGGGAAGTCTGACAGATCCAGTCCCATTATATTATCACTGCCATCTGCATCAAGAGGAAGCACAACAAATAAGTTACATTTTACAATTTTATACTTGTCCAGACCAAATTTTAAAAAATTATTTCAGAGGTTTAAAAAAAACATTCTGGACATTTGAATACAGAAACATTTACTTGGTCAGGTTTTATCATCTGTATGTTCAACAAGCAAAAACACAGTCAAAAAGTTAGTTGAAGGGCAATCTATGGAATCTGGACCACCATTGCTGCATTTCTGCAGCTATATCTCAAAAGACATACATACACAAATATATATATATATATATATATATATATATATATATATATATATATATATATATATAAATAAAATACACACACATGCACACACACATTCTTTGTTAGATTCAACCTGGTTCACTCTAAAACGTTAGCATTGCTTTCAGCCAGAAGAAACGTGTTGGTAAACTTGTGGTGCGTTCCCTTAATCTCGGAAATCAGAGTTTACATCGCATGCCTGTTTCCTGCTTGTTTTTGTTCATATTGTTAGCAACTGTAACAGCAGTCTTACAACAATAACAATGACCATAAACACTGTTCTACGAGGTATTCCATGCACACAAACACAGCTGAAACATCGCATCTTTTGAACACTGAAAAGTACTACGTGTATGACTGACTACATGTAACAGTTACAGTAAGGAAGTTTCACACAGTTAATGCAACTAACAGCCGTTTTGAATGCGGGAGTTAGGTATGGTCCTGTTGGTCTGACTTTCCGACTTGTTTTTCCGACTTTGGGGAGCATTGCAGTTAAAATCTCCTACTCAGAAGTCGGACATTCTGACTTTCAAGTACAAATAGAACACATCATTAAAATATTACTTTAAATCTCAATCCGCAAGGCAAATGAATCATTTTGGGCTTTAACTGAGTAATATTTGTATAACTGGACATATATATAGATAAATGTACATGCTTAAATCTACATAAATCCACTTAATAGTTCTCAACTCTGGACTGGATTATCCTAACCTAATACAGATTATTTAGAGCAGTGGGTCCGAACCTGGTGGGCCTGGAGAACTGTGAGGTGGGTTTGGGCCTGGCCTTTAATGCCAAAAACCATGTTTTGTACATATAATAACAATAATAACACACCAAGATGACCAAAAAGAACAATGAAACTTTAACTGCAACATATGCAGAAAAAAAAGGATCACGCCAAAGAACTATGAAGGTAGAATTAGCTTTTAGTTTATGACAAAAAATTTTTTATAATACCGCTAAAAGAATTATTAATTAGCAATCTATTGTATTTTATGTCTGCACGCAAATCCGTCCATGCATGACTACTTACATATATATACAGGTCCTTCTCAAAATATTAGCATATTGTGATAAAGTTCATTATTTTCCATAATGTCATGATGAAAATTTAACATTCATATATTTTAGATTCATTGCACACTAACTGAAATATTTCAGGTATTTTATTGTCTTAATACGGATGATTGTGGCATACAGCTCATGAAAACCCAAAATTCCTATCTCACAAAATTAGCATATCATTAAAAGGGTCTCTAAACGAGCTATGAACCTAATCATCTGAATCAACGAGTTAACTCTAAACACCTGCAAAAGATTCCTGAGGCCTTTAAAACTCCCAGCCTGGTTCATCACTCAAAACCCCAATCATGGGTAAGACTGCCGACCTGACTGCTGTCCAGAAGGCCACTATTGACACCCTCAAGCAAGAGGGTAAGACACAGAAAGACATTTCTGAACGAATAGGCTGTTCCCAGAGTGCTGTATCAAGGCACCTCAGTGGGAAGTCTGTGGGAAGGAAAAAGTGTGGCAGAAAACGCTGCACAACCAGAAGAGGTGACCAGACCCTGAGGAAGATTGTGGAGAAGGGCTGATTCCAGACCTTGGGGGACCTGTGGAAGCAGTGGACTGAGTCTGGAGTAGAAACATCCAGAGCCACCGTGCACAGGCGTGTGCAGGAAATGGGCTACAGGTGCCGCATTCCCCAGGTCAAGCCACTTTTGAACCAGAAACAGCGGCAGAAGCGCCTGACCTGGGCTACAGAGAAGCAGCACTGGACTGTTGCTCAGTGGTCCAAAGTACTTTTTTCGGATGAAAGCAAATTCTGCATGTCATTCGGAAATCAAGGTGCCAGAGTCTGGAGGAAGACTGGGGAAAAGGAAATGCCAAAATGCCAGAAGTCCAGGGTCAAGTACCCACAGTCAGTGATGGTCTGGGGTGCCGTGTCAGCTGCTGGTGTTGGTCCACTGTGTTTTATCAAGGGCAGGGTCAATGCAGCTAGCTATCAGGAGATTTTGGAGCACTTCATGCTTCCATCTGCTGAAAAACTTTATGGAGATGAAGATTTCATTTTTCAGCACGACCTGGCACCTGCTCACAGTGCCAAAACCACTGGTAAATGGTTTACTGACCATGGTATCACTGTGCTCAATTGGCCTGCCAACTCTCCTGACCTGAACCCCATAGAGAATCTGTGGGATATTGTGAAGAGAACGTTGAGAGACTCAAGACCCAACACTCTGGATGAGCTAAAGGCCGCTATTGAAGCATCCTGGGCCTCCATAAGACCTCAGCAGTGCCACAGGCTGATTGCCTCCATGCCACGCCGCATTGAAGCAGTCATTTCTGCCAAAGGATTCCCGACCAAGTATTGAGTGCATAACTGTACATGATTATTTGAAGGTTGACGTTTTTTGTATTAAAAACACTTTTCTTTTATTGGTCGGATGAAATATGCTAATTTTGTGAGATAGTAATTTTGGGTTTTCATGAGCTGTATGCCACAATCATCCGTATTAAGACAATAAAAGACCTGAAATATTTCAGTTAGTGTGCAATGAATCTAAAATATATGAATGTTAAACTTTCATCATTACATTATGGAAAATAATGAACTTAATCACAATATGCTAATATTTTGAGAAGGACCTGTATATATGTGCGAGTCTTTGCACTAAAGTAGGGGTGCATTGTGGTGGTGAGGTTGATGGGGTGTCGATAGCTTGTTGGGTTTCTAAAGCAGACCCAGTTTAAAAACTGAAGCTTCTGTTTAAAACACTAATATAAAAATGAGTAAAGGCTGGAAAAGCTGTGAGATGTTCCTTAGGTAGATTCTGAATGACTGTACCCTTATATTTGTGTTCTCTTCTCTCTCTGAGATACTCAAAAGCCAAGAATAAAAAGCTGGACAAAGATGTACGATGTAATACAACAGACCAAAAAAGAGGTAACTAAAATATAAATCAATTGAAAAAGCCTTTCATTTTTCAGAAATCTTCACTTTTTGAATAATAGGTTAAGGAATAAAGCCTGAATATTCCCTAGTACCATAATTTGTACTCTGTATAACCGGATGTAATACACTATGCAATATGAAAAAGATTCCTACTGTGTAACACAGAGACTTCTGGAAGCTTGATGGAAAAACAATACTACATAGTAGTCAGCCAACTTGTTCCTTTGGCAAAACGCTTTGCATGTTGTGATAAAAAGGTTTACTGTGGGGAAGCAGATGTGTATTTTTGATGTTCTCCTGAACGTGTTTTTCTACTGAAAACAAGCCTGTCTGAATTTCTTTATTGAGCATTGACTTAGCGGTTTTTTTTTCCAGAAATATGCCAAATTGAGTTTCCAGTCTCAGCTTTTTGGATCCCGGGAGGTTTGCCTCCCTCTCGTAACTATAGGACCAGTGCACTAACTGGTTAACATGTGTCACAGTTTAATTTTATGGCAAAAAACCCCAACTTGTTGTATAGGGGCGGCACTGGTTAAGATTTGGACTTTAAGATTGTGACCTTCAGGTCTAACACACCAACCTGTGCCATTGAAGATGTTGCTCGATAATGAATTGTTCATCCCAAAAGCTTGATTGCGGTTCATGCCAAATCCTGACATGCTGCAGATAAAAACAGTGGTTTTATAGTGTACAGCTGATCTCCACAAGGATGAATCCCATTGAATCGCACGAGGAACACCTACCTGTTGATGGTGCAGGGCTGGCGTGCTGGCTGCTGTTTGGGCATACAGATGATGCTGGGTGAGCTGCGGTTAGGACTTCCGAGCCCTGAGCTGCCCATGCTGCTGGTCCTGCCGGATAACCCTATGCCCTGGCCAACCTGAGAGTGATTCAGGATGTTCCTCGAATTCATCGATAACGTTCCTCTGCAGTAAACATTAGAAGATAAACAATTTCCCTCAGGCCATGCCAGCCGTTTTAAATTTCAACCTCAGTAAACAGCACACACCTGCTTGGCGATGGAGGGGTGTGTAGGGACATGGAGGGCACACCTGTTGTAGGGGTGATATGACTTGCTAGCTGCGTTCCTTGTGTTAGATTTCGGTTTAACTGAGGCGTACTGTTTCCCATGTTCCTGACGGGGAAGCCGATTGCACCTGCAGAAAATTAAAACTTTAAAAACACAAGGAATAAAAATAACACGTCCTGCAAATTAAAGAACCTTTCTGCTGCTTTTCCAGTTCACATCTGCTGAATTGTAGACATTTAAAACTTGTTACATGTGCATCTAAAATAAATAGTGTAAACCTTTTGAACATTTTCACTTTGTAAAGAAAAATGCAAAAACTCACTTTGTGGTCCGTACAAACTCACACCGAGCTGCGACAACTGACTGGACGACGACGGTGAAGGAGAGGACAACATCTGGAGGACAACATCCATTAACAATACAGCGTGTATAACAAACATCTCCTGGAGTGTAAGGCAGTGTAAAAGCAGACTGGAAAAATGTGGAGGAACCTTACATCTTTGTCCGATCTATGGAACATTGACTGCTGGCTATAGTACATGTCATCGGCCAAGTCGTTGTCGACTCCGTCCCCGAAATCTGGAAAGGGTTTTCTAGAACCAAACATGCCTTTTTTTGTCACCTAAGAATAAAGTAAACTCATGTTAAAGATGATCATTCAGGAAACAAAGAAAACAAGCAAAGATTCAAGAAAGTAACAAAGCCAACATTTGCTGTTTCCAAATTATTTTAATCAGATTTTTCTTAAATGTCTTCATTTCATGAACACCTGAAACTGATGTGGATTTTATAGCAAATCTAGTTAAGTTTAATACTTCCAAATTTTAATGGGATTACCTCTTACAAATACTGTAAGACAACAACAGGTAGGTATCGGAGGTTGGGAGGTTAGATAAGCAGTTTTTTACCCTGCTGCGGTCTTTCTAGGGATGGAGACAGCTACTTAAAGGTTGGGGTTTTGATTAAATTAGAAAGCTATCAGGGCTCAGAAGGCAGTGCAGAACCAAGATGCTAGTGTTACATATTTTACCTGTGAATGGACATTTTGTTACAGCTGTAACAAAATGTATACATTATTAATTCGCTTGTTATATGCAGGACAAAACAGGGCTGTTACTACCTAATACTCAATCACTGGAGAACACTAAGTGACTGAAACTATAAACCTGGTTTTAATTTAAACACTGACTGCAACAATAAAGCTTAGAGTTTCTATCTCAGAATACGGATGATTTCTTTTCAGCTACAGCTTCAGTTTTTATTTTATTGGACATGACAGCTGTGTCTCTACATTTTGTTTTGAATTCTGAATCTATCTCACAGCAGTCTGCCTTCATCCACACAAACGGTGGAAAGTTTGTTCGCTTCGAAAGCATTGTTAGACTAATAATGCAGGTTTCAAGCTCCAATTACACTTAGTTTAGTGGAAAAAAACTGATTTCAGATTTACCTCACTCACAGACTTTGCTCAGTCAAATTTCATACTGTTTATTGAGACTCGCTTTCGATTATTTTAATCTAAATCTAGATAGCTTAAATGGCACTGCTCGGTTTTTTACCCTTTTTGTCGATTATCCTCCTTTGTGATTTATTTGTCTGCAAACCCAACATCTTTGAAACGTCTTTGAAATTATTTTTCAAGAACAATTAAAAGTTCGAAAGATGTAGAGCTGCAGAATAAATCAAATCACAATCGTCATCACAGTTTCAATTTGTGCAATTTTGTAGTCACGAAGGACTGCCTGGATGCAATGATTGGTATGTTTTTATATTTCAAGCGTGATGCATTCATGCTGTGCATACTAACTGGAAGGACTTTTACTACCCTTGAGGGCGACGTATGATATAGATTTTAAAAACCAAGTTTTCAAATTTAGTTCGATCCTAACTCATATCATTACTGCCAAATTTAGCAGTAATCCCCCAACAATCGCAAGTTGTCCCAGTATCATGCAGAAGTTACGTATAAGTCTGGCTCCTGAGAAGCAAAATAGAAAGATAGGATAGGATTTAAAACTTTGAGCTAAAAAGAACATAATCACTGACTGACTATGAGGAAACTAAAATTAAAAGCAGACTAAAATACTGTTTTCTATTTTGCAGGACTCATCTAGCACATGTGCTTATTCAGAAATGATTTTATGTAAGAAATAAATTTGGAATTATGTGAATGGAATCAGATTTCCCTTTTTCTCTATAAACCACAGCAGACACTAGGTTTTACTTATAACACTTTTTTGCATTTTACTGATCCTTAAAAATAGGTTCTGAAACAACATGCTCAACCGGTCGTATTACACTGCAGGTGTGGGCTGTTTTAATCTTAAATTGGTTAATTCATTTCTCATCTTATATCTGCCACCTGAAGAATCTAAAGCAGGATTTTACTGTTGGTTTTTTAACCAATTATAATTTTCAAGTTTGTCCCTTTTATTAGCCGTTTTTTATTGAGACAATTGGACACATTCAGATTTTTCATGGTCATAATATAAAGAATTAATATATTTAATACTTTAATTGTTCAAACTAAAGATGCACCAATCAACACCAATGTATCCATTTCCTTACTCATTAAATGTGTCAAAGCTAAGAACTACCACATCTTTTGGTCTATAACCACATCTACCAACATCATGTACTTTAATGAACGTTTTCTGATTTTAATTAAAAAAAGAAAACACCACACCAACAAAAAGAATAAGACATGCTTTGACACATACATAGGGAATTGTAATCAGTTGATTTTCTGTACGATTCAAAACTACAACCTCTAACAAAAACCCTGCAGCATATTTTGGCTTTTTTGTGTTAGATTCCTTACAAAAAAAGAAAATTGAAATCGTTGGATCACAAAGAAGACCTATAATCAAATTGTTTTTTTGAAAGCAATAGCCTGATCGGTGCATCCCTAGTCTTAACATCGATTACATTATTGTCTAAAACCTGGTTATATTATCTGTTTAGTAAAACAGTCCTGTTATGGTCAGTCTATAATATTCACCACTTGTTGGATTAAAATTATACGGATGAAAAAAATGTGATACTTGACTGTTTGGCAAGTGTTTTATCAAATGCGAAAATCTGCAGTTCCGATACATAAAGGAGTCTAAGTTTTAGAGCGGCGTATAAAGGAGTTATGAACTTCCATCTATATTTCAAGGTACGTGCTAAAGCAGAGTTTACCTTCCAAAACAAAACAAAAAAAATTATCAAATTCTTATAAATGACTAAATAAGAAACACCACAGTGCCACTGGTTGCTAGTTTTCGACAATGTATTAATTGTTAGCAAGTCTCAGTCAGAGATTATAACTTGAACACTTAAGGGGGAGCAACAGAAGCAATGCTAAGTTAACCAGCTAGCCAACACTACTGCTAAGTGGCTAGCGTTAGCATGCTAAGTAAGCATAATGCTAGCTCACGAATGAGCCCCTACAAAAACCAAAAACGGGTGACAACCATTCAGTGACAAAACACTACAATTAAGCCATCCAACAACAGTTAATGTCCAGCTGGAAACTTTAATATCTGTACTCATTTATCTACATTCAACGGTTCGTTTCCTCTCGGCTAGCTTAGCGCTTCGTGTGGAAGTAGCAGCAACACTGCTGGTGGTAAAGATTATCGAACTGCTATGTTTCGATAAGGAGGAGGGGCAAGCCGACACAAAGCTAAAATTTAAAAGGTTACATCAAGACTGACCCATTTGGCAAAAGAAATAAGGAAAATGCGCTCACCGCATTAATTTCCCTTCGTTTCGTTAGATCCAAGATGGCTGTGTGTAGTCCCAGCCGAAAGAGCCTTTACTCTCTGACCTCACGACCTGCGGACCACTTCCGTACACAAAGCTGATCTCATCTGTAAACACTGAACTTCGGCAATGAGGAAAATGTTTTCCTCTGAATAAAAACGTGAACAGATCTGAAACAAAAATCTTATGATATTGATGCAGATTTCCCAGTGAACATTATTTATTAGCAATATGCAGTTGTTCCTAACAGGAGTCAGACTGACTGTAGAAGAATCAATAAAGTCATTTTAATTACTAACAAAAGAGCTGCATAAAAAAAATCCCACTGAAATATTTAAGCAAATAAATGCAGGGTGCACTTTTTTATTTGAACATCACTTAAATCTGGAGCAATATTTTTGCTTGATGATATCTCTAGTCAATTTAACTTTTTTCTTAGGTTATCAGTAAATCATAACAAAATGTGATAAATATTAGAGAAAATTTTAAAAAGCACATCCATTCAATCCCTTTTTTACTTAAAGGCTAATTATTTAAAGATTCATTAATAACATATTGGTAAGAACCATAAAAATAAATATAGGGCCTCTGGCTGCAGAACTACTTGGTTCTAGTATGATAAAACCTAAATATTTGCAGTTGTGTGGCTATCAAGCCATCATAAGTTGAGTGAATCTTCTCTGCCCCACAAATGTTTGTGGCAGAGAAGATATTTTGCTTGACATAGTCAAAAACTCTTGTTTTTGACTATGTCAAATGTATGTAAAGCTATGTAAAGCGAACCTATCAGCCAGATTTAAAATTCAGCGGTCCTTGTAAGATTTTCAGGACATTTGCATCCTTTTGCTAAAACCATAGTTTGCAGAGTAATCCGAAAGGATTTAATTGAACATATTAAAGGGGAGAAAGAAACAAAACTCAACAGCATTATACAGTATGTACACAATGGCAAGGTAAACAGAAAATATTGGACAACAGTGACATTACAGAAACTGGATGTGTTTTCAAAACTGATTAAAAAACAAGAATAAAATTTGTCAGGGAGGCTGAGAAGAGGAAACACTGACAGAGCTGCCGGATATTTTGTGGCCACGTGTATTCTCAATATGTCTCAACTGATTAGCAGGGGTGCAAATCAAAAGCCTGTTCTACCAAAAAAAAATCCAGGACTGGATTTCACAAAAACATTTGAGGGAATGTGTTTTGGTTAACTGAAACTAAAATTTACACACTTACAAAAGGCATGTTTGCCACAATAACAACACTGAGCATCACCAAAAGAGTACTGTACCTACAGTGTAACATGGTGTTGGTAGCTTCATGCTGTCTGGTTACTTTTCTTTAGACTGAACTTGGATTTTTGTCAAGGTGGATAAACTTAGAAACAGTCAGTTTGGACCCCAAACCCTCAAGTGTCTGTTAGAGAGCTGAAGATGTGGAAGGATTTCATTTTTCAGCATCAAAATGAGCCCAAAAGTACACCTGAATCAACAAAAGAATGATTTCACCAGAATAAAATTCAAGAGCTGGAATGACCTGGCCAGAATTCAAAACAAAATGTGATGAAAAATGGGTGGGGTTGCCAGACAAGTTGGAGAACTTCTGCAAAGGAGGGTGCTGATAAAGTTTTACGTGAAAAGACTGAATAGTAATAAATCAATGTGTTTTGTTCTCAGAAATCTGGTATCATAAGCCTCTTTGTAACACGTTTATTTTTAAACCATGGCCTCAAGCCAAATTTCATTGTGAGACATCGGCAAATTGTGTGTTGTCCCTGTTGTCTCTGCATTGTACCTCTGCTTCTTTTAGGCCATCTAACTGGAGGCAGGGAAGCGCTAAAAACAGTGTGTGACTGAGTGAAAGCAGATGAGGCTCAGTCACTGGGCCCTCTGATAAGCAAACGGAAATTCCTTTCCATTTTATCTTGTTGGAAAATAGCCCTAATGAAAGTATGCGAGATAGCATGGGGGAGATCACACCTCAGGCAGGCATGGATGACATGCATGATGACAAGAAGAAATCTTGCACTTTAGACGAAAAATAAAGAAGAAACTGTTGTCCACTTTGAACTATATGTACTTATACAGAAAATTAAACCACAGTCGTCATCTTAACGTAGAAATGCTCAATGTGTTACTGCCGATCCAATCAACGTCTGCACAACTTGTAATAGCTTCATTTTTTGTGCTCAATGAAGCATTTGTGAAACACAAATATTTAGCTCAATTAAAGTAAACACTCCATCTCAGCAAGAGCTGCATCTAGGTGTATTAGAGAAGAGCATGAATTTCTGTAATTTCTTCTGCTGTTTCAAGCCACAAGGCCCCTCCCCATCTCTCACTCCCACTTCTGTCATCTTGCAGAAGATGTGGGGAAAGTCATTAGGCACAAAAGGGGAGGAGAGAGCAAGTGGTTGCTATAGCCATGAAAGTCAGGGCTGAGCTCCACGCCACTGAGAGCTGGTGAGAGGACACCACAAGGGAGTATCTGCATGGGGAGGACAATACATTTTCAGCTCATTAAGCTGTATAAACAAATGGCTTACTGTTGGAGATGCTAGGTGTCATGATGAGGGCTGAAAGACTTTGGGAAGTAGGTCTATGATTGCTTTTTTTATTGCTCCCATTTTGCCTGATGATTCCTGCTGAAGAAATCTTTGTAGCAAATTTTAATTGTTTTTACCTCATATAGTGTTACATTGTTTCTAAGAACTGTTAAATGGAAGATAACTTTATTTGGTTCTATTAAAGGATCAATAAATCCAGATGGGCAGTGGAGAAGCTTTAAAGGGACTCCATTAAATTAACTTAAAGATGACAACAACCAGCTTAAGTGGAGGCCTTGTTTCTCATCAACACAGAGTAAAGGATCAGAAGAGAGACTGAGAAAGATGGGCAACGCTATGCGAGGAGTCATCGCCTTTATTCCCTCCGAACGCTGCCAGCGCTACCTTGTGGGAGACCTGAAGGAGATGCCGCTGGACCGAACCCTGGACCTGAGCAGCCATCAGCTGCGGCGGTTGCCTGTCACCGCCTGTGTCTTTGATGAGCTGGTGAAGCTTTACCTGAGTGATAACAACCTCAGTAGCCTACCGAATGAACTGCAGGATCTGAGGAAGCTGCAACTTCTCGCTCTGGACTTCAATTGCTTTGAGGAGCTCCCTGCAGCCATTTGCAGGTTGCGCCAGCTCAGCATCCTCTACCTCGGCAACAACAGGCTGCATCGCCTTCCCAGAGAACTAAAAGAGCTCAAGGAACTTAATACTCTGTGGTTGGAGACTAACTGCTTCATTGATTTTCCCAAGGTAGTGTGTGAGCTCACAAATCTTAAGACGCTACACTTTGGTTATAATCAAATACATAGCTTGCCAAAAGATCTGAGGCGGCTACAGGAACTAAAAAGTATCTGGCTTCCTGGGAACTTGCTGACAGAGTTCCCACCAGAGTTGCTTGAAATGCATTCTCTGGCTATTATTGATGTAGATCGGAACAAAATACGACAATTCCCAAACATGTCCCACATGCAGGGCCTGAAACTGGTCATTTATGACCACAACCCCTGTGTTAACGCCCCGATGGTGGGTGAGGGGGTCAGAAGGGTGGGCTGCTGGGCTGACATTACAGATGACGGACAGGAAGATGACGGAAGCAAAGAAGGGAGGGAGGACACAACTGAGATGGCAGAGGTCCACTCGGAGGAGAAGCAAAACAATTTAGAAGCAAGAGAGTGACATTCAGCTGTAATGGAGCCTGAGTACGAGGCGACTTCAGTGGAGTCATTAAACCAGAGTGTCATGGGAAACATACTTCTGGTGTTTGGCCCACAGTAAGGCTGATTGATTATTGCCGAGTTGGAAAAATTTTTGGTGCCTTAAAATAATATGTGGCACCAATAGAGAAACAAACGTATTGACCACTTCATCAGGAACCCCTTTTGTCTTCAGCACACCTTAATGTTTTATAGCATAGATTCAACAAGGTGTCATAAACATTCCTTGGAGATCTTGGTCCATTTTGACATGATAGGCATCCAGGATGCAAATCCCCCACTCTCCACATCCCAAATCTGGTGAATGTGGAAGACAGTGGAGCACAAGGACCTTATTGTCATGTCCAAGAAACAAGTTTGAGATGATTTGAGCTTTGACATGGTGCAGTTATGATGCTGGAAGTAACCATCATAAGATGGGTGCACTGTGATCATGGTCAGCGACAATACTCTGTTATCTACTATATAGAAAGGATGTGGTGTTTAAACAATGCTCATCTGGTACTAAACGGCCCAAAGTGTGATAAGAAGACATCCACTACACTGTTAAACCACCAACACCACCCTGAATCATTGCTATCATGGTATTTTTCCACATTTTGTTTAAATTGAAAATACACAGACCAGGCATCTTTTTTGCAACCTGTTTTGTTGAGCTTGTGAAAATTGTTTCCTCAGTTCCCTGTTCTTAGCTGGCAGGAGTGGCACATCGTATGGTCCACAGCTGTTGTAGTCCAACTGCTTCAAGATTCAACATTTTTAGAGATTATATTCTGCATACCAGAGTGGCTTTGTGAGCTACTGTTGCTTTTTTTTATCATCGTGAACCTGTCTGCCAATTCACCTCTCACCTCTGATATCAAGTAATTTTTATTCATGCTGCTCTCTTTCTCGCCCCATTCTCTGTAAGTCCTAGAGATGGCTGTACGTGAAAATCCAATCAGATTAGCAGTTTCTGAAATATTCTGACCAGGCAGTCTGGTGCCAATAACAGTGCCAGGTTCAATGTGCCTAAAATGCCCTTTCCGACGCTTGGTGGGGACTTCGCAAGTCGTCTTCCCCATGTATGAATGCTTAAACAGATTGGGTTGCTAAGTGTGTTAAGAAGCAATTTAATTGGTGTACCTAATAAAGTTTTAATAATTCCAATGAAATCAAATCTTTTTAGGAATGAAGTTGGACCTCTTTTATCCCAAAGTGCAAGACAGTATTTCAAATACTTTTAAAGGTATTGTTTGAAGTTTGGTGTTTTCTTTCAAAATTGTGAGTGTTTGCAGGACAGAAATCAATACTTTTCATCTAAATATGCATGCTGCTGTGTCATCTACTTATCCATAGTTGAAAATCTAATCACAATTACATTATCTTAACTCACTGTGTGTGGGGGTGTTAACTCAGTGATAGAAAGCAGATATAAAATTAGCTTTAATTCTAAAATAGCTTCTGTACCTTCTGAGGCTAAAAAAAGTCTTTAATACAAGTGATGAATAGTCTGAGTCACAGGGTGCACTCATTATCCAGACAAATGCATAATTCATTTGATAAATTGGGACTGTGGTTTTAAAAAAAGGCCACTAATGGGATTTAATATCATCACCCAAAGCTTATGGTTTGAAAGAGCCAATAAATGCATGTTTCTACTTGTTCATAGTACCAGGAAATGTTGTCTAAATGCAAATAAATGCCACTCTGCAGTACAGGATTTGATGCATTTGGGACTTGCTTTTAACGAAGCACACAAACAGACATTAAAAGGGCTGTGAATCATTTATCCATCTAGGAATGTAATCATTTATAATCTAGAACTTTTCACTCAGCTTTGAATTACATGTAGAAACTACTCATTGTGTGTGCTGTAGCATTGCAATAACACTGTATGTTACATACTTTCTTCTTGTCATGTTATGTCCTGACACACTTACAGCACCAATAATTACCTGCAAAGATTTTCAACATATGTGGGACCTTTTTTAGAATTTTCAATTTTGGCCTCTGCTTAAGTTCTGTTTGCAAACCAGGCTTTAACATGTAGTTTTATCATTGTTGAAGGAGATAAAATGCACATTCTTTGCCCTGTTATTAAACAGACTTTTATTGTTATCGAGATCTACAGACTGCTTACATTTATACCAGTTTTATATCTTGAAATTGATCAATCTTTGTAAACTTTGTCACTTGGATTTTTTTCTGTGAAGTTTTTTTTATTATTACCTTGCACTTTCTATTTTTTTATCCAAAAATCGCCTTTTCATCTGACCTTTAAAATAATTTGCAATTCAAATCCTAGATATTTCATATTTATGAAAGATAGAGCCACATAACAGCATATGTTTGAAATCAAAAACACCCTCCACACTTATTGGCACTATTGGTAAAAATATGGAAAACCTTAAAATAAACGTGTTTTTATTGCAGTAGCATAAGCTCAAAATGAATTTCTGGTGGAAAATATCACATTAAAAAATTTTTCTTTTCATAATATCATGTCCACAATTATTGCTACTACTGTTGTTAATATCTTGCACAGACCCTTACTGCCAATGCAACCAGATTTTGTTTTATTTTTTAACATTTGACATGGTTTAAGCATAAAAAGAGAGGGATATTTGACCAGTGCCAAATGTGTCTAGCTCATTCAGACTCCTGGGTGTTCTCTTCTATTCATCCACCCCACAAGTTTTTAAATGGAATTTGTTTTGGGGACTGAAATGAAAGTGAACTGAGGTTCCTTTTGCAGCCGATGAACTATTTCTATGATAATTTGGCTAAATTTTACATCATTATCCTATTGAAGGTCTCAATGTGTTTGGTTCATTGGCCGATTCCACAGTCTAATGGTATTTCAAAGAGTGCTTAATGCCCTGTGGTCAAAATAGGTTTCCAGCCTTTGGAAGTGAAACAGGCCCAAAGCATTACAGATCCTCCACCATACCTAACAGTGTTTTTTTTTTTTTCCAAATGTTCATCGTTTACTCTACACATTTCCCCCTGAATTATTTCATTCAACTTCTATACTGCTTATTCCATAGTGGGTCACGGGGGAGCTGGTACCTATCTCCAGCAGTCTATGGGCGAGAGGCAGGATACACCCTGGACAAGTCACCAATCCATTGCAGGGCAACACAGAGAACTACAGGACAAACAACCATGCACACACTAATTCACACCTAAGGGCAATTTAGAGAGATCAATTAACCTAACAGTCATGTTTTCGTACTGTGGAGAGAACCCACCCATGAGAATATGCAAACTCCATGCAGAAAGACCCCCAGCTGGGAGTCGAACCTAAATTTGCTGCAAGTTTAACAGTGAAATTTCTCTTCCCCAATGCAATGTAAACATCCAAAACCTATTACTCTAATTGTACATTTGGGCAAATAGTTATTCCCTTGCAGCAATCTCCTTGACGTATACACTTCTCTTGCTTGAATTAAATGTTTTTTTGTCTTTGCCGTTTTGAACAGTGACCAACAGAAATAGGCTTCTGTGCTGCGTCATATTGGGTTCTACTGGATGAGTCATACATGAGATCTTGGATTGATTTTAGTAGCATGGGAAGGTTTATGACGGTCACATGTTTTCTCCATTTTTGGAAAATGGCTCTCTTTATTGTTTGCTTAAGTCCCAAAGCCTTAAATTAACTTTGTAATCCTTCACAGATTAAAAGGTATCAGTAGTTTTTGTTTCTCATTTCTTCTTGAATTGGTTTGTTGCTTTTTGGGGATCTTTTGCTCTACTTTGTGATGTCAAACAGGTTCTATTAAAGTGATTTCTTGATTCTACTGCTAAGGCATTAATCGGACCTTGGTGTGGCTATCCAATCTGAACCCAAAACAGGGCTAATCATAGGTCATTTTTTTATTTAGCAAGGTAGGCAATCATATATTCACATAGATCTAGGTTGGTTTGGCTAGCTTTTCCCTTTGTATTTATTCAGGGTATCTTTGTCCGATATTAAAATCTGGTTGATGATCTGAAACATTTAGGAAATCTTTAGGAGGGCAATACTTTTACTGCACTGCATTTGTGGCATATAACTGATTTAATCATTTAAGAACATAAGTTATTTTAAAAGTTCAGATTTAGTTGTTTAAATCGTAAATTGTGGTACTCAATGTCAATATTTTATGAATTTAGCATTAAAGCCTAAAACAAATGGAGAAAGCTCATGTTTTACACAAAGATAAAGTCCCAACTATTTATATATCTATATATAGATATATTTATTTTGTTTCTTCAAACACATAAATAACATTTGTACATATTTTTGAAAAGATCAAACATATCTGCGAATATCTCTGGTACAAAATCCTACATCCAAAAAACCGAACTCAGAGCAACAATAAAAATGAAATCCAAAGCTCAGGTTAAATACTCAGAGGCTTAGCCATACAACACCTGCATCGCCTTTAGCAAGTGCGTCAACTTCAACAGTAACTTCAAATATCCATGTTCTACGCTAATAAATACAAACATATTAATGAACACACCGGTCTAAAATTATATGAGCTGGTTGGTAAAAACAAGATCGCCAACTGCACTTTTACAAAGATATGCAACAAGAATGAACAACTGCTGTTAAAATACTCAAGCTTCAACTCACCAATTACACTGAGACAGAACCTGGCTTTGTATTACCAAACAAAAAGGTCCAAATTGCTTCCCTCAGGCTGGATCAATGTTTTTATGGAAAGTTGGTAACAACTAAGATGCTTTTTGTTGGGCAAAATTTCCAAATCAAATTGCTTTGAAAGAGCTTCTGTGAGCAAAAGTCACATGCACCTGAATTTTGTTTCAACTGCATGGCACCTACATAAAAATAATGTCTCAGTTCTAAAGACATTAAAGCTAAAGTATATATGATTAGAAGGCCCTTAAATATGTTTTTTAGGGGTGATTGTGGTTTCAGAAAATACAAGGATTCATTAATCGATCAGAGATCGGGAAGGTGCCAATTTGTATTGATGTGACTGGTAGATCAAATACTAAAAATTATATTTTTTTCCTTATTACTAAATGCATCATGAACTCAAACCTTTTTTAGTCTATAAACGCAGATCTGTATCAGCCAGAAAAGCCCGATCGGTGCATCTCTGGAAAATACCATAATCCAGAGATAAAACACAAGCAGGTTCAGTCACTTAAAAGGGTGTGTTGGACAACCGACCGACATGCCAGAGCTGGAATGTAACACCTCCTGAACTAGGCAACTCAAATCTCACCAACATTTGACTTGTAACCGTATTGCAACAAAAGTAAAGAAGTCAACAGAGGTCAAATTTAAACTGCGACAAAACAATAAGACACAGGTCTTAAGCAACATGGGTCACATATTCGGACTGAATTCCGACAGGTTGTAGGTTTGCTTTAGTCTAAATCTACATTTCTACATTCAAAGTGCTAAAGAATATATGCAATATTACGGTTATTCTATCGTTCAGAGACTCATCCAAGGTCCAGGTCTGTGGCGAATGGCTGTCTCTCCAGGTTGAGACTGAAGGCTGCCATTCAGCCCATTTGACCCATCAGTTTCCTCGGGTCCTTCTGAATCATGAGACTCTTCTTCCTTAGTAAGTGCAGCTTCTGCCCCAGAGACATCTGGGAATACAGAGGGGTTCTCAGATGAAGATTTTGCTACGGTGCTATTTTCCTGGAAATCACATGTCCCATTCATTGAGCCAATCACCGCTGGAGCGTTAAGTTCTTTCTGTGAATTTTCCCTTTCCATGCGCTTCCGAGCCTCCTCCCTCCGCTTCTGGATCCGGGTGTTGTCTCCCATCATGACCCTGACTCTGACCTGGTCTGGAGGCCATAGCCCACCCCACATGAACTGTAGGTATCCAAACAGCGCAATGACGCTGAGGAAGGCAAAGTTGGTTGCCACTCCGATCACTGCAGATGTCAGGGGGAAGTTATACAAAAGATAACGTATACCAGTGAAATAAGCATGGATGCGGAGTTGAGCTGAGTAGATCTGAACCCGTCTGGACTGGATCATAATGACTGCACCCACAGTGGGATGATAGGCATTTATCTTGTAATCAGGATAGAGCTCCACTTCTATGAGCTGTTTCTGCTCAGCCATCCCAGTCAGGAGGAAAGGAGAGAAGAATAAAGTGCTCAGAGTTTGCAGGAGGCTGGAGCGGTAATGCAGCATTGTTGATCGTCCCACTGACGAGACAGTCCTCCCACCTCTGGTGTAACAGGACATCTTGATCATGAACATTCCCAGCTGTTCATTCACTGGAGACTCCGGCATCTCCAACTCCAAAGACACTCTGTAAGGCTGACCGTTGGCCATCACCTGATCCCTTTCATTTTTCATGAAAGATATGTTGGCTGTGGGAAAGGAGCACAGACCGGATTCTGCAGCATCACAATCAGAGCTGTAGTAGAAGTGCACAGGAGTGGAGAAGCTCACAGTGGGCATGTAGGAGTAGTAGAAGCTCCCGTAAAGAAATATGGACACCCATAGCAGTAGACACAAGATGCAGAAGAGGATGGCGGCCTGAAATAGCGTCCGTCGGGCTTTGTTGAAAGTCACAGAAGCCACATCCTGCAGCCAGTGAAGCAGCGGTCCCATTGCTACCCCCATCGTGTCTGGTCTGGAGCTCTTGGTTTGGACTGCTGGTCCTCTTTGGAGTCCCGTGGACAGCTGTATATGTGGTGGATCGCTATGTTCTTGCATTAGTGGGTGGCTCCGATCCAAAACTGTATCCCATGACGACGTTGTTTAACTAGCTTCACACTTAAGAGTCCGACTGTTAATCTAGACACGTTGTCGCTACGCAGGGCAACAAGACAAAATAATCTGTCGTCGAACATAGTGTTTTGACCCATTTCAGGTCGACGCGGACTACTATTTGGCGCCGTAGCTACTTAGCTTCTGATGCACTTATAAAAAAAATAAAAGTGACTCTGTGACCCGGACGTTAATCTTGTTGCAAACGGATGTAGTTCTTCCTTTGTGTTGGCCTTGAGTTGATGCAGTTCAGCTTCTGCTGTCGACGCCAAAGAAGCAGTCTGGTTTCACAGACACAATAATGGGTAAGAAAAGTCGCCTCGCAGGAGGAGCCGTTGGTCGGAGGACGATCATACAACTTTCTCCACCTGGCCATCGCGGTGGAAATACCGGAGAGAGAGAAGAGGCGCCGTCGGGATCTGATGGTACTTCTAGCATGCTAGCATAATAGCATGTTGGCGGAAGCCTACCTCGAGACCAAAAGAACGAGGCTTACCCTTTTAAAACATTAAAATATTAAACTATATTATTTGTCTGGTTCTAGTCGACGTTTACGATTCATGTAATGTATTTCGTTGTGTTTTAAAACTTTTGAATTTTTTTTTTTTTTTTAAGCTATAGTGCTAAGCTAGCGTAGCAACTAAAATAACGTTGCTGGTTCAGATTAATTGGCAGGCCATAGGAAGGTATATCAAGCTGAGACAGCTCAGATTTAAGCAAACAATATTAAACCCATAACCTGTTGTATTAATTTTTTAATCTGGAGAAACATAGACATTGTCGATGTTACGTTATCGATTAGCTGTTAGCTAGCCAGTTTGTCAGTCTGTGCAACGCTATCGGCTAAGGTGGTTTACAAGATAAGATTTACTTATTGCAGTTTTTCTGCGTCTTTGTAGATGAACAGGACGGAGATGGACATAGATTTGTTAAGCACACAAACATGAAGGCTCCAACAGTAAAAGCCACAGGTGAGTTTAATTGTTTTAATCTGAGTGACATGTTAAACAGTAGTTGTTAGAAATCTGGGCAGTTTATGGCCGATTGTTTGTTTTTTCCCCCAAGAAATGTACATAAAATATACTCCTTGGACCTGATTCTATTTGGTAGACTAAAAATAACATTCCATAAAAATAAAAAAAAAGCCAAGGAAAATTGAGATCAAACTGTTTTCTCTCAAATATTGCACTGTTATTTCAAATTTCATGTACAATTCTTCTAAACATCCGTTGGGATGTGCTGTTAATGCAGGCCCGCCATAAAGAAGTAATTCTCACATTGGAAGCCTGTTGACAAAACAGCTTTTTTTTTTTTTTTTTCAAGCGTAACAAAACTGCTGAACAACTTTTGTCCCCAAATTGTGAGCATCTTACAGTGGGATGTAGGTCTGGACAGATATGAGATACGTGTAGTATGAGAACCTTAAGGAAAAATACCACAGTTTGATGATATCATGGTATTTACATAAACAACAAAACTGTGTGAGGACTTCATTTATTTTATTTAAAAGAGCAAACCTATTGATTCCACTGCTGCTAAAATGATCACATTTGAGGTATTACTGCTGTTCTATCTATAACATTTATTGATTTTTATTGTGACTTAATCAAAGTTATAGAATAAACACCTGTAAAATGCAGTAGTACTTTTTAAGTACTTGTTCTGAAGAATCTTATCCCTTTATTCCGTTCTGCTGTTCATGAAATAAAATTAGGGGTCTAACAAGCTAATATTAATTGGTTGATTAGTTGTGCTATCTGTTCCTGTAGCCAGCATACAGTCAGCTGTTTGAGAGGAAGTAGCTTGCTAAATGACATTATGTTAATGACTGATTGGTTTACACACCATGGCTCTGTGTGTTTTTTACCATTGGATATATTCCCAAAAAACCCACTTTATCTTTTTTCTGAACTAAGAAAAAAAGTATTTTAGAGGTCTTATTTAGCTTGCTGACTGGCATTGCAAAACAATAGGTGAGTGAGGGGCAGCGGAGATAATCCAAACCCTCAAACACTTTCTCTGGCACCATATTGAAAGGACTTAAAATCTGTGGAATTCTACAATGTAAAAAAATTTTTTTTGAACCATAACTTTAAAAAAATATATATATATCTCGACACTAGTTTACCTACAGGTGTCTCTTTGTATGTAAAAATGCACAAATATGTAAAAATAGCAGAAATGGACCTAATATTCTGACAACTGAAAGTGTTGATCTGCATGTAGTATTTGCAGGTGCTTCACATGCATATTTTGTTTTTCATTCTGATGTAGAGGGGTTGTCGTTGCTTGGAGCCTATGAAGACAGCGATGAAGAAGATGCTGGAAGCCGTTCAGCTGTAAATTCTCAGCACAGCCAGCCAGGAGACATCGACAGTACCCTGGCCAATTTTATGGCCGTGAGTATAATAGAAATATAGATTGAATCTATTTTTTTCTTTTGATAACCTAAGAATTAAGTAAGATATTCTCTTTAATTCTTTAATGATAATTTCTCATAATTTGTGAGAAAATTAAGGTCTTGGTATTCTTTGTGTGGCTCAAGAAATCTGTTTCTCCCACATTAGGAAATTGATGCCATCACAACTCAGCCCAGTACAGATGATGCAGCAGCTCCTGCCTCGGTTTCAAATGCCACCCCACCTCGACCTGAGGTTAAAACTCAACAGCCATCTGCGCCGGATGGACACGATCATCAAAGCACAGAGTTTGAGTACAATACGCAATGTTCACTAGCCGGAGGTAATAATATTTGCGGTTTTAATAGTTTAAAGTTTGAAGTTTATAAGTCATTCTAATTGTGTCACTTGAAGAGACCATTCTCTTATGAGTTCTTCTCCATAGGCAACGTTTATGGTACAGTAGTGCCCCTGATCCAGCTATGACGCGATCAGATCAGTACCCGACTATAATTCTGACAATTATTTCAAAACAACCCAAGATGTGCATCTTTGTATTGCAGTGGGTGTGGAGATGGGAGACTGGCAGGAAGTTTGGGATGAGAACTCTGGCTGCTATTACTACTGGAACACACTGACCAACGAGGTTTCTTGGGAGCTGCCACACTACTTAGCTGATCAGGTGCAAAGCCTGGGACATTATGCTAACAGGTAAAACTAAAAGAAAAAGTTAATTATTCATTGGTATCAGTAGCATGTTTTTCCTTTGATAGCTAGTGCTTGGGTTTTGTTGTCTTTATTGATGTAGTTTGTGATTTTCCTTGCAGCACCAGCGTGAATGGGAATGGCACAGTACCTGCTGGTTATTATTCAGAAGAAAATGCTGCTACTGCTGTAGCTTCAACAACTTCAAAAGAGACCAAAGTGAAGGTGAGTATCATTTAGATTGTATGTTATTTCATAATATTATTGCTTGTATGTTTGTAACTGTCATTTTTGCATTTTATGCCAACAGGAGATTGTAGAGAGTGTTGTAGCTCTGACAAGTGAAGAGGAGGAGCATCAGGGAGTGGCTGCCTCACTCCTTGGTCCACTAATTCCTTCTGAAGTAAAGGAAGCAGAGGAAAAATGGAGGAAAAGGCTGTTGAAGGGTTTGGATGAGCCTGAGAACAGTTTAGATTCTGATGGAGAAGCTGCTAGGCCTGCAGAATCTCCTTCTATACCTTTTTTGGACTCAGACCCAGACCTCACAGTGCAGAAAGATGTTTCTAATAAGAAGGTGTCAAGAGACCAATCAGAGGCTGAAGAGGAAGCAGAGGAGGACACAATGGAACTGGAGCTTGCTCTAGAAAGAAAGAAGGTGAGTTTTATTTTTTGTTTTTAGAGTTTGCAGATATTATTTTGAGCTTAAAGCTGTCTTTGTTTTCTCTGACAGACTTAAACTTCTTTCATTTTACCACTCATTGAAAGAACAAGTTGCCTGGGAACTTAGACTATGTTCAGACTGCTGGTCTCACTGCTCAATTCCGATTTTCTTTCTTTTTTTTTTTTTTTGCTGAATTCCAAAGTTGTTTTTTTTTACATTTAAAAAAAAAAATTTGCGTGGTTGTTCAAACACCAAATTAAATGCGACTGCCATCAGACTTCTGTCTAAACGGCTCCTGACCCCAAAGCGACCCGCGTGCACAGAAGGGGAATGTTGATGTCACACAACAGCACATGTTTATGGAAGTAATAAAGGATGTCGTTATTAAGTTGTTGTGCACTGGGAGCTGACAATATTGTGACCAAATCATAAGGAGAGAAGATAGGTTTAAAAAAAATAAAATAAAACAGGGAGAGCACAGCTATTAACAACTGCCTTTTGTGCAGCAGTAACTGCTGCTTCTGAATCTGTGACTTTTGCAGATTTTTGTCCCTCATTTGAGGTTGCTGTTTCTGAAAGTTTGGTCAGGGCCATGAATAACCTAAGTGGTGTTAACCTACAGAGCTGAGAGTGATTTTCTGTGTCCTTCTTGCATTAAGAAGCAGAAACTTTTACACTTTTAAGGGTTATATTAGAAGAAACAGCAAACATTCTTGTAATGTCAAGAGTGAATGGTAAGCTGTAGAGGCTGAACAGCCTGGACAGATTGGAGAAACTCAGTCTTTTTCCCTGTTGCCACTTGTGAAAGACATTTGGAGGGTGTAAAACTAGGGAAGTATTTGGAAGAAAAATGTTGTAAATGCAATCAGTAGTCTCATATTACTTTTTAAAAGGTTCTCTTACAGTTGCCTTCTCTCCTCTTGTCCCTTTCATTTGCACCAAAGCAGGTAAAAATCTTTCACGACTGCCTTTTGACTTTAAACTTAGGCCACAACCGGTTGTATTTCAACAATGGCGGACCAACCCTAAATGAAAATGTCAGTGTTCAAGATGTTAACCCAGTGTTTTTACCTGTTTCTTAGGCAGAGCTTCGGGCACTCGAAGAGGGTGATGGGAGCGCAGGGGGCTCCAGTCCAATGTCCGAGGCCAGCCAAGAAGCCGCTGGATCTCGTGGGGGTCTCCTGAAAAAGAATCGTTGGAAGACTGTCTTTCCAAGCGTTGCCAGCCCAGATTCCAACAGCAGAGGTTCGGACTTTCTGGACAACGCAGAAACAAGTAAGTTTCAGTTTTTAATGTGGAGGGTTACATGCATAACAGCAGTTCCATGGATTTTAATTATAGCTCTGAAAATCTCACTGGTAACATTTATTTTTGTATTCTGAGCCTCTTCTGTGTCTTTCAGCACTGCCAAAAATTTCAGAAAGTGTTGTAGAAGGAGAAGGAAATGAAACGGAGAATTCAGAGGAAGCGGGGGTTTCGAAACTTCCCAACAAAGAGGAGGTGGAGACTCCTGAGCTAAAGGTGAGTTTAACATTCTCACTATTGTCACATTTAAATAGAAATATAACTGTTGGTGCATATCAACATTTTTTCACTGCTTAAAATATAGTTTCAGATTGGAGAACTGGCCAACATCTTAACTAGCAAGATGGAGTTCCTGGGGATAAACAAAAAGACCATCTCAAACTTTCAACTGCTTCTGCTCCAAACTGAGGTGAGCGATGGTTCATGTTCTCGTTCCCTGCTGCACCCATCTGACTGCGACTTCTGAAATATTTAACACTTCCTGTCATTTCATTTTGCACAAGCATGTGGCAGAATTTAATATTTTAGATTCTCATAATAATCCATCACAAGGTGTTCCACTCTGGAAACTTACTTTAACTCTTGTATGGTGTTCATATTGTTTTTACTCAGCCAATGTTTCTGGGTCTGATGGACCCGTTGCATTTTATGATTTTTAATGCCTCACAATCAAACACCTAATTAAAATCATGATATGAGTGGAAACAAATTTACAATTAATTCACATTAATTGTATCATTTTTCCTTCAGTAAATAATGAAAATGGGTCCCACAGATCTGAACACCACACAAGGGTTAATTACTCTTTCCCATTTTTGCTTTGGCTCTTCTGTCTTCTTGTTTTCATATCCATTTACCCGTTCAGGTATTCTTCTGACTATTGTACCTGTCTCTTATTTCTTTGTCTCTCTGTTCATTTTGTTTTGTTTTTTTTTTTAGACACGGATTGCTGATTGGAGGGAAGGTGCTCTGAACGGGGCGTATCTTCGACGCAAGCTGCTGGAAGCTGCTGAACACATAAAATATTATGAACTTAACGCCACCCCTAAAGGCTGGTCCTGCCACTGGGACAGGTACGCGCTCCTTACCTTTCACATCTATAACCTCCCTCGTCCCCCAGAAATCTTACGCTGTCACAACAACCCCTGCTCTGTCCTGAGGTTGCAGACTTTGTAACATGACTCGGGGAGAAACTTAACCTGTCCGAGTGGATTACCAGAAATAGACTTCAGGTTTCTGTGGTACAAACTTTAAGGGAGCATCCACTCTGAGCCAGCCTGCTTCTTGTTAAATAGACCTGCCTAAGAGAGGACTCCATGTCCCTGTTGCTGACTGTTTAGCCCGATTATGGGTTCATTCGGTGAAACATTTGGGAGGGGTGTATGTTAGGAGGGTTGGTTTCGTGGGAGAGCTTTGCACTTTACAGGACTACAACTCCCATGATGCAAAGCAGACAGAGTGAGGCCCGGGAAGCGACAAGTGTCATGCATCAAACAAAGTGTGAAGATGGAGCAATGACGGGAATCCACAAGGTCAGACCAACTCTATTTTATCAGTCTTCCTGATTTTTATATAAATATCATTTGTGTTTTTTTATGTAAAATGAATGGATTGTGTAATTTATTTCCTGATATGTGATTTCTGAATATGATAATGGTGTTTCCCCCCCTGGTTTCTTCCCGAATCTGGGAGGGAATGGTTGTCTAAAACAGAACAAATGTGACAACCATGATGTGAGCTGCTGAAAGCTACTTTCGGGACCTAGAGATGATTTGTTTTGCATTATTTTTTTCTTTAAAGCAAAGGTGGGTCCCCTATCCACACCCATAATGACACCTTAATTGGGCCCTTGTCCTGGATGGCAGACATTGCTGTCCATACAAACACTCCTGTTCCCTATTGTTGCCATTTTGTCTACTTCCTTGCCCCACTGTCACAGGGTGATCATGTCGATCTGAAGGTTTTAAGGACAGTGGTTGAGACTGTTGTTTTTTATGTCTGTTGTTCCATTCTTTAGAGAGCACAGGAGGTATTTTTATGTGAGGGACCGGACTGGTGCCTCCCAGTGGGAGTTTCCAACAGAGGAGGACAAGGAGGAGGACCTAGTGGACACTTCAAGTACACAGAATCGGAGCCAAGAGGAGACCAAAACATCTGGATCAGCTGGTGGGGCTACAGGTCAGTCTGTCAGCACTGTATCTTAAGTTTTCTCTTGTTTTTTGGCTGCTCTTGACACATAAAAAAAATGCTTCACCCTCTTCTAAATTGAGAAGAAATTTGTGACATTACATTTTTAATAATTAAACTGTGTCAGCTACACCCAGAGCTACAGCCTCGTTTCTTTCAATCTTTCAACCTTAAAGCCTGTTAATGATACACCATCTTGGAGGGTATCATGATTGTTTTTAATCGGTAGTTTAGAACACATGGACTGTAAAATAATCCAATAGCATTAGTTTAAATCCTTGTAAAATGACAAGGACTAGAGCGCCTACTTTCTGTCCCCACGGTCAGCTGAAAGCAGAAATCTATATTTCATCCAATTCATTTTAATCTTGTATACCTAAAGTACTGCCTACCTACCAGGACTGTTTCCTGCTAAGCTGATTTGATCCTGGTTCTATGTGTGGAAATGACGGGTAGAAAATGGCACCAGAAAACTATTCAGGCTTCTGGAAAAGGCTCCTGCAGTGGAGGCATGTCCTTACTTTTTGACAAAAAATTTTTTTAAATACTTTAGTCTCTTTATTGATGCATTACTGCTATAAGTACATAACAGTAGCCTTTTTGGACATGTCATTTTAAGGAACATCTTTTTGTTGAAGCATGGAAGTCAAATGGGGATCAAAGTTTATATTTCTTGTCTGTAAGGGAGAGATGCCATCATTAAATATGCTACTTTAAACAAAAACTGTGCATTCTCCACCTGATTTAATGAGCAAACTCACTTGTCTATGTTCCCACTTTTCAACAGAATCCTCTTCTTCTGCTGCTCCGCCTCCACCTCCTCAGCCCAGTGCATCCTCCTTCTGGTCCCCATCCCAGCCACCGCTTCCCAACAGCCCTCCTCCACCCTCCAGCGAACCCCCGCCGCCTCCTCTACCTCCAGAGTCTCCCCCACCCCCTCCTCCACCCCCTGACAGCGATGAAGAGATCATGGAGGTTGAGATGGATGTGGATGACGACAATGAAGAGGAGCCCCCAGCTCCTGGAACGGAGGAGGACAGCAGCGGAAGGTCTGGCCCTGCTAACATGAAGGTGAAGAAGCAATCAGTTGAATACTTTTCATCTCGTTTATATGTGATTTGCCATATTTTGTTATTAACTATGAACTATGAACCCTGTTCATTCTTTGTGTTCCAGATTATAGAGTCAACTACTCCTTTTGGAAAGGGTCAGAAACGGAAAGCTGGTCAGGGAAGCAAAACTGTTACTATCGGTAGCAGTCCCATACTTTACACCCAGGCACCTGTTACTGCAGGTAAACATAGTGTAAAACCTCCACAGTATTTATGTTTTATGTTGGAGACACAAAACGATCCCACCTCCTTTTTGCTATTTCATTCAAATAGTTCATGCACCCGTTACGACAATACAAATGCAACCATTTCAGACGATCGCAAAAATCTTATGTAATATTCATCTTCATTCAACTTAAACCTGAAATTTGTCTTTTTCTGCAGCGCCTCTAATGTCAGCAGCAGCCTACTGGGGTATACCGGCTGTGGCTGCCCCTCTGGTCCCCTGTGAACCTCCAGCCCCGCCTGTGCCAGTGCTACCTCCTCAGCTACCGCTGCCTCCACCCCAGCCAGCTTTTGAACCTGTTGCAATCAAAGTTTTACCTGCAGACAAGACCAAGAAAACAAAAAAAGATAAGGTTGGTGTTGGGGAAATTATGGCCAGGGTTCCTATCATCTATGGGTTTTCTAGGTTAGGTTTGAAAAAGAAAGGGGTAACACCACTAATTTGGGGCTGCACGATGGTGCAGTGCAGTTGGTAGCACTGTTGCCTTGCAGAAAGGAAGGTCCTGGGTTCGACTCCTGACCGGGTGTCTTTCTGCATGGAGTTTGCATGTTCTCCCCGTGCATGCGTGGGTTCTCACTGGGTACTCCAGCTTCCTCCGACATCCCAAAAACATGACTGTTAGGTTAATTGGTCTCTCTAAATTGCCCTTTGGCTTTCTGTATATGTTTTGGTTATTCAACCATTCATCCCTCTATCCACCCACCCAACAGTTTATTCATCAATCCTCTTGTATCCATCTGGTTAAACTTATAAAATCTGGTCACTTTATTTTTTCCTCACTTTTGCTTTTTCTTTCTGTAGTCAAAGAAGAGTAAGACAAGGATGCCTTCACTGGTGAAGAAGTGGCAGAGCATCCAAAAGGAGTTGGATGAGGAGGAGAAGAGTAGCTCCAGTGATGAAGACAGAGATTTGCTCAACAAGAAAAGCATTGAGGAGTGGAAACAGCAGCAGCTCATGACGTATGTTTCTATGTCATTGTGAGCTTGAATCAGTGCTTTTAAATTGTTTTTCTCTTTTTCTGCCTTTTAGTGGTTATTTAATATTTGCATTTTTAATTTTCTAGGGGAAAAGCTTCAAAGAATGCCAACTTTGAGGTTCTACCAGAGGACTGGCGGGACCGCTTAAAGAAACGGAAGCTGATGAATATCACATAACATCTAACGATGCCCCCAGGCAGCATTTGTAAATCCACTCCTACCTTCACCATAAGATCATCCCTCTGAAGAGATCCAGATTTAATGATCAGTGGATCTTATCTGTTCTTCGTTCTTATCAGAGACATTTTGAAGCCCTTATATGGCAGGCCATTCTCATTAAGGGGATTTGAATGTCCTGTTGTTTTTGTATGAGATCTGTAAATGTGCCAAACGTGTTGCGGTAATAAGTTCACCTTTTTATATATAGACCCAGTTTGGATGTCCACAGATTTTAGGCAGAATAGTCTACTTTAAGGATTGTTTTTACATTCATGTATATAAAAGGGGAAGGAAGGAATAGACCAAATTGTTGGAATGGGGAGGGATTGTCACTGGACTTGTAAATTTTGTAAGAAGTTATTAAATTTTTTCAAAGCTGGTGCTGTTTAATTTGTTAATAAAAATTACATTTTTAAAGGCTTTATTATAATGAACATGTACAGAATGAGTGAAAAGTTTGGAAGCAAGGCCAATACAGGCAAAAAAAAATTTTTTTAACTACTAAAAGCATGTTTGTTTTTTCTATTCACAATACCTTTAAAAAAAACGGGCTTTTAATGTATTTCAGGATCCATGGGGTTATTCTGCAGTCATGGCGTGTATCAGATGGACCAGAAGCTTGGTACAGAGAGCTGGTTGACCTCTGTGTAGCATTTAGAAGCAATCATCTTGAACGTGAATGAAACAGAATATTATTGTAGATTTGAAGAGAAACAAGAATAGGTCAAACACTTTCCATCATGGGAGAAGACGTGGAGGTGTTGGAGTATAAATACCTCGGTGTTCACCTGGACAACAGACTGGTGTGTAGATGCAGCTGTGAAGCCATCTACAAGAAGGGACAGAGCAGACTACTTCAGGAAGCTTAAGTCCTTGAGTGTAAGTGAGATGCTGCTTATCTTCTATAAGTTTATTGTGGAGAGTGTGATCTTTTCTGCCATCATCTGCTGGGGTAGCAGCATCAGATCCAGGGACTTAAAAAATCTCCAGCTGATGAAGGCTGGCTCTGTTCTGGGGACTCCTCTGGAGATCGTTCTGCAAAGAAAGATACTTCATAAAATGAAGAACATTATGGAGAACCCTGAGCATCCTCTTCATGAGACTGTCCTACAACAACAGAGTGTCTTCAGTCAGAGGCTTCTTCAGATCTGCTGTAAGACTGACCTCTACAGGAGATCCTTCCTGCCCACAGCCATCAGCATCTACAGGTCCTTCTCAAAATATTAGCATATTGTGATAAAGTTCATTATTTTCCATAATGTTATGATGAAAATTTAACATTCATATATTTTAGATTCATTGCACACTAACTGAAATATTTCAGGTCTTTTATTGTCTTAATACGGATGATTTTGGCATACAGCTCATGAAAACCCAAAATTCCTATCTCACAAAATTAGCATATTTCATCCGACCAATAAAAGAAAAGTGTTTTTAATACAAAAAACGTCAACCTTCAAATAATCATGTACAGTTATGCACTCAATACTTGGTCGGGAATCCTTTTGCAGAAGTGACTGCTTCAATGCGGCATGGCATGGAGGCAATCAGCCTGTGGCACTGCTGAGGTCTTATGGAGGCCCAGGATGCTTCGATAGCGGCCTTTAGCTCATCCAGAGTGTTGGGTCTTGAGTCTCTCAACGTTCTCTTCACAATATCCCACAGATTCTCTATGGGGTTCAGGTCAGGAGAGTTGGCAGGCCAATTGAGCACAGTGATACCATGGTCAGTAAACCATTTACCAGTGGTTTTGGCACTGTGAGCAGGTGCCAGGTCGTGCTGAAAAATGAAATCTTCATCTCCATAAAGCTTTTCAGCAGATGGAAGCATGAAGTGCTCCAAAATCTCCTGATAGCTAGCTGCATTGACCCTGCCCTTGATAAAACATAGTGGACCAACACCAGCAGCTGACACGGCACCCCAGACCATCACTGACTGTGGGTACTTGACCCTGGACTTCTGGCATTTTGGCATTTCCTTCTCCCCAGTCTTCCTCCAGACTCTGGCACCTTGATTTCTGAATGACATGCAGAATTTGCTTTCATCCGAAAAAAGTACTTTGGACCACTGAGCAACAGTCCAGTGCTGCTTCTTTGTAGCCCAGGTCAGGCGTTTCTGCCGCTGTTTCTGGTTCAAAAGTGGCTTGACCTGGGGAATGCGGCACTTGTAGCCCATTTTCTGCACACGTCTGTGCACGGTGGCTCTGGATGTTTCTACTCCAGACTCAGTCCACTGCTTCCGCAGGTCCCCCAAGGTCTGGAATCAGCCCTTCTCCACAATCTTCCTCGTTGTGCAGCGTTTTCTGACACACTTTTTCCTTCCCACAGACTTCCCACTGAGGTGCCTTGATACAGCACTCTGGGAACAGCCTATTTGTTCAGAAATGTCTTTCTGTGTCTTACCCTCTTGCTTGAGGGTGTCAATAGTGGCCTTCTGGACAGCAGTCAGGTCGGCAGTCTTACCCATGATTGGGGTTTTGAGTGATGAACCAGGCTGGGAGTTTTAAAGGCCTCAGGAATCTTTTGCAGGTGTTTAGAGTTAACTCGTTGATTCAGATGATTAGGTTCATAGCTCGTTTAGAGACCCTTTTAATGATATGCTAATTTTGTGAGATAGGAATTTTGGGTTTTCATGAGCTGTATGCCAAAATCATCCGTATTAAGACAAAAAAAGACCTGAAATATTTCAGTTAGTGTGCAATGAATCTAAAATATATTAATGTTAAATTTTCCTCATGACATTATGGAAAATAATGAACTTTATCACAATATGCTAATATTTTGAGAAGGACCTGTATAACAGCTCTTTGAAGAAACCTACATAATATGAGCTACAAAACATTTAATTTTCTTTTTGGATTAATAAAGTATTTTTTGAATATCACAACATAATTACTGATCTTCATTGTTTTCCTCATTTTACCTTTAGCTATATGCTGATCTTACTAGTCCAGTGCTTAATAAATGTTAAAAGGGGCTTAGGTTTATCGGGTTGATAAAATCCTAAAGCGACAGAAGTTCGTTAGCCAAAGGAGGACACTGAAGAAAAAGCAAAGTCAAACGTTAAGAAAACCCCAAAAACTTGATAGAATTCTGTTTATTTTATTGCAAGGCCTGCTGATTAATCTTCATTTTTGGCCAAATTTGATCTTGGTGTCAAACTCTTGGTTTGTAGTGTACTATCGGCACATGCTTGGTCACATTGCTAAGTTGTTACCGTAGGTCTCCATGGCAATCACGGTGTTGTGGTACTCTGTTGCCTAGCAACGTTCTAACTCGGGGATCATTTGTTAGGTGTTTCAGTCCCACGGAGCGCTTAAAGGAATAGATGTCCAAAAATGACCGAGGTAAGTTGCTACCAGACACTTCAAACCAGTTTTCACATATCCATCTCCGACGTGTAGCATTGTTGGTCTAATCAGCTGCTATAACATAATGTTAGCAGAACAATCAGTGGGAAATCACGACTGAAAGTGATTTAGGTTGGGTTAGGTTTGTAATAAGTTAAATTTTCGCTGAAACATGGAAACTTGTAAGTTTGATCGATTTCAGTTATGAAAGATTGGATTTGAAGAATCTCAAAAGTGTGGCATGAAAGTTATGTTGATTCTTTGCAAAGCAGTTTATACTCATTCAAACTGGATGGTGAGTGTCCATGAACACTAATTTTACAAGTCTGGTCACTGACTCTTAATTGAATTTAGGTCTGACCTAACCCAAACACATTGGTATGCTTTAATGTCAACCCTTCCAGTGTAGCTTTGGCTATATGCTTAGGGTCATTGTCCTGATGAAAGATGAACATCCACTCATATCTTTTGCTGCCTCTAACAGGGTTTCCTCCAGGATTTTAAAATTTGAATTATTCCATATTCAGCTTCGTCCCATTGTCCCATCAGCACTAACCAGCTTCCCCTTCCCTAATGAAGAAAATAATCCCCAAAGCATAATGCTCCCACCCCCATGTTTCACTGTGAAAATGGTGTGTTGAGGGTATGGTGCAGTTTAAAGTTTGCTTGTTTTGTTCAGCATTCATCCATTGTTTTGTTCTAATGCAGTAACATATTATACTTAGTATATTTCATTTTTGAACTAAAATTCAAAGTGGCTGTGAATTTTAGACCCAGCTGACGGAGAACATTCAGCATCTTTTATCACATTCTATGCTTGTTTACCTTCTGAAAGGGACTTTGTAATATTTCATGTTTAAACTGATGTCTTTATCTTTTTGGGGCGATGCAGACCTTTAGGGTCTGCAAGCACCCTCTTTCAACTACAGTAATTTTTACCTGAACAATTATTTACACGTGTGCAGGTAAATGTACATCACAGCATGATTCAACTTATTTCTCCCATGTAAAAATTTCACAATCACTCAAATTATCTTGTACATAGGATATTGAAATGGAAATCCTTAAGCAGGCTACTTAACAAGTAGGACTGATGTTCATTAGTAAGAAAATTACAACAACAAGGCAAAAATATATCTTTATGTAGGTTGTAAACCACTTGATAGGCCTAAAAACCTTTATCTGTTTTGTTGCCTCCACTCAAAGGCAGAAAAACAATCTTTGTAGTTAAGGGATAATGAAATAAAGGCAATTGTCTTCAAAGTAACAGCAGCAAATGTTGCACATGTTGGTTAAAGTGAATTCTTCTAGAAAAATCTTGTTAACATCAGTGTATTTCATTGAATTTTAATTCTGTTTCCAGGCAGTGAGACCATCAGGTCCTGCTGTCCCATCAATCAGGAGTTTGTGGAATGCCTACAAGGCACTGGATGCTGGCGCCTCCAACTCAGAGGAAGATGAGGATAAATTAGCAAGGAGGAGGCAGTGTAAGCAAGTAATCTGCATCTTTACATAACATCTGTAACTTGAATTTAATGACATGTAAAAATAGAATTAATATAGTAACTGGATGAAGCTAGAAGAATGTATTGAAATGCCTGTTACTGGTCATATCACAGCATTTTGAAGAAGAGTGTAAAAGAGCAGCTTATTAGCTGTGATTCATGTTCCTGCAGTATGGATGAACCTGAGTGAGAGTCTTGGGACCAGGCAGCTGCTGTTGAACTTCCAAAGTGGTCGACCACTTTTGATCCTAAGGCCACCGCCGGATCTGGTTAACTTCTCTCGCCCCCGATGGCCAATAGAGTGTGAAGTCATCAGCGACATCATCCAGCACATAGGTAACTTTTCACTCTATTTAACAGTTTACCACTTGGTCAGCTGGGAACCTATAGGAACTCATGGAGTTTGTGTTTATTAGAGTGGGAACCCCCAGATCCAGAGCCCTTTTATAAGCCCTCAGAACATGAGCTGACCCCCATTCCCTCTGGAGATGAGCGAGGGAAGATGGTGTACTGCACTGACTTTGGTAACTATGGGTTTTGTTGGGACACTTATCATGACACCTTAGAGCACATAACAGATATTTACACATACTGTATTAAATGACACATAACAAATTTCATGCCATATTAATAAGAAATGTTAGGTTTAAACACCAAACACTTTCACAATTCTGCACAAAGAAAGACACAGAGAAGTTAGTTCGTTTTAACCTGCAGGTGAGAGTGTTTCAGAGGCTGCTCAGTTACAATCCTCCACCAACACTCTGAGACAGCCCCTGCTCTCTCTGCCTTTTATTCATAAGAGAAGAGGCCCTGGTTACAAAATGTTCCAAGCACAAAACAGGGAGAGATGCACACTCATATTGATTAGAAACAGCTGCACTGACAGAATGTTCTAGAACATCCTGTCTCTATCTTGCAGCTCTTGTACATATAAGATATAATCACTCTGAACAGCAAGCTTCACTTCTATTAAAGTTAAAACATATATAATCATTAATTAACCCTAACATTTTCCTCCTCTTTATAAATGTTTTAAACACTTGATACATCAATCATTAACCTTTTCTTCTCAGATTTTCAGTTAAGACATCATGGTGTGTTTTATCTGTACATGTCATTAAAAAAGTAGCAGGAGGTCTTTAAGTTTACTGTATACAACTAATTGTCGTCAGGGTCAAGATACAGATCAGGGAAATGCAGAGAAGTCTCTTCTTTTTCCTGGTCATCATCATCATCATCACTGGCTCCTTCTGTCTCCTCAGGTCTCAGGAGGGCATACATCTCTGACATTTCTGTTTTGACTGGCTGAATAGCAGAGGTTATTATGCGAGTGCACAAAGCTCTTATACACGGAATACAGCAACATCCACACAATGTGAGAATAGCTGCAAAGACTGCTATTGACATAAGGATAGACAACACTAATTGTTTATATTTACCAAACATTTCTCCAAACCCATCCCACATTGTGGTGTCAACTCCAGAATGATCTTTCATTTTGCTGTTAAGTGACCTAAGGCCCTCCAGGGCCTTGGTGAGGCTCCCATCAGCTGCGGTGTTATTTGGAATAAATGTACAACATTGATGCCCAAATATTGAACATACTCCACCTTTTTCAGCTAAGAGCATATCGACAGCAATTCTATTTTGGAAAGCCATTAAAGAGGTAGCTGACAATTGTTCATGGATGGCTGAGAATCCTTCTTCAGTTTTATTTCCTAGTCGTTGCACATTGTAATGGATGTAATTTATTCTGTCAACATTTTTATTTATTGTGCACCACCAGCATATGGTGGATTCAAAACCTGCTGCTACTTGATCTGCTAACTTATATTCATCAGGAACTCCTCTTGGTATTCCTATGCTATCTATATAAGTAGGGTCGTCTTTACTCCATCCTGATCTTTTTTCTCTATTTTTCCAGGTGTGTGGAAATATGCTGGCTACTGTACCCAACAACTCTGCTACTGAGAGTGGAATAACAGACACGGGAAATATTAATGACACTGATGCACACAATCCAGTTGTGTTGTATGGCAACCTGTCATACAGTTTATCGTCTCCACACCACCACCAGATGTCGCTGCGTGCTTTAGGTTTAAAGCTGACACCTACTGCTATGATGGAGTGACATTGATCTTTATTGAGTCTGCTTATGTTTGATCCCACACCTGTTCGGTTTATACAGGAAAAATTTCCTGGAGCAACCTTATTTGAAAACATCGGTTTTTGTTTTTCGGCGGTAGTCAAAGGATAAATCTTATCCCACATAGTACAGTTTGTTGAGAGTCTTGTGCTGTTCATTACTTCTACTAAGCATTTTTCTGTCAACGTTGAGGGGACCACCTGTAACAGTGGTCTGGCTCCCATACATACTACACAATCTGTTTTTACTGCCTGGGCAGCCTGTTCTGCCATTAAGAGCCAGTTGTTATCTATTTTAGATATTCCTGTAGTTATTTTAAACCAGTCGTCTGTGGTCAGGTTCTCAGGATCAATTCTAACTCCTTTCTCTACTGTTTTTTGAGAGAGAGTCGTTGTATTCTTATGTTCACAAATAAACAGTTGGAAACTGGGATCCGTCCCTGATGAATAGGCCCTTAGTAGGAAAAGCCAACAATCTCCCTGTAAGTTGCTCCCAGGGGGTTTTAGGGAGGTTTTTGTAAGATTCACAGTTAGATATATAGCTGTGCTTGTTGCGTTAAGTTTGAATAGTTTTTTCTGGTGCTTTGCATATGCAGTAGTGCCCCACGTTGGGGTCCATTCATTATTTGCATCAGCTACTATTGTGGCCCATTGTGTTTGTTTTTGATCATTAGTCAAGTACCATTTGTAGTTTTTATAATCTTGGCCTTTTTCTGTTTTACGGCTAAGACTGGTAAGTGGAATGACAAGATTCGTGGTGGTGTTTGACTGCACACACACCATTAATCCGAATTGGTAAGCTCTTTTTGTTCCACACCTGTTATTGTCGTCAGATTCGTCAAGGTCAGATGACCGGGATCTTTTATGCAGTGTTCTATGATTTCTTTCCCATATTAGCAGGGCACCTACAATTATGATCGAGATGACGCCCCCTATTATCAATATCTTTTTGTGTGTTGGCGTGAACATCTTTCTGTAGATTGGCGCCCTTCCTAAAAACCTGTAACAGAGCTGTGGACAATCTTCACCGGTTTGAGACAGCTGCAAACTATGATTGCAGCTCCCTTTGTAGCCGGACTTTCTCTGAAGGTCAGATGAAGAGCTACAATGCTACAACAGATACCACAATGCTATAACCACAACACAAATTATGATGGTTAGAATATAAACACTGCTATTAAGAAACTTATTTTAGTCCCCTTTTTGGTCTGAAGTTCCCTTGTGCATTGTGTTTAGCACAGATCAAACATGTTCTACAAAAATTTTTTGAATAAGAGTTAAATCCATATGTTGTGTATATTTTGTTCACTAATCCTACCATTCCTCCTCTCGAGACATGAGAAACTCCATGACTCGATATTGCTGCCCATTTGTATAGGTTTTTTGGTAGGATAGGTTTATTTTCTGGTCAGGTGTATATCCCTTCTTTAAGTTGAGCTCCCTTTTTTAGCCATTTTTGTATTTCATACTAACTCAGCAGCTTGCGCTGAGTAGTGTGAAGGGAGTGCTTCTGCTTTCAGTACTTTATCAAGAGTTACTACAGCATATCCGGTTTTTGTTTTACCTTTCTCATCTTTTTTGGAAGACCCGTCTACAAATAATGTTTCTCCATCTGTCAGAGGGGTATCTTTTAAGTCTTTTCGGCTTTTTGCTATTTCTTCAGATAATGTTTGGTTTAGTTCTTATTAAAAATAAAAAATAAAAACTCACTCACTGATGAACACAAAAAATGAAGGGCATATTATATCTTATAATCTTAGTTTGTTTTACCCAGTTTTATAGATACAACATACAGTTTCAGTCAGCTTTGTTATTTAGTTCAAGTAACTAAAGTTTGTTTCAATTAACTCAAGTTTTCTCTATTTCAGTCCAGTCCAGTAATTCTGTTAAGGTTAATTTAATCTTATGTTAAGTTTGAGTCTAATTCAATCATTTTGAACCTGACTGGAAAAAGTCTAAACATCTGTTAAAATCTTTTTGTTTTACCATAGAGAACTGACCTAATATTATTATGGTAATGTTGAGGACTCTAATTTTTACATAACATGAAACAGACATTTATTTCACAAAAACAGAAAGTCAAACACAGACATTTGGCCACATGAAAGTTTAAATAACCTGTTTGTAAAAGAATTAGGAAAAATTGAAGATAGATCTATGAACTTTCCTATAGTTATCAGTATTTTTAATACAGGTAGAACCTTTGCTATCTTTATATGATTTTTCGGAAAAGATTCTGGAAACCTTATTAAGATATAAATTTGGCAAAGATAATCAGAACATCAGACCTTTCAGCAGAGACAGGCTTCTGCTGTTTGCAGAAGTTTTATCTTTGTTTTCAGGCAGCTGCATCTCTTTGTCAAGGTCGTTTCACAGAGCTGAAATTTAACTTCTCTCAAAGAGGAAAAATCAAGAATGCACACAATCTGAGCCAAATATGGAATTATTTCCCTGTAAAATGAATCTTTTGCATTTTATCATGATATTGTTGGTAGTATAACACCATAGAATGATTTTAAAGCACCTGTTTCTCACTAATGCTTGCCTACAAAATCTTTTACTCTCAGATTACTTCTTTAACAACTCTAGTCATTGTTCACTGGGTTGTCCAGTTGGACAGTTTCCATGTTGTCCACATTGTCACCTCCTCTTTTAACTTCTTTTACCACGTCCTCTAAAACCACCTCTTAGTCTTTATAATTTGGGGCTACCTTGGTATTCTAAACTGGGATGGGTGGCAGTCCGCCCCCCCCTTTATTTGTTTTCAGTTAAGCTGAAAGTTTTTTCCTGTGCTTTTCTTAAGGCCTCAGTATTATGGCTATGTCAGTTAAAAGCTGCTCTTATTGTTGTTTTTTTTTTTTAATTCATCTTTTTGTTTTAATCTGTTTATCAACTGTGAGCACTCAGGGACTGAAAAGTCCCCTTTGAAATTATAACCTGGCAAGGTTTTTTATTGTCTCTTGAATCTTTTAAATGCATAATCTCCAGTTTAAGATCCCTGTGTAGTTTTAGGATTTCAGTGATAATTAAGTTACCTGAAAATCCGTATTTTTATGCCATCGTGTACATATTTCTGTTAAATCAGAGCTTTTTCTCTGTTCTTCCCCCATTGTTCTTTGTTATTTTTCTCTTTTTAGTTTTCATTATTGCTAATTTTAGATCCCCTTGTAATTTTAAGACATCCTTTGTATCTAATTTGCCCAAAAACCCATGTTTTTTATTTTTTATTCCATCTATGACAGATCATACCTGCTCCTTTTACATAGTTCTCCATAAACTTTACCTCCCCTTCTAAGTCAATTAGTTTACTTTGTTTCTCTTTACTTTGCCCCTTTCCCATTTTGAACTAGATTTAGATCCAGTATGTTTTTTAATACCTGGTGTATTCTAAATACTGGATTTATGTATTTGAAAACAGGATGGTGATCAAGAAGTCAGTTGTGGTAAAATCCACTTCAACCCTGTTCAGGTGGGATTTTCTTGCCTACAAGCATCCACAAAGGCTCACCATTTACTATCTGTTTTCAGTTTATATGAAAAGTAAGGACCTAATGGTCATTACGATTCCATTCACTCTTCCACACGTTTTTCAGTCACACTTTTTTTACGCGTTTTACTCTTACTGTAATTACTTTCACAAAAACATAACAGAGGACTCCGCCGTCCTGTGTAGAGTTTAATTAGTCTATTTCAACTAAGGGAGTCTACCCTCCTGCGGAATTTAACTGTCTATTTTAGTTCAACAGAGGACTCCGCCGTCCTGTGTAGAGTTTAATTAGTCTATTTCAACTAAGGGAGTCTACCCTCCTGCGGAATTTAACTGTCTATTTTAGTTCACCTGATAGTGTCTAGAATTGTCAGGGTTTCTCTATACTGTACTATTTTAGGTCATTTGCATTTCATCACTCATTCCTTTTAAATGAAAGACCTACTCACTGGTTCTCTGTGTCCTCGGGAGTACCGTCAGCCGTCAGACCCCAGCCTGTCAGGGAGGGACCAGTCCCGGAAAGGGTATTAGTACTGTGGCCACAGATTTGTCTGGAATCTCACTCACCCACTGGGATCGTCAAGCGTCTTGGTCTCCGGCTCGAAGGACCATTTATGTTAGGTTTAAACACCAAACACTTTCACAATTCTGCACAAAGAAAGACACAGAGAAGTTAGTTCATTTTAACCTGCAGGTGAGAGTGTCTCAGAGGCTGCTCAATTACAATCCTCCAAACACACTCTGAGACAGCCCCTGCTCTCTCTGCCTTTTATTCATAAGAGAAGAGGCCCTGGTTACAAAATGTTCCAAGCACAAAACAGGGAGAGATGCACACTCATATTGATTAGAAACAGCTGCACTGACAGAATGTTCTAGAACATCCTGTCTCTATCTTGCAGCTCTTGTACATATAAGATATAATCACTCTGAACAGCAAGCTTCACTTCTATTAAAGTTAAAACATATATAATCATTAATTAACCCTAACAAGAAACATTTTTTAAAGAGAATTGTCATATTGTAGCACCTATCAAATTCAGACATTTAGATACACCAAGATAATTATGGCTTTAAATAATCTGCCAAACCCCAGATGATGATATCATGGCTTTATAAATGTCTGATAGGCTAATTCACATCTGAGTTTTTAAATGGAGGCATACCGGTGGCTGTATTTTATGGCCATTTTATGAATTCCCTCATCTATTATTTAGGTATTTGTCAAAGAATGGTGGTAATCCCAATTTACCTAAAAAAGGAACAACATAAAAAATAATGTTTGTGTTTTTAAACAATGTATGTAAACATCTAGCTTCAACTGTAAAGGCTCCATAAGACCCAATGGCCAAAATCAGTCCTTAGCCAATTTTTATCAAACCTTTAATGCCCTCAAACCAAAACATAATAACAAGATAAACCAAAGGAAATCCAAGATTTTAATAACTGATCATGTTGCAACTAAATCCAACTAACTAAACATCTGATTCTGAAGGTTATGGACAGCTAGCTGGATAGCTGGATCCCGGTTAGTAACAATTTCTTTTGACAAAGGAGATTGAAAATGCCAACTTTAAAATATGAAAAATGAGTTCTGCCTTTCAACCAAGAAAACACATCTTTGTATTTTTACACACTTCATGGTCTTGCAAAAGTATTTGTACCCTTTGAATTTTGTTTCACAGTTTTTCACATTACAACAGCAAATGTTAATGTACATTAATGAGTGTTTATGATAGACCAACCATGCAAAACTATGGGAAAACAATTATACATGGGTTTAATTTCTTTTATAAATTCATTGCCTATTAAATACATTTTAGTTTTGGTTGTAATGTGAAAAAATGTAGAAATGAGAGATAGGAGTACTTTTTCAAGGGGGCCTTACATCATCTCATCATCAGTTTATTGAACAGAAAATTTAAATTTTTAAGTCTGTGTTTCTTCTTTTCATATGTTTCTCCCTTATTTAAGCCCCAAAGCATCTATATTTCACCTGCTCTTGTGTTGGAGGAAGCAGGGACTCCACCAGGAGTACCACGACCCTTGTCAAGCCCTCAGATGTTACCCTTGAGTTTGAATCGCGGTTTGAAAGTGGCAACCTTCAGAAGGCTGTCCAAGTGTGAGTGTCTTCAGTCTCATGGGTCATTTGTCTGTTTCCAGCGATGATATTCTTACCTCCTGATACTTTTCATTACTATGACTACAGTTCAACTTTGCATTCATGTTTTTCTTGCTTGTTCAGGGGCGACTACGACTATGAGCTCACGCTGCGTACAGACATGTACACCGAGAAGCACACACAGTGGTTTTACTTCCGGGTCAGGAACATGAAGGCTGGAGTGACGTACCGCTTCACCATCACCAACCTGATGAAGAGGAGCAGCCTGTATTCCCAGGGCATGAGGCCGCTCCTGTACTCTGAGAGAGCGGCTAAGGAGAATAGAGTTGGATGGCAGCGCGCAGGGTCCGATATCAGATACTATCGGAAATGCAGTCAGGTAGCATCTGGATCCGCTTTTGTTAGTTTGTTACTCATTTTTAAGCAAGTATTACTGTCCTGTTAGGATGCTGTGTAAAATTATTCATTTTCTCTCATTTTAAAGTTTGAAGATTTTATTTGTATTAAAACCCAAAAATAAAAATTGTGAATTTTTACACATTTGTATATAGAAAAGCGGGAGCAAAAATGGCTTAATGGACTAAAGGTTGCTGATCCCTAGTTTAGGTGGACGACCCTGTCTTTGTAGTTGGGCCATACTCTTTTTATTTTCAGATGATGGATAGAACAGTGTGCTGCATGGTGGTGTCATTGTTAGTCCTGCTGCCTTGCAGCAAGTTAGTCCTGGGTTTGAATCCCGGTCTTTCTGCATGGGGTTTGCATGTTTCCATTAGGCATGCATGGGTTCACTCTGGGTACTCCCGCTCCTCTCATAGTACAGACTTTATTGGTTACTCTAAATTGCCCTTAAGAGTGTGTTGTTTGTCCTGTGTGTCTATGTAGTGCCACCTGTCCAGGAGTTTCCTGCTTCTTGCCCAGTGACAACAGAAAAAAGGGATTGGTCTATAGACAATGTAGAGATGGACTGAACAGACCTCAGTGAGGTGTCCAAAGCTTGAGATATTGTTTTATAACCTAACCCTGGTTTAAACCTCTCCACAACCTTATCTCTGACCTGTCTGCTGTGCTCCTTGGTCTTCGTGATGTTTGCTTACAGATGTTCTCCAACAAACCTCTGACAAAAGCTGTATCTGTATTGTAATTGAATTACACACTGGTGGACTTACTCTACTAATTAGGGGACTTCTGAAGGCAGTGGGTTGTATTCGATTTTATTTAGGAGTATCAGAGTAAAGGGTGCTGGATACAAATGCATACCACATTTTCAGAAATGTATTTGTAAAATATGGTTGAAAAACATTTATAATAGCTCTAACCTGAATTTCTTTAAAAGTGAATGTTTCATGAGCAACATTTACTTAAGAAACAGATTAAAAAGGTACGGCAGGCAGTGCAAATAAACAAAGCTTTATGGGTATAAAACAAACAATTTTTGCTGTTTGCAGAGCAGGCAATACAATATATGATCTTGTTTCTGTGCAGAACATAGCAGAGAAAAATGATGGTGCCATTAGCTTGTACTCACTCACCTGGACTCTCCAGTTCCCCTATGACTCAGACACATGCTACTTGGCCCACTGCTACCCCTACACGTATTCCCGGCTGCAGCGCTACCTGAAGCAGATATCTTCCAATCCAGCCGTAGCCTCATACTGTAAAGTGTGGATCCTTTGCCAAAGCCTCGCAGGGAACGCCGTCTATGTTATTACTATAACATCTAGAGGGACCAACCAGGGGGATGTGAGAAACAGGAAGGCTGTGGTGGTGACAGCGCGAGTCCATCCAGGGGAAACCAACGGATCCTGGATGATGGAGGGATTTTTGGACTTTCTGCTTGGAGACTCAGATGATGCTAAGGTTCTCAGGGATAACTTTATTTTCAAGGTGTGCAGATTGCTTTGTCCAGTCTAAGACACTAAATTGCACTGACGTTTGTCCTAAAAATGTTGAATGTTTTTTTTTTTTCTCCCACTGTATTAATGCAGGTTGTGCCAATGTTGAACCCGGATGGTGTTGTGGTGGGAAACTACCGGTGCTCACTGACAGGCAGGGACCTCAACAGAAACTATAAAACGTTGCTTAAGGATTCCTTTCCTTGTGTTTGGCACACCAGGAATATGGTTGAAAGGTAAATATTCACATGTAGGCTTGGACTATGTTGTGTAATGGTAGATAAAATTGAGATTTGATTTAAGAAAATAAATATATTTTTCATAAAAGGTAAATCTTAAATTCTGTGACCAGAATGACGGAGGTTTTGATGAACATGAACTTTTGAATAACTGTTAAAATAAAGCAATGTAATTTATAGAATATATAACATATATATAGTTCTCATACTCGTCCTCTTCCGCTTCATCCGGGTCGGGTTGCGGGGGCAGCAGACTCGGTAGAGACAGCCAGACTTCCCTCTCCCCAGACACCTCCTCCAGCTCCTCCGGGGGGAGCCCAACACGTTTCCAGGCCAGCTGAGACACATACTCCCTCCAGCGTGTCCTGGGCCGTCCCCTGGGCCTCCTCCCGGTGGGAAGTGCCTGGAACATCTCCGAGGGAGGCATCCAGGAGGCATCCGGCATAGATGCCCAAGCCACCCCAACTGACTCCTCTTGATGTGGAGGAGCAGTAGCTCTACTCCGAGCCGCTCCCCGATGACCGAGCTCCTCGCTCTATCTCTAAGGGAGTGCCCGGCAACCCTACGGAGGAAGCTCATTTCAGCCGCCAGGTCCACAAAACACATGTGGACCGGTTAGACAAACTCCCATGGACCCTCGAGTACCCTGCAGAGGGTGTGGAGCTGGTCCTGTGTTCCACGGCCAGGACAAAACCCCCACTGCTCCTACTGAAGCCGAGGTTCAACTATTGGCCAGGCTCTCCTCTCCAATACCCTGGCATAGCCCTTACCAGGGAGGGTGAGGAGTGTGATCCTCCTAGAGTTGGAACACACCCTCCGGTCACCCTTCTTATGAAGGGGGACCAGCACCCTGATCTGCCAGTCCAGAGGCACTGTCCCCGACCACCACGCAATGTTGAAGAGGCGTGTCAACCATGACAGCCCTACAACATCCAGAGACTTGAGGTACTCAGGGCGGATCTCATCCACCCCTGAAGCCCTGCCAACGCGGAGCTGTTTAACCACCTCGGTGACTTCAGCCTGGTTGGTTGATGAAAGAGTCCAACCTCGAGTCCCCAGCCTCTGCTTCCACCAGGTGATGTGTGACGGCAGGATTGAGGAGATCCTCAAAGTACTCCTTCCACCGCCCGATAATGTCCTCAGTCGAGGTCAGAAGCTCCCCACTCTCACTGTAAACAGTGTTAACAAAGCACTGCTTCACCCTCCTGAGGCAACGGACAGTTTGCCAGAATCGCATCGAGGCCAACCAGTAGTTCTTCTCCATGGCCTCACCCAACTCCTCCTCTCGAGTTTTTGCCTCTGCCACAGTCCGGACCGCGGCACCCTTGGCCTCACGGTACCCGTCAGCCGCCTCGAGAGTCCCACAAGCCAACCACAGCCAATATGACTCCTTCTTTAGCTTGACAGCATCCCTTACTGCCGGTGTCCACCACCAGGTCCAGGGATTGCTGCCGCGACAGGTACAAGAGACCTTACGGCCACAGCTACAGGCGGCAGCATCGACAATAGACATGGAGAACATGGTCCTCTCTGACTCTATGTCTCCAACCTCCCCCAGAATCTGGTCAAAGTCTTCATCTGAATCGTTCACCTGTGCTGGCAGGCCAAATTTGTATCCTTCCTGAATTGGAGTTGGGGGCCGCACAAAATCTGTCCAGGGGCTGCAAATGGCCCTCGGGCCGCACTTTTTACACCCCTGGTTTTATTTACTTACTCCTGTGTCCCAGTAAGTTGCTTTCTATAGAGGCTCTGAAGAGTCTGTTTGAAAGTAAACCTCTGTGTACAACTAATCTATGTGATTCTGCAGGCGTCAAAGTAAATTACTAGTTACATAGTAGAACATATTGTAAAATACTGTTCTTTCTGTCCTACACCTGCTGTCCTCTTTTTCAGCAGCTCAAAGAGAACCACAGTGAATCAAATGTTGAAAAATGTTGCTCAGTGTTGCTCATAAAACCTTTTTCATTTGCATGGATCAAGGGGGTTAAGGGAAGTCGGCAAGTCAGATCTGTAACTCCGGGATAAAGATTGACTCTAAGGGCTAGGTCAGGCTGGGTGCGAAGTAGGGCTGGGCTCGTGCCGCGGCTGGGTGAGCAGTATTTGTAAATACGGGGCGAAGCAGTCGCCCCGTATTTACAAATACAGCTCAGAATGTAAGAATATCGTGAAAAAGTTCAATATTTTCTATCAGTCCTTTCAGGTAGTGAAAAACATATATATATATATATATATATATATATATATTTATTTATTGCACATAAAGTGAAATATTTTAAGCCTTTATTCTAATTATTTTGATGACAGCAGATAATGAAACCCAAAATTCAGTGTCTCGGAAAAATCTAATATTTCGTAAAAGTTAAAAACTGTATTGGTAGAAATTGGCCAGCAAACTGGCCTGACCTGATCGATGGGGTCGATTCTATCTACCTTCAGATCATCTGCAACAATGCAGATGACCCGAAGGGTGATATCAAAGCAACCTGGACTTCCACGACACCCCAGCAGAACCACAGGCTGATCACCTCCATGCCATACCACACTGATACAGTAATTCATGCAAAAAAAAGGCCCAATAAAGTATTGGGTGCACAGAAATTAACATACTTTTCAGAAGCTTGACATTTCTGTTTAAAATATCCTTTTTTTATGTAATATTTGTAATTTTTTGAAAAACTGCATTTTGAGTTTTCATTATCTGTAAGCCATAATCATCAAAATTACAAGATATAAGGGCTTAAAATACAGTACGTGTAATGAATCGATATAATATACGGGTTTCACTTTGTGAAGTGAGTGACAAAACATTGTTTTAGCTGTACTTATATATCATGTAAAACCTCATTAAACTGAGCCAAGTGTTTTTGTATTTGTAACAGAACCTGCAAGCAGGTCTTCAACCCAGCATGAATTTCATGGCATTTCTGTAACGCATTTATCTCCAAACTGTTTCTGTTTCACTGCTCTCTCTGTAGACTTATGGCTGAAACAGAAGTAGTTGTTTACTGTGATTTCCACGGCCACAGCCGCAAAAACAATGTGTTCATGTATGGATGTAACAGCCGAGGTGATGCCTCCATCAAGCTTCAAGAGAGGGTCTTTCCACTAATGATGAGCAAGAATGCAAGCAATAAGGTAAACTCTCTTTGGAAATAAAGTTTGAACTCTGCATACATTTCTTCATATTTATAATATATTTTCAGTATTGACATCTAAAATATTCTACTTCTTAGTTCTCCTTTAAGAGCTGTAAGTTTCGGGTGCAGAAGAGCAAGGAGGGAACAGGACGGATCGTCATGTGGAGACTGGGTGTCAAAAACAGCTACACCATGGAGGCCACCTTTGGAGGCTCCACTCTAGGTGAAAATTAGTTTTCTATATGTGTTCATGCACATATACATGTGCATATATTGCACAGGGTTCTGCAGTGTCTTTTGTCCCTTTAGATGACAGAGGAGGGACCCATTTCACTACTGGAGACCTGAAATCGATGGGATTTTACTTCTGTGACACCCTGTTGGACTTCTGTGACCCTGATCAAACAAAGGCAAGAGATGAAGCAGACTACAGATTTATGTAGAAACATAGACTATTGAGGCTCAATCCTTCTTCAAGAAAATTACACCTTTATGAAGCAAGATATACTAATTCACAGGTGAATGTGATGTTGGTTCTTATTTTAGGTACAATACTGTTTAACAGAGGTGTCAGCATTGTTGAGAAAGGAGATCAAGAGGAAAATGAGCAAGAATTTGGTCACCGACGGTAACTTCTCTTTGTCAGACCTGGAAACCAGGTAAACATATTCTGGTACATCACAGGCAAGCCACAGTTAAAAAAAGGGGCTGATGAATATAAATTGTGCTCTCATTCAGCTTGTTTTCTCATTGTTTTAACAGCACAAGTGGCTCCAATAGTTCGGATTCAGACGGACATCCTGTTCATTTACTGCACCAACAAAAAGGTCCAGAGGTATGCTGACAAATTCAGTTTACTTGAACTGAGCTCTAATTATCTTTAGAGCTTGGAGCACTAGCATACAGACATTAAAGTTTGTTTTAAATTACATTTGATCTATTTCTCACAAATTAACTCTCAGAAAACATCTTTCAAGAAGAAAAAGAAAAAATTAAGAAGTCGTAGGGAAAGAAACAGATTCCAACTAGAGCGAGTGAGGAGCAACACAGAGGCAAAGGTTCTGGAGAGCAGCACCAATACTATTGTAAGATTCTGTGGCTGTGTAGTCTTTTAACAGATTCATGTATTTATAACTTCAATCAAGGGTGACGAGTAAGCTGTTTTTGCAGGACTCCAGTCTTTCTCACAAAAGCATCAATGGAGAGAGAAACCGAGAGATACTTGTTGGAGAACGAAGGAGAAAATGGCAGGTATATACGATTGTAGCGTACCAGTTATTCAATTCAATTCAATTCAAAAATACTTTATTAATCTCAAAGGGAAATTAAATATGAATGTGTGAAATTATGAAAACCCGGAGCTACATTTTTTTTGCTTGTAGCTGAATGGCCTGATGGGAAAATCTGGAATCTCAACTCCAACCACTCATGCTGGAGAGGTCAGCCAGGCAACTCTGTGGCAAGGCTGCAAATCCATCAAATTCTCACACGCAATTACCTTTCATCCTTTTTGATTGTACTGCACACACTTGACTTTGTAATTTTGAATTATTTGAAAGGATACATTGTGTTTTAGGAGGACAGTCAAGAAACCCTGTGCACCTCATGCATGCACCACAAGTTAAAGCATCCATATCCAAGCACATGCGCCTCCATGTCACTTCCATCAGGTACTATCACTTCTTGAAGACTCTAGATGAAACTATATTCTTTTAGAACAGTTCTGAAAAGGTTCTCTGTGGTAAGGATTTATTTATCTGACCTGCTTCGCAGGTTATGAAGAAGAAAGAAGACAGGTGAAGTGCAGTTCTCACCTTCTTACTCTGAGAGCTCCTCCTCCACATCTTCCAAATCTCGTGCAGTGCAAGCATTACTGCTATCCGCCATCTTTGTCTTCCTATCAAGGCTGCAGTGGTTTGTGTGCATGTTAACATCTCTATAATAGAGTTCTGTCTTCCTTTCAGTTGTATTTATTTGGTAGTAAAATGTTTCTGTGCTCTTTTAGGCTTGTCATCTTTCTTTATGGCTCCATCCAGGTAAGCTATAGAGAGGAGTTATGTCTTTAATTAACAGGAGATGTTCATTTTTTTCGGGGTTTGTGTCTCCCCTTAGTGCCAGGTTTCCTTCATCTGCGTTTGTCAGCATGTTTCCAGCCATTGCTCCAACTTCACCCACTTCAAGATCCAGAAGTCGCCAATGTTTCAGAAACAGAAATTTACTGTTGTTCTCAAATCATTTTTCGACCAAGGGTTTCTCCACATCGGTCACAGATGTAACCAAAACCACACAGAGGAGTATGGACCAAAAGGCTTCATCTGAAGGTTCATCCGCACGACTTTTCACTACTGTGCCAGCCAAATTTATTAGCACCCCTAGTAAAGGCAGGAAAAAGTATTTTATTGCAGCAGCATAAGCTCACGTTGATTTGAAAAAATCTTAAAAACACCAATATTTAATTTAAGTAGATTTCTTCAGGAGGGCAACGTCTCATGTTAGAAAATATTTGTTTTTAAGAAAATTCCACCTGGCATAATAATAGTTTTAAATTCCCTTAAAACAATAGAAACTCAGGCATTTTATTTTATTTATGCTTCACAGGTTTTGAATTCAAAGTGTTTAGGAACTTTTATTTAGCAATCTATGATCCCTTTCTTTTAACCACTGACTGCTAAACTGGATGAGGACCCATGTTTACTTTCCCACTATTCCCAACAGTGAGCAGAATGACCCACTGTTAAATATGGTGGAGGATCTGTGATCTCCTAAAAGCCATGGGAACCTTGTTAGAACACATGGCATTGTGAGGTTCCTGGGATTTTAAACACAAATCTGGTAGACTCCACAAAACGGAGTGAATGGATCGTCATTGGGAGCTTCTGAAAATTATTCATCCAAACATATGGCCAAATCAACACAGAAATAGCTTAACCGAACACAAAATCCAATTTGTTCTATGGCCATCTCAGTCCTCTGACCTAAATCCTTTAGAAAACCTGTGGGTGGAGCTGAAGAGAAGAACATGCATTAATTTTGGTTAAAAAAAAATTGTTTCTAAACATGGTATTTTTCCCACTGAATAAATGTTCCTAATTTAAAGGTTGTTCTAAATTTTCCGTGGGAAATTATGCTACTGCAATTACTTTATTTTTCTTTTAAACATATTTACCAAGGCTGCCAATAAATGTGTCCGTCACTGTATTTATTTCAGTAATTCATTTTTGTTACTTTTATTGGATTTTTTTTCTCACGTTATAAAACTAAATGTAATTCTATCACTTTTATCTAACCTAATCTCTTTCACTTTGTTCTAATTTTCAGCGGATGTAACATTGTTTAGAACTCATGGGCAAAACCAAAAAGCTCACACAACTATGATGCCTCCTTGAGAGAAAGTGAGCTATTCAAAAGCTTATTTCAGCCTGGAGTCAAAGGGAAGAAAGTTTCTTCGTTATTCCTTGTGAACTCTGTCTAATCTGTCTCAGATCACCTCAATAAAATACTTCATTTGCAGCTGATCTGGAACATGTTATGTTTATACACACCCTTTCCATCTCTTCACCCCATACTTCTTCAGACTCAAATTCCCAGAGTTCTCAGTTCTTTTTAGCCTATTTTTAAATCATCGATACAAAGGTTCACTATTAATTTATGGCAGATGTGTTTACAGTGGTCACCCTTGATGGGTGGATGGATGATGGTAAATGGCCTGCACTTGTACAGCACTTTTTCAAGTCCCCAGAGACACCATAGCGCTTTACACAATCAGTCATCCACCCATTCACACACTGACTATGGTAAGCTACATTGTAACCACAGCACCCTGGGGCACATGGTGAGAAGTGAGGCTGCCATACAATTGGTGCTACTATGCCCCCTAACCACCATCAGCAGGTGTGTCTGGTAAAGTGTCTTGCCCAAGGAGATAAACAGAGAGGGGGTTCGAACTGCCAACCCACTAGTTACAGGACAAACTCCTACCACCTGAGCCACGGTCGTGGCTACAGAAACAGACAGATGGAATGATTGATGACAAACAGATAGATGAATGGATAGAAATATTGGATGGATGGACAGATGGATGGGTGGAACTTTTATAAAAGGGGGGTAAGGAATACCGTCTGGAAATACAAGTAATATTAAGCTGATCCTGAATTCATTAAATATTTTTGCTTTTCAAACTTTTTGGCAATACTGATGCTGGCACAAAAATAGGAAAGACTTGACATGTAGAGATAATTCATGTAAAATGTACAAAAACAACAATACCATCAGATGTGAAAAAAATACAAAAATAAATATTTTATTTAAATATCAACCATATAAACATATTTCTCACTTAATGCATATGAAGTCTTTTTTAAAATCATCCTTTGTGTTTGGGAGATCTGCAGAAAGAATGCATCCTTGTGAGCCATGGCACACCAGAACGTATGTAGACATCTGAGCTTTCAAAGTCTGTCAAACTGTTGGAGATGAAATTGGCTTCCTGTGTGTCTAACCATGTCCCGCAGCGCTGCTAAACCTGAGACAGCCTGGATCATTCAGGGAAAAAAATGATCTCATTCAGCAACAATTGTTAGATGACAACATCACAAAAACATACACAACATAACATAAAAGTTCTTGACTACGTTAGTCAAGTTTTGCTAAGAGGGTACACATACCTGTGTGAGAATGAATATGGTGAGCACTATGTGCACGCCCCTCTCCAAGGGCTGTATGAGAATGGCTTCATTAAACAGCTGGAAAAGGATGAGAGGAAGCTGCAGAAGGATGGTGAGCAGCCAAAAGCCTGCCAGCTCTGGGACCTTTAAAACATGTAAAAACACATACATAAATTTCACTGCCCACTCTCAATGCAAACTGTTGTTATCCAAGTTTTTAATGGTTCTCTGAGAAGCGTCTGACCTTTTCGTGCAGGTTCCCAGCATAACCAAGATAAAGTCTGATGACCTCAATCAGAGTCATCAGCAGCAGAATAGTCACAAGGATGAACTTGTAGTAGTCTGGCAAGGCAGGATACTAGTTGAAGTGACAAACACAACGTCATTTCAAATGTTTTTTGTGGTTTAACAGTGCACTCACATTTATTATTTTAAAATAGTCTATTTCCATAAGGCCATTATTGTTGCAGATTTAGTTTATAGTAAGCTAAAACATAGCTAAAACACTTCCAATATAGAGGGATTTAGGGTACACTGGTAACATGCAGCATACTTTTTAATGTATTTTTGGTGTCTATGGTAATTGTAATACTGAACATATCCATATATACAATGCCTTGTTGGTATTTCCATGTAGATGCTTTGTCCGTTTTGCTCACTGCTCTCAGCTAATGCTCTTCTTACCTTGAGCTGCAGCATCACAGTTTCACTGATCCACCAACACGGGAAGAACCACATGTTAAAATATAACGACATCTGCAGCGGGAGGCTGGACAGAACCCGTTTGCCTGAAAATATGAAAACAACGGGAAACAGAAGATTAAGATAACCTTAAAAAAAACACCCTCATTGTGTCCATTTAACCTCAACTTTATTTACACAAATAGAACAAACCGCTACGTAACGCATGTAGCCGCGTCAATGCTAACATCTGTGCTAACTGGTCTGTAAAGTTAGTCGCATTGTTTTGGTTTACCGTGAGGCAAAAATCCGTCGTTTTGTTTGGTGAACAACTCGGTTCGACTCCGGTCAAATAAGACATTGCGAGAAAAGTTATCTAAGCGCTTTCTAATCGTCTCCGGGAGCTCCATCGTCTGCCTAGAAACACCACAACTAAAGAGAGAAAAAGACACTCCGCCTCTTCCTCAAAAACAGGACGGTGGAAGCTGCCCTCGTTTCTATGGTTACGGATTTTAAGAGGAAAAAAGTGAAAGGAGGCTGATCCTTTTTTTTTTTTTGTCCCCAGCGAGTCTCCGTCAAATCCTTTATTGTTTTGCAAACCGCAGAAAAATCTGATAGTACTAAAAAGTCAAAATGTGAAAATACTGGCTGAAAATGAATGGTTTTTCAAGGTTTTAAGCGCCAGAAAAATGAGAGAAGATAATGTTTTCAAACTACTTGGGAAAGTCAAAATGACGATTTATCCACTTTGTAAGGTTCTCGTAGATTTACAACATTTAGGTTAGATGGAGACACTCCTGTGGATTTAAAAGCAGTACCTCCAGCAGACTGCTTCCTTGTATGACATCATTAGAAAATCACAGATGAAGAAGCCATTACTCCAAAAGTAACAATAAATAAACATATTACAACTTGCAAATGCACTCAGGGACGAAGAGTCTTTGACCTTGTCCTGTGGTCTGATAAAACTAAAACTGAGGTGTTCGGCCTTAATGACTATTGTTAAATTAAAAGGGACCTGAAAACACCATCCCTGCTGTGACGTGTAGGGGTGGTAGCATCATGTTCTGTGGGTGCTCTGCTGCATGAGGGAGTGGTGCACTTAACAAAACAGATGTTATAATTTGGAAAGAACATTACATGAAAACATTAAGGCAACATGTCAAGACTGTGACCCTAAGCAAAGTGGTTTAAGCACAGCAAAGTCAATGTTTTGGAGTGGCCATCGCAAACCTTGATCTCAATCCCATAGAAAATTATTGGTATATATTGGTGTAATTACTAATAGATTGATAGACTAAGTTAAAATGTTATTATTGTAAATCTGATAATAAATACACTGCTCAAAAAAATAAAGGGAACACTCAAATTACACATCCTAGATCTGAATGAATGAAATATTCTCATTGAATACTTTGTTCTGTACAAAGTTGAATGTGCTGACAACAAAATCACACAAAAATCATCAATGGAAATCAAATTTATTAATCAATGGAGGCCTGGATTGGGAGTCACACACAAAATTAAAGTGGAAAAACACACTACAGGCTGATCCAACTTTGATGTAATGTCCTTAAAACAAGTCAAAATGTGGCTCAGTATTGTGTGTGGCCTCCACGTGTCTGTATGACCTCCCTACAACGCCTGGTCATGCTCCTGATGAGACGACGGATAGTCTCCTGAGGGATCTCCTCCCAGACCTGGACTAAAGCATCCGCCAACTCCTGGACAGTCTGTGGTGCAACGTGACGTTGGTGGATGGAGCGAGACATGATGTCCCAGATGTGCTAAATCGGATTCAGGTCTGAGGAACAGGCGGGCCAGTCCATAGCTGCAATGTCTTCATCTTGCAGGAACTGCCGACACACTCCAGCCACATGAGGTCTAGCATTGTCCTGCATTAGGAGGAACCCAGGGCCAACCGCACCAGCATATGGTCTCACAAGGGTTCTGAGGATCTCATCTCGGTACCTAATGACAGTCAGGCTACCTCTGGCGAGCACATGAAGGGCCATGCGGCCCTCCAAAGAAATGCCACCCCACACCATTACTGACCCACTGCCAAACCGGTCATGTTGAAGGATGTTGCAGGCAGCAGATCGCTCTCCATGGTGTCTCCAGACTCTATCACGTCTGTCACGTGTTCAGTGTGAACCTGCTTTCATCTGTGAAGAGCACAGGGCGCCAGTGGCAAATTTGTCAATCCTGGTGTTCTCTGGCAAATGCCAAGCATCCTGCACGGTGTTGGGCTGCGAGCACAACCCCCATTTGTTGGGCCCTCATACCATCCTCATGGAGTTGGTTTCTAACCGTTTGTGCAGACACATGCACATTTGTGGCCTGCTGGATGTCATTTTGCAGGGTTCTGGGAGTGCTCCTCCTGTTCCTCCTTGCACAAAGGTAGAGGTAGGTTGTTGCCCTCCTACGGCCTCCTCCACGTCTCCTGGTGTACTGGCCTGTCTCCTGGTAGCTCCTCCAGGTTCTGGACACTACGCTAACAGACACAGCAAACCTTCTTGCCACAGCTCGCATTGATGTGCCATCCTGGATGAGCTGCACTACCTGAGCCACTTGTGTGGGTTGTAGAGTCCGTCTCATGCTACCACGAGTGTGAAAGCACCACCAACATTCAAAAGTGACCAAAACATCAGCCAGAAAGCATAAGTACTGAGAATTGGTCTGTGGTCCCCACCTGCAGAACCACTCCTTTATTGAGTGTTTCTTGCTAATCACCAAAAATTTCCCCCTGTTGTCTATTCTATTTGCACAACAGCTGTGAAATTGATTGTCAATCAGTTTTGCTTCCTAAGTGGACAGTTTGATTTCACATAAATTTGATTTACTTGGAGTTATATTGTGTGTTATATTATTTTTTTGAGCAGTGTATATTATTTATATATTCTTCTCCTTCCTTTGTATGAAGTACACAATCACTGTTTCTGCTGCTCTAAGCTTGTAAGACCCATTTTTGCTGGCTTGGCCTACTGTTCTTGATTTTAGCCCACTGAACTATTGATGTGAAAAGAAATTACAAAATCACTTTAACAACTAAATGAAGAGCAAGCCGGAGTTGGTAACTTTTATTGTTTTGTGTATTTGTGTATATGTTCCTTTTTAATAATGTGTCTCCAGCTTTTGGAAGCTCACCCTGGCACTCCGTCTAAAAATAGAAAAGTTTAACAAACATAATATTTGTTAAAGGAATGGAGGCACTCCCAGTTTTAATAGCTTTGGTATTAGAGATAGTGGACATTATTGAACACAGTGAGGAAAATGACAAGGAAAAGTGAAGCACCAGATTCTTTGTGCTGCTCTATGTGTCTGGAGGTGTTGAAGAACCCCGTGACTCTCCACTGTGGCCACAGCTACTGTATGGACTATTGATAGGTATTATTTAGTCAACTCAGAAGTAAGGAAACGACACAGTCAGTTATACTTGCGGCAAGGGTAGATCACACTCTGCAGTGCAAAACTACAAAGTGTTGGCACTCATATCTCTTTATTTATACATGCTTGGTCACACACAGTTCAAACATTCAGGGTGGGTGTGTGTGTGTGTGTGTGTGTGTGTGTGTGGGGTCAGAAAGGTTAGGGTTCATTTGTCTTGATTATAAACAAACAGAGGAAGTGGGCACCTGGTGTATGCTGCTTGTAAAATAATAAAATAATAAAATAATAAAAGCATAACTCATTCTTGTGACCATCTCTCTTCCTGCAACATGTAAGGAGGGAAAAGCACTTAGATGAGTGATACACAATACAAAAAGTCATAAAAACCCTAACAACTGTGTAAATAACTACTGGAACCTGGAGGATCAGAAGGGTGTTTGCAGCTGTTTGGAGTGCTGGTTGATTTGACTAAGAAAATGGCTGAATTAGAGTGAACCACTCCTTTAGGTGAGAATGAAGCCGGTCCAGGAGAAGTGGAGTGGGATTTCTGCACTGTGAAGAAGCTAAAGGCTGTCAAAACCTGCTTGGTTTGCGTGGCCTCTTATTGCGCTACACATATCCAGCCTCACTACAGCTCTGCAGCTTTTAAAAGGCACAAGCTGATGGAGGTGTCAGCCTCCATCTAAGAGAAGATCTGCTCTCAGCACGACAAACTGCTTGAAGTGTACTGTCGCAGTGATGATGTGTGCATTTGCCTGCTTTGTGTCATGAATGAGCACAAAAGTCATGACACTTTCTCAGCTGCAGCAGGCAGGAGAGAGAAACAAGTAAGATGATTCTTTTAGTGTATTTTTGATTGTTCCTTCCTGGCAGTTGAAGCAAACAGTATGGTGGGGTTGGTTACGGTGCAGTGTTAGTGACACCCCTGCTGTTGAAATGGATGAAACTGTGATATTCCTTCTGTTGAAAATTATTTTCATCGATTAATGACACATCAGGCTGTATCCGACAGCTATACCAGCAGTGAATGTAATTACAAACTTATAGGTTTGACTAATGACTATTATAGATAGATTTAATGAAGTTAAGATTAAGAAGGGTGGGGGCAACCTGGAAAACAACTAAATCCATCCACAGCCATACCAGTAGTGAATGTAATTATAATTTTTTTTTGAGAATGTAATTTGGTGATTGTGTCTGTGGACATGTATGACCGTTGCATGTGTGTCTTACTTTACAAACATGTGTTTGTATGTGTTCATGATTTCGTAGAAATAAAACTTCCATGCATGTATATAAGCACCTGAAAAACCATGGTCCCCAATAAGCTGAACTCCCCAAAATAACTGACATCCAGCCCCCCAAATAAACCGTATTTTCTAACAGCACCAGTGCAGGCCAACTGCACCCACACGCACAACCTGTGTCCCCTGGACGTCCCAGAGCAAACCATATTCCAACACCAGACAATCCTTTCCCTCTCCAACTTGGCTGCCCAGTGATCATCAACCCACCCAGAGCAGGTGCAATGGCCATGAAACTGGTGTTCTGGATGCTGTGTGGGCACTCAGCATCTAGGACACCGCCCAAAGTGAAACCACCAAAAAGCACCCTTGCAAAGACCCCAGCAACACACACAGACCAAAATTACTCCAGACCAGGCCCCCATATTCCTCCAAACCTCTAGAACATCAGTAAAAACAAGACAGTGGATCCCGGGTATCAAAGTCGTACACCCAAACAAAGTCTGGAACCACAGAGCAACTGTTCCAAAGCACCATCGGAGAATAACCACTAGAGGGAAGCAATGTCAACAAGAGAAAGGGTCAAAGGGTTTCCCCTGAAGCATTAAAAGATGTCCCTAGACGAGCCACCACACCAACTCTGGTCCTACTAATCATCTGACCTACTACCAGGACATCACACTGTCCTAAACATCTACAACAATCACCACCTACAACATACATATTGGTAGTGCAGCTTATGTTTAATGCTTTGATTCTATTTTTGAAACTATTTGTGGAGAAGAAACACAGATACCACCAAGAAATAGAAGAAAAAGAGAAACTGATTTGACAGCCTAAAAAGAAAATAAAAGGATTGCAGGTGACCTGTTTGTTTCTTTTGGCTAAATGGTTCAGTTAAAAGCCTGTTTTCTGTGAGGAAAATTATTATTTCTCTTTTGTTTACTACTTTCAATTCAATTCAATTCAGTTTTATTTATATAGTGCCAATTCACAACACATGTTGTCTCAAGGCACTTCACAACAGTCAGGTACATACATTCCAATTAATCCTAATCATTGAACAGTGCAGTCAGAGTTAGCTTTTTATTCAAATTGGATAAAACGTTTTTCTATCTAAGGAAACCCAGCAGATTGCATCCAGTCAGTGACTTGCAGCATTCACTCCTCCTGGATGAGCATGTAGAGACAGTGGACAGTCACTGGCGTTGACTTTGCAGCAATCCCTCATACTGAGCATGCATGTAGCGACAGTGGAGAAGAAAAACTCCCTTTTAACAGGAAGAAACCTCCAGCAGAACCAGGCTTAGTGTGAGCGGCCATCTGCCACGACCGACTGGGGGTTTGAGAGAACAGAACAGAGACACAAAAAGAACACAGAAGCACTGATCCAGGAGTACTTTCTATGGGAAGGAAAATGTTAATGGATGTAGCTCCTTTAGTTGTTTCTTCTAGAAAGAAAGAACAGATAAACTCTGAGCCAGTTTTCAAGGAAAGAGTCTCAAAGAGAGCACATAGAGTTTGTTACAGTTAAGCTCGGTCAATCGCCATGTCTAGGAGAGAAAAAGGGTTAAACACTGAAAGACAGGGCTATGTGGATCATCGGTAGAGGGTGAGCATTAAGTTGTTGCCTGCAGAAGCTCGGACGATTACCCTCTCCAGAAAGGTGTCACAGGTAGACACACAGCCAGGCCAGGTGTAGCTTCTAGGAAGAGAAAAAAGTGAGAGAACATAAAGTTAAAAGCTGAAATAACAGCAAATAATGTAAAATTGGAGAGTAGTGTGAGAATGTAGCGAAGAGGGTGAAAGTGGTTGTGATGTCCTCCAGCAGCCTAAGCCTATAGCAGCATAACTACACAGATAGTTTCAGTTCAGATTATTTAGTTAAACGGCGCTTATTTACAACAATGTCGTCTCAAGGACCCCCACAAAGGGTCCCACTGATGGTCATTGTTATACTAAAAACCACAAGGATTGGGATACCTCTCTCTGTCAGACTGATTATAACCATTGGAAAAGAGAGGGGGTCACACAGGTAGCAGAAATGGAGGGTGTGTTTGCACCTCAACCATAACTGAGCCGGTTTAGGCTAAACCTGACTCCCCCTTACTCCAACCAACAGGGAGGGAGGAAGGCTCCCTCACTAATAAACTAAGCCACTCTAACTATAAGCTTTATCAAAAAGGAAAGTTTTAAGCCTAGCCTTAAAAGTAGACAGGGTGTCTGCCTCACGGACTAAAACTGGGAGCTGGTTCCACAGGAGAGGAGCCTGATAACTAAAAGATCTGCCTCCCATTCTACTTCTAGAGACTCTAGGAACCACCAGTAAACCTGCAGTCTGAGAACGAAGTGCTCGGTTAGGAACGTATGGAACAATCAGATCTCAGATGTATGATGGAGCTAGATCATTAAGGGCTTTATATGTGAGGAGGAGAATTTTAAATTCTATTCTGGATTTAACAGGGAGCTAATGAAGGGAAGCTAAAATAGGAGAAATATGATCTCCCTTTTTAATTTTAATCAGAACTCTTGCTGCAGCATTTTGAATCAGCTGAAGGCTTTTAACTGCATTTTGTGGACATCCTGATAGTAAAGAATTACAATAGTCCAGCCTTGAAGTAACAAATGCATGGACTAGTTTTTCAGCCTCACTCCTGGACAGGATATTTCTAATTTTGGCAATGTTCCGGAGGTGAAAGAAGGAAATCCTAGAAGCCTGTTTAATATGGGATTTAAATGACATGTCCTGGTCAAAAATAACACCAAGGTTTTTTACTTTATTACCGGAGGTCAATTTAATGCCATCCAGGTTAAGTGATTGACTAAGCAGTTTCTTTTTTAAAGACTCCGGTCCAAAGACGACAACTTCTGTCTTGTCTGAATTTAGAAGCAGAAAATTTAACGTCATCCAAGTTTTTATATCTTCAAGACATGCTTGTAGTCTATCTAACTGGTTGGGCTTATCAGGATTTATGGATAAGTAAAGCTGAGTATCATCAGCGTAACAGTGAAAATGTATCCCATGCTGCCTAATAATTTTACCTATTGGATGCATATATATAGTAAAGAGAATTGGCCCAAGTACTGAACCCTGTGGTACTCCACAATTAACCCTGGAGTTTAAAGATGATTTATCATTTACATGAACAAACTGGAATCTGTCAGACAGATAAGATTTAAACCTTTCAGTAATATAGAGATGCAGCACTTCAAAATTAGAAGCTCTATGCTGAGATAGTCTTGACGGCCGATGAAAAAAGTTCTGTAGTAAGGAAGCTAATCATGTATCAGGAAAAGGTAGCATTGGATCAAACTGAGGCTCTTGTCAATCAACTTGAGAAGGAGATCTGGGATCTGAGGAGGAAAGGAGGAAAGAGGATGAACTGATGAAGCTGCCTTCGACTGAGGATAACATTTATTTCTTGCAGGTTAACATGCAGACAATACACAGACTTATGCAGCGTGTAGAGATGTCTTTAATGTTCTGTTTTTTTATTGCTTTTCCAGCAATGCAAGTCAGTTTTTGCCTGCGCAATAAATGATCAGAGCCCTAATTTCAACCTGCAATTACACAACGCCTTTGACTCTGTCACAAAAACCATATCAGATTTAAAAGACAGAATGGAAAGTGTGGTAAAAGCGATGTATCAAATATCAGAGAAAAGTAAGAGGATATTCTAAAAACAATCCTATATTAAACCTGGACTTCCATGCAGGTTTGTGCTTGTGTGGGTTTTTTGTCAGTTTGCACTAATAAACATATTGGTTATCTGTTCTCAGTTAAAGGTGATCCAGATCCAAAGGCAGGACAGGTATTGTGCATTTGTAAGTTGTTTGTGTAACATGTATGATACAATCATTGTAAGTCAGTATTGACCCATGCATTTATAAAATGAATAGGCTGCTTTTGGAGAATTTACCAGGTAATTTCCAGGAACTTACTTATACTTTCTGCAACTTCATCTAGTAGTTTTTGAAAGTTTCCATTTCCAGACATTACAAGGCACTTTTCTCAAAACGTTTTTGTAAGTTCCTGTTTTTTTCCTGGAAATTATCAACTATTTTCTGGAATATATTGAGTACTTTTCCAGACCTTACATGTTATTTCCTGGAGATTAACAATTACTTTTCCAAGAAAGCCCAGGAGTACCCCTACCACCCGGAGAGATTTACCAAATACGATCAAGTGTTGTGCTCTGAAGGTTTGTCTGGTGTTTGCTGCTGGGAAGTTGAATGGAAGGGGCCCAGTGTCGAGGTGGCTGTGTGCTATAAAGGTCCAAATATAGATGAAAGTTGCTTTGGATACAATGAGCAGTCCTGGAGTATTTGCTTTACAAACTCTGGATGCACGTTTTGGCACAATGAATTAAAAACCAAAGTTCTTGCACAGTGGGAGTGGAGTGTATTTGAACCATAAAGCTGGAAGGTTTTCATTTTATAGTATGCCTGACTCTGATCAGCTAATACTCTTTCACAAAGTACAAACGATGTTCTCCCAGCCTTTGTACCCTGGTTTTGTGGTATCCAGAGGAGCTTCAATTAAAATAATCAAGCTGCCGTAAAAAAACCAAAAAAACAACTAAAGAGCAGACTGTCACAGTTGCTCATTTAAATTAGGCAGTTGCAAGATTCTTACAATTTTTTAACAAATGCACACAGTTAAACACCTGACATCCTGTTGTGAGCTAAAATAAATCACATTTTGGCAGTAAGTAATTATGAGTAAATATGATTTGTCTGCTATTTTATTCCAGAGAAATCATACAGACACACAAGGTAAAAGCAGCAGATGAGCTGCAGTATTTTCATGCTAACTTTATAATTAGAGCCATGTAGATTTAGTATTATTAGGATACAACACATACAAAAACAAATTTACTGTCAGCTCAGAATTTCATTGTTTGCAACTTTGCCTAAATTGTTTACAATTGTATAAAAGTATTGAAAGACATTGATGAGACCTGCCTTTTATTGTAAGCGTTCAGTGTTTTTTAATATTATTTGATATTAATAAAATAATATTTTGCTGCTCATTATGGTCTGATTTGTTTCACCCCAGCTTATCTGTAACACCATACCAATTCTTCCCCACGTTTTCCTGTAGGTCATTCCCTTTCCTCCTCGATATCCTATGCAAGTTTCTTTGTACTGTTATAGAACATTTTGTCTCAGTGTCAGGTTTTCCCACTCTACTCTCCCAGTACACTCGTTCAGGTTTGAGTTCAATTTGCCATTTGGAATGAATATTTATTATTCTGTCCTGCAGTTTTTTTTATTGTTAATAATAAAGAAATTACACTAGTTTTTTGCCCTTCAGTCCAGACTGCATCTCTCCATTTATGATATGCACTCAGGTCCAGTAAATATAGACAAGATATTCATTTTCTCAGACACAGTCATGATTTTGTGCCTTACTTTAAGTTTGTAAGGACTTTTTATTTTGTATGTTTCTATCATTTAAAGTGAGGATTCACTTTCATAGAACTAAAGATGAGAAGTTGGAACTGAGAAACGTTGGGGGAAATTAATATGACAGCCAAAATGTCAAAACTAATGTTTCTTTTTTCCCACATAAACATTTGATTAGTACTCCTAAGCTATGGTAAAAATGATCTGTTGAAGTTGGCCAGTTGGACAGATTGAATGGTTCAATTAATAACAAATGAAAGGCCAAATCCAATACCAATACTATTTGGAACACAATATAATAAACAACAGGATACAGGAAATATTTTGGATTTCTTATTTCAAAATGTTTATTATTTCATAAATTTGAATTATTTTGGAAAGCAAAGCTTTACTATAAAGACAAACCATAACTTCAAAGACACTTTAGCTAATGAGATCTTGTTGCCTCTTAATGAAACAAAAGACTGACATGTCCATTAAAAAAATTAATGGAATGTTTCAATGTTTGTTTATTAAAATCAAATATGCATCTGTGGAATAAACAAACAAAAACCCCTCTAACTAATTATTAAGCATGGTTCCAGAAGGCTGTATACCAGAGGATTCTTGAATGAAATGTGAGGCCATTTGCCCTTCATCTGAAGCTTGGTGAAATTTAAGCCATTAACAGAACAGTGATCCAAAACACAGCAGTAAATCTACCAAAGGATGGCTGGAAAATAAATAAATGACTAAAACCATTGGGTTTTCCCAATTAAGCTTTAGAGCTCCACCTTATTTAAATGGCGCGGCGTAACAGGAAGAGCTGTGCATAATCAAATGGCTGCACACCTCAATTAATGGCAGCAACGCTTTAAAGAAGAGGGGACGAAAATTCATGATCATACAGAAAATAATGACTTCAACTTATTGCTGCTCAAGGTGGTGGGTTGTCATGATTCATTGATGCTTGGGTTTTGGTTTTCATTTTTGTTTGTGTTTTGTTCATTTCTGAATTGCTATTGTTTAGGACAGGGGTCACAAACCTTTACCATTAGGAGCCATTTCTGCCTTGGGTTTTGCCAAATTTATTTTGTCCAGAGCTATAAAGTTACCACACCCTTTGAAAAAGCACAGTGTATCAGTTTGTTCTAAATTGTTACTATAGAAAACTTTTTTGTTCTATGATTAAATCAAGAAACCACAATTTTATAACTATTTTTAGATTTTAGAATAAAGAGAATACAAGAACACAAAACAGAGAATAATTCAATTCAATTCAATTCAATTCAAAGATACTTTATTGATCCCCGAGGGGAAATCAGAATTCCAGTACAACCCATCCAAACATACATCATGACACAAGACAAGGGGGGAAGTAAATGCATTTTATTGAATCCTAGGCATATTCAATAAATCAGATTATTGAAAACTTCATTTATTTCAATTCAGTTAAATTCAATTCAGTTTTATTTATATAGCACCAACTCACAACACGTCGTCTTCATCGTCAAGTTTCAAGTCTTCCTGTTCATACTCTAGAGTTGAAAACTGGCTCAAAGTTCATCTGCTTAGCTGCCTTTCTCTCCTAGATAAAGTCACTAAAGGAGCTACAACCATTAATGCTTCACTTTTCTTTCCCATAGAAAGTACTCCTGGATCAGTGTTTCTGTGTTCTTTCTTGTTTCTGCTCTGTTCTCTCAAACCCCCAATCGGTCATGGCAAATTTCACTAACTCAATTTACTAAACACATTATATAGATTAATTATGGGCACACTGATGCTTTGAATCCTTTATTTATGTTAATTATGAGGATTTTCTGCTTTTATCAAATAAAAACACCACATTTAACATTAGAATATTACAGCAAACCAATAGAAAAGTTTTGAATAAAGAAAAGTATGTTTTATACCTCCTTCAAGGTTGCTAATTTCAAAGGGTACTTTTAATCTGACAAAGGTCAAATTGCTAACTGCACCATCCATACCCAGTAACTACATAGTAGTTACTGGGTATGGATGGAGTTCTATGGATGGAGTATGGATAGTTTAGTGTGTAGTGTAATAGCGTAGTTTACACTTCAAAGAGGTTCTGATGCTGAGGGACGGTGTAATGAATTATGAGGGTTAATACACACAACCACCGACTTATCCATTTGCAGCTTCGGCATACTTAAGCTACTACAAAATCGCAGCTACAGATGAAAATAGCGGATTCGCCTCAATTGGTAGCAGGAGGTCTATGACCTTGTCTAGCAGTTCATCAGCAAATGCTGTGACATAACAGTTTAAAAAACAAAATAGAGAATACAGAAAAAAAAAACGGATTGAAAAAATTTGACCTCAAACAGAATAGAAAGATATCTACTCAGCAGCTTGAGAGACTAAATTAAACTTTTCTGCACTTTTACAGACTAAGTATACAACAAAATGTATTGAAAGGCTAAAAATCTGGATTTTGCTTGATATGTTCCCTTTACGTAATATCTTATTGTAGCTTTAAAAACTTGTGGTAGCAATGTGTATAGACTTTTAAATAAAACTGATTCAAATAATGGCTGCACAATGACGCAGTTTGTACCACTGTTTCCTTGCAGCAAGAAGATCCTGGGTATGACTACCGACCAGGGGTCTTTCTGCATGGAGTTTGCATGTTCTCCTTGTGCATGCGTGCGTTTTCTCTCGGTACTCTGGCTTCCTCCCACAGTCCCAAAACATGACTGTTAGGTTAATTGGTCTCTCTCAATTGCCCTTATGTATTAATGAGTGTGTGCATGGTTGTTTGTTCTGTGGGTCTCTGTGTTGCCTGGCAATTGACTGGCGACCTGTCCAGGGTGTACCCTGCCTCTCGCCCATAGTCCGCTGGAGATACAATACCTTAAAAATTTTGGTAAACAGTTGAATGAGTTATAATCTTCAAATAATTTAAATGATCTGATTAAGCTTGTAGTAATCATTTCAACTTGTGACCATACTTTCTCAGATTTATTAGAAAGATGTGTATTTTTATGGCAATCATCATCATAAAGATAAAAATTACAATACTTTCTCATGATTTTGAGAGAGGGCAATATTTGTAGCTAAGTGATAATTATGAGACAGCTAATTAATAATTATCAGATAGTATATTGCAGTTTTGAGTAAGCTGTCGCATATGAGTGGCTTGGTCAAAATTTTAAAATAGAATATTTTTTCCAATGCAGTGGATAAAAAGGGGTCTTTGCTCTCCTGCTTTCACTTCAGAGAAAGAGAAAGTGAAAGTTACTGGGCAGCAGTGCTTGACAAATCAGCATATTCTCTTCAAGGAATGGAGCCCCTCCCAGTGTTTCCAGCTTTTTCTTTTATGAGAAACTGAAACCTACCAAATGCAGTAAAGAAAATGGCAGGGAAAAGTGAAGCACCGGATTCTTTGTGCTGCTCTATATGTCTGGAGGTGTTGAAGAACCCTGTGACTCTTCACTGTGGCCACAGCTACTGCATGGATTGTGTAAATAACTACTGGGACTTGAAGGATCAGAAGGGTGTTTGCAGCTGTCCTCAGTGTAGACATGCCTTCAGCTCAAGACCTGTACTGAACAAGAACACCGTGCTGGTTGATTTGATCGAAAAAATGGCAGATTCAGAGCGAACGACCACTTTAGGGGAGTACGAAGCCGGTCCAGGAGAAGTGGAGTGTGATTTCTGCACTGTGAAGAAGCTAAAGGCTGTCAAAACCTGCTTGGTTTGCCTGGCCTCTTATTGTGCTACACATATCCAGCCTCACTACAGCTCTGCTGCTTTCAAAAGGCACCAGCTGGTGGAGGTGTCAGCCTCCATTCAAGAGAAGATCTGCTCTAAGCATGACAAGCTGCTCGAAGTGTACTGTCGCAGTGATGATGAGTGCATTTGCCTGCTTTGTGTCATGGATGAGCACAAAGGTCATGACACTGTCTCAGCTGCAGCAGGCAGGAAAGACAAACAAGTAAGATTATTCTTTAAATGTATTTATTATTTTTAAGTGTTCTTTCCTGGCAGGGGAATCAAACTGTATGGTGGATGTTACTTTTCACAAAATATAATACTATATAGCCTAGATTTGCATATTTGCTCTGCAAATGGAGTAAAATTAGATATTCCTTATGCAGCACATTTGACTTTGGTTTAATTGCACAATATTGTTTAATTGGCACAGGAAGCAAATTAGACAGGCACCGAGAATTTTAAAGAGGCAAGGTTAATAAATGCCAAAATGAACAAAATACTATACAGGGAAAGCTCAACCAGAGACATACCAGGGCCAGTCTGTCTGTGGTTGCAAAGGGGTTGCCCCCCACACCAAGTGAAACCAAGTGAATCGGCACCTCCAAACAACTGCCAAACTGGTGATACCAACAAGCCAGGATACAGCACAGTATCCATGATACCCTCTGTAGCAACACACCCAGAATACAGCCACACAATGCCCGAGCCAATCCACAACAACTCAAAAATGTTACCAGATGAGCCACAACATCCCGCAACCCCGATTATCATCACTGCACCAGAGGCACGATACCAAAACGTCTTCCATGACCGTCACTGACACCATACACACAACACCACCCTGTATGAGAGACTAGTATCACGATCAAACAGCACGACTTATGTTACAGTGACAAAGATGGTAAAATTGGTGAAATTTGTCTTACAAGCTAGTAATGAAAAATTACATAGGATGTTGGATAATACTGCATGCTGTATATCTATGTTAGTGTGATAAGTGAACAATAAATGTGTTCATAGAAACTATTTGAAGAAAAGAAACAAAGATACCACCAAGGAATTGGAGAAAAAGAGAAGCAGTTGCAACAGCTGAGACAGAGAATGAAAGCAATGGAGGTGACATAATTTGTTTTCGTTGGCTAATGGGTCATTTATAAAGTTTATAAAGTAAAATAGATAATCATTTCTCTTTTGGTTACTGCTTTTAGCTTTCCAGAGATGCAGCACTTGATCAGAATGAGAAGATCTACCTTGAAATTGTCTCAATGGCAGACAAAAGACTTTCAGTTGTGAAGGAGCTAATCATGCAACAGGAAAAGGCAACCTCTGGTCAAACAGGGGCACTCATTGATCGCCTTGAGAAGGAGATTAGAGATCTGAGGAGGAGAGAAGACAAACTGAGGAAGCTGTCTTTAACTGAGGATAACATTTATTTCTTGCAGGTAAACATACTATATAAATGCACAGCTTGTGCAGTTTGCATACAGTGCCTTGCAAAAGTACATTTTTCACATTGTATCATGTTACAACATCAGTGTTTGGTTCTTTCCAGGTACAGAGTCCAAAAATATGACTTTTAGTTTAACTAGTTACTCTTATTACTTGACTTCTGAAGAAACTTAATTGCCCTGGGTATTATTTGGCAGTATTGGGAAATTGGGTTAAATACAAATGCACATCACACATTTTAGATTTTTATATGTAAAAGCCTTAAAAACCATCTGTTCTTATGCCGTTCACTTCACGACTTTGGTCTATCACATAAACATAAAATAAAATGAATTAAGATTTGTGTTTGTAATGTAAGTTTCATGGTTATGAATACTTTTGCAAAGCACCATATAATGTGTTTTTTGCTTTCGTGCTTTTCCAGCACTGCAAGCCTATTTTTGACAGCACAAAACCAGACATGGGCCTGAACTTAAACCTCCAACACAAACCCTTTGACTTTGTGACAAAGGCTATGTCAGACTTCAGAGACAAAATGGAAACATTGACAACAGCTATGGCGGAAATGTCAGAGAACAGTAAGAATATAACAAAACACATTTTTAGAGAGTTCTATATGTAAGTATGTGGTTGTCTCTTTGGACTAAGGAACATATATGTTTTCTGTTTCAGTGAAAATTAATCCAGATCCAAAGACAAGACAGGAATTGTGCATGTGTAAGTTGTTTATGTAACTTTTTTGAAATAGTTTTTGTGAATCCATATTGACCAAACTCAATGTTGTTTTTACTTTGCACATTTAAGATTCCTGTAGCTTGAGTTTGGATCCCAACACAGCTTTTGAGAACCTGTTGCTCTCTGATGGAAATACCAAGGTAACTTGGACCAAGAAAGCCCAGGAGTACCCCTACCACCAGGAGAGATTTACCAAATACGACCAAGTGTTGTGCTCTGAAGGTTTGTCTGGTGTTTGCTACTGGGAAGTTGAATGGAAGGGGCCCAGAGTCGAGGTGGCTGTGTGCTATAAAGGCCCAAATATGGAGGAAAGTTGCTTTGGATACAATGAGCAGTCCTGGAGTATTTGCTTTACAAACTCTGGATGCACGTTTTGGCACAATGAATTAAAAACCAAAGTTCTTGCCCCCCGTTCTTCCACTGTGGGAGTGTATTTGAACCATAAAGCTGGAAGTCTGTCCTTTTACAGTGTATCTAGCTCTGGACAACTGGAGCTCCTTCAGAAAGTTCTGACCACGTTCTCCCAGCCTTTGTACCCTGGCTTTATGGTGTCCAGAGGAGCTTCAGTTAAGTTAATAAAGCAGCAGTAAAATAACTAAATAGAAGACTGTCACATCTGGTCATTTCAATTAGGTAGTTCCAAGATTCTAACAAATTTTTTTCAACACTGAAAACATACATTGTTATATGCTTAACTCTAGATATAGAGTTAACTGTGTGAACTGAAAGAAGTATAATAATGTAATTTTGGTCAAGTAGTTCTGATTACTCTGCCGTTGTATTTCCCGTTAAATACAGAGGCACACAAGACAAAAGCAACAATATCTGTACATAAATCTTACCTAAATTACAAATATTACCACATATATCCTGTGTTAGGATACAGTGTATAAATAAACTTTACTCTCAGCTACGAATTTTCTTGTTCACAACTGTGCTGAAAAAAGCCAAAATTGTATACAATAGTTGAAAAACATGAATAAACAAATAAATAAATGAGACTTGCCTTTAATTACAGTTCAGTTTTTGACGCTTATTGTGGTCTGACTTTTTTCCTCCCGGTTTTTCTGTAACAGCATTTCAGCTTTTGTTCTGATGTTTTCTGTTTTGTTCACCTCTTCATCTGTAGACATTCTGCTTAGGTTTTTTTGTGCTTTTAGAGATTATATTTTGTCATCCTGTCAGTCCTGGTCTGCTCAACCTGTACCTTCATTTAAGTTTTAGTTAGGTTAGAGATTTGGACTGAATATTTATCAAATATTTACTCAGGTTGTCGAAATATAACCAAATCAGAAGATGACACAGATTCGATGCACAGAATTAGATTGAAATGAGGTTTTATTGTTCCAACTTAGGTAGACCTTGATTAGAGTTGTTAGAAGCCAGAGGATGAGGAAGCCCCAAGGATCCGAGCAGAGAGAGAGTGCTCTGGCGGTGGAAATATTTACAGTGCAGATTTCCTGAAGAAGAGTTCCATATGGCGACAGGCAGGCAGGCAGACAGATGGGCAGATCGACAGGAAGGCAGGACAACAAGCGATCAGGCAGGCTGACAGAAGTCCACATAACAGAGACTATGTTCCAGCAACAGACTTCTTCTTCTTCTGTGTTGTTTTTTGGCAGTTGGCAAATAACTTGAAGATGTGCATTACCGCCACCAACTGGTATGGAGTGTGGTTCTTCATGGTTTTAAATCTTATTTACTATTACAACAATCAAATTTTATTTATTAATTTAGTGCTTTTGAAAAATCTAATTATAATTTGAATATGTTTGCTACCTAAACTTCTTTGCAAAGTATCTCTCAATATAAAATTTTCTTTAATACCTACAAATTCTCTCCTTAAAATTGTTCTTTCTTGTTCATATTTCTGACACTTCAATATTACATGTTCTATTGTTTCCTCCTCTCCACAATGATCACATTTTCCTGTATTATGTTTCTTTATCTTGAACAATGTAGAATTAAGTCCTGTATGTCCTAGTCTTAATCTTGTAATTAATCTTTCCTCTTTTCTACTCCTTCTTCCTGTTCTTACTTCTCCTACTATCTTGTTGATTCTGTAAAACCATCTTCCTTTCTTTTCTTCATCCCACCTTTTTTGCCACTCTTTCCTGATTCTCTGTTTAATTATATTTCTTGCCTCTGACCTACTAATATTTATTATAAAGCTAATGTTGTTTTGTGTTGCCTTCTTTGCTATCCTGTCCGCCTTCTCATTCCCTCCAACTCCTACATGTGCCGGTACCCATAAAAACACTAATATTAATCCCATTCTTTGTATTCTAAATAAAGTAAGTTTTATTTCCAACAAAATGTCTGGTCTACCCTCTGAATGATTATGTTTTAAACTTAATAATGCTGAACTTGAGTCTGAACAAATGATTGTTTTTAATGGTTTTATATCCTCCACCCACTGCACTGCTAATAATATTGCTAATAATTCTCCTGAATATACTGATAATCCATCTGTAATTCTTTTTCCTACTTTTATTTTAAATTCTGGTATTACAAATGCTACTCCTATTTTTTCATCTGTTTTTGATGCGTCTGTGTAAATCTGGACATAATGATAGTAATTGTTTATATATTCTTGTATTATACTTGAATCTAATCTACATTTTGGATCCTTTTTCTTTTCCATCAATACCATATCCACCACTGCTTCTGGTAATAGCCACGGTGGCACTACTGGCAAAGGCAACATTAAACTTATTTCTTTTTCATATATTTGAAATTTTTCTGCTATATTATTGATAATCCAACCAAAACTCTTAACTTGTTTTTTTTCTTTTTCCCAGCATGGTTTTAAAATATCACGTGTGGGATGATCCGGATTATTGCTTTGTAAGTTTATCCAGTAATTTATTGCTAACTGTTTCCTTCTTAAATCTAATGGCATCTCTCCCATCTCTACCTGAAGTGCTGCTATTGGACTGGTTCTGATTGCTCCTGTACAAATTCTTAAAGCTTGATGTTGTATATTGTCAAATTTTATAAGATGAGTGTTTGCTGCTGATCCATAAATTATACTTCCATAATCAATATTTGATCTAATTAATCCTGTATAAATTCTTTTTAATGATGTTCGATCTGCTCCCCAATCAATACCAGCCATACATCTCATAATGTTTAATATTCTTTTGCATTTATCTATGATTTTTTCTATATGTACTTTCCATATAATTTTTTCATCAAACCATATACCTAAAAATTTTATATTTTTTACTTGTTCTAAAACTTGATTGTATAATTTTAGTTTGATATTTTCTCTTTTCCTTTTCTGTGTAAACACCATTACTTTTGTTTTTTCCACTGAGAATTTAAATCCCCATTGATTTGCCCATTGTTCTATTCTAATAATCTCATCCTGTATTTTCTTTTCAATAAATTTGATATTACGACCCCTTTTCCATATAGCTCCATCATCTGCAAATAGTGAGCAACCGACGTCCTTACCAATATTTTTAAATACATCATTTATCATTATAGAAAACAATAACGGACTTATAATACTTCCTTGAGGAGTACCATTATCTATTATATATTTATCTGACAATTCTTGACCAATTCTTACTTGTATTGTTCTTTTTGTTAAAAAATCTTTAATCCAGTTAAACATTTTTCCAGTAATACCCATTTTATTTAATTTAATTAATAATCCTTCAACCCACATCATGTCATATGCTTTTTCTATATCAAAAATACAGCTACTACATTTTCTTTGTTTATTTGTGCTCTCCTAATTTCATATTCTAAACATAATGCAGAGTCATTTGTGCTTCTCCCTTTTCTAAACCCATTTTGATTTCTAGATATATATCCATTAATATTTAAATAATATGTTAATCTATTATTAATCATTTTTTCCATTATTTTACAAATATTTGATGTTAATGCGATTGGTCTATAATTTTCTGGTTTTGTGTTATCTTTTCCTGGTTTAGCTATTGGAATAATTATTGCTTCCTTCCAGCTCTGTGGCAGCTCTCCCTCCTCCCAGACTTTATTGTATAATTCTAATATTTTGTCTTTTGCTTTGTCATTAAGATGTTCTATCATCGTATAGTAAATTTGATCTTTTCCAGGTGATGTATTTTTTGTTTTCCTGGTTACAAAGTTCAATTCTCCTTGTGTAAATGGTTCATTTATTAATTTATTTGTATCTACATTATTTTGCATTAATTCTTTATATTTCATCTTTGTGATTTCCCTACCTTTCTTTCCCTCTTCACTAATATTATTTGAACTATGAATTTTACTAAATGTTTTAGCTAATATTTCTGCTTTTTCTTTATCTTCCGTTATAGTTATATTATCTATTTTTAATATAGGATATCCATATTCTTTTCTAATACCCTTCATTCTTTTAATCGTTTTCCAAATTTGATCAATTTTTGTTTCTCTCCCTACGGTATTACAAAAGTTTCTCCAATATTCTCTTTTTGTATGTTTAATGATCTTTCTTACCTTTGCCTGCTTTCTTTTGTACTCAATTAAATTCTGATAAATTGGGTTACTTTTTAACATTTTAAATGCTTTATTTCTTAATTTTATTACTTCACTACATTCTTTTGTCCACCATGGCACAATTTTTTTATCGTTCTTTCTTCCTCCTTTTTTTATTGATTCTTCTGCAGCCTGTAATATTTTTTTACAGATATTTATATTTAAACTATTTATATCAATTGACTCATCTATTTCTTCCAATTTCTTTTGACTTAAATATTTAAATTTTTCCCAATCAGCCTTATTAAAGTTCCATCTTTTATATAATCCTGTATTCCTGTTATTTATTAATATTCCTGTTATGATTTTAATGGGGTAATGATCACTGCCTACTGTTGTATCTTTGTCAATGTCCCACTCACAGTTATTGGCTAAACAATTTGATACTATTGTTAAATCAATCACAGATTCTGTACCTGTTTTTACATTAATTCTTGTTCCTTTTCCATCATTTATACATACCAAATTTTTTATTTCCATTATTTCTTCAATAACTTGTCCATTTTTATTATTACATTTTCCCCATAATGTGCTGTTAGCATTAAAATCTCCACACCAGATTACTTTTCCTTCTAAGTATCCCATTAATTCATCCATCAACTCAAATGATAATATTTTACATGGATTATAAAAATTTATTATTTTACACTTTTCCTTTTTATTGTAAATTTCAACTACTATATATTCTAACTCTTTGCCTTTTCCTAATATCTGATATTGTATCCCTTCTTTTATAAATATTCCACATCCTCCTCCACTTCCTTCTATTCTATCCCTTCTGATACTATTGTACCCTTTAAACACAAAATCTAGGTTTGGTTTTAACCACGTCTCCTGTATACATATAATTTCTGGTTTTTCTTCAATTCCATCTATATACCCTTTAAATTCCTGTCCATTAGCTATTAAGCTTCTTGCATTCCACTGTAATATTATCATATATTTCTATCAGCTGGGGTTCCTCCTTGCCTTCCATCTGTTTCCAACTTTTTATTAATGTTTTCCCAAGATCCTTCTTTAAACCCTAAGAACTTTTCTGCTCCTCTGACTATTATTTTAATCTTTTCTGTTTTGTGTTTAGCCTGTTCAGTGCAGTTAATGACATAAGCTATGAATAATATCAGTTTTTCCACAGACATTGTAACATTTTCCTCTGATTCTACTTTTCTTTGTTGATAATCTTGAATCCTAATTTGACCTTCATCCCTTGATCTTTCTTTCTGTACATTTTTGACTGCTTCGGCATAGCTTATGTTTTTAGTCATTTTAATTTGTTGGATTTCTTTTGCTTTCTTCCTTACCTCACATCCCCCGAATGTAACTCTATGTTGCCCTCCACAATTGCAACATTTTTCCTGCACTTCTTCCCCACAATCTTCAATTCTGTGATCTTCTCCACACTTTGGACATCTTTGTTTTCCTTTGCAGACAGCTGCTATGTGACCATATCTCTGACATTTAAAACATCTTAGTGGTGGAGGAATGAAAGGCCTCACAGAAAAACTCAGATATCCTATTTTAACATTTTGTGGCAACACCTTTTCTTCAAAATCTATTAAAATTGACAGGCTTCCTACTCTTTCACCATTTACATTTTTTGTCAGTCTTTTGAGATTTTTTACCTTTGCACCAACAATGCTTTTTTTTAACTTGTCTATATCTTCCTCCAGAGGAATGCCATAAATTACCCCCCGAATGATTTTATCTTCTCCTATAATCTTCCTCTCTGTCACTGTTTTCTTGCAAATGTTTTCCACTTGTAAAGCCTTTCTTCTTTGTTCTTCAGTTTTACACACCACCAGTATATTTCCATCTCTCAAGACCTTCACCATTTCAACATCTCCTATCTTTTTTTTAATTTCTCTAGATAGTGAAATAGGACTCAGGTTCTCTTTTTCTTCTTCATTTTTTATCTTTAATATTATTTTACATTCTTCCCTTCCGATTTTCCTCCTAACTACTCTCTCTTCTTCAGAACTGTTTTCTTCCAACTCTCTTTTATTCCTTTGGCTGTCTAACATTTTTCCTTCTTCTGCTTTACCTCTTCCGCGTCCTCTCCCTCTACTTACTGGCGTCCATTCATCAAAGTCCATATTATCCTCCTGTGTATCCATTCTGAACCATTCACATACCAGTTTATGCCTTTTACTGCCACTTCCAAAAGTAAATAATTTCTACCACTGTGGGGTTCTTAGTAGACCAACGTTTTCAGATCGAAGTTTCGCGCCAAGATCCTGCCTCCAACCAATCCTTTTCCGGGCAACTCTCCAGCAACAGACTGTGTCAGCAGCTGTCTTAAAAAGCCATGAGCTCATTAGCTGGATGAGTTGCAGCTGAGAACAATGAAGTGCCAGAACCAGCCAGCAGAGATCTCACAATATTTAGTATTTTCTTCTGCAGAGATTTACTGTGAATGATTGAAAAGACAATTACAATTGTTCCATTCTTCTGGCATTCCAACTGCATCCATCATAGATATACAGTCCAACTCAGTATGATAACTTAAGGAAATATATTTTTTCTCATAGAGAAACAGTTCTGATTTTAGCAACCCCATTTGACCCCAATAGACTAATAATTTTCAGCCAATTAAAGTTAGATTAGTTTAATTTAGGAACCAAACTCTAGTTTTAATCTTTAACTGGCCTTTGGAGAACTTCAATTTGACAGCCAAAAAACTTACTTTAATTTTTATTTATTTATTTGCATAAACAGTTGTTTAGCAAATCTTGATAATGGCAAAATTATATTATTATTATATCTTGGTGTGTGTTTGTTAAGTTAATTCAATTCAGTTTATTTATATAGTGCCAATTCACAACACATGTCATTTCAAGGCACTTCACAATGATTTGTTAAATTGCCAATATGTCTTGTTCCTTAAACTTTAATCCTCCAATCCAATACCTGAGACCAAACAACAGCAGAATAAGCTGTTTGACATTGGCAGAGAGGCTTTGGTAAGTTTTCAGGCATAACCTGCATCAGGGGTGTTTTTAGTTTGGGGGCTTTAGCCCAAACCCAAAATATTTAAATTTCCATGAGACAGTTTATAAGTAATTTAAAGTTAAAATAACATACATATTGTAGCAGTTCTCTGTCTCGGCTGGTTTTAGACTGAATGTAAATTATTGTGAATCAAACAAAGAAGGTTAACAATAAATTTACTTGGTTTTTATTTTTGTTAGAATCTGAATGAAGGATAAGGAGAAACAGAGTTTAGGACTGATGAAAAATCATTTTGCTGCAAATAATGACACATTTTGAGGTATTTAGAAAAAAATGTAATCTGAATTTTTGCTGACAAAACTTTTTCTTAAACTCAGAGATGTTTACTATGGGCCAGATAAATGTGCTTCATTTGTCATCTACATAAATTACCTTTTTAAACATGACATTCTCATCAAAGTGTTCCACTCCTAAGGCTCCATTGTCTCTATTCTTACATTTCAAAAAAGGAAAGTGGTAAAAAGTTGATTTTCTTAAATCTTTGTCAAATGGTAAATTCCTAAAACACATTTACTTTAATTATGCTGAGAGCTTTCGAAACATTTTATTAAAATTGTTCCTTCTTTTATGAACCTGTTCTCTTTTATCGCCATCTATTCAGCCCTTCATTCCACTTCTGGAGAAATTTGGCCTGCCAAAAATAATAAAAGAAACATTTTACAACACAGTCTTTTGTTCTGCACTGAACATGTGAGATATTAGTGCAGTTCTTACTATTAAACACTTTGAGAGGAAAGGGTGTTAAGCTGTGGTGTTTAAAATATAGCATAGAGCCTCATCCTGGACCTTATCAGTACTGATATTACAGTTATTAATAACTGTATACATATGGTATGTATGTCTCACCTTCAGTAAAACTGTACCCTTGTATCATTAGTTTAGTTTGTATAATTTTACATGTGTAATTTAGAAAAATCAAATAGCTAACTAATTAATGGTCCACCTGTGATTAATTGGTATGATTTATTTCTTAATTATACCGCATCTTTAAAGCCAGAGCTGTATGTTTAGAATCAGCACAGAAGATATGAAAGAGAAGAGGGACGCTTAGTTTTGCTCTTTCTACTACATCTTACTGGCTGCTGCTGGAGGACATAATGACCACTTTCACCCTCTTCGCTACATGCTCACACTACTCTCCAATTTTGCATTATTTGCAGTTATTTCAGTTTTTAACTTTATGTTCTCTCTCTTTTCTCTTCCTAGAAGCTACACCTGGCCTGACTGTGTCTACCTGTGACACCTTTCTGGAGAGGGGCATTGTCCAAGCTTCTGCTGGCAACAACTTAATGCTCACCTTCTACAGATGATTCACATGGCCCTGTCTTTCAGTGTTTAACCCTTTCTCTCTCCTAAATATAGCAATTGACTGAGCTTTTACTGTGACTAACTCTGTGCTCTCTTTCAGACTCTCACCTTCAAAACTGGCTGAAAGTTTCTGTTCTTTCTTTCTAGATGAAACGACTAAAGGAGCTACATCCACTAACATTTACTTTTCCTTCCCATAGAAAGTACTCCTGGATCAGTGCTTCTGTGTTCTCTTTGTGTCTCTGCTCTGTTCTCTCAAACCCCCAGTCGGTCGTGGCAGATGGCCGCTCACACTGAGCCTGGTTCTGCTGGAGGTTTCTTCCTGTTAAAAGGGAGTTTTTCCTCTCCACTGTCGCTACATGCTCATCCAGACAAGTGATTGCTACAAATCTGACTCGATGCAATATGCTGGGTTTCCTTAGATAAAAAAACTTTTTATCCAATTTCAATAAATAACTGCATCTGGCTGCACTGTTCAATGGTTACGATTAATTGGAATGTATGTACCTGACTTTTGTGAAGTGCCTTGAGACGACAAGTGTTGTGAATTGGCGCTATATAAATAAAACTGAATTGAATGTTTAGCTACGTTAGGATTAAACGCTTGTATTTTGACTGAAGTAAAGGACCAGATGTTTTCACATTATGATGCAAATCCAGCTAGAAGCTCACAGAGAAGGTTGCTACTGTTTTCTATCAGCCAGATTATTTAACTTCACCTACAGTTTAGGTGAAAGACCCTCTGCTCTGTTCTTCATCATGACCCTGATGATGCTCATTAGATTGAACCTCCCCCTCATGTCTTGCTGGGTGAATAAGTGATTAGCTGTAACTTACAATTATCCCTTTCTGAGTCAGCATTCAGGTTTTACCGCTATCTTCAGCCTGGGTTTTACCACTCTGCTTCCACCTGTTCCTGCACACACACGACCCGGGTCCCACTCTTCGGTTGGCTCCGCGGTTGCTCTGAAATGAGCCCTGTTCGAGGCGCTCAGTGTAACGTTTCGGGTAATGAAGGAGGCAGGTCGACGGCCCTGGAGTAAACTGCTGTTCTGGACTTGTCCAGAATGGAGTCCGTCTCCGGCTGTGCGCGTAGTTGCGCATTCGCGGTGCCGCGAGAACGCAAATAATTTTGTTGTCTTCTCGTTTTAACTCATTGTCAAGTTAGGTGGGGTGGGAGGTGATTATATGGAACACAAGTGAAAAAAATCGGATCGTTTTTTAAATAAAAATGTGAAGTTCAATACCATTTTGTGGCTGCATCTTTTTAATACTTCTAAATTTCTTATCAAGAAGTCTGTTCAGAAAACACCGGGCCTGTGCTGACCAGCACATGAGCAACGTGCACCATTTTAAGGGAAATAAACAGGTTTCACTCACTGGTATAAGACTTATTGGCGAGAAGTATTGTTCCAGCAAAAAACTTAATCCACCATAGACAGATTTACCAACTTTCAGGTAACACTTTCTGCATTAAATATATCAAGTCTAAGTACAATTCAAAAGTTTCTCTCTTGGCCAATGTTGCTCTTCTTGCTTTGTGTTTTTGAATTGCACAACGTTGTGTGTCTCTTTAAGACAAGGAAATATCCGCCCACTTAATTCACAAGGTCAAAGAGCACTCCACTGAATGAAACTGAAAGTAACCAAGGGTTGAGCGGGGAAAATGGCTCACAGCCTGGACCTGTTGGATTGCTCCATTTGTTTACAGCTACTGGACGAACCTGTGACTACTGCCTGTGGACACAGCTATTGTATGACATGTATAAATACTTTCTGGGACACAGGTCCAAACATTGAGAGAAAATACAGCTGTCCTCAGTGCCGGGCAACTTTCAGCCCAAAGCCTGTTCTCCAGAGGAACACAGTCCTGGCTAATCTGTTAGACGAGCACAAGAAGAAAACCAGACAAAGTGCTGCTGCTGATGAAGATGATGCTGCTTCACCAGGAGAGCTGCCATGTGATTCTTGCACCAAGAGGAAACGAAAAGCTCAGATGTATTGTCTCATGTGTTTAGCCTCCTTCTGTGAGACACATCTGCAGCCTCATTTCCAGTTGCCTGTACTGAAGAAGCACAAGCTGATACAGGCCTCTATGAGGATAAAAGAAAGTATCTGCCCCCTTCATGACAGACGTTTTGAAATTTACTGTCGCACTGATAAGCAGCTGGTGTGTCCACTCTGTGTGGCGGAGCACAGGAGTCATAACATTGTGGAGGTCACAGCAGAGGTCCATGCAAAGCAGGTAATCCAGTTCATTCAAAACCTAAAGTTATGTTTTTATGACTTTTTTAATCTCAGTGCATTACAAGTTGATGACCTTCTGTTTTAACAGGTGCAACTGGATATGGCCAGACAGGAAGTAGCAGGTAGAGTTCTGGATTCCCAGCATAAAATGGGACAGCTCAAGGAAGCAGCAAAATCCATTAGAGTAAGTGTAACGTAGCTCACATACCTGACATGTCAACTTTTGACTTTTTTGCAGATCATATTTAACAGCCTTGTAAAATCATAGGCTTAATAACAGCAAATTTTTATTTCTGTCTGTGGTAACCCGGGATCTTAAAATATGTGGAGTAAAAGACCTTTCTGGGTCGTTGTTGTCCAGATGTTTGTCAGAATGCCCCACATCACGTGAAAAGGTCTCTTAGATGGGACTGAGCAAAAGAAGAGTTTTATTGAGGTTTGGAATCATGTTTTTCATTAATTTTAATTAAAAAATTCAAGAGGATTTTTAAATACTTCATGATTAATTATTGATTTTAATGCTGACTGATGATTGTAGTACATTTTGAATGTGAATATTGTGGGGTGATAACATCCTTCAGATTACAGGAAGATGGATTAAATAAGGAAACTGCATCAGTCATGATTGTTACTGTGGCTAAAGTTAAATATAATATAGTGTGTGTTTTTTTTTTTTTTCAAACTAAAGACGTTTCTCTCTGATGCCCAAAGGAAAACAGGTTAGCTAGCGCTCTCTTATCCCTGTCTGTCCATGGGAATTAGACCGCTTGTTTTCCCCTGGTCCACTTTTTATTTGTCAAAAGCCTCTAACCTGATAATCCCACCTGGAAAGGCCTTCCGTGGAGCTGATACCAAGACACCACTGTTTGAAAGCTATTCCGTCAGGACGGAGGGGACTTGATCACCCATTCCCTAGTTCAGCTGTGTTAATTCTTCTCTATGTCCACATTTTACAGTTTGCATGTTTTGTGTAGAGTTAGTGTCTGCCTTTATGTTCTTCACCCACAGCGGTGGCCCCCTCAGCCTAATTTAGCAAGATATTTTAAGTTGCCTTCTCGGTCATTTTAGCAACTGCTTGCAGTGTGATAGAAAACGTCTGAGCACCAAAACAATCAAATGATGCACTCTGCCAGAAAACACAACACCTCCATCCATCCGTGGAGCGATGCCAGGATGAACAAACAGCTTTGTGCCAAGAGCGAATCATCATCCAAGAGGAGAGACGGGTGTTCAGATCTTCATGTCTCCAAAGATCCATTTCAGTTCCTTTGAGTAAATAAACTAGATGGGAAAGTGAGTGCGTTAGTTATTTCCTGGGCAACAGTCCTCCTTTTCTCACTTTATTGTCCCTCAATGCAGAAGTCAGCATTTTTTTATTTTTCTGATTCTTTTCCTATTCACTTGGAGCTCTTCGAAACTGTCAGACTCCAAACATTATCAGTCATGACAGCTGTAATGGTGTTTGGTTTACACTAGGATGCTGCTTGGGAGGCGAGTGACAACTTTGAGCAGCAGTGCACCAAACATCTCCGTTTATATGCCCACTCTCTGGAAAAGAAATGTGTTGAGATGAGAGACAAAGTTGGAGAGGTAGAGAAAGCCGGAGTCGACTGGACTAAAAATCACATAGGACGGCTGGAACGTGAAGTCCATAAACTGAAGGGAATGGGCCATAATCTCGGCCAGCTTGCCCAAACAGACGATCCCATTCAATTTCTTAAGGTGAATACTGAGTTTCATTTCTTCCTTTTTATTTTAAGATGTTTATTGTCAGACTGTCAGGATTATGCATGTGTTTGGCTCCTGCAGGATATTCAGGCTCTGGGTGGCCTCCCTGTGTTTTCAGGCTCAGATGAAGGACCAGTGTCTCTGACACAGTTTGTTTCTGCAAAAAAAGACCAATTAAAAAACATGTGTGACAAGCAGAAGGATCAGTTATTTGGCCATTTCACAGATAATGCAAGTAAGTTGGGTATTTATTTGACAAATTTCATGAGATCAACATGTTTCCGGAATTTGAGAAAATCTTTTTTTTCCCTTCTTGTCAGCATTGAGTATTTCCAGTAAATCCTACATCGAACCAATATCAAGAAAAAACCTGTTGGCTATGTGTGGATGTGAGTAGCCTAATACAAATATCTGTACAAATGTTCGTTAAAGTTTTACCATCTGAATGAGCGAATTTATCCCCTCCTGTAGGTACTGTTCTAGAGCTGGATCCTAACACAGTGCATGCATGTCTTTACATGACAAACACCAAGAGAGAGCTATCATGGGGAATAACGGGCCAGGCTCATCCTGATCACCCTGACAGATTCACCCACTTTTACCAATCGATGTGCCAAAATGGCCTTAAAGGAAACCACTACTGGGAGGTGGAGTGGGATGGTGGCATCATCGAAGTGGCTGTGTCATATAAAGACATACAAAGGAAAGGGATGGGTAAAGACAGCTGCTTCGGCCACAACAACCTTTCTTGGAAAATGATCTGCTCTTCTTCTGGTTGCACGTTTTGGCACAATAATCTTCACAAAGGTTATATTCCTCCTGCTCAGTCTCGCAGAGTGGGTGTGCACCTCAGGTATGAAGAAGGAAAGTTGAGTTTCTACAGCATTTTAGGCCCTGATAATCTTACACTGCTGCACCAAGTCACGGCAACCTTCACTGAACCTCTCTATCCTGCATTTACTGTGGATTTAGGAGCAACGCTGACAATATGCACCATTTAGGATAGTCAACATCATAGAACACTGTGTACAAGATCAACTGCTGTTTATATGTAAATAAATGGGGGGAAAAGAAGTCTTAAAACCACAGGAGTTTTATGTATGTCAGAGAAACATATTTGTTTGGCTTTTTGTTGTGTTCAGAGGTTTTGTTGAGGCAATGATTATAGCTGAAACAACAAACCCTGAGGCATGATGAATGTAAAACATTATACTTAACGGGTAAAAAATTAATAATGAAACAAATGATGAACTGTATGTGAAACCTGACTACCTGCCAAAGCGTCTTTTTAAATTAAATTATATTTGTCAGGATCTGTTTGTTAGGTTTTCTGTTCATTTCTGGTTCTTTACATTTCCTCTGGTTAGTTTTGTTGTTTTCTGTTTCAGATACATTCAGTTATATTCTGATAGATCTGGTTCTTGTTTATGTTCTTAGTCTAGTAATTGTTTTCTTGTATTCTGGTCACCTCCATGCTCTCCTTTCTTATTTGTGTTAAGTAGTCACTCCCTCTGTCTCCCTGCAGCCCTGGTCCACACCTGTGCCATATTGCTCCTGATTAACTCCTCTCCCAGTTCATTGGTTCTCACTTCACTTCCCTCAGTTTATAAGCTCTCTGGTTTGCATTGCTCTCCACTGGTTCCTTCCATTAACAGCCCGTTATCATCCTGTTACCTACCCTGCGTCTTTGCCATGGTCCAACCCTGATTCCTCTGTTACTTGGATTTTCATGAGCCTGCTTCCAACCTGTTTATGTTTTTCACCTGCCTGAGTTCCTGTGCCTGGGTCATGAAATGAGCATTGTGATTTACGAAGTATAGAAAGATATGAGAATAAAAAGGCTTCATGACATCAACTAAATACAAGCAAGGGTTCTTCCAGGCTAACTGTTGCTCTTCTTTGTGTTGATTGTATTTTTGTTACAAAAGCTGATTCTTATATACGGTTTATATAAGAAAACTTTTATTTTCATGAGTGCTTTCTGATATTGACTAACTTGGGTTTTGGAATTTTGTAAAACCCTTACATAAAATCGGATAATTTAAAGGGCTTTTTCTGTTGCCTGTAATGTCTTCAACACTTCGATTATTATCTAAACCTTAAATGGGAAACGTTTTGTCCCATTATGCAGTAGAAACCAGATGTTTACATACACTGTATAAAATGACAAACCTTTTTTTCTTACTGTCTGACATTAAATCAGACTAAGCTTTTAGTTGTAGTTGAGTTAGGATTACCAAAATTACCTCTATTTGCTAAATGCAAGAGGGATGACAGAAATTTTATTTTTTTACTTTTACATTTCCTTAGTATTTAATAAAATTTCATTTTAAACTGCATGGCTTGCATCAAACATTTTGTGCTTTCTGAAGTATATTTTGGTCATGCAGAGTCGGGTTTGTAGGTGGTCTTTCCTGGACACACCTTCTCAGCACTGCTCACAAATTTTCTATGGGACTGAGTTCAGGGTTTTGTTTTGACAATTTTTCAGTGTTAAAAAATTGTCAATGTTGACAATTTTTGAAGATCCCAGTTTGACTGAACCTTTAAAAGGGAGATATACGTAAGTTGTTGATGCGTTAAGGATGCACACATGTAATCATGAACTGTCTGGAACGCAGATTTATTAGGCCCGAGCAGGAAAATTGCAAGGGCCTATTGTAATCGCTCGAATTCTTATTCTTTTTTCCGGGGACTTTTGGCGGGGCAATATGGGGACTTTGCCATGCCCCAAAACTCACCAAATTTTACCCCAAATTGTCCCCCGCGTGAAATTTTCGTTCTTTAATGTCGTCGTCAGTGGGCGTGGCCAAACCACTTAGCCACGCCCCAAACGTGAGATAGGCGTAGAGATGTGAAATTTGGCACAATGCTAGAGCACCTCAAAACAAGAAAAAAAGTATCTTGGGGGTATGCCCTAAAATGCACAGGAAGTCGGCCATTTTGGGTCAAAGGCCAATTTTTGCCCGTTTTTCACTTTTACTCACCTCGAACTTTAACGAACTCCTCCTAGGGATTTTGAGCTATCGGGTTCATATTTGGTCTACATGCAGTTAAGGGATGGGGGATTAAAAGTTATCAAAATCGTGAGTTTTTGGCCATGTTTAAGGGGCGTGGCCGGGGCACAAACTTGGAATTCGCGCCGAAAGTGAAACATTGCAATAACTTTCCCAAACAAATTCCAAATCACACCAAAGTTGGCAGCAAGGAGGACCTTCGGGTTCCCGACAATCCTATGGGGTCATATGCTGACATCATCAAAGCCACGCCCCCTCAGAACAGGAAGTCACTTTTTTCACTTGGAAAGTTGCCTCTCTGACCCTCTTGACCCAATCAACTTGAAAGTGTGTCAGAAGACAGATAACTAGTGGGTCTAACTTCGTTTGAGGCACAGTGTCTTTTCATAAAAGGGCGTGGCCGTGGCAGCGCCGCGAATTCAGACGTCACGCCATGGCCATACGTTTGCCTCTAATTTCCACATAGATCATCTGATCTGCATCACATTCAATGTGATTGATCCTTGTCCAGTCCCCCACAAAGATCTGATGACATATATTCGGTGGGCGTGGCCTAATTCGTCCACAGCGCCCCCTAGAATATTTCAAAAAATCAGCCCCAAGCCATGCTTTGACCGAGGATTGTGAAATTCGGTATACATATGTCACTTCTTAGGACCTACAAAAAAGTATCTTGGACCATTGGTCCAAACCCCACAGGAAGTCGGCCATTTTGGATTGAAGTTGCCATTTTGACCCTGTTTTGGCCGTTTCTAACCCGCATATCTGAGCGAACTCCTCCTACAGCTTTTGACTTAGAGACTTGAAAATCACTCAGTATACTCTTAAGGGATTGGGGATCAAAAGTTATCAAAAGCTTTTTGATACATGAAAGCGTGTGGGCGTGGCCACGCCTCAAAATATGACTTCTTGCCATAAAACACTACATTGATATAGCTCCTACAAGGAAAGTCACAGACAAATGAAACCTTCTGGGATTGATCTGCCTCTAGGCCTCAACAATATTCACTGATCAGATGCTGACATCATCGAAGCCCCGCCCCTTGACAACAGAAAGTGTCCCGTTTTCCTTTACAGAATCAGTGTTTGATGTTCTTCACCTAATCAATGTGAAACTGTCCCAAGTAACAGATAACATGATGGTCTTAGACAGTCGCCAGTACTTACTGCTTTAGCTGGAGAGTGTGGCTATGATGGCGTGCCGTATTATGATGTCACGCCACGGCCATACGTTTGCCTCTAAATTACACATGCATTCACTCCAAACTGAATATTCTTGATCTTTGTCAGCCCCCAAACAGCTCTATTGGATTACATTTAAATCTGGATCAACAGCGCCCCCTAGGACACTTCAAGGGCTATATCTCCCTCATACATCATCGGATCCACTTGAAATGTAGTATACATGATCATGAGTTAATGATGGACATTTTGACACAGTCAATTGATGATGTCGTTTTAGCCCCACCCACAAACAAACAAGTGAGTGCAGCTTCCATCTGGAAGGTCAGATTTACTCGAAATTTTGAATGCTTTTTGCCAGACTGAAACTCTGCATGACCGAAGATAATATGACATGTTGCTCAAAGTGCCACCTACTGGCGACGTGTTTAAGTGACGCGGTGTCATCGTATGTGGCGTGTAGGAGGCGATGCCAGGCTCCTGCGATCGCTCAACAGCCCGAGTTGCGCTGAGGGGTGTGAGGGCCTTCAAAGCTGCTTGCAGGTTTCTAGTTTTCTTTGTATTAACTGGATTTTGCAGTGACAACATACAAGATGGTGTATAAATCTATGTTAATATATAAGAATAGAAATGTTTTACTAAAAATAGATAAAGAATATCTTCAGTGGTTATTGTGCTTCTTGTTTACTTCTTGCTTAAGACTTTGATTTTTGTTGCAGTTAGCTGATTGTTGCAAACATTTTGTATTAAAATAGCTGTTGTTAATTTGCTTGCTTTTTTCTTAGAGATTTTGTGTATGTCTAGATGTTCAGATTATTTCTAGTTTACAAAACCCTTACCTAATCTTTAATGTTTATTGTAATATCTTTACACCTTTGATGCACATTATAATCTCAATAAAAGATACCTTTGGATTAATATGCATTTATTTGTTGTAATATCTCTATATGTATGTTTTTTTAACCTCTTTGACTTTAACTGGCAATTCAACTCAAACTGTCTTTTTATAACACCTATATAATTAACATGGTCAATTTCAGTAAAAATCACACATTTTTAGAGACTTGAGCACTTGTATTTATAAATTTTACTTCACAATATATCATTTTATACATTATTGACACAGAAATATGCAGCGCCAGCGCCACTATCGGGTGATGTCAGTAAAGGCAGTCACAGAACAGAGTCAGTAGAGAGATGTTCTATGGTGTCGTAGAAGCGCAGTGTGGCATTATAATGAAGCAGCTTCTCAGACAGAGAGCTGCTGTTCAGTGGTTTACCCTGAACACTCAGGTCCATGTACCTAAACAGCAACAAGAAGAGACATTTAGAAGCACCCTAATTGGCTGTAATTTGCTTTTACATGAGTTAAAAGGATTAGAACTTCATTGCATCCTATTTTCTTGGGATAATACCATACCTGTATGATAATCTCCAGAACAGGAGAGTATTTATCGTCATCAGCAAGGCCAGAAGGAAGAAGAATCTCTCGAGATTCCCATCATGGAGAGAGTTTGGGTAGAAATTACCTGTTTTGGCAGTGAAACATTCTTGGGTCAACACCAGTTGTTGCCAGAAGAAGATGCAGCTGCCTCTTAAAATATTGGAACATCCTTAAAAAGTTCCTTTATTTCTTAAATTTTAAAAAGTAAAAGCATATCTGGATTAATTTCTCTAAGTGAAATATGTGCTCACTTTTCTTAATTTTGTCGATTGTGGTTTACAGGCAATAATTCTCAGAATATTACATTGCACCTATCAAAGCATGCATGGATTAATACATCAATGCAGCATGGCATGGAGGGAAACAGCCTGTGGCTCTGATGAGGTGTTAACAAAGCATATTATTTCATTTGCATCCTTGGTTCTGGTGTCTCTCATCTTCCTCTTGACAATACTCCATAGGTTCTCTATGGATTTAGGTCAGGGGAATTTGCTGCCAACCAAGAACAGTGATACCATGGTCATTACCTTTTACTATTTGATTGAGGACCAAGACCAGCAAATGGCATTGTTAGATTGCCATCACTGTCTGGAAACTTCACACTGGACCTAAAGCAACTTGGATTGTGTGTCTCTCCACTCTTCTTCCAGATCATTGGACTTTGATGTTCCCAATTAAATACAAGATTTACTTTCTTCTTCACATTAATCCCTGAAAATATTAGGGATAACTTTGTATTGTTTTTTTTTTTTTCCTTTCACACAACTTTCCTTTAATAAGCTTGTATACAGCAGTCTGAACAGCCACTTTCTGCAGCAGGGTTATTGACAGTCTACGGGATCTCTTTCGAGCTAGCCCTTTTCACGATCGTTAAGGCCATAAAATGACTTTAAGATAACATTTAAGTATTAAAAGTATTTTTTAATCTAACAGTTTTGAGTTTTTATTAGCTCTAAGCCATAACATAATCATCTACGTTAACTGTAAAATGTCACCCAGTGTAATGAATCTATATAAGTTTCACTTTCTAAATTGAATTACAAATGTTCTTTTACTTTTATGTGACATTCTAATTTATGAAGATACACATGTAACACATTGGTAGTTTTTCAATTCTACCTCTAGAGCAAAAATGCACCAGCTGAATGATGAAGGCACCAAGTAAACATCCCCCTCCGTAGGATAGAGTGAGAAAGTGCAGGGAGATCCCCCTGATGTGGCTTGGGATCAGCTGGAAGGATATGAGGGAACCTATAAAAAACAAGAGACCACTAAAGGTCTGTCTGACGATAGTCTTCTGATAAACTTGAAGTCTTCAAGGAAACTTAAAGACTTAAAAAGGGAATTTGTACTCACATGCAGGAGTGACGAGAGCCTCAGCTACACCAAGCAGGATGTACTGAGGGGCCAGCTGGAAACATGGCATGGATGACACATGCAGAACCTTCCCAGACAGGGTCTGCTCTACCAGTGGGTAGGCCTTCCTGTGTAGCTCCAAAAAACCAGCCACCAGGAGAGACACAGCAGCACATGTATGGCCCAAAGCTGGAAGGGAAGGACGGACAGGGCGGATCAATGGAAAAAGAGGGCCGCAGATGGAAGATGTGGTTTCAAAATGAGCAATGTGAGAAAAATGTACAAATATTTGTAGTGAGGTTCTGTTAGAGGTATAGTTTACTTGGAGTGTGTGGCAGTGGCACTCTTACTTATGACCCTTGCAGGTGCCAGTGGAGTTTTCTCAATGGAGAGGAAGAAGGTTGTCACAAACTCTATCAGGGGGGCTAAGAGCAGGAGAGGTAGGATGCTCATGACATTCATGGCACCAATTGGCAGCAGAAGGTCACCGAGGTGGAGGTTTGAGTTCATGGTCTGTATGTAGTAACCTGAGGGAATCTGTGGAAAAATATCTCGTCAACGTCTTTGCATTTTATGAAACATCAAAGCTTGAAATGTGCCCATCATGACGTGCCTGTGTGATGCAGACTCTGTACAGCAGCTGAAGCCCATAGAGAGGAAAGAGCTTCGTCAAGACTTTGACATTTTCCACATGGGTCTCGCTGTACCGCCCACCGTTGTTCTCCTTGGCCCGGTCCAGCCAGGACACCACATCTCCACTCAGGTGACGATGCCGGAGGCAGCACATTTTGAAAGAGTTCAGAAAAACTCCCAGTGTGGTCAATAAAGATCCACCTGAAACCAGTCCCAACAGGAAGCAAGGCTAACTTGTAAACATTTTGTGTTTCATTTGTTCTCGCATGTGCTCTTTTAGACCTTCTCGATTTTACATCACCCTCCACATTTATTGGGACCCAAATTCAATTTCAGCAGTCACAGAATTTAACTCTGAATTTTTATTATTATTTATTTTTAATTCAATTCAGTTTTATTTATATAGCGCCAATTTGACAGTGCTGTTGCAGAGTTTCAGACATACCATATGGAGCAGATGGTTGCCTTCATCTGCACATGTAGGCAATCAAAGTTAATCACGTAATTAGGATATCTCAAGACACTATCCTAATTGTGTGATAAACTTTATTTTTCCATCAAAGTAGGGAAGCCACATTGATGTTATAGTAACCTTTGTTTTTAAGACCTTCAGCAGCATTCCCAAGCAGCTAGACATAAAGCATCACCCCAGGGCAGCAAGACACAGGAGCAGCAGCCCCCAGGCCAAAAAGCCACAGAGCGACATGCAGGGCACCAAGTCCCCCTGACCCAGCCACACCACCACCCTCAGCAGCACAGGGGATGCCTGGGAGCCCGTCCCCTCCAGCGGCCCAGGGCTGGCACCAACCTCCAGCACCAAGACCGGCCAGCAACAAGCAGCCCCCAACACATCGGGCAGGCACCAGCTCACTACAGCAGTCGGTATCCAGAGGGACAAAGGTAGGAGGGCCACATTCTATTTCACCCTGGGGGGGGGCAATCCCTGATAAGTCTAGAGGGAGGGATACCCATTAGAGCCCAGCATATCCCTCAACCAGCCTAACACACCTCCGAGAGCCATTGGCCATCAGAAGTGGGCCCACCACTCCAGGACGTAGCCCGAGTACCCACGCAGATAACACTCCACCAAGGTGGGCAGTCCCCTGCTGGGTCCCCCCATGGTGTCTTCAGAGACCCTCAAGCCACCCCGACACCCCCATTCCCCACCACACCAGCACAGGTTCCGTAGTGGGAGCTAGGGGACTAGCACAGTCCCCCATCCGTGGTGTTTGTTTGTTTGTCTGTGGTAATGTGAAGTGTTGTGCCAAATGCAGACGTGTATGTCTAAATGTTTTTCACTGCATGGTGCTCCCCCATGTCCATAAGGCCCATCATTCCACACCCCAAAACCATACTGCTGTGTGGTGTTGCATATGTAAGGGAAGTCAAGTCAAGTCAAGTTTATTTATAAAGCGCTTTTCAGCAACAAGGCACTCAAGGCGCTGTCCATATGGAAAAGAATTACAATGATACAGAAAATCAAACAACAGAGGTCATTAAAAATAAAATAAAGTAAAATAAAGAGAATAGAATGATGGATAAGAAAATGAAAGGAAAATTGGACTGAAAATGTAACTAATAATGTTTCGATGTCACAGTCAAAGGCCACTCTAAACAAATGCAACTTAGGGATTCGGCGCTTTTACAGTTTTCTGGCAGTTTATTCCAGATTAGTGGAGCATAAGAACTAAAAGCCGCTTCTCCATGTTTGGTTCTGGTTCTGGGTATGCAGAGTAGATTTGAGCCAGAAGACCTGAGAGGTCTGGGTGGTTGATACACTGACAACAAGTCTGTAATGTACTGTATTTTGGTGCTAAGCCATTCAGTGATTTATAGACTAACAGAAGTATTTTAAAGTCTATTCTCTGAGCTACAGGGAGCCAGTGTAGGGACTTTAGAACCAGGGTGATGTGCTCCACTTTCTTAGTTCTAGTGAGGACGCGGGCAGCAGCGTTCTGGATCAACTGCAGCTGTCTGATCGACTTTTTAGGCAGACCTGTGAAGACACCGTTGCAGTAATCAGTTCTACTCAAGATGAACGCATGAATTCGTTTTTCAAGGTCCTGCTGAGACATTAGTCCTTTAATCCTGGAGATGTTCTTTAGGTGATAGAAGGCCGACCTTGTTACTTACTTTATGTGCCTCTGAAGGTTCAGGTCTGAGACCATCACTACACCCAGGTTTCAAGCCTGACTGGTGGTTTCTAGCTGTATTAACTGAAGCTGTGTGCTAACTTTTAAACGCTCTTCCTTTGGTCCAAAGATTATTACTTCAGTTTTGTTTTGATTCAGCTGAAAAAAATTTAGGCCCATCCATGCATTGATTTCTTCTAAGCATTTACCCAGCGCTTGAATGGGTTCATGGTCACCTGGTGACATCGTAACGTATAGCTGTGTGTCGTCTGCATAGTTATGATAACTTACGTTGTTGTTTATTAAAATCTGAGTTAGGGGGAGCATGTAGATATTGAATAGAAGGGGCCCTAAGATGGACCCATGGGGAACACCACATGTGATGTTTTGCTCTCTGATGTAAAGTTACCTACTGACACAAAAAAGTCCCTGTCCTTCAAGTAGGATTTAAACCAATTGAGTGCTGAACCAGAAAGGCCGACCCAGTTTTCCAGGTGCGCTAATAAAATGGAGTGATCAACAGTGTCGAATGCTGCACTAAGGTCCAATAATACCAGCACTGTGATTCTTCCACAGTCTGCATTTATACGGATGTCATTGAACACCTTGACAAGAGCAGTCTCTGTACTGTGGTGAGCATGAAGCCTGACTGCAAGACATCGAAGCGGTTGGTCATTGTTAGGAAGTTGTTTAACTGTTGAAACACAGCTTTTTCAATAATCTTACTGATGAAGGGGAGGTTTGATATAGGCCTGTAGTTCTGTAGTAGCAGCTTGTCCAAGTTGGTCTTTTTCAATAGAGGTTTGATAATTGCTGTTTTCAGGGCCTGGGGGAAAACACCTGACAAAAGGTACGTGTTTATTATTTGTGTTAAATCAGATGTTATTACAGGCAAAGCTTTCTTAAGGAAAACTGTGGATAAAAGATCGAGACAGCAGGAAGAAGAGCTTAGTTGCTGTACGATTTCTTCTAAGTTTTTGTAGTTTATTTGGTGAAATTAGGAAAATCAGTTCTAGTTGGAGACAACATTGGTACTGGAGTTGATGTGGATGTGCTGACTGCCCCTCTGATCTTTTGGGTTTTTTCAGTGAAGAAGTTAGCAAATTCATTGCAGGCCCTGATAGAGTGGAGTTCAGATGCTACAGTTACAGGAAGGTTTGTTAACCTGTCGACCGTGACAAATAATGCACAAGCATTGTTAATGTTTTTGCTGATCATCTCAGAAAAGAAAGATTCCCTTGCATTTTTCAGTTGTAGGTTATATCTGTATAGTCTCTCTTCATAGATAATATAGTGAACCTGGAGTCCAGTCTTTCGCTCATTTCTGATAGAGTTACCACTGGGACCCAGACTGTATCACAGAGAAGTGATTTGAAGGTCCTGATTAGGAGGAGATAGATTAGGAGGTGGTGGGGCTCTGCGGCATTTGGAAGATGTTTATTCAGTAGCAGGGCCTCGGCCACGAGGGGTGTTGAATGGAGAAGATGTCAGAGACATTTGGGTCCCGATTTTAAGAGTTCCTTTCATGTTATCAGAATCCAGTAAAGCAAAAAGCGGGCTCAGTGGGGAGATGGGAGAGTTCTGTGCGGTCTGGGGTGAGGGGGGTTTACCGGGGTGTCGGTCTGGGTCTGGGTTTGGGGGGATGGGGGTATAATGGGGGGGTCCACTTCTCCAGAGGATTATGATGGAGAAACCATCTTGCTTGAAGAGTTGTCTTTTTTCCAAAAAAATATTAAAGTTGTTGATGAAGTTCACAGGTGTAGTAGCACATGTTTTTTTCAACCACTTATTAATCATCAGAAGTCTAGAAAAAATCTTATCTCCACAGAAAATCGGTGCAAAGGGTCCGCTGAGAAACACCTTGATATTGAGACCTCCAACAATATTCAGAGGACGAGTGAAATCTTCCTTCAGTCCTTCTGATTTTTTCTTAGCTACGTCATCCATGGCTCCACAGTGTATAATAAGGTTTTTTAGAGACGGCCGCTTTTCTGTGATTGCAAGAATATTCTCTGAGATATCAGACACTACGTTACTGGTACCAATCATAACTTCTGTGTTTTTCTTGTTGCAGAAATTTTTAATTCCATCCACAGCTGTGTTGCCCACTATTAGGGTTCTTGGTCCGGTGGGGTACTTTTCTCTGGCAATTTAGGAGAAGACTGTTTAGAATGAAGGTTGTTCACAAACCTTTTATTGATCTCAGAAGATGGATCATTTTCCTGGTTTTCATTCTGTAGTGGAGCAAATCAGTTTTGGAGGAGAACTCCAGCTGTCTCACTCCTATCAGTTGTTGTGACAGCAGCTCACTGTTGAAGTCTCCTTTTCCCAGGCGAAACGGGGACATTTCTCTGTAATTCTGGCCAGTCTAATTCATTTAATTGCTGAGATCTTCCAGTGAGTTGTCCACTTTGATTTTTTGGGCATGTGCCTAAAACATGCCAGGGGGTTATCCGGTAGGTTTATTCTCAGTGTTCTGATTGCCGGCTGAGTTGTTGAGCTGGCTGTCACTGTTTGGGATCACAGGCAGAGTTGAATCATCGCTGTACCCCATATTCACCTCCACATTCACTTCTAGTCGATGGATTTTCATCTCCAAAACAGCCAATTTCTGTAAAAGTTTGTCAAAGTCCTCTGTGGTGAAAGGAGGCATTTTGTTCTGATTAGCTGGTGTCAACTTGTCCTTCTTTCGAGTTCGATTATAAAAACATCAAAATTCTTTAGAAAAAAAATAAAAATAACAATAATCCTTGGGAGTCGCTGGTTAGAAGTAGTTTTAGTCCAATATTTCCATAATTTTGGCTAAGAGATAAAAAGTTAGGAGTAAAAGAATGCAAGCAAGCAAGGAGCTTAGGAGAAAAGCAGAAATGTGTGGGGGGTACCCACTGTTTCCCACCAGCTTCCACAACAGCCCAGCACTGACCAAGGCCAGGGACACCCCCTCCCCCCCCCCACCCCCACACAAACTCTACTTACCCTAAAAAGTAAAGTATGAATTTAAAAAATGTTTCAGATACATTTATTGAGATACAACCCTGTGACTGTGTCAATGTTTGTTAACACACTCACTAAATAAAACTGCTCAATTTAAAGTTTGAATTTCTCCAGAATGTATAGATTGTCAGATAATGGTACCGTAATAAAAATGAATTTATTTTAAGTTTTCTACAAGTACCTCTCGTGGGTTTGTAGGTGAGTTTGCTCCGCATCATGTGGATGGCAATGAGAGCCAGCAGCACAGAGGTGAAAGGGATGAGGAAGCCCAGATTTTGGGCCACGGACTGCTGGATGTAAGCGATGCCCAAAAACACCACAGTGGAATTTAGATTCACCAACCAGTAGAACCTAAACAAAATGACAAACAATGTTAAAGCAATAATTTAACTCAGTTGCTCCAACAAACTGAGAAGTCGCAAAAAAATTATTTCATTTTACTACAAGCATGTGCTAATAGAACTGACATTTTGACAACGGTTTTCACTGTAAGACATTTTAAATGACAAGTCAGTTAAACAATGGTAAGAAATGTATGTTTTTGCTTGGCATTTAAAATCACATCAGTGTTTGGATCCAGAAAACCACCTCACCCACCAGTTGAAGAACGACAGGAGCTGGTGCTGGTTATAGCTCTGCAGACTGTAGGCTCCCATCGGACAGAGGATGGCCCTGATCCCACCGATGCCGAGCACGGCAGCCAGCAGGCCCAAATAAAACAAGACCTGCTGCTCCATGGGGTCCAGCTTGTGGGTCATGTGATGAGTGTCAATGTAGAAATCTTCAAATGGAAACGCAACAACTGGCAGCATGGCTGTGCCTAGGGTAGACCACAATTTCAGCGCTGTGCAAAAACCTTATGTCATCTCTTTGTCATCTCTTTATACTTGCTTTCAAAGAAAGAGACTTTTTAATAATTGTTATTGTGGTATTTATTAATAGCTGTTCAGTCTTTCTCAAGATCTTTAACAGTTTTCTTCTCTTTGAGCATTGGCTGCTTTTTCATGTATCTAAGAAGTTAAGGAGGAGTATTTGTTGTTAGTTATTGAAAATAACTGATCTTTGAGTCATTCAGATATTAAAAGGCTCAAAAACCCAAGGGATGAACCAATGTGGTGTGAAGAGAAAACAGTATATTTGCTACTAGCAGTCAGTTACAAAGACTATTTTTTTCTAATTTCTTTATTTAAATCTGTATTTAACATACCAAAGATGATGGAATTCAAAAACAGCACATTTTAAGACTGTTGGCATCCCTGGTAAAGATGTGTACAAAGAGTTAAAATTAATTCCCATTTTATGCTGTAACGTAAAATCATACAAAACAAGAAAAATCCAGCCTTTAATTTAAGTACATTCATTCAGTTGGAATATAAACAAACTGCAAGAAATAACTGTTTTAAATCACTGGTGTCACAATTATCTGCAATTCCTACATAATAATACACCTGAAGAACTTTGTTTTTCAGCTATCACCTAAACTTGCCCTGATTTACATTGAAACAATAACCTAAAAATTTAAAACAACTGGAACCTGACAAAAAAGGCTGGACTGGAAGTTTTTTATGGAATTTGAAATTTTGTTTAGAAAAAATTCCACAACCGGCATGCTGCTAGGATCGATACAAGGACTTTACCATAAAGGTGTGAAAAAACAGCCAGTCTTAAGAAAATCTGTCAGAGACCTTCAGATTGCCTGGAAAACTTTTAATTGAGACATTAAAAGATTTTTCATATGTGTGTCTTACTTGAACTAAAGTATAACAATTAGGAGTTATTTAAATATTTGCCTGCAAAAATTAGGGTAAAGGAAGTGTTAAAGAAGAACTTACCAAAATTGTTTGTTTTTTTTTGCATTCAAATAAATCTAATTTTGTAAAGGCAGAAAAACAATTAACTGAAGTGTCATGGTTTTAAAATGTTACCAGAAATTAGGATGTAAAATACTAAAGCAACAATAAAAGCAACGCTGCATTTTAAATATCATCTTATCAACAGCTCTCCCTCTCTCTTACCAAAGAAATGAAGAAATGCACACAAGTAAAGGACCTTAGTCCTTCCTAAGCAGGTTTCTGCAAACCACCCAACCAGAACTGGGGTCAGGGTGCTGGTTCCTATGAAGCACAGGTTGACAGTTGCAGCCAGATAGTTGTCATAGCCCAGCTTCACGGTGCAGAACAGAATCATGTTACATACAATCCCAAAGAATGTAAACCTCTCACACAACTCCACAAGCAGAACACAAATGACAACTTGGAGCTTCTTGCGAGACTTCTTCCGTGGTCTCTGGTCCAGAAGAGGAGTCTGGAAACCCCCCCTGCCGTTCAGCACTGTTTTCAATTCTCCTGCCGCCATTGCAACAGCATTGGGAGGTAAATCTTTTGCTGCTTCGTTAGGTTAGAAATGGCAGTACTGCTCCAGCTCATGCTTAATGAGAACTCATCTTCTTGTGAAGCACAAACATCAGGGAGCAGAACTGGAATTCTGCAACCTGGTGCGACTTCTGAGCTTAAATACAGACAGATCAGACACATTCTGTCTGTGTTTGTGGCTGCTTTTCCTGTGTTCTCATATTACTCAGAACTGTGGTCACCTTACAGGAATCTGACACATTGTGCAAAATTAGAAAAGATCTCCAAAATATTTTTAGACTCTCTAAAAAGCAAAAACAAAAACAAAAACTCAGTCAGTTTCAAACCACTGTCTTCAACTTATTTACTACAAATTTGTTGAAAATTTGTAATAATCTGGTTCCCTATGCCCATCATTTTCCATGATTTGCGAATAACCTGTTAGAATGAAGTAAAATACGCAGATAATACAAGTATTAAAATGTGTAATATCTGTTGTAAAAATCTTTTTTTCAAATGACTTTAAAACAAACTTCATAACAGAGCTTAAAACTTCAAAACACTTTTCATGCTGTTAATGATCTGTAAACTGAATGCCACACCCATTTCTTTATTAGGTTTTTTTTTTTTTCCCTTAGGTCACATAAAAGATTATTCCCTCAATTTGTTTTGTCATCTAGCTGCACATTGCTCATAACTAATGTTAAACTTTAACCTTTTAAAGATAATGAAGCACTCTTGGTTATTGTTTGCAATGCTTGCAGTCACTTTTTTAAAATCAGCTCCCTTTAGCAAAGAGATTAAGCAGCAACAAAGATAAAATACAACAAATAATACACCTATGCTGCACGTCGTTGCAAACTCGCTCCAAATGTCACACCTCCCAGTAAAACTGGCCCTCAATAAGTAAGCTCATTTAGAGTCGCCTGCTGGTAATTAGACTCATAACGTTAGACTGGACTGAGACAGAGTGCAGCTTGGCTACAATGAGATCAATGTTATGAGACAAACGTTTTATCCCAATAAACCGATGAGTCTGAGGAAAAAAAGAAGGATTGCCCTGGCAGGCACAGATCAGAAAAACAGATGACGTGTGACTATTGTGTTTAAAAAGTCCCTTTTTGCTTTAAACCAATCAGAATAGTAATTGATCTAAACAGAAACTATTCACCTGTATACTGGTCCATAAAAAATGGTATGTAAAAGTAAATAAGACAGGGAGTCTTAGGGCAAATGAAAAGAGTCAAAAGACGTTTGAAGGTCCAGTGCGTCAACATGCAAGCAATCCCTGTTAATATAATTTAGGTATTAACACATTGAGACTTGCATTTTGAATGAGGTCTGTTTTCTCAGTCCATATGTGAACATAAAACAAATTGATAATCTATGGCAAGATACATAAACAAAAGGCACAACTCAAACACAGGGAAAAATGTTTTCTTTGTACAGGTCCTTCTCAAAATATTAGCATATTGTGATAAAGTTCATTATTTTCCATAATGTAATGATGAAAATTTAACATTCATATATTTTAAATTCATTGCACACTAACTGAAATATTTCAGGTCTTTTATTGTCTTAATACGGATGATTGTGGCATACAGCTCATGAAAACCCAAAATTCCTATCTCACAAAATTAGCATATTTCATCCGACCAATTAAAGAAAAGTGTTTTTAATACAAAAAACGTCAACCTTCAAATAATCATGTACAGTTATGCACTCAATACTTGGTCGGGAATCCTTTGGCAGAAATGACTGCTTCAATGCGGCGTGGCATGGAGGCAATCAGCCTGTGGCACTGCTGAGGTCTTATGGAGGCCCAGGATGCTACGATAGCGGCCTTTAGCTCATCCAGAGTGTTGGGTCTTGAGTCTCTCAACGTTCTCTTCACAATATCCCACAGATTCTCTATGGGGTTCAGGTCAGGAGAGTTGGCAGGCCAATTGAGCACAGTGATACCATGGCCAGTAAACCATTTACCAGTGGTTTTGGCACTGTGAGCAGGTGCCAGGTCGTGCTGAAAAATGAAATCTTCATCTCCATAAAGCTTTTCAGCAGATGGAAGCATGAACTGCTCCAAAATCTCCTGATAGCTAGCTGCATTGACCCTGCCCTTGATAAAACACAGTGGACCAACACCAGCAGCTGACACGGCACCCCAGACCATCACTGACTGTGGGTACTTGGCACTGGACTTCTGGCATTTTGGCATTTCCTTCTCCCCAGCCTTCCTCCAGACTCTGGCACCTTGATTTCCGAATGACATGCAGAATTTGCTTTCATCCGAAAAAAGTACTTTGGACCACTGAGCAACAGTCCAGTGCTGCTTCTCCGTAGCCCAGGTCAGGAGAATGCGGCACCTGTAGCCCATTTCCTGCACACGCCTGTGCATGGTGGCTCTGGATGTTTCTACTCCAGACTCAGTCCACTGCTTCCGCAGGTCCCCCAAGGTCTGGAATTTGCCCTTCTCCACAATCTTCCTCAGGGTCCGGTCACCTCTTCTCGTTGTGCAGCGTTTTCTGCCACAGTTTTTCCTTCCCACAGACTTCCCACTGAGGTGCCTTGATACAGCACTCTGGGAACAGCCTATTCGTTCAGAAATGTCTTTCTGTGTCTTACCCTCTTGCTTGAGGGTGTCAATTGTGGCCTTCTGGACAGCAGTCAGGTCGGCAGTCTTACCCATGATTGGGGTTTTGAGTGATGAACCAGGCTGGGAGTTTTAAAGGCCTCAGGAATCTTTTGCAGGTGTTTAAAGTTAACTCGTTGATTCAGATGATTAGGTTCATAGTTCGTTTAGAGACCCTTTTAATGATATGCTAATTTTGTGAGATAGGAATTTTGGGTTTTCATGAGCTGTATGCCAAAATCATCCGTATTAAGACAATAAAATACCTGAAATATTTCAGTTAGTGTGCAATGAATCTAAAATATATGAATGTTACATTTTTATCATGACATTATGGAAAATAATGAACTTTATCACAATATGCTAATATTTTGAGAAGGACCTGTATTTTATAAAAACCTATGGCCTGAGGCCCTTTGGTTTGCTTAAGACTGTGCAGTTGTAGGTTGATGATTTGCCGGCCCTGCCGTACAGTTACACATCTGGGATAGGGTGACCTCTCCTAACTCCTGCCAGTGGACGGTTCGTCTCCTGCTCCTCCAACCACAGAAGAGGCTCACCTATTTAACCCCAGATAACCTGTCAATGAGGGCGGCTGTGATTTAATCTGAACAGCTCGTCTCTTTGTTTGGGTGTCTTGTAAAAATGTTGACCTTGGCTTGTTAGCTAAGGTATGTTCAGAAGTTTCACCTTTTTGTTTAATTTGGTTAATGATTGAAAGCCTTTTTAATTTAGCTCCTTTGGTTATTCAAGCTTTAGTAAAGTTGTAACATAGCTTGGTAAGGTGCTTCTTAAACTTTAGTTGAATGTCTTATTTTCCCCACACTGTTGATGTGCTTTATTAGATGTTAAATTGGTAAACCACAATTGATTTTAGTTTGTACTGGTTCTAGTACCGTATTGTGTTCTCCTTTTTTTAAAGCCTAAAACAACTAAACAAATCACTTTTGATGTCTCAAACCACCAACAAGTGTTTTATTGTTACTTCCCTCCATCCCTTTTATAATGTCAATGATATAAAACATTTACCAAAGTAGTTGAAGAATTACCACAAAAAACACATTATTTAAAAATTATTTTGTAAATATATATACCATCCATATGCAACATTTATTTAGGGAAAACACGCTTTTGAAAGTTTTGTTCAAACAGTCTATATTTACAGTTTTTAGGCAAGGGAAAGATAATTTTCTTGTTATGGCATAGTACAGCCTCAGTAAACCGTTGCAGGTGTTTTGAGTTAACCAAATGATTAGTGTGTAACACCATGACTTTGCAATAATGAACTTATTTTCAAAAGTAAATGTTTTCCTCATACACTAAATTTCGGGGTTTTGTGTCTGTAAGGCATAATCATCAACATTACAAGAAAAAAGGGATTGAAATATTTAATTCAACATAACATGTGAGCTCCTCTTTCTGAAATGATTGATAAAAAAAATACTGAAATGTTTTTCATGATATTCTGATTAAAATTTTTTTTAGATGTACCTGCAATACTGCCACTGAACTAGATTGCTATTTTAAAAGAAGAATGCAAACTTTAGTCAGTTAGAAAACTAGCAAAACCTATCAAATAGGATAATTAATTTAATGTTTTGGAGGATTTCAAATTGTTGAACGAGATAATCATGTAACAAAACTCAATTATGAATGCAAAAAAGCTTTATTTTAAGTAGTTTCGTCTGTTTACAGGTAGTGATCTTCTCGCGCAACTAAAAGCAAAGCATTCGACGTCACTATGGTAACCCCTAGCGTCCACGAGAGCTTGGGGGGCGTGGTGTATCATGGGAAAAAGAAACTGTAGTTAAATTGGCTCCAGCTCACCTGGATAAAGAGAGCAGCACAGAAGAGACATATTCGAACTCTATTGCAAAGGTGAACAATTATTTTTTACAAGAATTTGCTTGTTACTTTAAAGTTATTCGCAATACCTTTTTGACCTTTAACGCCCACTCTAGAAATTACGCATGCTAATGCTAAAGTTAGCTGACTAGCTCAATGTTGCTAACTGTAAACAGATCAATAGCATTGCATGGAATAGATGGATATTGTGGGTCATTTCCAGTTCACATAATTAACGACTTACACACCAACTGCTGATTTAAAAAACGTGCAGATCAAACCTTTGTTCTGTCATTTGCGTGTTTAGCCGCAGACATCGGCTACTAATGTCTGAAAGAAGGATGTCCAAGTTTCCTGCCTCTGCATCCGAAGGCTTCAGCTCGACTCCCGTCAAGACCGACAAGGAGAAAAACTTCCACACAGTCCAAGGGTTGGATAACGGCGTTGTGTCTGACGATGAAGATACGTTTTCGCTGCTTTCCCCCATCTATCATGACAGCTTCGACAGCGATGAAGAAGACTTAGGGTTCATCGCAGCTCAGCAGACTTCACCCAGGCTCAGCGAGGACTCGAGACTCTGCGCATCACTACCTAGGTACCGCATTAACTCCAACTCACATTTGGTATTTTTGTTATTTTGGAGCTTATTTCCACCTATTTGTAACATTTATAGATCCGAGCTGCCCAGGACGCCTTTAAAACAGAAGGTCAGTGCAACTGTGCAGCCAGTAAGCTCACCTCCACTCAGTGCTTGGGAGATGTGGCTGCTGAGCAAAGCTAAAGAGGATCGTTTTAGGCTGGAGAAGAAAGCAGAAGAGGCAAGAGGATGTTTCTGTTAATGTTGATTCACAAGTTAAAAGTAACACACTTCTACTCAGTCTGCTATTCATCAAGTTGTTTCACAGGACCACTGCTTAATGTCTCTTAATGCAGGGACGCTTACTCAGAGAAAAAGAAGAACAACAGGAAAGGGAACAGGAGCAGAAGAAGGTTGTTATAGAAGAAAAGATCCATGAGTGGTTAAAAGTTAAAAGAGAAAAAGTAAGTAAAAACTGGCTTAAATGCTATGCTTTTAATATGACCAGATTGTGAGTACTGAGAGTATGGAATAATAGGGCATTTGATTAGATTGACCATTTTTACAGTGAACATATGATTTAAATTTGATAAAAGATTTTTTAATGTCTGAATATGCATGGAAAATAAATACAAATATTAATATGAAATGTTTGGTGTTTCTAGGCTTCATTCCATACACAATTGTTCAATTGCATCCATCCATCCACTTTTTATTTGTATAGCGCCAATTCACAACACATGTCGTCTCAAGGCACTTCACAAAGGGTTTGGAATGGTATAGGGTTGTTGGGGAGGTTAGATTAAACTACTGCGTGTTAGAGTTTGGCCATTTTAGAATGGGCTATGTGTAGGGGTACTAAGTAAGATAATAAACTGATAAAGTTTTTCCATCTAGAGACCACTGATGGCCATTGTTGTACTAAAAACCACAAGGATTGGGGGTACCTCTCTCTGTCAGACTGATTATAACCATTGGAAAAGAGAAGGGGTCGTACAGGTAGCAGAAATGGAGGGTGTGTTTGCACCTCAACCATAACTGAGCCAGTTTAGGCTAAACCTGACTCCCCCTTACTCCATCGAACAGGGAGGGTGAAAGGCAGAGGTAAAAATAATTGGAGAGTGTTGTTTCCTGTTGCACTGTGTGAAAGGTGGGTAACTTTAAAATGAGCTAAGCCAGTTCAATCGAATCATATAGATTTCAAGTCAGGCACATGCATTCTAATTAATCCTAACCATTGAACAGTGCAGTCAGATTCAGTTATTTATTCAAATTGGATAAAAAGTTTTTCTATCTAAGGAAACCCAGCAGATTGCATCCAGTCAGTGACTTGCAGCATTCCCTCCTTCCAGATGAGCATGTAGAGACAGTGGACAGTCACTGGCGTTGACTTTGCAGCAATCCCTCATACTGAGCATGCATGTAGCGACAGTGGTGAGAAAAAACTCCCTTTTAACAGGAAGAAACCTCCAGCAGAACCAGGCTCAGTGTGAGCGGCCATCTGCCACGACCGACTGGGGGTTAGAGAGAACAGAGCAGAGAAGGAAAAAGAACACAGAAGCACTGATCCAGGAGTCCTTTCTATGGGAAGGAAAAGTAAATGTTAATGGATGTAGCTCCTTTAGTCGTTTCATATAGAAAGAAAGAACAGATAAACTTTGAGCCAGTTTTCAAGGTTAGAGTCTGAAAGAGAGAACATATAATTAGTTACAGTAAAAGCTCAGTCAATTGCTATATCTAGGAGAGAGAAAGAGTTAAACACTGAAAGACAGGGCCATGTAGATCATCGGTAGAAGGTGAGCATTAAGTTGTTGCCAGCAGAAGCTTGGACAATGCCCCGCTCCATGAATGTGTCACAGGTAGACACAGAGTCAGGCCAGGTGTAGCTTCTAGGAAGAGAAAAGAGAGAGAACAAAGTTAAAAGCTGAAATAACAGCAAATAATGCAGAATTGGAGAGTAGTGTGAGAATGTAGCGAAGAGGGTGAAAGTGGTCATTATGTCCTCCAGCAGCCTAAGCCTATAGCAGCATAACTATAGAGATAGCTCAGGATAACTTATGCCACTCTAACTACAGGGGTTGGACAATGAAACTGAAACACCTGTCATGGGTGACATACCAGAGTTCAAAAGAGGACAAATTGTTGGTGCACGTCTTGCTGGCGCATCTGTGACCAAGACAGCAAGTCTTTGTGATGTATCAAGAGCCACGGTATCCAGGGTAATGTCAGCATATCACCAAGAAGGACGAACCACATCCAACAGGATTAACTGTGGACGCAAGAGGAAGCTGTCTGAAAGGGATGTTCTGGTGCTAACCCGGATTGTATCCAAAAAACATAAAACCACGGCTGCCCAAATCACGGCAGAATTAAATGTGCACCTCAACTCTCCTGTTTCCACCAGAACTGTCCGTCGGGAGCTCCACAGGGTCAATATACACGGCCGGGCTGCTATAGCCAAACCTTTGGTCACTCATGCCAATGCCAAACGTCGGTTTCAATGGTGCAAGGAGCACAAATCTTGGGCTGTGGACAATGTGAAACATGTATTGTTCTCTGATGAGTCCACCTTTACTGTTTTCCCCACATCCGGGAGAGTTACGGTGTGGAGAAGCCCCAAAGAAGCGTACCACCCAGACTGTTGCATGCCCAGAGTGAAGCATGGGGGTGGATCAGTGATGGTTTGGGCTGCCATATCATGGCATTCCCTTGGCCCAATACTTGTGCTAGATGGGCACGTCACTGCCAAGGACTACAGAACCATTCTTGAGGACCATGTGCATCCAATGATTCAAACATTGTATCCTGAAGGTGGTGCCGTGTATCAGGATGACAATGCACCAATACACACAGCAAGACTGGTGAAAGATTGGTTTGATGAACATGAAAGTGAAGTTGAACATCTCCCATGGCCTGCACAGTCACCAGATCTAAATATTATTGAGCCACTTTGGGGTGTTTTGGAGGAGCGGGTCAGGAAACGTTTTCCTCCACCAGTATCACGTAGTGACCTGGCCACTATCCTGCAAGAAGAATGGCTTAAAATCCCTCTGACCACTGTGCAGGACTTGAATATGTCATTCCCAAGACGAATTGACGCTGTCTTGGCCGCAAAAGGAGGTCCTACACCATACTAATAAATTATTGTGGTCTAAAACCAGGTGTTTCAGTTTCATTGTCCAACCCCTGTATAAGCTTAATCAAAAAGGAAAGTTTTAAGCCTAGCCTTAAAAGTAGACAGGGTGTCTGCCTCACGGACTAAAACTGGGAGCTGGTTCCACAGGAGAGGAGCCTGATAACTAAATGATCTGCCTCCCATTCTACTTCTAGAGACTCTTGGAACCACCAGTATCCATTCATCCATTCATTCATCCATCTTTCTGGCTTTCTATCAATCCATCCATCTTTCCGTTCATCACCAACCATCCTATTATTTGTCCATCCATCTGTTTGTCCATTTTACATTTAAAGCCAGAAACCTTTAGAAGCTTGTTGTGTACCTTTTGTATTTATCATTTAAAAAATGGCCCGAAAAAGGACCAACATCTCTAGAAATTCAAGTCTGGAAAAGTATAGAATTGTGATATGAAGCTGTGTAAAAAAAAACCAAAAAAAAAACCTGAAGAATTAGATTTTTTCTTTTTATATATCCTTGTTGTCATAAGGAAAGGCATGAGCAATTGATAAAACTGAGAAAAGAAGAGGAGGAGATGCAGAGACAACAGGAAAAACAAACGGAGATTGAACGGAAAGCCCAGCAAAAATACAATGACTGGCTGCAAAAGAAGAACCAAGAAAAACTTGAAAAGGAAAAGAAGGAGAAGGTCACATTTATTTTTTTTTGGCTTTGTTTTTTTTTTCAAAAACCTTTAAGAAAGGATAGTAAAGGTTTTTTTTTTATTGAACAGATGGAAGCTGTCCTGAAGGAGGAGCAGGACAGAGAGCGTCGCAGGAAGGCAGAGGAGAAATTTAAGGAGTGGCTGACGAAAGCCAATGAGAAAACCAGAGCAAGTCCCAAAACACATTCATACCCTACAAGTAAGGTTATTTAAGTCATCGAACTAAAAAGTGTTGATTTATCTAATATATGTGCAGTAACATTAATATTAACCGTGAGCTAGATAGGCTTCATTCTACTTAATGATGCATGTCATGTAATAATTGAAATGGATGGTTTTTACTCAGGTCCCTATGACAGATCGTATCCAGCACCCAGCTTCTGCAATCCCATCCCCTGGAAGCCAATTCACGTGCCTCTTCCAGAAACATCTCCAAAAAAGACATCTGTCAGGAAACCTCAAAAGCAGAAAAAGACTCAGCAGAGTTCATGCACTGCTTTTAGACAGAGAGACACTGCAAGTGCAGCACATTTTCTTTACAGAAGATGACACAAACAGTGGTGATGCAGAGAGCTTAGACACAGCTCCATGACTCACGTAATCCAGCACAGCTGTTTGAATGAAACTCTGCTGAGTCATGGAAGTACTTGTGTTCTTGAAGATAGTTCAGGACATGTTGCTGTGTTTACTATGTTCTAATGCGTTCACTTAGTTTAAAGCAAATTTAATTGTTTTTTTAAATTAAGTTCACTGAGATTTAAAAAAAAAGTTTGATTTGTTTTGATACCTTTTTTCTTATAAATAGTGTCTAAACATTTACCATTTTGCCATGTCTTTTTCTAATACTCTGTAAAGGGATCTGTTCATTCTGTTTGAAGAAAAATAAGTATGATTAACTGCTGACTCTTGTCTCATTTGTATCTCTAAGTGGCTAACAAAACCACATTTTCCTTTGCTTTTCATGGTGCGTTGACCGCACCACAGAAAAGATGGTATCTGCTTGTCACAGCCAAAGATAGACCCAGGTTTGCCTCAAGTGGCCCTCACACTCACACATTGTTCTGGGTCCAGCTGTGCCTTGTTCTTCTGTGGGCTGAGATGACGACAGAAACGAGTGTGGGGGTGGACAGTGAGGGAGAGAGAGCAATTGATTCAGAGCAGAATGCTCATTCTGGGTTGGCATCTCACTGTGATGCCAATGTGTGAAGCCTGAGGTAAAAAGGATTTCAATTATTCTGAATTGATCATGGTTAAATGCTGTTGTATGTTTTGGCTGTTGTGTTTCGCTCTCACTGCGTAACCCTCTGTTGTCAGCTGATGTGGAATGTGTTGTTTGACAGCAGTTAGGCAGGGGATCCTTCATGTTGGGCATTTCTGAAAACTAAAGAGAAGTTCCGGGCTTTAGCAGGCAGCTTCTTTTATAAACGCCACCTTGCAGGATTAGTTTTTAGTATTTGCACATATTAATTTACACAGTGAGCTTTAAAATAAAAATATCTCACATATAAACTGTAATGTACTTTAGGTACTTTCCTAAAATTATGCTTTTTAAACTTTTCACTTAATTTGTTTTGGGGGGGTATGTGATGGAACAACATAAAGTGTATAAATGTGAACTGGTAGAAAAATTACAGTTTTTTTTAAACAAATGAAAGTCTTAAAAAGTGTGGCATGCTGTTTTACTAACCTTCCCACCTTTTGCTGAAAGTACAGCTGCGAGTCTTGTGATGTTTGTCCCCGTCAGCTTTGCACATCTAGACACTGAAATGTTTGACAATTGTTTACAAAATTGCTGAGACTTAGTCAGTATGTATGTTTACATATGGATTTATGTTTACCCAGTATCAAGTCTTTTGGAGCCTCTAAGATGTTTTCTGTGCCCCATTTTATTTTTGCTCCATTCATCATTCCCCACAGCATGCTTCTGCCGCCACCATGTAGACCAAAAGATTTATTCTTTGTTCACATCAGAGCACATTTTTCCACATGTTTGCTGTATCATCTACATGACTTCTGGCAAACTGCAAACATCACCTCTTAAGGTTTCTTTCAGCCATTGCTTTCTGATTGCCACCTTTCCATAAAGGACAAATTTGTAATAGTTTTCATGTCCTCGGGTTCTCCCACCTGAGCTTTGAATCTCGGCAATTCCTCCGGAGTTACTATAGACCTCATGGCTGCATCTTTGATTATGCAGCTGTGCCATACTCTTTTCATTTACGGATGGTGGATTGAATAGTGATCCATGAGATGTTCGGGTTATTGTTCATTAATGTTCTCTAACAAACCTCCAAGAGCTTTACAAAGCAACTGTATGCTGAGAATGAATTACACACAGGAGAACTTTATTTACTGCTTAGATGACATCCAAAGAGGACTCTTATCCTTTTTGTGTTCTTCTGATGGCAATGTTGGAGGGTTGAAAAGAGAAAACAGTGTCTAGAGCAGGGCTCTGCAACCTTTACAATCATTCATTTTTAAAGAAACATTTTATTTACTATTTTTAGGTTTTAAAGTACAACATGAAAAAGCAAAAAGAGGATGGATATGTGTTCTTTGATGGGATGTTGATATTTGTGGAACATTATGTAAAAAAAAAGTACATAGTTTCCTACCTAATGACAAAAAAAGCACATCTACAAAATTATTGCTGGTACTTCTAGTATCATTCTGTTGTGGAAATCGAATGCAATTATTCAATGAAAAAAACAGAAAAACTGCTAAGGCCTGCATTTGTTATTATATATTTAAAAACATTAGTTGGCTCTTTATTGTTTTTAGCCAAAGTTAAGAGCCATTTGTGAAGGTCCAGAGAGCCACTTGCCGCAGGTTGCAGACCTCTGGTCTAGAGGAAAAAACACTTTTGAGTAATGGGTCTCAGATCACTGAGCTTTGTATCTGCCTCTTCCAGGTACCACAACCTCTTTGTAGTCTTTGAACAGAAAACCAATATCCCAAGATGCAGTGGTGCAAGTGGGCTGGGAGCTGGAGGTCACATTTGCCAAGACAGGTAGGAGGTGTGTCTTAAAGGTTCCCGTAGTGAAAGAAACTAGAGGAGAAGGACGACTAATGACGGTCTAAAGGGCAAAAGTACAGACTTCAGGAGAGTAGCTGATAGTGTAGTGTTGACGAAATCAACATGAAGAAACAGATTTTGTATTTTAATCTTTACTTGTTTACAAGAAAGGAATATGAGTACTAGTGTCTTTGTTTTTTGACATGTGTCATCTTTACACTTTAGATTGAGTTAGAATGACAGAAAAAACAAGCTGTTGGACTGGATTTGACTTTCTTTATACACACAACCTTTTGTATTTTCTAACCTGAATGGGACATTTTTTCCCAGGACTGCATTGCTTGATATGTTACGGGTCTCGTGAATCTTATATTTCCTTGCAGGGATGTTACTGAACTCTATGTAAATACAGTCTCCTGTATTGACACAACTTAGAGGAAACCAGTTCTGTTGCAAAGAGGCACAAAGGTCTTGGGATATTGTATTTCAGCCTTCGTGTTTTTGTCACCATGCAGTCTGCTGAGCCAGAGGTTGAGGACTCTTTTGACTTCCTTTTTAAAATCATCCTGGTTGGAGACTCAGATGTCGGGAAGACGTGCATGGTGCAGAGATTCAAGTCTGGCATATTCATCGAGAAGCAGCAGAACACCATCGGAGTCGACTTCACTGTTCGCACCCTGAACATTGATGGAAAAAAGGTGAAGGTAGGTACTTTGTAGCTTTTATTAAAATACATGTGTTACAGAATACCATCAGGTGTAAGAGAAAAGTATATTGACTTATTCCCATACGCAGATGTCCTTATTAAGTGCCATGTTAAATGTAAATTAACATTTAGTAAACACACACTGTTCTCAAAATCACCATCTACCATCATAAAATAAAATAGTCTCTTTGTTTGCATCAAAAATATTGCTTGTATCATTTCTTGGTTTTACCATTGTGTTGCCTTTCTGGGTGTGTTGGTTTGTTAAATCCAAGTATTTTTAAAACAGGAACAATTAATAAAACAGACAGCCTTCTCAGTTCACAGCTCAGTCTGTTTCAGTTAAATTCTCAGTATTTTGCTGATACTGAACCCACGCTGTTCCACTGGTTAACCGATATTTTCGGCGTGTTCCTTCAGATGCAGATTTGGGACACTGCTGGACAGGAGCGTTTCCGCACCATAACACAGAGCTACTACCGCAGTGCACATGGAGCCATGGTGGCCTACGACATCAGCCGCCGCAGCACATTCGAATCTGTTCCCCACTGGATCAGGGAGGTGGAGCAGTACGGAGCAGCCAGCGTGGTAGTGATACTTGTTGGTATGTAAGTCTTTTCAGAGTGGAGTTGCAGTACCTTGCAAAATTACTTGTATCCCTTTTCATATTTACTCACATTACAACCATAAATCTCAATGAATGTTATCAGTCTTCTTATAGATACATGGTTTTCAAAGCTTTGTTTCAGTAATAAAGATCTAGGAACTTTTGCTTGCATTTGTTTTTACCTCCCAGAGTCAACACTTTCAACCACCTTTCAATGCAGTTACAGCTGCCAGTCTTTTGCTGCGCTCATAAAAAGACTTTGTCCCCCATTCTTCTAAGAAAAAATCTCACGCTAGGTCGCTCTGTGAACAGATTTAGGTTTGGATTTTGACTGGGGCATTCTATCACATAATTATTCTTTGATCTAAATCAATCTATTGTAGCTATGGCTGTATGTTTAGGGCTATTGTCCAACAAGATGGTGAACTTCCATCCTAAATTAAATCTTTTGGAGCCTGTAATGCACATGACACTGCCAGCACCATGTTTCACAGTGGGGACTGTGTCCAGGGTGATGTGCAGTGTTAGGCTTACATCTCATAGCGTCTCGTAGCTTAACGTTTTAAATGTAGGTTACAATGCTAAGTTTTGGTCTCGTCGGACCAGGTTACCTTCTTCCACGTTTGTTGTGTAGCCTTCCATAACTTTAAACAGGACATTTTATGTTTTTTCCCCCAACAATGCCAATAATTTAATTTCAATCATTGGATAAAGACCAAAGTCCATGACTAATAATAGTTGTTAGCAGATTCTTCCACCTGAGCTGTGGATGTTTGCAGCTCCTCCAGAGTTACTATAAGCCTCATGGCTGCTTCTTTGAATAATGCTCTCATGACAGTTTAAGTAAATGGCCAGACCTTGTTAGGTTTGTCGTTAAGGCATACTGTTTACGTGTTTGGACAATGAACTAAACAGCGTTCTGTGAAATGTTCAAATGTTGGGATATTACTTTGTATCCTAACCCTGTTTTAGACATCTCCACACCTTTGCTTCCACGTCTCTGCCTGCTCAGATGCTTTTCTCCTAAGCTCCTTGCTTGCTTGCATTCTTTTACTCCTAACTTTTTATCTCTTAGCCAAAATTACGGAAATATTGGATTAAAACAACTTCTTACCAGCGACTCCCAAGGATTATTATTATTATTATTATTATTTTTTAAAGGACTTTGATGTTTTTATAATCGAACTCGAAAGAAGGACAAGTTGACGCCAGCTAATCGGCACAAAATGCCTCCCTTCACCACAGAGGACTTTGACAAACCTTTACAGCAATTGGCTGTTTTGGAGATGAAAATCCATCGACTAGAAGGGAATGTGGAGGTGAATATGGGGTACAACGATGATTCAACTCTGCCTGTGATCCCAAACAGTGACAGCCAGTTCAACGCCTCAGCCGGCAATCAGAACACTGAGAATAAACCTACCAGCAGACCCCCCTGGCATGTTTTAGGGGCATGCCCAAAAAATCAAGGTGGATGACTCACTAGAAGATCTCAGCAATTAAATAAATTAGACTGGCCAGAATTAGAGAGAAATGCCCCCGTTTCGCCTGGGAAAAGGAGACTCTGACAGCGAGCTGCTGTCACAACAACTGATAGGAGTGAGACAGCTGGAAATAATGGAGTTCTCCTCCAAAACAGATTTGCTCCACTACAGAATGAAAACCAGGAAAATGATCCATCTTCTGAGATCAATAAAAGGTTTGAGAACAACCTTCATTGTAAACAGTCTTCTCCTAAAGTGCCAGAGAAAAGTACCCCACCGGACCAAGAACCCTAATAGTGGGCAACAAAGCAGTGGATGGGATTAAAAATTTCTGCAACAAGAAAAACACAGAAGTTATGATTGGTACCAGTAACGTGGTGTCTGATATCTCAGAGAATATTCTTGCAATCACAGAAAAGCGCCCGACTCTAGAAAACCTTATTACACTGTGAAGCCATGGATGACGTAGCTAAGAAAAAATCAGAAGGATTGAAGGAGGATTTCACTCGTCTTCTGAACATTGTTGGAGGTCTCAATATCAAGGTGTTTCTCAGCGGACCCTTTGCACCAATTTTCTGTGGAGATGAGATTTTTTCTAGACTTCTGATGATTAATAAGTGGTTGAAAAAAACATGTGCTACTACACCTGTGAACTTCATCAACAACTTTAATATTTTTTGGGAAAAAAGACAACTCTTCAAGCAAGATGGTTTCTGTTTGAACAAGCCAGGAGTCAGACGTCTCACATCTAATCTCTTCTATTCAGTAAATAATCCGCCAGCAGCTTCGACCTTCAGCAGAGAACATGGAGTATCAACAACAATGATAACGCTGCCTCCAACAGCTCCAGGAGAAACAACCGGCCAGTTGACTGAGAAAGAGAGGTCATCACAAAAGGTCTCCCCATCGTAATCCACAGGAGAAGTGGATCCCCCCATTATACCCCCCTCCCCCAAAACCCAGAACGACACCCCCAGTAAACCCCCCTCACCCCAGACCCCGACCGAGACCGCACAGAACTCTCCCATGTCCCCACTGAGCCCGCTTTTTGCTTTACTGGATACTGATAACATGAAAGGAGCTCTTAAGATTGGTACCCAAATGGTTCTGACATCTTCTCCATTCAACACCCCCCGTGGCCGAGGCCCTGATACTAAACCAACATCTTCCAAATGCTGCAGAGCCGCACCACCTTCTTTTCTATCTCTTCCTAATCAGGACCTTCAAATCACTTCTCTGTGATACAGTCTGGGCCCCAGTGGTAACTCTATCAGAAATGAGCATGTCCTGGAAAAACGTAGGCCCCTAAGGAGACAGTTGTTAAATCTCTGTGCTTATACGTGCCAGAAAGAACAAAGCCAAAAGGATAAGAGACAGTAATAAACAATCAAAGCAAAGCCATAAACTGTCAGATACAACCAGACACAGAGTTAATATCAGCAACTAAGTCATATAAACTGGCTTTATTGAACATTAGATCTCTGTCAGTAAAATCATTTTTAATCATTGACTTCATTACTGACCACGATCTTGATGTTATGTTTTTAACAGAAACATGGTTACATGAATTTAATGAAGCTCCCATTCTGATAGAGGCGACGCCTCCGAACTACATTTTTCTTTATGAGAGCAGACAGCAAAGAAAAGGTGGAGGGGGGGGGCCACTTTGTTTAAAGATTTATTAGAGTGTAAAAAAGTATTTCTGGGCAAATTTGACTCTTTTGAATATTTGGCTCTCCAGGTAAAGAGCCCGGTCCGAACAATGTTCTTGAATATTTACAGGCCTCCTAAGTCCAAAACAAACTTTATCAGTGATTTTAATTAGCTTTTATCTGTGATATGTGTTGATTATGACAGTTTAATTATTGTGGGAACTTCAACATTCACATGGACAATCCTGAAGACAGAAGTACAATAGATCTATGTGACACTCTTAGAAATGTTGGTTTGACTTAACATGTTAAACAGCAAACGCACAAACAGGGACATATTTTGGACTTGATCATCACTAAGGGTCTAAACATTTCCAAGCTGTCTGTAACTGATGTTGCTCTATCTGACCACTTTTTTGCTATTTTTGAAAGCATCATCTGCTATGACTCAGTTTGCCAAAGAGACATGATAAGAAAACGCATCTTTAAGGATGGTGCTGCTGAAATCTTTAACCAGATTTACTCTTCAACCTCCACTTTGCCCTGTAGCACTGTAGATGAGTTGGTAGAAAACTTTCATTCTAAAATCTCGGACATCATTGATTCAATTGCTCCAATTAAAGTGAAAGTCGTTTCTGGGAAGAAAATGTCTCCATGGAGAAGTGCTCCACCAGTCAGAAGTGAAAAAAAGGAGTGTCGAAAAGTTGAACGCAGGTGGCGAAAGACTGGACTCCAGGTTCACTATATTATCTATAAAGAGAGACTATACAGATATAACCTACAACTGAAAAATGCAAGGGAATCTTTCTTTTCTGAGATCATCAACAAAAACATTAACAATGCTTGTGCATTATTTGCCACGGTCGACAGATTAACAAACCCTCCTGTAACTGTAGCATCTGAACTCCACTCTATCAGGGCCTGCAATGAATTTGCTAACTTCTTCACTGAAAAAACCCAAAAGATCAGAGGAGCAGTCAGCACATCCACATCAACTCCAGTACCAATGTTGTCTCCAACTAGAACTGATTTTGAGAAAATTTCCCAATTTCACCAAATAAACTACAAAATCTTAGAAGAAATCGTACAGCAACTAAGCTCTTCTTCCTGCTGTCTCGATGTTTTACCCACAGATTTCCTTAAGAAAGCTTTGCCTGTAATAACATCTGATTTAACACAAATAATAAACACGTTCCTTTTGTCAGGTGTTTTCCCCCAGGCCCTGAAAACAGCAATTATCAAACCTCTATTGAAAAAGACCAACTTGGACAAGCTGCTACTGCAGAACTACAAGCCTATATCAAACCTCCCCTTCATTAGTAAGATTATTGAAAAAGCTGTGTTTCAGCAGTTAAACAACTTCCTAACAACGACCAACCGCTTCGATGTCTTCCAGTCAGGCATCCTGCTCACCACAGTACAGAGACTGCTCTTGTCAAGGTGTTCAATGACATCCGTATAAATGCAGACTGTGGAAGAACCACAGTGCTGGTATTATTGGACCTTAGTGCAGCATTCGACACTGTTGATCACTCCATTTTAATAGAGCGCCTGGAAAACTGGGTCGGCCTTTCTGGTACAGCACTCAACTGGTTTAAATCCTACTTGAAGGAAAGGGACTTTTTTCTGTCAGTAGGTAACTTTACATCAGAGCACAAAAATCACATGTGGCGTTCCCCAAGGGTCCATCTTAAGGCCCCTCCTATTCAATATCTACATTCTACCCCTAACTCAGATTTTAATAAACAACAACGTAAGTTATAACTATGCAGACGACACACAGCTATATGTTACGATGTCACCAGGTGACTATGAACCCATTCAAGCGCTGGGTAAATGCTTAGAAGAAATCAATGCATGGATGGGCCTAAATTTTCTTCAGCTGAATCAAAACAAAACTGAAGTAATAATCTTTGGACCAAAGGAAGAGCGTTTAAAAGTTAGCACACAGCTTCAGTTATTACAGCTAGAAACCACCAATCAGGCTCGAAACCTGGGTGTAGTGATGGACTCAGACCTGAACCTTCAGAGGCACATAAAGTAAGTAACAAGGTCAGCCTTCTATCACCTAAAGAACATCTCCAGGATTAAAGGACTAATGTCTCAGCAGGACCTTGAAAAACTAATTCATGCGTTCATCTTTAGTAGAATTGATTACTGCAACGGTGTCTTCACAGGTCTGCCTAAAAAGTCGATCAGACAGCTGCAGTTGATCCAGAACGCTGCTGCCTGCGTCCTCACTAGAACTAAGAAAGTGGATAACATCACCCTGGTTCTAAAGTCCTAACACTGGCTCCCTGTAGCTCAGAGAATAGACTTTAAAATACTTCTGTTAGTCTATAAATCACTGAATGGCTTAGCACCAAAATACATTTCAGACTTGTTGTCAGTGTATCAACCAGCCAGACCTCTCAGGTCATCTCGCTCAAATCTACTCTGCATACCCAGAACCAGAACCAAACATGGAGAAGCAGCTTTTAGTTCTTATGCTCCACTAATCTGGAATAAACACCCAGAAAACTGTAAAAGCCTAAGTTGCTTTAAATCAAGATAAAAAACTTACTTGTTTAGAGTGGCCTTTGACTGTGCCATCTAGGCATGATTAGTTGCGTTTTCAGTCCAATTTTCCTTTCATTTTCTTGTCCATCATTCTATTCTCTTTATTTTATTTCACTTTTTTAAATTACCTCTGTTGTTTGATTTTATCATTTGATTTGTTTTTCTGTGTCTGTATCTGTGTTTATTTGCTTTGTGATTGTATTGTAATTGTATGTACAGCGCTTTGAGTGTCTCGTTGCTGAAAAGCGCTATATAAATAAACTTACCTTACCTTACCTTTATCCTTGACATGTTTGCCATGTCCCTTAGTCGTCATGATACTGTTTGCTCACTAATGTTTTCTAACAAACCTTTGTGTTTATAAATTACACACCAATGAAGGGACTTCTGAAATATAAGCCCCTTGTTCAGAGACAACCTGTAATAAAGAGGAAGGTGGTCTATTAGCCTGGCCCAGAAGAAGGTTCCAGTGTTGTGGAAGACCTCCTGTCTTGTTCAGGTACCAAAGAAAATTCACTCATCAGTCCTCAATGACTATAGACCTGTTGCCCTGACATCCCACATCATGAAGGTCCTAGAGAGACTCCTGTTGGCCCACCTGAGTAAGCAAACAATAAACTATCAGGACCCCCTTCAGTTTGCTTATTGCTATGGAGTTGGAGTTGAAGATGCCATCATACACCTGCTTCAACAAACCCACTGTCATCTGGACAAAGCCAGCAGCACTGTGAGGATCATATTCTTTGATTTCTCCAGTGCATTTAGTACAATCCAACCTGATGTGCTTTATCAGAAACTCCAGAAGACTCAGGTGGAGGCCTCAACAATCTCCTGGATCAAATACTACCTGACAAATAGACCACAGTTTGTGAGACTGAAGGGTTGTGAGTCTAACCAGGTAGTCAGCAGCACAGGAGCACCACAGGGGACTGTACTCTCCCCATTCCTTTTCACTCTGAACACCTCAGACTTCCAGTACAAGACAGACTCCTGTCATCTGCAGAAATACTCGGATGATTCTGCAGTCGTGGGGTGGATCAGAGATGGACAAGAAGCTGAGTACAGGAAGGTGGTGGACCGTTTTGTGGCATGGTATGGAAACAATCATCTAATTTTGAACGTGACTAAAACAAAGAATTTGATTGTAGATTTTAAGAGAAACAGGAATAAGTCAAAAACTATTTCTATCATGGGAGAAGAAGTGGAGGTGGTGGAGGAGTATAAATACCTCGGTGTTCACCTGGACAACAGACTAGAGTGGAGATGCAACTGTGAAGCCATCTACAAGAAGGGACAGAGCAGACTGTACTTCTTGAGGAAGCTTAGGTCCTTTGGTGTTTGCAGCAAGATGCTGCATATCTTCTATAAGTCTGTTGTGGAGAGTGTGATCTCTTCTGCCATCATCTGCTGGTGTAGCAGCATCAGAGGCAGGGGCTTAAAAAAGCTCAACAAGCTGATAAAGAAGGCTGGTTCTGTTCTGGGGACTCCTCTGGAACCTCTGGAGATCATTGTGGAAAAACGGATTATTCATAAAATGAAGAACATTATGGAGAACCCTGAGCATCCTCTTCATGAGACTGTCCTACAACAACAGTGTCTTCAGTCAGAGGCTTCTTCAGATCTGCTGTAAGACAGACCTCTACATGAGATCCTTCCTGCCCACAGCCATCAGCATCTACAACGGCTCTTTGAAGAAACCTACATAATGAACTACAACATTTAATTTCCCTTTGGGATTAATAAAGTATTTTTGAATTGAATTTTTAATTGAATTGAAGTAACTAGTTTTTCCTGATTTTTTTAGGATTATCAGAATAAAAGGGGCTGAATATATGCACACCACACTTTTCAGATTGTTTTAAAATTTGCTTGACTATTCTTTATTTTCGACTAAAAAAAGTTATGCAAAACTCTGTTGTTCTCTTACATATAACTGAAATAAAATACTTTGAGGTTTGGGGTTGTAATGTGACAAAATTTGAAAAGGAGGGCAGGAATACTTTTGAAAAAGCACTGTAAATACACTGCTAAAAATAATATTTAATTATCAAGTCTCAAGCTACAAAACTGAACATTATCTTGCTTAATTTAATTACATTAAGTATTGACTTGATGCTTCTTGTACTATTAAAAAGATGTTTTACTGTTGAAGGGAAAGATGAAGATAAAAATTCAAATCCTGACGTCTTTTGCTCTGCAGGTAATAAGTCGGACCTCCATGCTCAGAGACAGGTGCTGTTCGAGGACGCGTGCACTCTGGCCGAAAAGAGCGGCCTGCTGGCTGCTCTGGAGATGTCAGCTAAGGAGGCCCAGAACATAGACACCGCCTTTATCCTCATGGCTCGGGAGCTGCTGGCACGCAACGGCATGGCCATCGCAGAGCAGAACTCTCATTGCTCTCCCCAGTTCATGCTGAGTGACTGCTCTCACCCAATTCAAGTCACTGTTTCTGACAATAAAAAGTGCGGGTGCTGAACAAACAGAGTCCGATTTGGCATTTAATACAAGTTTAAGGAGAGCCTAATGGATTGGTTTCTTTAAAGACTGTGTTTGAATGTTGGGTTTTAGTTATGTGGGACGAAGGTTTTGTACATTTTCTTGTTATAGTATTCATAAATCTCATTGATACCTGTAACACAGGTTTGTAATATTCCTCTGGGGGTTTAACTGCTGCTAAATGTGATAACCACACCTTTACTGGAGGACTCTGTACCACCATCTCACCACAGTAAACACAATTTTCACTCCACATTTAGCTTCTTTCCTCTTTTTAATTATTCCTTTTCAAAATATTGCTTTTACAGTACATTACCAGAGTTCCAAAGTATCGACCTGCAAGTTTCCATCGCCTTGAAATCTTAATTACAGATAGAAAAAACTTTCACTGGTGCTACAGGTCATTAAATCTACTAAACATTAACACACCTCATTTTCAATACAGATTCCTACAGTGCAATTCTGTCAACTTTACAGAAACATTTAAAAATTAACTAAAAAGTAAAATCAAAAAACTTCATCCTTTAAGGTCTAAACCAGAAATTGGCAACTTAATCTCCTGAGCATGAGCGGTTTAACCCTTACTTAAAAACAGATCAGGCTGGAATTTACCAGCCGACACATTTTAAGATAACAAAAGGATGATTTATATTTTAAAAAAATTTCCTCTCAATTTCAATACATGCTTTTCACCATAGAGCATTAAAACTGCACAGATGAAGGGTTTGATGTAAGCCTTAATAGACATTATAATTACACAAACACACACATAGGGAGGAATTAAAAAAAAGCTAAAGAATACAAACATCAAAATAAGCCACACTACATAGAACCTAAAATGTTGTGTGCTTTAAAAGAGATTAAAAAAAAACTTTAATATCTGGTAGGTGACCCTGTATGTTAGACTGTGGCTCTCAGAAGTTTACAGTCCTTAAAATACAAAGCTTTAGTGATGTGAAAACATTGATTAATAATTCCAAAACATTTTGTGGATATAAAATCTTTCCTCCACATTTCAACACCAAAAAAAAATAAAAAATTAGAGAACAAATATAAAGCAAGCTGCAATAACCTGGTAACATAAGTATGTACACCTTTAAACGAACACCTTTTCAGCATTTAGTCTTCTTAAGTTAACCCCTGCCATCAATTATAGTGAATGCGATTAACTTAAAATGCAGTTCTGCTGTCCTATTTGGATTCTTCTGACATTTGCATCCTTTACCTAAAGGCATAGTTTGCAGACAGGTTACAAACGATCTAATGGACCTTTCACCAGAATCGATGAAAAAATGAGATTGACAGATTCTTTTCTTCTGATGGAACTGAGGTTTTTCGTCAAGGTGGATGAAGGTCTGATTACTTCCTCATACCAGTGAGATGTATGATGATAGTTAAATAAAAAGATATTTAATCTTCCAGCATCACAGTGAGCCCAAGCCAGGGGTCTCTGACTCCAGTCCTCAAGAGACACTTTCCTGCACTTTTTTTCCAATAGTTAATTACCTCCTCAGCACGTCCTCAAATTGCACAGAGACTGGTTAATGAGCCATTAATTTGGCTTAGGTGTGTTGGACCTGGGATGTTTCTAAAAGTTGCAGGATGATGGCTGTTGTGCACTGGAGTTGGATTTACCCCTTATTCAAGCAAACATCTAAATAAACATAAGGACTTAATGAGAGGGAAATATAACGTTTTGGGAAACCCTAGCCAGAGTCCAGAACCCAATATCTTCAAGGTCACCTGAAGTGGGCTGTGGAAAATTGATGTCGTCCCACTCTGAGGGTTCTGGAGAACGTTTGGAAGGCAGAGCAAATAATATCAAGTCCAGATGTAGTATGCTGATTCCAAACAACAAAGCCTGAATACTGAATTAGAGCAAAAGGTGCTTCAACAAAGGTTGTGGACAATTATGCAGCAAAGTTATTGCATCTTTTTATATTTTTTTCCCTTCCAACAGATTTGTGTTTCAGGATAGAAACAAATCCATGCATGAAATGTGTCGCATTAACGGTGGAAAAGGTTTTGAAATGATCATAAAACCTGGCGTTTTAACATGGGCATGTAGACTTTGGGAGCCTTCATACTATAACTGTGATAACTGCACATTTTGCAGCTAATTTGAATCTATTACTCAGTAATAGCCAGGATTAATAAGAAAACTTTAAAAAAGAGAATCCATCTGAATATGTCTTGGTGCTTGTACTACTCAAGAGGCCAGCCTTCTTGGCGGAAAACCAGTTCCACTGCCTCTTTCACATCCTGCACCACGAAGGAGGGCTGTGTGAGGCTGGGGTCAAAGCGGAAGTCCCTGTGGCCGTGGAAGATGTGCTGCTCGGTAACTGTCTGCGCCGGGTCTGAAGGCAGCTCCTGCTGCTCTCTGCTGTACACTCCTGTGCATACCAGGATGGAGCTGCAAGTCTCGGGGAGGTCCTCATCCGACACATAGGCTGCAGTTGAGCTGCCCATTTCTGCTGCTGTCATTTTACGGTGGTCGTCGACAGCTTCAGCGGTGTGATCTGCTCCTCCTCCGCAGCTCTTGGCTTGCACTTTGGCTCTGGTACGCTGAGAGGCCTGAAGGTAGCGATTGTAGAGGTTGGCTCCATATACGTCGGACATGGGGTTGTCCCTGTTGAAAAAACAAACTCTTATAAAATTAACAACTTTTACATGATTTTCACATGTCAAACATCTACTAAATAAACTCACCCTATAGCATAAAGCGTCTTCACAGGTATGTTCCAGCCAAGTTTCTCGGCCTGCTGTCTGATCAGCAGCTCGGCGTAGTTATAAGTCACCACACTTGGTTTACCAATCAAAGCCTCATACTTCAGATCATAACCTGTGACCTTTTTGTACAAGTTCTCTAAGCAAACCAGGAACATGCCATGTCCAAATCTGCAATATGAGGAATATTCAGTACCCAATGCCCAAAAATTAAATATGAATGAGTTTAGTATGTCATGCAGATATACCTTGGATTTTTTGCCTCTGCCATCCACAGCAGGTCCATATTGCAAGCCAGGACCGGGATGTGAGGATACTGGGTCGAGATCCATGTTTTACCTGGGTCTCCGTTGGTTAGGAGAACGTCAATGATGAGCTGAAAGTTGGTCTCCCATCTGATTGGCTCACCAAATAAAATTACAGCTGTGGATATTAAAACAAGGAATACTGTGTATGGAAGGTAACTTTCCTGAAGTATTAACACCCAGCGCCAACCACATTTATTTGCACCCCTGGTAATTATGTGTAAAAAGCCTTAAAATAATTGTCTTTTATTGGACCAGCACAATTGCCACCGAACAGAAGAATTACCACCGGACAGAATAATAAAAGAGCCTTTAATTTGTGCATTCATTGACTAGAGGAAGATTCTTATGAAAATAAACTGTTTTTAACAATAATTTCAATTGTTCAGAAATTTGAAAATAATTTTAAAAGAAATGTAACTTAAGCAATTTGTCAATGTATACCTAAAGCTGACCAGAGGTTTTAGGAACTTTGTACGTTTGGTGTTAATATGACAGACCTATTTCTTTTAGCCACTGGGCCGACAGTGAGGAGGATGGTAAGGAAGGTTTAAAAACATAAAGAAATCTCCAGGGTTAGTTTTTTCCTAACGTCAAAGAGTTTTTTTTAAATGTACTGATTGTAGTTAAGCCATTTGGTATTTGTTAAAGACATTATTTCTTAAAACAGACTTTTGCTCCCTCTAAATAAGTATATTTAAACAAATCACTGGATAAATAAAATAAATGCGTATGATTATGCTACTGCAATAAAATATGAAATAATTGTAAGGCTTTTTTTTTTTTTTTTTACAAGTTTTGACAAGAAGATGCCAATAAAATGTGTTTGTATAAGTTGGCTGTTGGAGGAAAACATACCATCTATTGGCCGTAAGCCCTTGGAGGGTGGAATCTGTAAGAAATTTGACAGCAAGTATGACGCCCCACTCATGAAACGTAAACAGGTCTTAACAATCAGTTGCACTTACAAAGTCTTTGGGCCTTCTGTTGTGGTCCACAAAATCCAGGACAGGGTACGCCTCTCTGAGCATGTCTATGGTAACCACGTTCTCAAACCCCAGACTGGCATTTTGTGAGTTAAAGTCATACACACAGATCAGCAAGTTAAAAGAACAAATTTTCTAAAAGTATTAAAAACATCTTTCTTCATGGGTAACTGTTAGGCTAAATCTTTCATCCATCCACACCCAACTGTCATTGCAGTGTCGCAGGTGGGCTGGTGCGTATCTCCAGCGGTCATTGGGCGAGAGGCACACTGGACAAGTCACTAGTCCATCACAAGACAAACAATCATGCAAACAACCGTGCACACTCACATTCATACCTTAGGGAAATTTTGGGAGAGACCAAATAACTTGTTTTTAAGAATTGTGGGAGGAAACCAAAGAACCTGGAGAGAACCTACGCATGCACAGGGACAACAAGCAAACTCCATGCAGAAATGCATATTCCAGGCTGGGATTCAAACCTAGGACCTTGTGGCTGCTTTGTTACCAACTGAGCCACCATGCAGGTCGACCGGCACAAAGTTGTAATTTTGTGCAAGGTAAAGGCCAAATCAGTGGTTCCCAAACATGTTGGCTCTTAACTGAGTCCTGTGAACCTGACTATTATTTAAGGTTAGTAGTCGCAACTTTGTAGTTTTTATAAGAAAAAGTCCAGTTGAAAATGACTGACATGGTACCTTTTGTACCCACCAGGGAGACTTTTCATACAACTCACACATTTAAGTCATTCTGCATATTCTACTCATACTGTAAGGAAATGTGGTTTACGAGCACAATAAATAATATCAACCAGCAGGAGGTTGCTTAGTTATTTTAGTTTGATCAGGGATCATATTTTATAAGAATCAAATGGCATAATGGGAAAGATTTCAGAAAATAATCTACAATTAAATGATATGATATACTGGAAATGAGCATTTTTGTTATCTTAATTCATAAAAATACTTAACTACAAAGAAAAATTGGTTGTTTAGAACATTGGTACTAAGCCGATTCTTTACAAGTACAAAATGGAAGAAGGAAGGACAGAAATGGCAAAGTGTAGCTACGAACTGTGGGTAAAAACCAGTAAAGGACTCCCTTTTGAGTATACAAGCATTACAAGCTCATCAATTACAACATGGTATAATGATAACACAAATGACATCAACAACCAGTGAATAGTTTTAGTATTTCATGAAAATCATTCTTTTTAACATTTATAGTATAATTATGCTTTAACCATTATCATTTTCATTATTTCTTGAATTTCTGAAGAGAATCTTGAGACTCTACAATGATATATACATGATCCCACCTTTAAGAACCATGTCTCTAAATATCCTCAATTTGAACTAATTGAGCGCCCCCCAGACATTTAAACAAACGGGAGAAATCTGTGAAAAAGTGTCACTGCTGCATTGGGTACAAAGATTAAATGTTGATAAAGATGTGGAGCTTGCACCAAAACACACTAAATAAACATATAATGTACAGGCTGGCTTAGGCAAACAGCCGGAGTTAACGGCGGTACCGGTGCCCGTCAGATAAGATAGGATACTTGTGAGCCACCTCCTCAACAGGACCCTGGCCCGAGACCAGCACGCACTTTTTTTGAAACTGGGTAAACATTCGCAGAGGACTGTGGGATAGCATCACCTGGTCTGGAGACACCTGAGACAAGAAGAGAGGAAAGAGACAACTCATAAAAACCACGGGAAGACAAATGAAGCTGATAATTATTTAAATGTGGTTCAGTTTACCTCCACTTGGAGCAGATGAGACAGATGCTCAGCTTTAGTTTGCCTCATGCAGTTTCCTGCATTTGTGACAAACACCACAGGAACCTTGTACTTCCCATTGCGGTCCACCAGGTTTCTGAAGCACTCCTTGGCTCCTGGGATCAGGGTCTTACCTCGGACCAGGACCCCATCTATGTCAAAGAGGAGCCCAAAAGAGCTGGGGCCCTACAGGGGGAGGAGAGGGGCCAGAGTGGGGCTGTTAATGTGTAGACAAGAGGAACCAAATGCTTTGGTCAGATGAGACCAAAACTGAGTTTTTGGCAACAAGCACTCCAGGTGTGTTTGATGTGGAAGAGCATATTAGGCCCACCGTTAGGTATGGCGGAGGTTTTATGATTTTGTGGGTATATTTCTCTTCTTAAGGTAAAACAAACTGTCAAACAAATTACTCCCTTGTGTGACATCATAGAAATATTCAAAATTATCAAGCAAGATACCAAAAAAGAGAAATGTGGGCCTCCACAAATCTGGTTCATTCTTGGTTCCAGTTTTTAGATGCCTGAAGGTTCAACATACATCTGTTGGACCAATTAATGTATATACAAGTTTAACAACATGGGAATGTCCAGCCTTCATAACATCAAGGTAAGAGACAGGTTTTGTGTTCCAGAGATGAACACAGATGTTTTGCAACAAATGTGAGAATTAACACCAGAACAAAAGCAAAAGACGCTGTAAGGATGTTGAAGCTGGTAAGAGAATATCAATATCCAGAGTGAAAAGGGTCCTGTACGAACATGGGCTGAAAGGCCAATTAGAGAGGAAGAACCCATCACTCTAAAAGTAACATAAATCTAGATTACTTGTTGCAAATGCACTCAGAGACAGAGGCCTTAATTTTGGGAGTCAGGTCTTGTGATCTGATAAAACTAAAATTAAAGTTTTAACCATAATAATTATCTTTGCATTTGTTAGAAATAGGATCAAGTTTGCCCCTCCTTGAACCCCCACCTTAACGTGGTGGAGGGGTTTGAGTGCCCAAATGAGGCCATCCCCCAGTGGACCCACCGCCTGCAGGGGGAACCGTGAGGGACCGGTGCAAAGTTTGGGCGGCGGACGAAGGTGGAGACCTCGGTGGCCCGATCCCCGGATGCTTAGGCTGGCTCTAGGGACGTGGAATGTCACCTCACTGGGGGGGGGGAGGATCCTGAGCTTGTGCGGGAGGTCGAGAGATATTGACTAGAAATAGTCGGGCTCACCTCCACGCACAGCGTGGCTCTGGAACCAATCTCCTCGAGAGGGACTGGACTTTCTTCTACTCTGGAGTGGCCCACTAGGAGAGGCGGTGGGCTGGAGTGGGTTTGCTTGTTGCCCCCCAGCTCAGCCGTCTTGTGTTGGGGTTCACCCCAGTGGATGAGAGGGTCGCATCCTTGCGCCTTCGGGTTGGGGACAGGTCTCTGACTGTCGTTTCGGCCTACAGGTCGGGTGGTAGTGCGGAGTACCCGGCCTTCTTGGCGTCCCTGTCGGGGGTGGTGGATAGTGCCCTCCCAGGGACTACCTTATTTTGCTGGGGGACTTCAACGCCCACATGGGAAACAACAATGACACCTGGAGAGGCGTGATCGGGAAGAATGGCCTCCCCGATCTGAATCCGAGTGGTGTTTCTTTATTGGACTTCTGTGCTAGTCATGGATTGTCCATAATGAACACCATGTTCAAGCACTTGGCACCCTAGGCAGGAGGTCGATGATCGACTTTGTTGTCGTGTCGTCAGACCTTCGGACGCATGTTTTGGACACTCGGGTGAAGAGAGGGGCTGAGCTGTCCACTGATCATCATCTGGTGGTGAGTTGGATCCGCTGGAAGAGGAGAAAGCCGGACAGACTTGACAGGCCCAAGCGCATAGTGAGGGTCGGCTGGGAACATCTGGCGGAGCCCTCGGCCAGGGATGTATTCAACTCCCACCTCCTGGAGAGCTGTGACCAGATTCCGGGGGATGTTGGAGACATAGACTCCGAGTGGACCATGTTCTCCGCATCTATAGTCGATGCTGCTGCCCATAGCTGCGGCCGTAAGGTCTGCGGTGCCTGTCGTGGCGGCAATCCCTTAACGCGGTGGTGGACACCGGCAGTAAGGGACGCTGTCAAGCTGAAGAAGGAGTCCTATCGGCTGTGGTTGACTTGTGGGCCTCCTGAGGCGGGTGACGGGTACCGTGAGGCCAAGCGTGCCGCAGTCCGGGCTGTGGCAGAGGCAAAAACCCGGACCTGGGAGGAGTTCGGTGAGGCCATGGAGGATTACCGGTTGGCCTCGAAGCGATTCTGGCAAGCCGTCCGGCGCCTCAGAGGGGGAAGCAGTGCTTCGCCAACACTGTTTACAGTGGGGGTGAGAGGCTGCTGACCTCAAATGGGGACATTATCGGGCGGTGGAAGGAGTACTTTGAGGATCTCCTCAATCCTGCCATCACGCATTCCCTGGTGGAAACAGAGGCTGGGGACTCAGGGTTAGATTCTTTCATCACCCAGGCTGAAGTCACTGAGGTGGTTAAAAAGCTCCACGGTGGCAGGGCTTCGGGGGTGGATGAGATCTGCCCTGAGTACCTCAAGTCTCTGGATGTCTGCTGCCCCCGCGACCCGGTCCCGGATAAAGCAGAAGACGACGAGTACAAGTACGAGGATAATGTTTGCAAACTTGAGAACACCATCCCAACTGTGAAGTATAATGGTGGCAGCATCATGTGTGGGTAATTAGCTGCAGGAGGGACTGGCGTACTTTACCAAACTGACACTGTGAGGAAAGAACATTGAAAATACTGAAGAAACATCTCAAGACACCAGCCAGGAATTTAATGCTTGGGAACAAATGGGTCTTGAAAATGGATAATGACCCTAAGAAGACAGCCTAATTAACCATAAAGTGGCTTTAAGGACAGAAAGCTTTACGTTTGTCCATGACAAAGCCCTTATATCTATCCAATAGAAGATGTGTTGGCAGAGCTAGAACAGCGAGCAAGATACTACAAACCCGACTCAGTTGCACCAGTTCAGTAAAAGATTTGGCTAAATTCCACTAAACTTTTGTGAAGTAAACTTTTGTGAAAAGCTTGTGGAAGAAAATGCCACAAGTCATACAGTTTACAATGCAATTCTACCACTGATGAAGGACATTTATGCAAACCCCTGAATTTGGAACTTGTCTAATAAATATATCCAAAAAAACCTAACTCTTTATTTTGGCATTTAGCAAATAGAAGTAATTTTCGTCATTTTATCTGACCTAAAACAGGAAAAAATTTGGCTTATTTAATCTAAGTCAGTGAGGAAAAAGTTTTTTTTATTTTTTATACAGTGTACATAAATGTAAGGTGGTAACTGTTATGACTCAACTTAACTATCAAATTATGAAGGTTTTAAATAGCTTCTTCCAAATAGGCCTTTTATCATTAACTGAGTTTGCACTTTACTGTAATTAGAATCAAGATGGGCTGTATGTGCCTGGATCTGTCTGACTGTATGACTAGATTGTGTTGGATTTAAATTGACTGCTCTGAATTAAATTTGAATTCTGTGTAACTGGATTTGAACTAGATCTGTTTGCCTTGTAAAAGACCATTAAATGTGACATTTGCTTTGATTTGGCCCCACCAGGTTATACCCTATCCTATCCTATCTTAGTGACAGAGGAGTCTAAATAAGCTCCTATTGGTGAGTGAGGGAGAACGGCCTGAGGTTATTCATTAACGTGGGAATGAAAAATGAATAATCTGTTTTACATGTGTAATCTCGTCATAAAAGGAACATAAACAAACGGAGCTTTAGTGACAGATTACTGTAAAACATAACAGAACATGATTTAACGCATTGATCCTGGCCTGCTCGCACACGTGGTTTCTTCTGACACTGGAATGAACGTAAACTGCAAATCAGTCACTTACGTGGCTGTAGCTTCTTGAGCTGTTCGCTTGTTTAGCTGCTCCCTCACAGCTTGACCTGAACAACTGCCAGAAACTTTTGAAACACCTCAGTCTCTGCATGGCTTCAATGCACTTGAGTGGAAAAGCCTCGGCGGGTAAACAACGAACAAACTGGCTACTTCGTGAAACTGACACCTGAAGCAGGAGCTCATAATATCTCCGGCCGCAACTGTCAATGCTTAGACCTGGGTTTCCTCATGCTGCCTCCATTCAGGACAAACTGTACCAATAGTGACGCTTAAACCGGAGCGCATGCGCAGAAGAACAACTCCAACAATATTATGTATTTTTGAGCTTTCACCGGAAACACGTCGGCAAAGGGATCGTTTTTGTAGAAATGAAACTAAAGAACCGATTTCCTTAAGGCTACAACTAAACATTTAGTTCACAAATTTCTGTCTATGTCTACTGTTTATTTATTGTAGCCGGAAGTGTTTCCAAAATAAGAAAATTAGTCAGGATTCTTACTTTTTTTAATGAAAAACTTCCTGACTTTAAAAGAATCAACTCTGTAGACTCAATCCTTTACATTAATTTTAAAATATAAAACAATTAACCTCTCTATGGAGGTAGCTTCTAAAGTGGACAGGGTTTAAGTCTGAAACCCGCATAAACCAATGGAATTCAATATAAAAAGAAAATCGCTGTAAAACAGTTTTATTGGTTCAAGGCACAAATTATTAACAGCCAGCATGTCAGTAAAACACAATAGAAGAATCCATAAAAACAGTCAAGAGGAAAACATTTAGGAAAAAAGATTAAATTCTTCAGCTAAATCTTAGCTCATTTTCAAGTCCATAAATTTTGGCTTTCAGAGCCACCAGCTCATTCTGAACCTTTTTTGTCCTTGAATTGGTTTGACGTACTTCGTGTAAAATGGCTAAGTCCTGGTTGGGCCCAATATTCAAGGTAACCTGTAGAAAACACAAAACGTTTCATATTTCATAAAAGGTTGTCATGCTAATATGAAAATAAAATAACTGATAGTCGGGGGGGGGAGGGGCATGTTTACCTTGAGCAGCTGTTTCTCTACATCTTTGAGCTTCTGTCTGAGGTGTTTTAGATCTGTCTTGAAGCCCTCCACATCCATGGCCCTCCTCTTCTCCAAAGCCTCGTAGCGCTGAGTCATGAGCTGGAGACGCTTGGCCATTTTGTCTGAACGCTCCTGAACATAAATAGGATAATTAATAAGAAATTCAATTGCAAAACAAACAAAAAAAAAAACAAATCTTGAAGTAGCGCACCTTAAATATTTCTCTGCCTACGTCTCCTTCCTCTCTGATTTGGGACAGTTCTGTCTCCATAGTGATACACTGTTCTCTGTACATCTCTGCCAACCTGTGAGCTTGTTTCAGATCATCCTGTAGAGCCTGATAAAAAAAAAGTCAAAAGGATAAATGGACATTATTTAGTGACAACAATGGTGAACTACAGTTACTGCTCAGTAAATCTAAATCAGGTTGCCCAACAAAAATAATGAAGTAGCTTTTATCACCTTGAACTCCTCCTTATATGGCTGAACCAGCTCCGGTTGGGGTCGAGGAAGAAGAGGAGCAGATCTGCTGCTGCTGGGCTGCCATGATCTTCCCAGTTCAGTGCCACCGGACCCGGCCTTTCGTAGTTGGTTGTGGCAGGAGTCCAGCTCCCTCAGCAGTCGATCTTTTTCTACCATCCAGCTTTTCTCGTGAGCCCGACTGTCAAATTTTAGCTGTAAGAAGTCTCTTGTGCTTTCATGCAACAGGTTCTGAGTACGCTGGAGCCTGATAAATAATAATAAAAAAAGATTAAAGTTATCTAGAGTAGTCCGTCAAGAGAGTATCAATTAAAAATGTAAAGAGTGACAAGCATTAATTTAGAAATGAAAAAGACAAACTTTTCAGTCAGTGCAACAATGCGTTCCTGGTCTCTGTATTGTTGGGCCTGAGCTTCCTCCGTTTTGATCCTTCGATCTTCAAGGAGAGCCTCCACTTGTTCTTTGGCCAGACGTGTCTGTTCCTCCAGTTGAGCCTGCAGTGCCTCCACCTGAAAACACGATCAAATGTCACACAAATTACCACAACTGAAAGAACATAAAAAGAAGGGAAAAAAGGCCAAGAGAAATGGATGTCATTGTTTCTTGTGTAGTGGTGTTTGTTAGAGTCACAGTTAACATGTTAAGGAGGTAGAGCCATACCTGCAACAACAACGTCTGGTTGTCGTTCTTACACTGTTCCAAGCTCTTGCTATTGAAAGCACCGTTTGATTTCCTGAAAGTCTCTATTCAGATACAAAATTAAAAGTGAAATGATTTATAAAAAAAAAAAAACAACACTCGTGTAACTGGATTAAAATAAGTAAAATAAATGCTTTCAAACCTTTTGTGGTCGAAGCTGGTCTTAACTTTGTTGGCCTTAGACTGAGATTTTCATCAAACCTGGACTCAGGGCGCCTCTGAGTAATTGTGACCTGAAAGAACATGCATGATGTTGTCTTTAGGGTTGTCCACTTTTCGGAGTGAAAATGTGTTGTCTATCAGAGACAAAAATCAAAACTGATTCCTCTTAAAATTCAGTTAGATGTAAACAAAAAAAATACAAGATACTTTTTTGTATCCAGTTCAACTATGACAAATAATTTAGTTAAGCTTCAAAATCATTTAAACCATTGAAGTACCACCTCATAGCCAAAGCCTAGAACATTTTACAGTTATCCTAATTGTCTTATAGAAAAAAAGAACAACAACACTTTATCAGTTCATAGAAAAAACTGCTATGGTTAAGCAAACATTACAATTAAAACCATTTGTTTTTCTTTTCCAATAATCTAATAGCAAAAACTAATTTTATAGTAGAGACATTAGATATGCAAGAGATCTATGACGTTGTGAGTGTGTACCACCTTGTGAGGAGGCTCTTGGTGGAAGTATGTAATCTCTCCTTCATCTGGACCAACAAGAGCAAGAAGGTGTTGGATTTTCTTCCTGTCCTCCAACTCTCTGCAGCATAAATATGATTAAAAACTGATGGGAGAATGCCAAAGTAGTATATAGTTAACATATTCATACTAAAGTTATACTGTGTCTTAAAACAAAAACAAATGCTCTTATTACATTAATTAACGTAAAAAAAAAAAACCTTGTGAACTTCTGCTACTGTAAAATAAATCAAATAAAAATTTTATTCCACAAGGTGGTAAAAGACTAACTGATCTGTGCTTCAACCTTGCTGAATGGATGCAAATGGATCACCTTTTAGAGAACAAATATTGAATGACAAAATGTTCTGATTAGAGATTAACAGTCAGTCAGTGTTGGTTCCCACAACATGCAAATGTGGCATTACAGAGCTTTAAAAAGTATTCACGTCCCTCAAACATTGTCTCATTTGTCTACAAACAAAAAGTATAATGTATTTTATTGGGATTTTATGAATACAGATTTTCTCTTGCTCTCGGTGGAAGACACACACGTTTTCTCTCCCTCCCTCCCTGCTGATTCCTGCTGTTACTATTTGAATGATGGGACCACAGCTGCCTCATACCAGCGACCTCAAGGATTAATATTACCATTTTCTTCTAGCATAGGATGAATTCCTTACCACAGATGACTTAATGAGCTAATTACCTCTATTAGAAAGATTGGATTAGAACAAGCTCTTACCAGTAAACCTCCAAGGATTATTAAAGTCATTTGATTTGTTTTTCTGTGTTTGATTTTCTGTATCATTGTAATGTTTTTCCTCATGAACAGCGCTTTGAGTGCCTTGTTGCTGAAAAGCGCTATATAAATAAACTTGACTTGGAGTGCACAACTATTAGTTGTTCTGTCAACAGATTTTCCCACCGGAGTTGTGAATCTCTGTAGCTCCCAGCAATGACCATGGGCTATTGGCTGCTTACTATTATTTTCATTGTTGGATGCTGGTTGAACAGAGCTCTATGAGATGTTCAAAGCTTGGGAAATTGTTTTATTATACATCTCCACACTTTATTGCTGACCTCTTTCCTGTTTCCTTGGTCTTCATGAAGCTGTTCACTAATGTTCTCTAACAAACCTCGTCGGTCTTCACAGAACAGCTGAGTTTAAACTAACTAGGTAACGTCTGAAGTAGGACTGAAACAATTAATCGGATTAATCGATTATTGAAATAATCGTCAACTAATTTAGTAATTCAATAATCATTAATTGGAGTATACAGACTGTAAAACATGCCATTTGTTTAAAGAACAACCACTCAGAGCAGTAATTAGGGCAAAATTGTCCAAAACATATTAACATTTAGCAGTTAGGATGAAAAACCTTATTCGTCTGTAAATATGCTCTATCCAGAACTACTCCAGTGCCATAGTTTTAGCTTTCACCTGGTTCAAATTATGTAAAGAAAATCTTCTATTAAGCATATTTTGCTATCCGATTATTAATCAATTAATCAAAAAAAATAGTCGTTTGCTTTCCGATTATTAATCAATCTGATTATTAATCAATTAATCGAAATAATAGTTGACAGATTAATCGATTTGCAAAATAATCATTAGCTGCAGCCCTAGTCTGAAGGCAGTTGGTTGCATTGAATTTTATTAAAGGTATCAAAGTAAAGAAGATAAATACAAATGCTGTCCACAGTTTTTAGACCTTTATCAGATTATTTTTAAGTATGTCTCATTTTCCTTCCACTTCCTAATTATGCACGATATTGTGTTGGTCTTTTACTTAAATTCCCAATAAAATATGCCGTTTGTGGTTGTAACGTGACAAAATGTGAAAATGTTTAAGTGGAATAAAAAACTTTTTAAGGCACTGTGAACAACTGGAGACTAAGCTTATCCAGTGATTCTGTATTTATGGCAAATGTCTGTGTCCAAATAATACATTATCAATATAAACATGACAGGTGGCTTTGACCAATCTACCCCAGTGTGAATGGAGTTCTAGAGCACTTATTGGATTTCCAACATTGTGAAGATAAATACTAAAGATGTCAAAGTAGATTTGTTGTGCAATGCTTTAAAATTAGAGTATTATAATTGTCTTTTATCCTGCACAGTGCCCCTACCTGATCTTTAGTCTGTCATTTTCTGCATAAAGCCGCAGAGACTGCTCTCTCTCCTGGAAAAGGTAAACCTGCATGTCACTCAGGGCGTTTTGAAGCTCTGCAATCTCTCCTTCCCGATGTCGTATGTCATAACGTAGTTTGTGCTTGAAGGATATTGATACAGAATATCATTTAAAACGACTCAGTAACTCTGACATGCAGTAACAACTGAAAACAAGCAGGCAAAAAATAAACAACCATGGACTCCCACCTGGTCCTCTGTGACGCTTTTATACTTCTCCAGCATTTGCAACAACTCTTCGTGTTCAGCATCATACTGGGCAATCTTCTGTCTGTAGAACTCCAGCAGCTCCCTGGAAGGACGCAGGTATGCAAGCCGCTCCTGGATGGGAGGAAGTGGGGAGTCCACATCTTTACCAGGGGAATGAATGTTGACTCTGTAGGAAACAAAACAACTTATTCTGAAGATTATTCAACCTCATATTCAGCACTAGACCTTTACACACTTAACACAAACACTTGTGATTACAGGACTATTTATTTACATTGTGAAAGTTCACTGACTTGCAAACATTTAGACAGGCAACAAACATCTCTAACCTGTGAGGCGTTGCGTGCTTTGTTGGAGATCCCATTCTTCCAAGCATCCCTAAAAGGAGGAGCAGGAGCCTATAAAACACGTTTCTGACATTTTGAACGCATATTCAGCAATAGAGCTAACACGATTAACATAAACTCACTGAAACAGGTCTTCATTAGGGAAAAACTACAGAAACAGCAGTGGCATTATTATTATTAATATTTCAGACACATTAAAAGTGTGACATCGTGAGTCTCTTTATCTTCTTTATCTAAAAAAGCCAGCACGTAAAGGTACCAGTACAGTAAATTCACATTCCTCTCAAAGTATTTGTACGCAGTATAAAATGAAGTATTACATACAAGCATAGATGTTTCCAGAGTCAGAGCTGTTTTTGTTGCTCAGAGCAACGGTGCTGCACTGTTTTAAATCCAGCGTTTCCGCCTCTTCGTGACAAACAATGCGGACAGAGGAAATTGGTAGCGCCACCTAACGGCTGGCGGTGCAATTGTGTAGTATTATTTAATGAAACCATACTAATGATTCTCATGAATTGAAATCAAATTAATGCGACATATATGGCTTCATTGTGGTTTTCGAGTGAAAGTCTGGATTAGTTCAGCAATTAACGGTATAGTCAAGTTTGCCAACTAACAAGCGGTAAAACTTTCAAAGTAAAAGTCAACATTTTAACAGGTTAGTGTGCCATAAAGCACATAGAAACAACATTTCACACAATACTTTATTTTACATATAATTTATAACAGTATAATAATCCTTTTATGCCATATAAAACAGTTCTTGGAGAAAAAAAATGTTAACCGGAAATTTCTGGTTGTCCTAACTTGACGCACTGACCAGAGTCAGTCCTGTAAAACTTCACCGACATCAGCGCTTCTCTGGTCGGTGTGTTCTCTCTGCCTCTTCTTAGCAATGGAGCGGAAAGTTGCTCGGGATTTTCGGCATAAGGTGAGACGATAAGCGTTTTCATTTATCTAATAATATTTAAAACCGTCCATGTAAAATGCTATTTTGCTACCTGGTTGTTTACTGCGGGATCTCAGGTGTCTCCGCCGGAGGGGATGTTGCGCAGAAAGGAGGCCTGAAAGAGCGGAATCAGTCACGAATTATATATATATATATATATATATATAAACCTGATTCAAAATAGAAGAAACCAAAGTATATTTAGCTCAGAATGTCTTATCTCTAGTTTATCCTGGATAACATATTTAATAATGAAACAAACACAATTTCTATTATGAGAGGTACTTGAGAGAATTTTTAAATGTTTTAATTAAATTCACAGCATGATAAAACACGATTTTTTTTTTATCGACTGAGGTATGAAATATTACTTTAAAATTCCAATTGACATTGTAACTTACGACGAGTATTATTTGCATTTTCTGTTTTACCTTTAGGGTTGACCTGAAATATGAAGGGAAAAATAAAGGTTAGAGTTTGTTATTTTAGAGAAATTCCCTTCCATTACCCGCATTAAAAATAAATATGAAAGAATTATAGACCTACAGTTTATTTAGTTAAATTATCCTGTTTTGGTTATAATTAATAAAATGAAGCTACACCTCCTGTTTCACTTTTTAACCATTTTAGTATTTTTGTTGAAAAAACTTCCATTAAACATATGCTTATCTATGATTTTATTGGCTTTTGACACATCATAGTATTCAAATGAGTCTTTTAAAAGTATCAAAGAGCACATAATAATTGAGGAAGTAAACCTGATGTGTTTGGGGCATTTTTATCCTTAGAGCATGCAGGGATCAGCACACAACCATCTGTGCTGCAAGCAGCCAAGCTGGGAACCATACTGTCTCCACAAAGGGCAGTATAGCATTAGATAATGAGCATATGAGCGTCCAAGCAGAAGATATGTGACAATTTACGGTTTTAATTAGAGTCTCTCCACAGTCAGTCTTTTGTTTCTCTTCCTGACATGGTCATATCTGTCCCCATTTGCTCAAAACAATTTTAGTGTGTTGTTTTCTGTACCTTAAAGCCCAGATGAGCTGCTGATTTGGATTAAAGGTTGTGTAAAAAACAAATATATATATTATAACATCTTAGAAGTGAATACAGTATAATCTTCTCTAAGCAGACAATGTCTTTCTATATGAATGTATGACACAGAGTGAGCTCAAACGCTGTTAATGTAGGACTCCAAAGTCTGTAGTTCAGTCACAGGAGGGCCTAGCAGTTTCTTCCAGCACTAGGCAACAGACATTTATAACTCTCATAAAGTTGTGGGTGTGTTTTTAGCACACCCATTTTATTTAGCTGACCTGCCATCATAAAACACAACGTTGAAAACGACTTTTGGATGTCAATAAAGAACATCATTGAAAAGTTAATGTATTTCACTAATCCACTTTAGAAAGTAAAGCTCATTTATAGGTACTGCTAAAACTCTATTTACATACACTGTATTAAAAGACACACAACCTCTTATTTCTTTCACTTGCAGATATTAAATCAGACTGCTTTTCTTGCTTTATGTCAGTTAGGATTGCCAACATTTCTTTTTGTTTAATGCCAGAATAATAAGAGAACATTTTTTATACTGTTTTCAAGTCAGATGTCTGCATACACCAAGATTATTATGCATTTAAAGAATATTGAAAGCCCAGATAATAAGGTTATGCTTTGAGAGGTCCTGATAGGTTAATTAACAACATTTTAATTAAATGGAAGCACATATTTGGATGTACTTAAAGCCAATACCTAAAAAAAAAAGAAACACTGCTTCCCTGTGTGTTTTCATCACGGAAGAATGAAAGAAAAGGGGAAGACACACATGGTGGTGCTGTTGGTAGCACAGTTGCCTTGCAGCAGGAACCTGGGGTGTTACTGCACCGAGTTTACATGTTCTCCCCTGCCACGGTGGGTCAGGTGGTAGGGGTTCGTCCTGTTACCAGTGGCTTGTCTGTTTGAACCCCCACTCCGCCATGGGCAAGTATATAGCAGTCCCACTTCTGTCAGTCGGCCCCAGGACAGCTGTGGTTACAATGTAGCTTAACACTGTTTGTGAATGTGCGTATGAATGGGTGGATGACCGATTATAGCGCAAAGCACCCTGGAGTCCTCTGACTCAATAAAAGCGCTATACAAGTGTAGTCAATTTTCTCTCTGGCTACTCTGTCTTTTTCTCACAGTCCAAAAACATGACCGGTTAACTGGTTAATCTAAATTGCCCTTAAGTATGAGTGCCTGCATGGTTGTAAGTCTGTGTGTCCATGTGTTGCCCTGTGATGGACTGGCGACCTGTTCCCCACCTCTCACCCAATGACAGCTGGAGGCTCCAAGCCCCCCCATGAACCTGCAAGGATCATTTGGGGGGAAAGAGAATCGTGGATCTGCGCGAGTCTGGTACAAGGTGTCATGATTATCTATTCAAACTTAAACTACCAGTCAAAGGTTTTAGCCACACATTCTCTTTTAATGGTATTCTTTATTTTTTACAACTTTTCACATTGTATGTAGATTCTTACTGAAGGCATCAAAACAGTGAATGAACACAAATAGCAAATTAAACATTGTAAAAGAACTTTTAAACTCTTATAATTTAGATTCCTTAAAGTAGCTGCCCTTTGCTGTGATGACTGATATATTAACCTTTGGCTGTCTCTCAATGAACCTCTACAAAGTTCTTTTAAGACTCTTTGGAAAACCATTTCAGGTGACCACCTCATGAAGCTCATGGAGAGAATGCCAAGAGCGCAAAGCAGTATTCTAACAAAGGTGGCTAATTTGTAAAAATATGAAAATGTTTGAATTAATTATTTCACACTTTTTGTTCACTTTATAATTCCATGTGTGTTCATTCACACTTTTGTTGCATTTGGTGATAATCTACAATGTAAATAGCCATGAAAATAAGTAAGAAGGTGTATCTAAAACGTTTGACCTGTAGTGTATATGCAAGTATAAACTGTCCAGCCATCATACCGTTCAGGAAGGAGACAGATTTGGCATCTCAGAGGATTTCAGAGAGAGTGTTTTGGTAAGACACTCTCTCTTTTTTTGGTAAGAGGCTGCACGGTGGCACAGTTGGTAGCACTGTTGCCTTGCAGCAAGAAGGTCCTGGGTTCAGTTCCTGGCCAGGGGTCTTTCTGCATGGAGTTTGCATGTTCTCCTTGTGCATGCGTGGGTTCTCACCAGGTTCTCTGGCTTCCTCCCACAGTCCAAAGACATGCCTGTTAGGTTAATTGGTCTCTCTAAACCACCATTAGGTGTGTGCATGGTTGTTTGTGTGTTGCCCTGTGATGGACTGGTGACCTGTCCAGGGTGGACCCTGCCTCTTGCCCATAGACTGCTGGAGATAGGCACCCGCTCCCCTGCGACCCACTATGGAATAAGTGGTAGAAAATGGTAAGAAATGTGCGAATCAACAAATTGGCTATTATAACTGTTTTTTTACATTTGGAGGATAAATTGGAAGCTTGGAAACCTGAGAACACCATGCCAACTGTAAAGTACAGGGGCGGCGGTATAATGTGAGTTTTTCTGCAGAAGAAGCAAGACAGTGTGCACAATTCCAAAGTAGAAAAAAAGGGAAGCATGAATGGGTGAGCGGGTCTGAAGGAGCTAAAAAAAAACAGGATAACCAGCACTCCAAGAAGTTCTTCAAATTTAATGTGGGCAGAAATGACTGGCTTCATGTCTAGTTTGCCTCTGATTGGCTTAAATGTTTGTCTAACCTTTATAAAGATACATCAATTGGCTTGGATCTGTAACAAGCTGACGACAGCAGGGAAGGCGTCATTTCATTTCTGCCCACATTAAATTTTAAGAATTTCTTGGAGTACTGGTTATTCTGATTTTTATTTATTTATTATTTTTTAAAGGTTTGACCCCATTTAAAAAGGCAATACTACTAAAAATAAGGAAAATATATGTAGACTTCTGAATTTGAATAATTAAAAAAACAAGTAGAACCATATTCTAAAAAGTAATTTCTATATTGTAATATAATCTTTATTCTTTTAGGAGTTAAAGATAAGTTTGTGTGTGAATGTTGGTGTCATGTCTGTGAGATGTAAGGTGACACTACTGACCTTCCTCTTGCTGCCTCTCCTACGGTTATTATCTCCCAGTGGTGTGAAAGAGAAGTACAGCAGTCAGAGATTCAGATCATCCTACATCTTCGCTTCAACCTCAGTCCTGCTGCTTGAAAGAAATCAGGTTCTGAATTTAGTTTGTGATAGAAAATAGTGAAGGGAAAATAGTGAATCACTGGTGAAATGTGCATCAGTGATTGGCCGAAGCGTTTCCTGAAAACCATCCTGCTGCACCTGAGCCATCATCAGGTTGGTAGATGGCTTTGGCCCCCTGTGGTTTTGGTGGGACTGGGACAGAAGTAACAGTGTGTGTTTGTTGATGAGCTGACAGAAGAAGGATGGCACCAGATGTTTCTGTTCTGTTGCAGGTGGAGCTGCTGATTGAAAATGAGGCAGAGAAGGATTACCTTTACGATGTTCTCCGGATGTATCACCAGTGAGTACAATCTGTCATTCTTCAGGCGGTTATAGTTGGCGGTTGGTGTTGTATGTTCTTAATTGCTCTTTAAACCCCAATACATCTGTATAATTGAACTGTTGAGTATTTATAAAATCTTGTCATTTAACAAGAACTACTTGAAATAATAACTGAATAAAGTCTTGCAGTAAACGCCCTTGTATTGATATGCGGAAAATCTGTTTTACTTTCAGTTTTCCTTATTTTTCAAAATTTTTAAGGCATATTTTGTACTTTAAACTGTGCTGTTTTGTATCTTTTTTTTAAAGCAACTTGCTTTCTGAGATCATGGGAACATGGTGCGCTTCATGAGGCCAGTAGACTAAAAGTCTTCTAGGTTTCAATTAATCTTTGTACAGACAGAGACCATGGCCTCATTGGTTGAGCCTCTGATCCATTTCTATTGTGCTCCGACAAGCTTGGCTAGTTATCGACAAAAGCTCTTTTATGTTCATCCTTCAAATGGAGCTAAAATGACACGTATGCATAATTAAACAAGCAGGCCACACGTCACATGTTTTTTTTTGCTGCTTTTGTAATTGCTCGAGGTGCCTTTTGTTTCTATCTGAATTGTAACAGAGAATATTGAATTATCTTTTTCCATAGAACTGCAATAATTATTTATTATTGATCCATTGTTTAGGAAAGAAATGTAAAAAAAAAACAGTCCACTGTGAACTATTATAATAATCTGTACTATATTGCATTAGGAATCAGTCCGATTGGTGTGGAGAGGCATTTGAATTAGTAAATTAGAGAACCTAATTTCCTGCTACTGTTTGGTTGAAATGAAAGTCTGTAGTAAGAATTATGTAAATATAGTAACCGGATAAATATTTTGGGGTTAGAAATAGTTCACAGGCTTTTAAAGCATGCTTTTAGTACAGCTATATTGGTTTTCTTCTGTTATTTTTTGCTGCTTCGCTCCCTTCAATAATTTAATACTTTTATCATAAATATCCATTTTGCTGTGAGTCATGGTAAAAACTGCATCCCACATTAGCTGTTTGTTGTATGACTTGTCCACATTGCTGTGAAAAAAATACAACTTTGTATCAGTCCACTGAGGTTTGTGAGCATTTATTTCTGTGGAGCCTGCTTAAGGCCCCTTCAAACTTTTCAAGCAAGTTGACTTCATGTCCACATGATACCCGTCTTGTGGGTTTGTGGTAATACAGGCATGACGACCTGCAGACTTTAAACTACAAGATTATCTCAAAGTTGGGCTTTGTCAATCAATCAATCAGTGGTTGATTGATCAATGTTGCTCCAATAAGGAAAATATGCGAACAGAAAATTATTCATTGATGACTGATTACAGATTGATTGATATTTTTATTATTTTACCTTCTCAGGAAAAAAATAAAATAAATCACTGTCATAAATGACCAGGAGTTTAATATATATTTCATTGCTATAATTTATGTTCAGTCAGACATATCAGCACATCCTACAAAGAATCTTTGAAAATCACCACAAGCCTCTAATTTAATCAGTTTAAATCTTATTATACATAAAACTAAAGTAGATACATATGTTATGACCCAGTCAAGCCAAAGGGCAATAAACAACCAGAATGAAGTTAATATTTATTGTTACACAGATAAGAGGGTTTCCCGTTACTTTTACCCATTTGTTGTCAATCCGATAATGTTCAACCCGAATTTAAACACCACGTCAGGCGGACAAACCCTCCTAAACCACTACAATGCTCACTGCAAACTTAAGATGCATTCGATTCACCACAAAACAATCTCATGCAATCCAAACTCAAGATCACACCAAACAGGATCGGGTCTCAGATATTTAGGATTAACAGCGACATGGGATATAAGTATTCAGGAAGTGACACCAGAACAAACGGAGAATGCGCCTAAAACATGCCAGGAGGGTCTGCTGGTAGGTTTATTCTCAGTGTTCTGATTGCCGGCTGAGTCGTTGAGCTGGCTGTCACTGTTTGGGATCACAAGCAGAGTTGAATCGTCGTTATACCCCATATTCACCTCCACATTCACTTCTAGTCGATGGATTTTCATCTCCAAAACAGCCAATTGCTGTAAAAGTTTGTCAAAGTCCTCTGTGGTGAAGGGAGGCATTTTGTTCTGATTAGCTGGTGTCAACTTGTCCTTCTTTCGAGTTCGATTATAAAAACATCAAAATCCTTTAGAAAAAAAATAAAACTAATAATAATCCTTGAGAGTCGCTGGTAAGAAGTAGTTTTAGTCCAATATTTAAGTAATTTTGGTTAAGAGATAAAACGTTAGGAAGAAAAGAATGCAAGCAAGCAGGGAGCTTAGGAGAAAAGCATCTGAGCAGGCGGAGAGGCGGAAGTAGAAAAACACACATACAGCACCTGTTTTCCTCAGACCAGCAAACAACAAAACTAATGCTTATATACCGACAGTCACATTATATTAATCAGTTTATCAAGTGTTTAATTAGCAGCGCCTGGCTTGCAATTTTATTCCTGAATCCAATGAAGCACCAAGGCTGTTCTTAGTTTCCGACGACTAGATGATGGTCAGAACCTAATTCTTATTCACCTTAACAGTTCAATTTATTAAAACCATGACTTTTTATTCTTTCATAAGTTTTAATCGTGATTATGCTTTGTATTGTTCACTCAAAACTAGCTGCCTTTTCCACTATGAGGCAAAAGTAAAAGATAGCATAGGCTGGTGTAACCCATTCTCTTTCTTTCAGGTCAATGAATTTGCCGGTACTGGTGGGAGACCTGAAGCTGGTTATCAACGAACCAAAACGGCTTCCTCTGTTTGATACTATCCGACCTCTGATCCCACTTAAACATCAAGTCGAGTATGACCAGCTCACGCCCAAGAGGTCACGGTGAGTACAGCGTAGCATTTTAGCTGTTTTTCCTGTAGAGACAATTACAGCTGTATTGTGTTTAGGCCAACGGGTTTGCACCTCAATAAACCGTGATGCTTTCAGGAAACTTAAAGAGGTGCGCTTGGATCGATCACACCGTGATGGACTGGGGCTCAGTGTTCGAGGAGGACTAGAGTTTGGCTCTGGACTCTACATTTCGCAGATTGTCAAAGATGGACAAGCTTACAATGTTGGCCTTCAGGTATGTAGATATTACAGGGACTTTTTTTTTCTTTTTTTCTGTTTTCTTTTCTAGTTGTTGCACATTTTTACACAAAACGAAGTGCACATATTAAAATCAAAGAAAAAAATATTTTCCCTTATCCAGTGCATTGCAAAAGTTCTTATGTTCTCAAAGTTTTTTTTTAATATTAGGTAAAGTTAAAACCACAAAATTTTATATATTTTATCCAGATTTTATGTGACAGGCTAACACAAAGTAGCACATAATTTTAATGTAAACAGAAAAGGATATATGGTTTTTTATATACAAATGAAGATCTGAAAAGTGTGGCTTGTATGTGTATTCATCACCTCTGAGTCCATCCTTGGTTTTGCTACAGTTATTGCTGCCAGTTTTATGAAGCATGTCTTTACACGCATTGCTTATCTATAAATTTTTCTTAATTCTTAGCAAAGGAGCTAAAGATTAGTGGGATGAGATGAATGGCATCTGTTAACATCAGCTTTCAGGTTTTGCCCCATGTTCTCAATTGGATTTAGGTCTGGTCTTTGATTAGGCCACTGTAACAAATTAATGCATTTTGTTAAAAACCATTCCATAAAAGCTTCGGCAACAATATAGAAAACTGTTTGGGTTTCACTCAGGACATTAATTATTTTTTTGAAATGTTTTTGAGCAAATACAAGACTTAAAACAACATTGCATTTAAAAGATACAATTGTCCTGTCTATAGGCCCTCTAGCCACAAGCTAATTCACAGGCTCAGTCCCTGGTTAGGCTTCTAGAAGCTGACCTTTAAAACTAATAATACAAAGAAACCTTTTTAAAATAAACAATAAAATAAGACTCCAGTACAATAAAGAAGTTAAACTTTGAAACTACCTCTATATTCAACAGAACTAGCAACCTGTTATCTCTTTTAGAACATAAAGAGATCCTTAGATAAAGGGAATTAGTTGGTGCAGTATTACTAGACTTGAAAAAGTATTTATGTATAGTGGGTAATGAGGTTCTATTCAAACGTTACACTAATCACAACAAAATCATTGATTTCATTTGTACACAAAAAATAGAAACAAAAGTGTTAAAGGAAACTTACTTTGGTTGAGCCAATAATCATTATTTGGCTGGACAAAATAACCCAGCATGACAGTAGTACCTTGTAAAATTGCAGACTGTAACATAGGTGTTAAATGTCACAGATATGACATTTTCATGTTTTAGATTGCTAAAGTTAGCTAAAAGCAGATGTTGAACACCCGACTGGCGTTGATAATTTCTTTGGGATTATACAATAAAAAAAAAACTAATGTAGGACTTTCAGGGAATAGTGTCTTTATCTATAAGTTTAATGAGATGGACATTATTCATTCTCTTCTTCTCAGTCCCCGTACTGTTCTACAGCAGTCATGTAAATGTATTGTAAACCGATTTAATGAAGAAAAGTGTTATTCAGAGACAAATCATGAAATAATAATAGATCACACAAATTAATAGATCACGTTGTATTGAGCAAAAAGCAAATGTTGGATTATTAGTAATGTCATCTCTGACCTCAATAGATGAATTGAATTATGTCATCTTTATATCTGTATCTATGCTGATTTACAGGTGGGTGACGAGATCGTGCGAATCAATGGATACTCCATCTCCTCCTGCATCCACGAGGAAGTCATCAGCCTCATCAAGACGAAAAAGATTGTGTCACTCAAAGTTCGCCGTATGTTGAAATTACTTTGGTGACATCAGTACCAGGAAGAATATATAATTCCTTATTATTTGTATGATTTTTTTTATGTATTCTTCTTCTTATGCAGACGTGGGAATGATCCCAGTCAAAAGGTAAGATTTCTTAATTATTTTCTTCATCCTACATGAGATTAGTGTCCAGAGACATTTCCATTTTTGTTTGTTTCTGTTTGGTCCAGCTCATCCAATGAACCCCTCAAGTGGCAGTTTGTGGACCAGTTTGTGTCTGAATCAGGGGTAACAGGCTCAGTATTCTCTTCATAGATATAACCAGTTTATAGACTTTTGTTTTTTGTTTAGTTGTTTTGTCTGTACTGCTTTAGGAGAAGAGAAGCAGTGTGGCCGGCTTGGCGTCTATTGGTGGGAAGGAGATCAAGGAGAAGAAGGTTTTCCTCAGTCTTGTGGGTACTAAGGGTATGGGCATCAGCATCTCCAGTGGTCCAACCCAGAAACCTGGTATTTACATCAGTAACGTCAAGCCAGGCTCCCTCTCCGCAGAAGTTGGACTTGAGGTGATTTCTCCAAAAGTCTAGAAAGTACTTTATAATGTCTTGGATTAAGGAACATACATTAAGCAATCCCTAATTCTCTCTTAATGGGCATATTATCACTTCATTGAATTTTTAAAGAAATTGTTATTTAATTATTCTAAATAACTTGATTCTACAATTAATACACTGTTATTTGGGAATTGTCTCAATACTATTCCAATTATTGATTATTAATAGTGAGCAAAGACTGTAATTTGTTTTAGGAGGGATCTAATTCAGTCGCTCTAAATACCCAAGTTTTATTTCACTTTAGTGATAGAACTAAAATCACACATTAAGAAGTTTTTTTTTTTTATTTACTACCATTCACAAAGTATATATATCATACCAACTTTACTCATAAAACATTTTTGAACAACCAGAGCAGAAACTAAGTACTGCATATAACTGGATACTAAAAACAAACATTAAAAGAAAAACATACTGTATATAAAAATATGACATTGACCGACAAAAAAAATCAATAAACAGCAGCTCCAGCAGGAGCTGCCATTCGGCCGACCTAAGGGGTCGGGAACGGAAGTAGGAATGAAGAAGCTCAGAGAGGTACGGCGAGGCAAGATCATTAAAACATTTAAAAAATAAATTAAAAAAAGAACTATAAAATGCACAGCTAGCCGGTGGAGCTCGGCCAGAACAGGGTTGATGTGTTCTGTTTTATGAGCACGTGCAGCAGCATTTTAAACCAGCTGCAGACAAGAGAGCAAGGACAGACTCAGTCCAACATAAGTTTACTACTAGAGACAAAATAAATGCATGGATCACTGTTTCTAAGGGCAACCTGGACAAAAAAAAAATTATATAACAAAACTTCTCAACAAGAACAAAAGAAATCTAATTTCTATTAATTTGTACAGAAGCCAGTTCAGTTAAAACTTAATCTCAATCAATCAAGTTCATTCTAATATAATCTGGTCATATAGTCCGATTGTATGCCCCACCAACTGTTTCACATTTTGTTACATTACAGCTTCCTATTTATTGATACTCACATATTTTATATGAAGTGGCAGCATCATGTTGTGGGATAAAAGATATTCTCACCACACTTTCAGATCTTAATTTGTAATATTTCGAACATCACTCTTTTCCTTCCACTTCAAAGTTATGCACTATATTGTGCTGATATATCCCATAATATTCCAGTACAATAAATAAAAACAGTATATTTTTGTTATAATATGATGCATCTGAAAAGGCTGAAAGGGTAAAACTACTTTTGACTTCTCAGTGACTTCATCCTGAAATAGTAAATTCATTATTAATTACATGTTTAATAACATAAAATTAAGCATTGCTACCTCTTATCCAAATTCAGAAATGTAGTTATTTTTAGAAGTTTGAAGAAAATTGCATGCATTAGCACTATGTAATAGACTACAAATAAATAATTAGGGGCCAAAAGTTCACATAAGTAATAGATATTTTTACTATCTTAACATCTGTGATTTATGGTTTTATTACTGAAATTAGGCCATGTTAGTTTATTTCTATGATTGACATACTTATTAAGGGTTAAAAAATCATTTAAATAAACCTTTGCTTACTATTAACATTGATTAGGAGGCAGACAGTTTAAAAACATGGTAATTCTAATTTATTATGTCTTGTATTGACTTAGACTTAATATCTTATTAATACACACATGAACTAGTCAATGGTTAATGTATTTGTTACTGAGTGTTTACTCTCATGCAGTCGATACTTGATGTGACTTGTATCTACTATAGGTTGGAGACCAGATTGTGGAGGTGAACGGAGAGGATTTCACCACTGTGGACCACAAAGAGGTGATTTTTGTCATTATTTTCAGTATTCATCTGTGTCAGAGGAAGGTTTACAAACTGATAAGTACACAATGTATCTACCTGCGGGTTCTCCTGGGTCATTGAGGAAAGTCTACGAAATTAAAATTTGAATCCTGACTTTTGTGTTTGTTTTAAATCTTTTTTTATTAGGCTGTGAAAGTCCTGAAGAGCAGCAGGAGTCTGACTATTACAGTTTTGACAGGAACTGTAAGTACACTCTTTGTTGTCCAATAATAATTATTTCTACTTTATAGAGTACAATCTTGTGCTGCTTATCTTATAGTAAAACTCACACTGAATTATATGAATGAGATTTAATAAAACATTATGAACTAGATTTAAAAAGACTGTTTATCTTCATTCTTATATAAATTAAATAAAATAGAACAAATCTCAATGTTCCTTGTTAAATTTTAACTCTTATGATGGCAAAACAAAATGCTGCTAAACAGCAAGTACAGTTGTATTGTTCTTTATTTGCTGAGTGAAAATGTTGACTTTTTAAAATCTACCCCAATAATTCACTTTAGAGATCATCTGTCATGGTTGAAAGACCACAAACATTTGCCTCTTCTTCTATGCATCACTCTGAATAATGTGCTTCCTTGTTTTCAATACATCTCCTTTCCCCAACTTACGGCTCAGAAAAAGGTCTGCAGGAGCAACATTTATCCTTGGTAAAGTCTTGACAGTTTGTTTGTTCTGGGAGTCAGTGATGAGGATTGTGTAGGTGAGATAAGTAGTCATGTCTTATTATTGTCTTCCTTGGTGCCTGTCTGATGCATTTATCCGTGAGTTTTTCTTGGTTGGGACATTGCATCCTCCATCGGCAGTTATTGAAAGCGAGGGCTGTGTTCTAAAATCAGATGGCATCTGCTTGTGTGTCACACTTTGTGCCTTTTCTGAAATGGTGTTTATTGTATGTCTGAAGAGGAATCCTGCAACAATATGCAGTAGACAGAATACCTAGTCATTGGAAAAAGTGCACCCTATTTAAATGCCTCCCTAATATGATATGAAAAAAGGGTTCCAGTCTTTACCGGGTTCTAAAATGATTTAAAATCCAACCTCAGGGGCGACGGTGGTGACAGTGGCAGGGGTTTGCCCTGTAACCGGTTGCCGGTACGAACCCACGCTCTGTCTGTCTTAATCATCCTTGGGCAAGACACTTCACCCACCTTGCCTGCTGATGGTGGTCAGAGGGCTTGGTGGCACCGATTGTATGGCAGCCTCACTTCTATCAGTCTGGCCCAGGGCAGCTGTGGCTCACCACTGTTCAGTGTGTGAATGGGTGGATGACTAATTGTAGTGTAAAGCGCTTTGGGGTCTCTGCAGGCCATTTACCAATTGTACAAAAACACACAGATTCTGTTCTGTTGTTATGTGTTAAGCAAAATGAAGCAAAAATGAAAAAGCTGTGTGTGGAAAACTAAGTTGTTTCTTCCATAGGATTTATGATTTTATAGAGATGGTGTGACCTTTTCTATAAAAGAAGGAATTTTGGTAGTTTTCTGTTTCGTAGCATACAGATATGTGCTTGCACAAAGCTGAGAAAACAAGGCATCACCAATGAGCTGCATAAAAAGCAGCAAATAGCAGTGAACGATTATTCACAAGTGGAAACTTTCAAGACAGTTGCCTTGAGAAGAGCAACTAGGTGAGATATATATTTTAATTGTAGGCATATGCTCAGCCAACAAAAGGATCACTACACAGAATTTGTCCACGATTATTGTTTTAAAAAGGCTGCTCAGTTGAAAATGAACCCCTCTGTGTATCAAACTATTCTAGAATGGCAAGTAAAGCTATCTGCCTGGCATATAAAGCTGGGAACAAACTGAATAATTAACAGGAAATGAATCACAGACAGCAGGAAATCTACATCAGACTGACTAAAAAAGAAGAAAATCAAGGTGTTCCAATGGCACATTCAAAGTTCACACATCAGCTAGTTAAGCTCATAAATGAGCGTTTAGTGTGAGATGAACAGCCAGGAAAGTCACTCATAATTAATTCTTCATTAACCTGTTTTTACCTGTTGTCAAAAAATGTGTGTGGGACTGAAACCTTTGCAGGAAAAAAAACTACTTCATGTTTTATCTGCTAGGAGTGTTTTCCCAGTTTTTCTCACAAAACTGTCATTTTAGCTTCATCTTTGTCAATACATCATGACTGTCTGGAATCAGTTGGGTGTTTTTGTTCACTTGAGGTTAGATATTAATAATTTTAGAACCTGGTAAAGACAAGATTATTTGTTTTGGTCTTGACCCTGAAATTGAGAGAGGGTATAATTTTTCCCAACAGAAATATGTATTGATGGACCCTAGGGACAGGAGGTTGAAATGTTGAGCTCTCTTGTAAGTTGTAAGAAGAAGGCAAAGAAGGTCATGGAGTGTCCTTCAGAGTCATTGAACATCAAGGAAAAAAGGAAAAAAAAAAAAAGAATGTTATCATAAAGACCAATAGGTTAAAGCCCACAACCACAGAAGCTCCTCTGGACATTGTAGGATTGTCATAGAAAAACATTTTGTCCAGACCTTTGGGTTCTGTTAAATCCAAGTGATGCTTTTCTCTAACCAGATTTTACATTTTTACAGCACTTTGGTCAATTCTTGTTGTTTTTAAATGTGCTCTAATAATAAACTGACTTGACTTGAATGTGAAGTTCCTGTCCCTGATAGGGATTACAGTATTAGATTTGCCTACCTGACTGAAGCCTGGTTTGAGTAAAATGTCTGCATATAACACAATTCTCTGATTTTTGTCTCTGGCTGGGTTTCTGTCTCTTAGGGAAAGGAGCTGTTTATGACAGATGAGGAGCGCCTTGGAGCTGAGGCCCGCCGGGAGCTGGAGAGGCAGGAGCTGATGCATCAGAAGAAGGTTGCAATGGAGACCAACAAAATCATTAAAGAGCAGCAGGAGAAGGAGAGACAGTGAGTAAACTGCACAACCTTTAATTAGCTTCACCCTGACGATGATAAATGTTTTGTGGTGTAAAACAAAACACACATACAGTGCCTTGCGAAAGTACTCGGCCCCCTTAAACTGGTCAACCTCTTGCCACATTTCAGGCTTCAAACATAAAGATATAAATTTCTAATTTTTTGTGAAGAATCAACAACAAGTGAGACACAATCGTGAAGTGGAATGAAAATGTATTGGATGTGTCAAACGTTTTTAACAAATAAAAAACTGAAAAGTGGGGCGTGCAATATTATTTGGCCCCTTTACTTTCAGTGCAGCAAACTCACTCCAGAAGTTCAGTGAGGATCTCTGAATGATCCAATGTTGTCCCAAATGACTGATGATGATAAATAAAATCCACCTGTGTGTAATCAAGTATCCGTATAAATGCATCTGCTCTGTGATAGTCTCAGGGTTCTGTTCAAAGCGCAGAGAGCATCATGAAGACCAAGGAACACACCAGGCAGGTCCGAGATACTGTTGTGGAGAAGTTTAAAGCTGGATTGGATAGAAAAAGATTTCCCAAGCTTTAAACATCCCAAGGAGCACTGTGCAAGCAATTATATTGAAATGCAAGGAGTATCAGACCACTGCAAATCTACCAAGACCCGGCCGTCCCTCTAAACTTTCATCTCGAACAAGGAGAAGACTGATCAGAGATGCAGCCAAGAGGCCCATGATCACTCTGGATGAACTGCAGAGATCTACAGCTGAGGTGGGAGAGTCTGTCCATAGGACAACAATCAGTCGTACACTGCACAAATCTGGCCTTTATGGAAGAGTGGCAAGAAGAAAGCCATTTCTCAAAGATATCCATAAAAAGTCTCGTTTAAAGTTTGCCACAAGCCACCTGGGAGACACACCAAACATGTGGAAGAAGGTGCTCTGGTCAGATGAAACCAAAATCGAACTGTTTGGCTACAATGCAAAATGATATGTTTGGTGTAAAAGCAACACAGCTCATCTCCCTGAACACACCATCCCCACTGTCAAACATGGTGGTGGCAGCATCATGGTTTGGGCCTGCTTTTTGTCAGCAGGGACAGGGATGGGGCCAAATACAGGACCATTCTGGAAGAAAACCTGTTGGAGTCTGCAAGAGACCTGAGACTGGGACGGAGATTTATCTTCCAACAAGACAATGATCCAAACCATAAAGCCAAATCTACAATGGAATGGTTCACAAATAAACGTATCCAGGTGTTGGAATGGCCAAGTCAAAGTCCAGACCTGAATCCAATCGAGAATCTGTGGAAAGAGCTGAAGACTGCTGTTCACGAACGCTCTCCATCCAACCTCACTGAGCTTGAGCTGTTTTGCAAGAAAGAATGGGCAAGAATTTCAGTCTCTTGATGTGCAAAACTGATAGAGACATACCCCAAGCGACTTGCAGCTGTAATTGCAGCAAAGGGTGGCGCTACAAAGTATTAGCGCAAGGGGACCGAATAATATTGCACGCCCCACTTTTCAGTTTTTTATTTGTTAAAAAAGTTTGACACATCCAATAAATTTAATTCCACTTCATGATTGTGTCCCACTTGTTGTTGATTCTTCCCAAAAAATTTTAATTTTATATCTTTATGTTTGAAGCCTGAAATGTGGCAAAAGGTTGAAAGGTTCAAGGGGCCGAATACTTTCGCAAGGCACTGTATGAGTACAGTCTTTAATCTGAGTGTCCAATTTTTCTGATTCTTCTTTTTAAACTTTAGCATTTACTATTTACCTGTATTGTCTTATAGTTTAGAAAAAGGGATTTCTCTCCTTTTTTACGTTGCATATTAAAAATGAATATATTTTTTGTGCAACCTGTGTTTAACAATGATTTTTTTTAATCAATAATGGAAATTGTATTTTTTAAGTTACTAACTGAGAACCATCAGAAACATTTGTATTTGTAAGCTATGAATGGTGCAAATTAAGTTGGGAAAACTATATAATAAAAAAAAAGAAAGCTCAATGAATTCTAAATCCAGCAGATTTGCTTGATTCATTCAGTGGTTTCCTGTCAACAGCATTTATGCAGAAAATAACCGAGTTAGCAAGGCTAACTCTCTCTCTCTCTTTCTCGCATTTAATAGCAGCTGTAAAGTTGACTAACATCATATGCCTTCAGCTGATTCAAAATGCTGCAGCAAGAGTTCTGATGAAAATTAAAAAGATAGATCATATTTCTCCTACTTTAGCTTCCCTTCATTGGCTCCCTGTTAAATCCAGAATAGAATTTTAAATTCTCCTCCTCACATATAAAGCCCTTAATGATCTAGCTCCATCATACATCAGATCTGATTGTTCCATATGTTCCTAACAGAGCACTTCGTTCTCAGACTGCAGGTTTACTGGTGGTTCCTAGAGTCTTGAAAAGTAGAATGGGAGGCAGATCCTTGAGTTATCAGGCTCCTCTCCTGTGGAACCAGCTCCCAGTTTTAGTCCATGAGGCAGACACCCTGTTTACTTTTAAGGCTAGTCTTAAAACTTTCCTTTTTGATAAAGCTTATAATTAGAGTGGCTTAGGTTATCCTGAGGTATCTCTGTAGTTATGCTGCTATAAGCTTAGGCTGCTGGAGGACATAATGACCACTTTCACCCTCTCCGCTACATTCTCACACTGCTCTCCAATTCTGCATTATTTGCTGTTATTTCAGCTTTTAACTTTATGTTCTCTCTTTTCTCTTCCTAGAAGCTACACCTGCCCTGACTCTGTGTCTATCTGTGACACCTTTCTGGAGAGGGGAATCGTCCGAGCTTCTGCTGGCAACAACTTAATGCTCACCCTCTACCAATGATCCACATGGCCCTGTCTTTTAGTGTTTAACTCTTTCTCTCTCCTAGACATGGAAATTGACTGAGCTTTTACTGTGACTAATTATATGTGCTCTCTTTCAGACTCTAACCTTGAAAACTGGCTCAGAGTTTATCTGTTCTTTCTTTCTAGATGAAACGACTAAAGGAGCTACATCCACAAACATTTACTTTTCCTTCCCATAGAAAGTACTCCTGGATCAGTGCTTCTGTGTTCTTTTTGTGTCTCTGCTCTGTTCTCTCAAACCCCCAGTCGGTCGTGGCAGATGGCCACTCGCACTGAGCCTGGTTCTGCTGGAGGTTTCTTCCTGTTAAAAGGGAGTTTTTCCTCTCCACTGTCGCTACATGCATGCTCAGTATGAGGGATTGCTGCAAAGTCAACACCAGTGACGGTCCACTGTCTCTACATGCTCATCCGGGAGGAGGGAATACTGCAAGTCACTGACTGGATGCAAACTGCTGGGTTTCCTTAGACAGAAAAACTTTTTATCCAATTTGAATAAATAACTAACTCTGACTGCACTGTTCAATGGTTACGATTAATTGGAATGTATGTACCTGACTGTTGTGAAGTGCCTTGAGACGACATGTGTTGTGAATTGGCGTTATATAAATAAACTGAAATGAATTGAATTGAATATGTCCCGTATTTACAGTCCTTATGGCTGAACACAGATTTATGTTGAGGCCTGTATGTTGCTTTTCATAGGAGGAAGATGGAGATCTCCCAGAAATTAGCAGAGGAGGAGGAGCGCTATAAGAGCGAGATGGAAAAGTACAGAACTGTCCATTTTCAGTGGATTTAAATTAAAAGCTTTTTGTTGTTGTTTGTTTGTTCTTAAAAGTTAATAAAATATCTTTTGTAGGATTGAAGCTGCAGAAAAGAAACACAACAGAGAATGGGAGGAGGACTGGGGATCTGAAGACAGACCAAAGAGTCCCCGTTCTCCAAAGAACTCTCCACATGTCCCACCTGAGATGAAAACCACCCAAAGTCCAAAGGCCAAGAGTTCACGTATGATAACACATATTTTTCTTAAAATGCATGAATTCTCTGCTTACTTCCAAACTTTCCTCTTCTTCTGAAACTAAAAGGAGCTGTTTCTGTTTCACTCCAAATGTTCTTTATATGCATGTTTCTGTTTCTCTCTGCTGGTTGCTGTGCTGTTTTTACGGCCTCTTCTCCTAGTTGGTGGAGCCAGCTTCTTTACAGAAGAAGAGGAAGAAGATGAGGAGGACAACCAAGTGAGTTTAGAGTTTCAGCTGTCATTTCAAGCAGCTGTGCAAACTGACACACAAATAGAAGTCCCAGATTTCCTTTGACAACAGTAATGAAGCCGTGCGAGCAGATTTGACATTTTTTTAGGTTGGAGATGCTGCTGAAAATAAATACCAGAGGAGTAGAGATGCACAGATCTAAGATTGTATGCCCGATTTCTGATCAAAGATTTTGCAAAGCTCTGACCTGCCAATACAATTTTAGTTGATTCAGATTTATTTCTAAAAACTATAAATAACAAAATATTATTATTTTTTACTTTATGGACAACTTGTAAATAGAATTATCCTAGAAAAAAAAGAATTTTGCCAAAACGTCACAGAGCCAACTCTCTCTACATGACTGAAAACTAAAAATACAGAAGATTACTGGTCAGAGGTTAATAAATCAGTCAAACCTCAAATAAAAATACTGCATGTCTCCTTTGTTTGTTTTAGCTCAGGTTTATTCTTTTGTAGCGCATACGGAAATGTACCATGCATCATATCATTATATTTAAATATAATTAATGTTTTTCTATCAATTCTATTTAATATACATAACAGCTGGGTGGAACTTCAATATTTGAGAGAAAAAAGTTCTGATTTAAAGTTCTGACATTTTATACTGTTAATTGGTTGTTCAGTTATTGTTGCTATGCAGGATTTGTAAGGAGCCTTTCTGAAGTTAATGATCACTAATAATTTATAGACCAGAGGTGACGTCACACTGTGTGAAAGAGACATCATGAGTCAATTACAGAGCTCTGCAGTTAAACAGGATTTTACAAAATTATTAAAGTTTACATTTTAAACTCTTTAGTATCTTTTAATAATGTTTAGTGCAATTAGCTTGGTTAGCATCACATACTGGATGCCTTTTGTGGAAGCCTCGATGAAAAGCCAACTTACCATCATACAACGTTGAGTTCATTTCTAGGAGCTTGTTCCACTTTTTATCCCTTCTCTAAGTTAATTTTAAACACAGCATTGATACTGAAAATATCTTTGTCTGTTTCCCCCAGTAATAACTTCCACTCTGAGGAGTGTTGTTATAATTGGAACTTGTTGATGCTCATGATGATTTGTGGTGCACTCAATGATTGGAAAAAGATTGTTGCTCAGGGCCTGTTGAGCATAAAATCTACCAAATTCAAGCCACATGCGGATTTCTCTGTGTATTTAGAATTCTTAGGCTAAATGCAGCTGTTAGCATAATTTAAAACACCGTTTGCATCTTTTAATTAAAAATTGTGTGCTGTGTTGCGTGCTGAGTGCTGTGTTGCGTGAGGTTTTACACAAAAAAACGAAATGTGATAAACTGCATGGAGTTTGCTTGGATGTAAACTAAAGCTGTGGTCTCATTTTATATGAGGAGTTACCTGTGTTAATCTCCATCCTTAGCATTTGGCTGGTTTTATCGATATGAGGGGAAGCTGCCTTCACTGCGCAAGGTACTGTCAGCTGTTTGTTTGAAGTGGATCTGAGAAGTTTACCTTAAGATCTGACGTGTTTATCTCAAATAGTTGACAATTAAAACGATTGTTTCCGAGGTTTTATTGCATTGGTGTCACACATTTTTGTGTGTTTTTGGCTGTATTATTTGTATCGTAGTTTGTGTGTTCTTTGCATTTTCCTTTACCTAACTGGTGATGCCTCAGAAAGGAGATAAGAAGAAGAAGAAAAAGAAAGTGTCCAACACAGACACACTGCAGGAGCAGAGAAAGAACAAGAAGGAGATGGAGTTTGAGTTGAAACTTGCCAAAGAAAAAGAAGGAATGCAAGAACGAGAGAAGCAACTAAAGATCAATCGGCTGGTTCAGGAGGTACGAAAATATGTAGTCAAATCTCAGTCCATTAAATTCAATTAAATCATTCCCATTTTCAGCATACTTTGCTTCCAAGCAGTTGGCCTTGTAATCTTTTAAAATAATCTTGACCTTAGGTTAGCAGTTTTTCACATTCTCGGCAGAAAGTCGAGCTTGTTTCCAATGCAGGTTGAGCTCTGCTGATGATTTGCCCCTGTTGGAGTCTCTAAGCCAAGACCTGAAGCAGCTTTCAACCATGTATGAAGCAGCTGGGATGAGAGTCAGCTCCTCTAAATCTGAAGCCAATGTTTTCAACTGAAAGAAAATGAGGGAGGGCTCCCTTCAGATCAGGGATCAGCCTCAGCCTTAGGCCAAGAAGTGCAAGTACCTTAGTGTGTCAGCCATGAGTGATGGTGGGATGGAGCGGGAGATTGATTGGAGCTTGTCTATGGATGCTGTTCTGGTTTGTCACATGGAAGAAAGAACTGAGCCCAAAATCAAATCCCTTAATTTACTGGTCCCTCTGTGTTCCACTACTCACATATAGTCATAACATATGGATCATAATGGGGAGAATGATATAACAGTGGTTAAAATGATCTTCCTTCATAGGGTGGCTGGGTTCATCCTCAGAGATAGAGTCAGGAGTTCCTTTATTCATTGGGAGCTCAGGGAAGAGCCACTGCTTCTTTGTATTAAAATGAGTCAGCTGAGGGGGCTCACTGTAAATTCCTTCTGGCCAGATAGCACCTTGGGATCCCCCAGAATTAGCTGGAGAGTCTTGTCTGGGCCAGGGAGGTCAGGGTTTCCCTCCTGGACCTGTAACCTCTACGATCTGATCTAGGAAAACACAGTGCGTGGACCACTTTAATAATAATAATCATCTTTATTGGTCATTGCACATGTACATTACAACAAAATTTGTCCTCTGCATTTAACCCATCCCTTATAGGGAGCAGTGGGCTGCCATTGTGCGGCGCCCGGGAAGCATTCTGGGGCTAAGGGTCTTGCTCAGAGACCCAGAGTGGCAGTCTGTGTACCTGCCATTTGGAAGCAAATATAAACAAATAATTCAAACATTTCCTCTTTTGTGCACAGTAATGTTGAAGAGTTTCAAAGTGAATCCAAATGCGTGGTTCATTTAAATTCTTCTTGCACCTTGCTGTTTTTCCAGTAAAGCCTTGTGTCATGTCTTGGTCATTTCTATAGCTGACTGCTTTTGTAAAGGGTTTTCTCTTTGCCTGTTTGTGATGCTGGCTGGGTGTAACACCCCACACCTCCAGGTTTCAGAGACTGAAAGGGAAGACCTGGATGAGTCTGAAAAAGTGCAGCACTGGGTGGAGCGTCTGTGTCAGACCCGGCTGGAGCAGATCTCTTGTGTGGAGAATGAGTCCCCAGAGGTACAGTGTCTTCAGTTAGACCCCTTCCCACACTCAGTACTTCTCACCAGTTGTACTTTGTGGCATACATGCATCATTTCATGGAATTTTAATATGGAAGTGTTTCTTATGTGTTTGTGGCTTAAAGCTCTCCCCACCATATTCTCCTGCCTCTGAGCCAAGGGTGAAGCATTTCCCTGGGGGTTTCAACTTGGCAACCACTGATCTTGATGACATAGACCTAGATAAGGTGGATCAGAGCCTGAGGGGACCTCTTAAAAAACTAGTCCCGATTCAGCCCACCACAAACAAGCCTCCACCTCCCTTGCCTCGCCCCCCACCTTCGCCCAAACTGAACCCAACAATCCCTAGCTACTCCCCCCCTTTACCTCGAGTATCTCCACAGCGCCGGGCTCCTTCTTCACCCAGTGGTAGGAAGCCTCCATCTTCTCCATCAACTTTGACAAACAGGGGGCGCAGGCCTCATTCTCAGCCTACACAACCACGTCACCCACCTTCCTTTAACTACCCTTCTCAGTCACAGACGTCCAGGCCGCCATCGTCCCCTCAGCCCACGCCCCACCCACATCCTCCACCTCCCCCTCCTCCGCCTCCACCACCTCCCCCCCCTCCCCCTCCTCCCCCACAGCACTTTGAAGAAAGTGGTTACCGTCACTACCACAACCACCACCTCCAACAACCTTCCAGCCCTCCTAAACACAGGAGCGAGTGGGAAACGGGTGGTTACCTCCCCAGAGGCGGGATTTATTCATCCAGCACCAGTGAAATTTCCCACCCTTCAAGTCCAAAGGTTTGATTTCTTCATGCTTCTCATGACACAAGTATGATGAGTGGGGGTTGCCTTTTCAACTTTTTTTTATTTTTCACATCATAAGTGTTTTTTGTGATTAACCTTTGTGCATTTTAGCTACAAGACTCCTTTATGAACCTGTAAAAAAGCATGTTTGTGTGCATGTTTGTTGGCTTGTATATTAGTGTGTTTTAGAATGTAGAATGAACTGTAGAGATGGTTGTTATTGATGGTTAGTGGTGTTTTTTTGGTTTTTATGGAAATTAGTGAGTGGTGTGCTGCATGGTGTGAAGTTTGCGGTGGTAATTTAAAAAAGGCCTCTGTGTGTGTCACCATTTTAAGCACATTTGAGTTGTTTATTTTTGCTTGCCTTTAGATACAGTGGATATTTAGTTAATTTCAGGTTTTATACCCGAAAATCAAACAAATCTGGGGGAAAGATGTATAAAATAATGAAGGTGTAATGGATTTATCAGTGTACGCACCCTTAAACTAATACTTTGGTAAAGCAAATTTTAGATTTATTTGTACCATTCAGTAGGAGTCTATCAACATGCCCCATCTTAATTTCGGCAATATTTGCTTACTTGACCTTAGAAAAGGTTCTCCAGATATATCAGACTGTGAGGATATTTGTCTTCAAAAGACTCCACAAATTTTCTGTCTGATATAGTTCCTAATTCTGACCTTTACAAAACATTACAAAACTTAAAATTTTCCATTATTATGTGGATTTGGATGTACACTTGGATGATGCTGATGAATTGAATTTCTTTCATCTTGAGCCTTCTAACAAACACCTGAAGGTTTTTATGTCAAACCTGTATGGATAAAATTACTGACAAAAAGAAATTACCAAAAAAAAATCCAGTTCAATGCAAAGAAGTATTCTCTGATCATGATGCTGCCACTATCATGCTTTACCCAGCGTGTGGCTTTCTTCTGGTAATGCGCAGGGTTGTTGTTGTGCTAAACATATTATTTGTATTTGTAGCCAAAACGTTCAAGTTTGCGTTCTTTACACCGTAACATGTTCTTCTTCTTCAGAGATGGATTGGATGTTTTCTTTGAAAGAGAATACTGTTTCTTTGTGTCCAGACATACAGAGAATATAGGAAATTACTGTCAGACAACCAGTACTTGTTGGAAGTTCCTGCAACCCGTTCAGTGCTGCTGTTGACCTTTGGCTGCATCAGTTTCTGTCTTGTCTTTTTAAATGTTTAGTAGAAATGTCTTGTTTTACAAATGTCACTATTGTCCAGTATTTTCTCCAGTTATTGATTAACTTGGTGAAATATGCAAATATGTTTGTAAAGCTGTTGATTTTTTGTTTAGTATTTTTCTCCTGACTGATACCTTCGTACAATCATTTGATCTCTAGCCAATTCTCTTCAAAGTATTGCTTTACCTAAAGGATTTGTATGAGCCATTGTCTGCAAAGCATTAACAGGAAAGGTGAATGTTATTTCAGGTAATCAGATTCACTGTAATTGGTGTGAGGTGTGGGACCCACAACGGGCTTCAACAAAGTATTATTTTAAGGGTGTGCAAACCGATATATTAAGGTTTTAACATTTCAAATAATTTTTTCAATTGAATTGCACAAGATATATTTCAATTAAAGTTTGGAAAAGGTTTAAAATAATTTATTATGGTGTCATTTTTTGGTATGGCAGAAAACATCAGTTGTAAGTGTGTGTATGTTTGAAATCTGTTGTACAATTAGAATTTGTCTTGGTGTGCTATCGACGAGAAGTATTTTGGGCGTGTTTGACCTTTGACAACTGAAAGATTCACTGTATTCTAGGTGATGAGAAACACCTCCCATGTCAGTCATATTTCCAGTTCAAGCAGTCAGCTGGTAAGCCTCCTTTCTTGTGAAAACTCACATCAACCTTGTGTTGTATTTGGAGTCAGCTGAGATTGTGTAAATGTTGTGCTTGAAAATGTGGTCCAATAGCAGCTGGCTCCTAGTCCCCCTAACCAGAGGCGTCAGATGGCCCCCGTCATGTCAAAGCCCGTCATGCTGCCGCAGTCGCAGGCTGGCCGACCAGATCCCCACAGACCTGCTGTCCGTTCTGATGGCCTGGTATGGAGCTTATTAGAGTTATCTGGCATAGTGTGCCATCAGCTGCAGCGGCTATCAATTTCTGCCTCCTTTTTCAGCTCTGGAAGTTTTCCAGATTTCCAGACAATCTGCTTTTTTTATTTCAAACAGGCCACAGATTCTTGTATTTTTCTTAGAGCCCCTAATAAAAACAGGCAAATCAAGCTGTGATTACTAAAAATTGGATAAGCTGGTAAAGAGCAATCATCTTTCCTGCTTACATTTTAAATCTTAAACAGTCACTTTGCCACCTGAGCCATTAGAACCACCACAGGGTTCTTCCTCTGCAGTGAGAGATAAAATGACAAATCTTTGTTAACTGTCGCTGCTGAAGATAGTGGAAAAAATAATTTACTTTCCTGCTGCTACATTCTCTCCCCTGGCAGCTTCAGCATTATAAAAGTCTTGTTTCAGTTGCATTCAGGAGCTTACTGTTTGTGAGACTTCCATCTTTATTGGAACTGGTTGAATGTAGAACATGAAAACTATTCTAACACGGGATATTATCAGCACCTTGGTCAAATAAGTTCTTTATTATAAAAATGATACGTTCTTCAGTCTATTTCTCAATAAACATTGACCTAAAGGTGACAGTTCCCCAAAACATCCACATTTTTTTTTTTTTTTTGGCTAAAACTCTTCATTGCTGTGCCAAATATACATCTCCCTCAACATATGTTGGCAGCCCGGATAAAGATTTTTTATATATCTTTTTTTTTTTTGCTGTAGCAAAAACTTACACTGACAAATGTATAAAAATCCTAAATTTTATTTGAGTGCCTTTTGAGTTAGCGGGGAAAGATATGTTAACCATTCCTTAAAATGGGAGTGACAGGAGCACATATTCAAGAAAGGCTGAGGTGTGTTGATCTTCACAAGTTAGGACATGGCTGGGATGAAATGGCTCCTTGCTTAAATCAGCAGTAACTTTTAAAAATGTTGGATGAGGGCCCTGGTTTATCTTACTACCATGCAGGGTGTTAAGCGGAGGGAAATGAAACCAAGATGAAGCTCAGTGTCGGAGATTTGCAGCAAAAAGTGTCGTCATGACGTCTCCAACTCTCTATAACAACCACCAGGCACTTTAACTGGAATAATGTGGTTTTATCAGATTAGATGGAGATTGTGCTTTTTGGCAGCAACAATCCAAACTAATCATGCATAAAAAAAATATATGAAAAAGCCTCCCATGGCCACAGTTTGGTATGGTGGAGGATGCGTTATGCTGTGGACCTGTTTTTCTTCTAAAAGCCTTGGGAACCTTGTTGTTTTGCATTTAGTTTGTCACAGAAGTTGGAGCTTGGATCTGAAAATGACATCATACTTGCACTGAGTTTGTTCTTGTTACAGAATGGAAAGATTGTTATTTGTTGTCCTGCTAACTCCTATTAGCAATCCTAGCTGCGAACAGTTTATTTCCCTCATTTTATACATTTAAATACTAAAGAAACATGTCTATAAAAAGTACAGAACTATTTCAGCCATTGGTTTAATGAGAAATAGTCAGAAGTACCGATCTGTAGTTTGGACCTGCAACTTTCACAAGGGTTTACATTCACAGCAGCCATATTTGCATCTAAACTTAGTTTGATTGTTGATTGGTTGATTGTTTTCTTCTGATTTTCTTTTTACAACTTTTGATGTCTTCTTTGGTGTATTTTTGGACTTAAACCTCTGAAAATCAGACTTTGAAGTGACACAGAGAAACCAACATGGCATCATTAAGTCTTTGAAACATCAGTGTTTTTAAATTCAGTATTTTTACCCGCAATGCCAATAATTGTGGATGGCGCACAGTGTCAATGTGAAGATTATTAAAAGATAAACCTGTTTATTTATAAATTTAATCTTTGTGCTTATCTAGAGGGGCATCCAGCCAATAAACATTCAAAAAATAAAAAAATACTAAGTGGATTACTGTTCATTTCAATAAAATTATATTTTAGGATTTCTAAATGTGATTATTTAATGTATTACATAGTGTAACATTAGGATGAATCTATTTTCAACCAACTAAGAATAAATTTACTTCCTAATTTATCGCGAAAGGATTTAAGCATAAGGGCTCTCAGGGCTCAGGGTGTTTCTGACTGCTGTTATGTTGCTCTGGGTCGTGCTTACTAGAACAACAAAGTGGGCTTGTTTCTGTGCACATATCTGATGTGCTATAGTCAGTCACACTTCAAGAGAAACAGTTTTTTATAGAGGTTCAAAGTTCCCAGAGTGCCTTAAAAGTGTTCAAGCATCAAACTGAAGAATGTCTTTTCTTTTTCATTTCTACATTTTAACTCGACCAGCCTCCAGAAATGCTAAAACGGATGGTGCCTTTCAACTCGTCTTTCAAATCAAGCAACAAACAAGTAATCCATGTCATTCTTGAGTGCTGTCTTCTTTTTCATGTGTTAGCTTTTTGTCTCCATGTGCTTGTGTGAGGTTTACTAATGGCTGACTGGACCCTCAGGGATGGCTTCCCATGTTTTTTCCTCTCTGCATTGGTTGCATCTCTGCCTTGTTGATGGAGTGGTACATGCATGACTGCACTTTTATTGATTGGGAGCTGACAGTAGAGGTGATGAACATGCTGTTTAGAATGGGAATGCATGTCATACAGTTTGTGGTTTCACTGGGAGATGAATTCTGTTTTAATGGGTAAAGGGGGTTGGTATACCCTAAACTCACCACTAAAAGTGCTCATTGAAAGCGTCAATGTGCTTTCATTGTCATCAGTTGTCGGCTCTATGCATTATGAAGGGACAAGAATGCCTTTTTTCTAGGATTTTTATATTATTCCAATTGCAGCATGAGGTGTATTTACTAATATAAACATGTGTTTTTCAAGCTACAACAAGTGAAAACGCATCATATAAGGGGTTACATTTATATTGTAGAGCATCTGTGCCGCAACTGGAAATAAATTGCTAGATTAATGTTTGTTTATTCTGTATTGGAAACTCTGGGCTGAATAAATGTGATTTACTCACACTGAGAGCTTGATTCTATTTGCTTCCTCTTCCTGTAAAACTAAATTGCTGTGGACTTGCCGTGGATCACTGTCGGTTCATTCTGTGGTTGTACTGGGAATCAGTAAACAATGCCTGATACCTTTTGAATTGTGAGAATCTTTGTTGAGAGTTATGTTCAAAATTAATCATAAAACTGGTTGTCAAAGGAAATCTGATATCTTGTTACACAGCTCATGTTCACTTGATGTCCTCTTCATTTGCTCTTTGTATATTGATCACTTTTAATTAATTACATTTTATGTTTTTTTTTCAGGGATTTCAGAAATATGAGGATGACTTTGATCCTTACTCCATGGTATTGTATACTTGAGCTGCAGAAAAGGAGATTATGTTCATTTATTTGTCAAAACCATGCATAGGAATATTAATCTTGTTTAGAATCTTGTTCTTAGAAGAAATGCAATCATAATGTCTCTGTTTCTACTCAGTGAAACCCAGTAGCTGCTGTTTCTAAACATTTCACAATGTCCAGAACATAAAGACTTGCAATAATTTTATTAAACAAGAAAATGCACAAAAACTAACAATGTTGCTCCAATTTAGAAACATCAGTTATTATTAAAATTGTATAACTTTATACAATTATGTGATGAGTTAGGCCTTGCACCGTCAAGAGGTTACAGCTCACTTTTAGGTTAAGTAATTTCAAGTCTTCTTTACAGGATTTCTTGTCCTATGGGGTTCTTTTGAGGGTATTGTGACCAGTAAACATCTTACCTACTTTAGATAAATCTAACATTTTCATTATGAAGAATTCGTTTTCCACCCAAGGTGTGTTCAGAACAAAACCAAGAGCAAACCCAATATCTGTCATCTTAATACAGCTCCAATGTCAAAAGCATCATAGCTTTTCATTAGAAATTTAAAAACCTTTGTTCTGTTGTCACGTTTGCATCACATCATTCACAATAAATTACTTTGTTATAGTAAAGCTGCTGTCCCACTCAATCACTTTTTAATCAAAGGAAAGGTGTGTTATGCAGGCAGAATATTGACTGGTCATAATCTCTCAGCAGAACCCCACATCATCTAAATGTTATAAAAAGATATAATATGTTTGAGTAAATACACCTGAGCACAAGTACCCTGTTTAGAAGTTCCTGATATCTATACTCTGCATGTTTTCTTCTTGCTGGTTAAATTAATTCAGAACAGAAGTTAATTTGTCATGCTGCCACCTATGTTACTTTATCACCTACATTAAGCTACTATCTGTTTTTTTCCTCCATTCTATGCTCTTCATTAAAAGTTTTCCTCAGACCAGATAGACGGCCGAGATGTGAGATTGCTGAGAATCAAAAAGGTAATTTTTTTTAATAGTTAAAGACATCTGGCTTACTTCTTTTTGATATTTGGAAACATGACTGATAATTCTGTCATGTTTTCTTTTTTAAGGCTGGACAACTTGACGTGGCTCTGGAAGGTGGAGCTGACTCTCCTCTTGGAAAGTTGGTGGTATCTTCTGTTTATGAAGGTGGTGCAGCCGATAAGCACGGTCAGTTAAATTTTTTCTTCCATGTTTTAACTTTATTGCAACCTTTGTGCATAAAACTGTGATATAGGTGGTTTGACATATCACTCTATTTAGCAGATTTGTGCTAAATGATTGAAAATGATTTACAAAACATTCAGAGAAACTAAATAATGAATTCTGTCTTTATGTTACAGTGTCATTCAGAAACCTTCAAACCTTTTATCCAATTTGTGTTTATTGTGTTGTTTCAAGTGTTTTTAAATTCTATATTGCAAACATTACAAAACATAAGAGGTACATCTGATCTGAAACAGATCCACAAACTGATGCATGCAGGGGAAACCTTTTTTTTTTCCAACAATTATTTCCTGCAGAGACCAAATAGTACAAGCATGACTTGTCTGTGTTAATGCATTTTATGATAGCCTCAGTGCTAATTATGTTTGCACCTTAAATGTCTTAAATGCAGGAGGGGTTGTTCCTGGTGATGAACTTATGGCTGTTAATGGGAAGATCCTGATTGATGCCACTTTGGCCGAGGGACAAAACTCTCTGGGTCGGGCCTGGAATAATGGAGGGGTATGAGTCCAATTATAGAATAAAAGAACATGCTCTAAATGTTAACAATATGCACAACTGAAGGGTGTAAATTTGATTTAATTGTGTGTTGTACATTCAGCTGGAGTTCATATTGATTTAGTCACACAGAGATTTAAAATCTTTTCATCCCTCAGGATTGGATCGATGTTGTGATTGCTGTGTCCCCTCCAAAAGATTATGAAGATGAAGTGTAAGCTTACTTCTTTTATCTGTTCAAACATTTTTGTTGCATTTTAGGTGTAAGCTATGAATCTTGTGAAATATAAAGAAGTGCTTCAGTAGTTTACAGATGGTGGCTCGTGTTTCTATGTTTGTGCATGTGTATGCAGCCCTAAGTCAGCATCAGTCAGTCCCACTGTGAACAGAAAGGTGTTTGAAGGCAATGCAACTCTTTACAGACATGGCTATCAGCTTCAGCACTAGCCCCACCTACCCCTCCTACCTCACCCCTGTTCTGGTAATCAACTTAGCCTTCAGCCCTCATCTTCTTCGCTGCACGTCAGAGGGGAGGTTTGGTGTGGCGGTTGTCTTATTTTTGTTTGGGGCTCATTTGTTTTTGCTCTTGAGGACATGTGACAGTCTCTCTGACCATTTGAATAAATAAATCACGGCAAGGGGATTTTGATGTTTGTTTTTCCACTCAACCTGTCAGGTTTACATCTTCTTGTTGCAGCTTGGTTCGTTTCATAGAAAATTATCATAACTCAGAATGTGTACACTCAAAATAAATCAAAATGAGCATTTAAGTGGCACAGTCCTGCTATAAACAACAAATCTATTCATGCATGTGCTCAATGCAGCCTTACTGAGCCATAAATAAGCATGTGTGGCCACGGCCATATATTGTACCATGTTCTCAGGTCACAGACACCCCAAGACTCCTGCCAGTCTTCAGCAGTTGTTCTGGTTGATGTTGTTTCATGGGACTGTTACATGTTCTAAAATGCGTCCCATTTTTGGGCCCGAATTGTCTTTGGGGATATACTGCTCCAGTCAGAAGATTACATCCACTCATCATATTTTTGGGGCATTTTAGTGATTTGTTTAAACCTTTTTTTTTTCTCCAGGATGAAAATTTTGACACACTGTATAGCGTCAATTTAAAAAATAACAACTGAGAGCAGATGTTTGAATTAATTTGAGATTTTCTCAAGTTCACACAAGATCATAACTAAACAGACTGGCTTAATTCTGGCTAGATAAAAAAAAAAAAAATACAATTAATTTAAAATGGTTGGATTTCTGTCATTGCCCCAGCTTTTGAGAAATGTCAATACAGTCAAGTTTGGGGCCGTTCCAGAAACATAATGTTAACCTTTTTTATCCTCTCCCAAAGCCGTTTGATGCGTGTTTGGGATCTTTTTCCTGTCCCATGAAACACCAATGTTTGTCCAAGTTTACCTGTTAAGCTAGTGGTTTTAGGGTTTCATCCAATATACCAGTACCAGAGGCAGTGTAACAAACCCTGCCACCACAACCATGCTTGACAGTTGATACAGTGTTCATTTGTTTGAAAGGCTCACTTTGACTGTTTAAAACATACTTGTTTCATTGAGGCCTGGGGGTTTCATCTTTGTCTCATCAGAAGCTAAATCTTTCACTTCAGAAAACACTTAGTTGTTCTATAAAGGACATCTGCAATTTTCAGCCATGCTTTCTTGGTTGGCACCCTCTTAGTTCTGATGTTTACAAAAATAATTAGAGTTCTATTCTGTATAGTAATTCCACTCTGCAAAAATAAATCATTAAGAGCTCAAAAGGAATATGGTATTAATTATGTCTGTGTGTAAACTTCTGACAAGACCTGCATGTGATGTTCTGAGAGATGCAACAATTGCAGTTTCCTAGGCAGATTCTAGTTTCTACATGAGAATTGTAATTCTTCTCATTTTATGCATTTTCCAATTTATTTCCAAGAATCTTACCAAGCACCATACAAACTTGCAGTTAAGCTGAAAAACATCCTTCAGGTCTCTTACCGAACAATTGTGCATCTCTAGATACATTTTTGCATTAAACTAGTTTGGAAAAAGTGACCGCCTTGAGATTTACTGCATTTTGTAAGTTACTTGCATTTGTGAATAGCTGTTTGTTGTGCTCAGTGTGCGGTGACTAAGATAGGAAAAATATACATGCTTGTCCTGTTCTTGTATTACATTACTGTTCAGAAAATAAAAGAACTGCATTTTGTTTGTCTCAACCCTTTCATTGATTTTGCTAATTTCTCCTGCAGGACATTCTTCTAATACCGTCCTCCACCTGCCATGAAAACCAGATGTATAAAGAGGAAGCACCTCATCCATCCACATCTGAATGAGAAGATTGAGAGGCTCTTTGTGCTTTTGCCTCTGAGCCACTTGTCATTCAGACCGACTCTGCACTGTCACTATTCATTTTCACTGTCTTGTTTGTCAATGGATTGTCCACTCAGTAATCAGTTTTCTCCTGTATACCTCTTCCCTTCTGCAAAGACTGGAAATAATTGACCTCATTTACACAGTGATGAGTATGCTGATGTTCTGCTAACATCTGTCAGTGTACAAATGAAGGATGAGCTCGAATAAAGCAACTGTAATCAATAAGGCATTGTGAATTTTCTTTGGTGAGCCTAATAAAGAACTGATCAGACTAAACATTGGATTCTGTTTGTATATTGATTTTGCATTTCCTATTTTAAACATGGTTTACAGGTTAACTATATATGTTAACTATATATGTGCTTTATTCATATATAGCTTTTTTTTACGTAAACAATTGTCGATTTGTATCTTATGATCTACAGAAACATGTACTTCCAGTAGATAATCCACATTTTTGTATGCATGTGTGGGAGCCCTGGGCTCTAAATTAGTATTTGTTATACAATCAGTGTAAAAGGAAATTACACCTTTAAAGTCCAGCGTCGTGTGTCAGTACATAAAAACGATCTAGTCTTTTTGAGTTCTTATATTTTCCACATCTAACTTCAATTATACAAAATGACAAGAGATTCTATACCACCATCATTTATAAAAGCAGTGTGAAGTCAAATTTTAAAGCTGTATTTGAAAAGCTAAGTACACATAATTAATACAATTGTAGAGCCACTTCTATAACTTGACAGAGTTTTTTTTCTGCATGACCTGAACCTGACCCTTCAAACCTCAACCTGAATGGGGCACATTGGTTTCAGCACAGGATCCCAAATCTTTTGAAATGTCTTTCCTTTGTGCTTATTATAAAACCTCAGTTGTTTCAGATGAATGGTATTTAACATTTATCACAGCCATGAGTTAAGGTAGGAGACTGATTCCCCCTTCCTCATCTGTGAAAGCATCTTCTCAGCAGTGGTCCACCCAACCAGAACAAGCATTTATAGATGTGAGAGAGACAGTGAGCTCACCAGAATAAAACAAACAATAAGTGGGTGGAGGTAATAATCCTTTATCAAATGTTATGGAATAAAAATAGAAAATATTCAACCAGAATGCACGCACAAGCATTTTTTTTAAATAGGGGACATTTCTGATGATGGGACTGTTCATTAAAATCATAAATCCCATGCATTGTTTAGGACTGTATAAAACACTGTCTGAAATTAACAGTACAATGAAATATAGTGCCGCAAAAAATGATTTGCCCTTTACAGATTTTTTTCCATATTTGCTTTTTTGTCACGTTTCAGGATGAAAAACAAAACTAATTGTAAATAAAAATAATATTTGGAAATACAACATGTAGTTTCAAATAATGATTTCATTCGTTAAGGGAAAGTAGTTATCCAAACCAACCTGAAAAGGTAATTGTCCCCTAAACCAAAAAACTAGATGTGTGCCCATCAAATGCCATTCTCTAATTGCAATAGCTTTTACATTACTGTGGAGACATTTTGGCCCATTATTCTTGCAGAGTTGTTTTAAGCCGGGTTCACAAATTGATGGCCAGGCATTCTCCTTCAGGATTTTCTGCTAGAGAGCAGATCCATGGGTCCATCAGTTATGGCAAGTTGCCCAGGTTCTTAACGGCACCAGACCATCACACCACCACCATGTTGACATCAGTATGAGGTCATTTTTCTGAAATGCTGTGTTAGATTTAAAGTAAATGTAACAAGTAGCGTATTTTACAAAGAGTTCCATGTTTTTTTTGCCATTCCACAAAATCCATCCATCCATCCATCCATCCATCCATCCATCCATCCATCCATCCATCCACAAAATATTTTCCCAAAAACCTTATGGACCATGTGAGATGGGCCTTTGTGTTCTTTGTTTTTTGGACATTTATGCCCAATCTTTTTCTTAATGATGACCACTGACCTTAAATGAAGCAAGTGAGGCCTGCAGTGCTTTAGATGTTGTTCTGGGTTCCTTTGTGACCTTCTGGGTGGATTGCCGGTGTGGTCTTGGAGTAATTTTGAAGGCCGGACACTTCTAGAAAAGTTCACCTCTGCTCCATGATTTCTCTATTTGTGGAAAATGGCTCTTACTCTAGTTCATTAAATTCCAAAAACCATGGAAATAGCTTTGCAATCCCTTCAACACAGGTAGATGCCTGATGACTTTGTTTCTCATCTGTTTGAGATCTTTTAGCCTACTTCATGTTGTCAGACAGGTTAAGAGTTGTTTTTTATATTACAATTCTTGCTGTAACAAGGCCTTGCTGTGAGTGGCTTCCCTAAAAATGCTAATCCCATGTAATTTCTGTATTTACTCGTACTTATACTCGACATCTTTTGCTTATCCGGGATCGGCTCATGGGGGCAGCAGACTAAGCAGAGACGCCCAGATGTCCCTCTCCCCAGACATTTCCTCCAGCTCCTCTGGGGGAACCCCAAGGCATTCCCAGGCCAGCCGAGAGACACATTCCCCCCAGCATGTCCTGGGCTGTCTCCTGGGCCTCTTCCCGGTGGGATGTGCCTGGAACCCCTCCAGTGGGAGGAGTTCCTGTGGAGGAGCAGTGAGAGGAGTCAGTTGAGGTGGCTCGGGCTGCAATTTCTGTATTTACAAAGGGGAAAATAATTTTTCTTACAGGGCGAAGTTGGTTTGAATAGGTTTTTCCCTTAGTAAAATAAAGTGTTATCTGAAAATGGAGACGTAATGCATTTTCTCTCATCTTTGTCTGATATTACAGGTTGATTATTTAAAATGTGTATGACAAAGAAGCAAAAATAGAAGAAATCTGTAGAACGGTAAATACCACTGTATGTTTTCCAATCATTCCTCCCATTTGCCATCATAAATCCCTCTTTTAAACCGGATTAATTTTAGAATTAAGTTCAAGCTGCTACAGTGTTTCTTTAAACATTGATGTTAGTGCTTGTTTTACGCTAACTTCTTATTTTTTTGTATTTGTATTTGTCTTTTTTTCTATACTCGAATGTATTTATTTCAACCGCATAAACCCATTTCTGCATCTATGTGTCTACAGGGGGCAATATTGGTTCTTTTCGAATAGTGACTCCATGCAAAATTAAAGTTGTTGTGGTTGATGATGCTTCTCAGAGAGGGAAAAAAGAGGGACAGTACGTGCAGCATGTCAGAGGACATGTATGTTGCTTTTTTGTTGCTTCTCTTCAGTCTTATACAACCGCTTTTTGCGGTCATCCTCTCTCGGTTCATTGTTGCGTCGTGTTTGTGAGCTTGGCTTTGTGACCTTACCCTACTGTTCATGACAGATACCAAAGGTGGCCTTGCAGGATCTGCCTTCCTTCTTCTCTTCCTCATTCTCCTCCTCCCCCTCCAAGAGCCCCGGGTTCAGCACCGTGGACAGCTCCCAGCCTCCACAAGCAAACCACTGCCGCGGTCGGGCGCTCAGACGCAGGCAGGACAGCGAGGAGGTCGACGGCGCTCTGAACACATGAACGACTGCAGTTTGGAATATTTTGTTTCTTTGTCGTCTCACCGACGGACGTGACGCCGTTAAAGACTATTGCTGAAGTCTAAGGGTGCAACAATGATTTCACGATACAAACCGGTAAGTGCTAGTCTCACCTGGGCACTCACTCAGAGACACACTTCCTTTGTTGAAACAGAAGAGTTTAATCTGCTTTTCTCCATCAAATATCTACAGCAAAGAATTATTTAGTGCTTATGTTATTAAAGCACATAGAAAATATGCACGGGGGACACAGATATTCCCATTCAGCTGGTGCGCCTACATAAATTTAAACAGCCCCATTTCTTTTTAATGACGTCACAAGTCATTTCAGCTCATATTTTATCCAGGGCTGCAGAAATAGGTTCATACATCACCGGGGTTCTGGTCTGGAGATAACTTATGGGAAGAGTGCAGCTTTATTTATTCATATTATTAATTTTCGGATTCTTACATCGGAGGGAGACCCTTTCCTCCCAGCAGCGTAAATTCACATGCCTCCCAAAATTAAAATCATTTACAAATGATTAATTGTTTACCCCTCACCCCATTTATCCAAGCACAAGCACTCAAATGCTCTTCCTGCCCAGAGAGTAATTATTGTGAAGTTTGAAGGCCGCATAATTAAAGCCGTGTCCACATTTTGGCATTAATCTGATATTTGTGGATTTTAGGACCTCCTACTGCTAGCTCCGTGTATAACCCGAGCCTGTAATATGAAATAGCGTTGCTCCTCCGTGTCGTGATGCTTCTTTGACGGGCTGCTCGTTGTTCATGTCTGGACTACCTCCAATGCTTTAACCCAATGTCATAGGATGAGCCTTAACCCATTCAGGAGTGTTAATACAATCAGTGCATGATGGGAAAAGATGCAGTTACTGGTCATTTTTATGGTTTATGGCAAATTAATTTGTTTTATTTAGTTTAAGTTTAATTTTGTTTGTATTTAATTAAACAGGCCAAAACCTGACCAAGCCCTACGGGTAATTCATTTTGAGTTAGTTCACTTTAATAACATGTTTATTTTATGGCGAGAAGAAGGAAAAAAAAAAAAATCTGCACGTTTCTTTTTTGCTTTTCTGCTTTATGTAAATAATCAAAAATAACTGCAACATTATAAAACTGCATGTATATGAACAATATTTAAAACTTTTTAGAATAATCAAATTTTTGAATAATTAAAAAAATTGTTTATATTTTTCTTCAAATAAGTGAAATCTTCTCATAAGCTGCTGAATATTTCTTGATTTTTGTGCTTTTTGAAGGTCTCTCAAAGTTTTTCTTTGTGTTTTGGGTATTTTGTTTTCCACTTTTGAGTCGTTTTAAACTATTTTCAGAGGACTGATATGTTCTTCTTCAAGCTACCTGACTGGAACCTATAGATCATTTAGGCAGAAAAATCTGCTTGAACTCAGGGGATAATGCAGTGTTGTAGGAATGTTAAATTGGACCTTTTGGGGCTCATTCATCTGCCTCCAGCCTCTCTCAAAGACACAATTTATTCTAATGGCATGACTTAAATCTCCAACATTTAAATTTTTCTCCACATTTCTCATTTTAGCAACTTGTTGCACAGTTTGCAGTCATCAGGTACAAGCACTGGTGTGAAAATAGTTAAAGAAAAGATGAAGTCCAAAGAAAAACGTTTTTGATCAGGACCACTTGAGTGATTTCTAGATAACCTGGTTGTTGCAAGCAAAAGTAAATAAATTCGGTGTGTGTGTTCATTATTACAAAAAAAGGTGAAAATTTACAATTAGAAGCATAGAAATTTAAAGAATTTGCTGAGCTTGCATCCTCAATCAACCATTTTTAAATCAAAAATTGTTCATGGGCTTGGGCATTTCTTTACTCTACACTTTCTTCAAGGTGTTACTAAATTCTCCTGTTAAATAAAATCATTGTTGTGTACAGGATGTGAGAGCACAGGGCTGCAGTCAATGTGAACTTATCTATCTGCGTGTTAAATGACCCAGAGAAGGAGCTGCAAGTGGACACTGTACCTGGTGTCCATTTGCAGCTCATCACCCTCGATTAACATACATTTTTGGAGACATGCACTTTATTGTGCTCCTCTTTGTTGATTAGTTGTTTCAAAATCTGCTAAAATGTAAAATGTCATGAAATCATTTATACAGGGAATCTAAGAGTTAAATTAGCCATTTGACAAACTTCTAATTCTGTATGCAGGGGGCAGGGGTATATGCACACCTGTAGAATATATATATACACATATATATATACAGGGGTTGGACAATGAAACTGAAACACCTGTCATTTTAGTGTGGGAGGTTTCATGGCTAAATTGGACCAGCCTGGTAGCCAGTCTTCATTGATTGCACATTGCACCAGTAAGAGCAGAGTGTGAAGGTTCAATTAGCAGGGTAAGAGCACAGTTTTGCTCAAAATATTGAAATGCACACAACATTATGGGTGACATACCAGAGTTCAAAAGAGGACAAATTGTTGGTGCACGTCTTGCTGGCGCATCTGTGACCAAGACAGCAAGTCTTTATGATGTATCAAGAACCACGGTATCCAGGGTAATGTCAGCATACCACCAAGAAGAACATCCAACAGGATTAACTGTGGACGCAAGAGGAAGCTGTCTGAAAGGGATGTTCAGGTGCTAACCCGGATTGTATCCAAAAAACATAAAACCACGGCTGCCCAAATTACGACAGAATTAAATGTGCACCTCAACTCTCCTGTTTCCACCAGGACCGTCCGTCGGGAGCTCCACAGGGTCAATATACACGGCCGGGTTGCTATAGCCAAACCTTTGGTCACTCATGCCAATGCCAAACGTTGGTTTGGTTTCAATGGTTCAAGGAGCGCAAATCTTGGGCTGTGGACAATGTGAAACAAGTATTGTTCTCTGATGAGTCCACCTTTACTGTTTTCCCCACATCCAGGAGAGTTACGGTGTGGAGAAGCCCCAAAGAAGCGTACCACCCAGATTGTTGCATGCCCAGAGTGTAGCATGGGGGTGGATCAGTGATGGTTTGGGCTGCCATATCATGGCATTCCCTTGGCCCAATGCTTGTGCTAGATGGGCGTGTCACTGCCAAGGACTACAGAACCATTCTTGAGGACCATGTGCATCCAATGGTTCAAACATTGTATCCTGAAGGCGGTGCCGTGTATCAGGATGACATTGCACCAATACACACAGCAAGACTGGTGAAAGATTGGTTTGATGAACATGAAAGTGAAGTTGAACATCTTCCATGGCCTGCACAGTCACCAGATCTAAATATTATTGAGCCACTTTGGGGTGTTTTGGAGGAGCGAGTCAGGAAACGTATTCCTCCACCAGTATCACGTAGTGACCTGGCCACTATCCTGCAAGAAGAATGGCTTAAAATCCCTCTGACCACTGTGCAGGACTTGTATATGTCATTCCCAAGACGAATTGACGCTGTATTGGCAGCAAAAGGAGGCCCTACATCATACTAATAAATTATTGTGGTCTAAAACCAGGTGTTTCAGTTTCATTGTCCAACCCCTGTATATTCATATTGATATATACACTGCTTAAAAAAATAAAGGGAACACTCAAATAATACATCCTAGATCTGAATGAATGAAATATTCTCATTGAATACTTAGTTCTGTACAAAGTTGAATGTGCTGACAACAAAATCACACAAAGATCATCAATGGTAGTCAAATTGTATACAGTGTATATATATATATTTATCTTCTATACCAGCTTCTGAAAAGTGTTATGCATTTGTATTCACCCCATTTAAATAAGATCCATCCATCCATCCATCCATCCATCCATCCATCCATCCATCCATCCATCCAGCTTTTCTTCTGCAGGAGCAGGCAAGCTGGTCAAATTTGATGTTAAACTGGATGGAGCTAAATTACAGTCCAGACTCCAACTGGGGATTCCTGGCAAGGCTTGAAACAGATACTCTCCATCCAACCTGACCACGCATTAACTAGTTTGCAAAGAAAAATGGCAAAAACGTTCATGCTCTAGATGTGCAAAAATGTTGGAGACATGCCCCAAAAGGATCACAGCTGTAATTTGTAATAGCAGGTTCTACAATTATTAAATCAGAAGAGCTGAATACAAATGCATTGCTCACTTTTTAGATTTTTAATTAGAAAGAATTTTCCTTTCACTTCAAAATTATGCACCACTGTCTGTTTGTCCATTACATAACTTCATTTTGATTTCAACATGACACAATGTGTAATCATTCCCTACAGACATCTAGATATTTCATTTCGTACATGAAAACAGACAAGCTTTACAGAAGTGCTTTTACTTGACATATTTATAGCACCCAAAGACATTTCTAATATTTGGTGCTAGCTCTCAGAGTTATCGTTTAAGTCCTTTTGTCTTTGACTTAACCGCATCACAGCTGCAGGCCATGCTTGTGAAAATGTTTGCGGTTTTGTGTTTTCATACTCATATAAACTGCTCATCACATTAAGCTTATCTGCCTACGATGGTTAGGCGAGGAATACATTAAGCATTAATTATTTTTGTTGCAAAAAAAATCCTGTGAGGTTTTCCTGTTCACAGATGGATTATCAAAAATCTGTCCCCTTGGTCTCTGCTTATCCCTCCATAAATCAGCAGCCACTACATTGGGTATCTGTCCTGGCAGGATCTGCAGGCACAATGCAACCCATTCCTGAAATTCATGAATATTTTACTTACTGCACACAGCCCGTTGTTCCCAGGTGTAGAGTTTAATGAAGGAACGAGGGGCAGGATAATGCCCCTAAAAATGCAATGTTCTGAGTCAGGTCACAAGCAGTTGCTCACGCCTCCCACGTACCTCTGATATGACGCTTGCACTGTTCTTCCAGCAGCTGAAACCCCCTCTCTCTTTTCCTTTCCTCTCTTTTTATTGTGCACCGTTCTGTCCTGCCTTCATCCCCTGCATTTAGCGTTTCTTACTTACACTTTCAGCACGCTTGCACTCTCTGACTCCCTTTCCTCTTGTCATCCAAGGTCGACTTTGAACTGTAAAGCGACAGGAATAGCTGCTGTACTGCAGAATGCCACTGCTGCTCTGTATGTGTGCCTGTTTGTGTGCGTGAGCTATGTGAGGGTGTCTGAATGCATTCCACCGGAGCTGTGCAGAGCTGTGCACAAGCGAAAGCTTTAGACTTAGAGGATGTCAACACCCTGCAGTCGGACGGGATGCAGATGTTTCTCACCAACATGGGAAAAGCTGCTTAGACAATTTGAGAGGAGAGGGAGCTGCTGATGCTGCTGCACTGGACTAATCTCACATTGTTTCCACTGGAGCTAATATTTTGGAGCTGAATCAGAAAGAAAGGAGGGCACGCTGGCAATTTGCAGGATTAGAAGATGCAGTTTTGCCTCGGAAAAAACAACATGCTCTGAACACATCATCTTTATATTCTATCTGCCTCTCCTCTGTCTCCGGTCGTCCACTCCTCCTTCTCCTCTTCCTTCCTTCTCCCCAACAGAGTCCTGGATCCACCATGTCCTTGACTTTCTGTGGGAATGAGAATAACTCATCAGCCTACAATGTGGACAGGGGCGTTCTCAACAATGGCTGCTTCCTGGACGCACTCAACGTGGTCCCACATGTTTTTCTCCTCTTCATCACCTTTCCAATCCTCTTCATTGGTGAGTCTAACAGGGAGGTGAGATCCGCAGCCTCTTCACACTACACTCACCTGCACAGATATCATACACTCAGCATGCACACAGCATGTAGGCACAAGCAGATCGATGGGCTCCAACTTGTTCTCTGTGTGCCCTTGCTATTGTCTCCAAACCAGTTTGTTTACCTTCCCATGTTAATGCTATTGATGTTTTGTTTCCCTTACTGATGCTATTGACCTTGACAAATTAACTTTTATTAATAAGGTTCTTTCAACGTCTAATATTTTTCTGCCCCGCTGAGTCAATATTTTGTACAACCACCTTTAACTGTGATTACAGCTGTACGTCTTTTAGCTTTGTCTCTACCAGCTTTATACATCTAGACACCAAAGTCCTGTCTGTTATTCTTTTCAAAATAGCTCAGGCTCAGCCAGACTGGATGAAGAGCATCTGTGAAAATCAATTTTAAAGCCTTGCCACATAAATTCAATAGGATTTTGATCTGGTCTTTGACTTGGACATTTTAACCTATGAATATGTTTTCATCTATAGCATTCCATGATAGCTCTGGCTGTATGTCTAATCCTGTTTTAAATATCTACACAACCTTATCTTTGACCTGACCTGTCTGATGTATTGCTTGTTTTTTCTTAGAGTTGGGTAATATTTTAAATCGCCATCAACATCTCAATATTAGCAATATTGTAATCGCAAAAGTCTGCTTGGATGCAATATCAGAATCAGAATCAGCTTGATTGCCAATTTTTTGCAGACAAACAAGGAATTTGACTTTGGTACACTTTGCTCTCGGTGAGGATTTTTTTTTCTTTATATACAATGGTGGAATTAAAGACTATCTTTTTAAATGTACATATATACACACCTAACTTTACAAAAGAGTATAATGTGAGATTAGTCTAAATATGCATGGTGTGTTCTGGAACTCTGACTGTCAAGTGTTCATCAGAGAAACATCCTAGGTGAAGAAACTGTCTCTATGGCGGCTGGTTTTAGCAGACAACAATCTGTAGCGCTACCTGAAGGTAAAAGCCTAAACAGTTTGTATGCAGGGTCTGTGGGGTTTGCAGAGATTTTAGCTGCCCTTTTCCTGACCCTAGACCTGTATAAGTCCTGGATGGAGGGAAGGTCAGCCCTGATGATTCTTTCTGCAGCCCTGATTGTTTATTGTAGACTGGACCCATCCTGTTTTGTGGATGAGCCAAACCACACTGAGATGGATGAAGACAAGACAGAATGAATGATGGCAGCGTAGAAGATGACCAACAGCTCCTGTGGAAGGTTGAACTTCTTGAGTTGCCTGACGAAGTACATTTTCTGCTGGGCCTTCCAAACATTGTCTATGTGTGAGGACCATCTCAGGTTTCGAGAAATGGTGGTTCCTAGGAACCAGAAGTGGTCCACAGCAGACTCAGTGTTGTTGAGGATGGTGAGGGGTGGGTGTGAGGGTGGTGTTCTCCAAAAGTCCAAAATCATCTCCAGTCTTGAGTGGGTTAAATTCCAGGTGGTTCTGGCCACACCAGCGTACCAACCAACCCACCTCCTGTCTGTGTCTAGACTCATCATCGTGCTGAATCAGTCCAATAACAGTGGTGTCATCTGCAAACCTCAGGAGTTTCACAGAAGGGTCCGCTGAGGTGCAGTCATTTGTGTAGAGGAGTGGGGAGAGAACACACTCCTGGGGGGCGACGGTGCTGATAGTTCTTGTGCGGAAGAAATTGCTCGTCAGCCTGACCTGCTGCTGCCGGTCTTTCAGGAAGCTGGTGATCCACTGAGAGGCGGAGGCTGGGACTTTGAGCTGGATGAGCTTCTGGTGGAAGATGTCTGGGTTGATGGTGTTGAAGGCCGAGCTGAAGTCCACAAACCAGATCCTGGCGTATATCGCTAGGTGGCCAAGGTGTTGCAGGATGAAGTGTAGTCCCAAGTTGACAGCATCATCTGCCAACCTGTTTGCCTGGTTAGGCAAACTGCAGGGGGTCCAGCAGGGGGGGCTGTAATGTCCTTCAGGTGCTTCAACACCAGTCGCTTAAGGGATTTCATGACCACAAACCCCCCCGGCTGACAGTCCTTTAGTCACATAATCCTGCGATGGTGGGTTTCTTGGGTACTGGGATGATGATGGAGCGTTTGAAGCAGGAGGGAACCTTTAGGGGCTTCATAGCAAAGAGGGCTAAATACAGATGTTACAGTTACCGATTTTCATTTCCACAAATTTTAAAACCACTTTTTTTTATTTTTTTTATTTCACTCTTCTGCACTATTTTGTGTTGGTTTTCACATAATTTCCTGCATAAAACCCCAAAACAAACAAATCACGGAAAAATGTGAAAGCATTAAAAAAAACTAAGGAGGAGTTTCAGGCATAAAAATATTAAAAGCTAGAAACAGAAACACAGGATGGACAAAAGTATCTGTCCTTGCTCACCTTTAACTTTGCATCAGTTATGAGAATTGCAGAAATCTTTAAAAAAAAAAAATAAGAGATTAAAATATTGCCATGATTCGAGAAAACAAGTACAGTTGTCTCTTATTGAAGCTTGACCTCTATGATTGAGAATCTACTAGAGAATCTAATGACACCTTTGAACAAAATACCTTTACAGAGCTGCATTCAATAAGCCAATGTGATCCTCCTGACAGTACACATTGTAGTGCACAGAGGCAAAAATAATGCTGGTATTAGATTACACATCCTCAGCTCACCTTTCTGGCTGCTGGCCTTTCTATTAGTGTAATCACTGGAGTGTAACGAGGCTCTCTGCACACATTGCTGCTATGATCACACGTGTTCAGGCCTCATCACTGACAATTCCTACTCTTGAAGTTATGTTGTTTCCGGGTGGGAAGGTGTCTAAATTGGTTAATGCAGTCACATTGTTTGGACCTGTCTTCCTTACGGGTACAAAAAAGAATGGTGTCATAATGTGAGTCATAACTTCAGGACTAAACGGTTTTTACTGAGGTAAATGTTGACTATGAAAGGCAAACCAAAGTAAACGGTTGCAAGATCGAAAAATGTTTAACTCAGCAGTTTTTATTGTTTATTTGGAGTTGTCATCTTGCTGAAACATCCAGTTGTTTTAATGTGTAGGGCTCTTTGATTTTGATTTGACTCTCTAATTTAGGGTTATGTGTCATTTTAGGCTAGCAGGATCAGCTTGTTTCCTTCCTGTGTTTTCCACACCCACAATACAGATGTGTCCATGTTTCAGCTGCTAAAGTTGATGCATTTGGTTATATTCCTCCTTCACTAAAAGAAGAAGTTGGGCAATGCACCAGAAGCACTCAAAGTGAAACACACGCACAGTATGATGCTACCATGCTTAACTACGTTACAGTTTTCTTCGGATTGAAATTGTGACTATGGCCAAATAGCTGAAGCTTTGTCTTTGTTTGTCGTTTGTTCGACTCTTCAGAAGACATTTGGCTGGTCCATATGAACAGGTGCAAATTGAGCTCATGCCGTGTTTATGGTCAACATTTCACTGTGGAGAGTGATACTGTGTGTTTTCTTGAAGATCCCAATCAATTGTTTTCCATCTCAGGGTGGGAGTTTGGGTCACATGGTTGAAAATTTAACATAATTCGGTGATAAAACAAGACAATAATGTAAATTCTTTTTATTTATTTATTAGTAAAACAGGGTAACATTAATGTTCTGGAAGGGCCCCAACCTCTACCACACTGAAAATATCTGGACTATGGTTAAAAGCCATGTACATTCTGGGAAACAAACCAACTTAAAGGAACTCTTCAATTTCTGCCAAGAAAAGGCAACAGATACCTGCCAGAATTATGCCAAGAGCTTAATGATGGCTGTAAAACACATGAGGTTCAGGTGCAATTTAGTAAGGGACATTTAACAAAATATCAATGAGGGTTTCTGCGTCTAACTGATCACGGTAAATGTTGAACCTTTATGGTTTAGAGAAAACTCCCATTTCATCAAAATCTTCGCACCCAGTTCTTGCTTTTAAAACTTTTGGCAATAGTGTGTCTGAATCATTCAACTAAGGCTTAAAAACTAAACCATTAAAATTACGATGGTCTTCACACCAATGATGAGTTTATGTAAAGAGATACATGATTAGTATATTTAAACAACATACATGATGGTATACAGCGTTTTCCATTTGTCTTTATCAAAATCAAGCCACAAAGTAAACCGTTGAAACCAATAAAGGCTTATAGCCTAAATAGTCACTAAAAGAAAAAAAACCTTAAAGAGAATATTCAACAGGGGCTCCCCCAGCCATACTGTGCTGGTGTGCTTCACCAACAACCTCACCACTAAAGACAAACCTCAGGGGGTGTGAAATCTTCTCTGTTCACCTGACAGAACCTTTTATAGTCAGAGTCCTGTTTATATTCAGCCTGAGGCCTGATGGACTCCATTGTGCCTTGAAGCTATGCAATGTCTTTCTCAGCTGGTGCTCATGAGTTCACATAGTTTTATAAAAGCTACTGTTCAAATAAAGACCAGAAGAATGAACAGATATTCATCAAGATACCTATATAAAACTGTTTCCATTACAGAACCAGTCAGAGAGGATGAATATTCAAGCTCAGTCATCTTCAAACCCTCAAATATAGCTGACCTACATACATGCAGTTAGACACTGCATGCATGTCTAACTGCATGTAGGTCAGCTGACATGTACACATTTTGTCTGATCTTAATGTCTTCAGCTTTTACATATATGTAGCAAAACCAGCATAATTATTTGTGTACATTTTCTACAATATTTGATTTTGTTTTCTGTGAACAGTGCCTGAGCAGAGTGAATGAATTTGCATATGTGAAGAAGAGCTGAAAAGGAAAAGATGTGCTGCAGATCAGTCTGTGCCAACACTTCAGAGTGAACTAAGTTGGCAATCGTACCAAATGCACTAGAATCACTTATGTAACTTCATAAGTAGAGAGTTGTTTTGACAGCAGGGGCAGATATTTATCACATAAACTGTATTTTGATGACTCACCCTGGGTTATTTTATACTGGGTTAAAAGCCAACATCTGTTCAAGTGAAAATAATAAAGGCAAAGTACTGAAACCCATTCTAAGGCTGGCAGCCATACAGCTACTTTCATTGCCTGCCAAGGATGACTCAATGTAATTAAAGTGACAATGAAACAAGTTCCTAAAACTCTGGCAGACAGCCATGTTTGTAGTTTATTATTAAGTTATTCAGCCTTCATTGTACACTGTATAGTTTATGATCAGGTAGCTCCTGATTCACACAGGGCATCAATTCGACAGTACTTACAATGGTATTTTTTCAATTTAACTACTCGTATAAACACAGGTAATGAAAAATGTCCACCACTGTCTCACTGTACTTAGTATTTCACAGATATCTTCTCCTGATATTGTCTTTAAAATTAGTTTTTCTGATTTGAGGTTGGGGCAGCCAGAGTTCGAAGGTGCACATCCATCATAGCACCTGGCTTCACTTCCCTGGACACAACCTGCGCTGGCTTCTTACCTTCGTCCTGCTCTTCATCCTCGTATGTGAGATTGCAGAAGGCATCGTCTCTGATGGGTATGTCAAACCCAAATACTGCATCTGCATTGCTATCTGGTCATGATTTCAGCTACACAGGTATGGAGTTATGTGACAGAAATAGGACATCCTAGGTGTTTTTACAACCTATTGGGACTTATGAATATTAAAAGACATTTAACAATACCAAAAAATCAAATAATCTAAGTAAACAATTAAAATCAGAACAAACTATCCTTTAAAATAGTATGTAATATGTGATTAAAAATGCAATTTCTGGTGAAGATCAATTAGGACACTTCCATATTTATTAATTTTTAAGATGGTTTATAGTACTTTTTAAGGAGCTGTACCCTGTTTAAACCTCAGACATTTAGTTTGTTGTGCTCCTGACTGTTGAAGTGAAAGTGAACACCTTGGTGAAATAAAAAAAAAGTAAACGTATGAGGCCTTCAGAAAGAAGACAGTAGCAGCTTATGAGTCTGGTAAGTCAAGTCAAGTCAAGTTTATTTATATAGCGCTTTTCAGCAACAAGGCACTCAAGGCGCTGTCCATAAGGAAAAACGATGATACAGAAAATCAAACAACAGAGGTAATTAAAAAAAAGAGAGAATAGAATGATGGATAAGAAAATGAAAGGAAAATTGGACTGAAAACTTAACTAATAATGTTCAGATGGCACAGTCAAAGGTCACTCTAAGCAAATAAGTTCTTAATCTTGCTTTAAAGCAACTTAGGGTTTCGGCGCTTTTGCAGTTTTCTGGGAGTTTATTCCAGATTAGTGGAGCATAAGACCTAAAAACTGCTTCTCCATGTTTGGTTCTGGTTCTGGGTATGCAGAGTAGATTTGAGCCAGAAGACCTGAGAGGTCTGGGTGGTTGATACACTGACAACAAGTCTGTAATGTATTTTGGTACTAAGCCATTCCGTGATTTATAGACTAACAGAAGTATTTTAAAGTCTATTCTCTGAGCTACATGGAGCCAGTGTAGGGACTTTAGAACCGGGATGATGTGGTCCACTTTCTTAGTTCTAGTGAGGATGTGGGCAGCAGCGTTCTGGATCAATTGCAGCTGTCTGATCGACTTTTTAGGCAAACCTGTGAAGACACCGTAAGGTAAGAGACTTAAACAGATAATAGATTTGAAATCAGCTATTCCACTGTACAGATAATAGTCTACAATTAGAGGAAATAAAAAAATAACTGGTAACCTTAACATCCCTTAAAGGAGACCACAAGATGCTAAAAAAAAGTATCCAAAACTCCAGAATATCATGAAGGACCAGCAGAAAGTGCATGCCTGTCCAATCAGAAAGAGACTGCACAGGTTTAACCATAGGCAAGGGAAGACAACAAGGCAAGGCAACAAGGCAAGGCAAGCACACTTCAAATGTGTCCTGCACATTTCAGTAGCAAGACAATTCAAAGTGCTGTACATGAAAAAAGAGAAAGAGGCATAATAGGAAAAGTAGATTATAGTGGCATAAAGGTAATTAAATAAATAACGAGACCAAATAATTAAAAAGAATACGGATCATAGGAGGTGTGCAAGGAGGAAACCCTTGCTCTCTAAACAAAAACACAAAGGCCAAACTGAAGCTTGTCATAGGAAATACAAACATAATGACCAAGATGTCTGGTCATAACATTCTTTCGACATATGAATCTAAAACTGAATGATTTGAACACCAGAACAGAGAATATGTCTGACATAAACCAAATACAGCATTCCAGAAAATAACCAGCTGTACCTTGGAGGTGGAAGTGTCATGGTTTTGGGATTGGACTCCTCAACATGACATTACCTAAAAACATATCAATTAATCCACCAAGGACAGGCTGTACCTGCAAGAAAACTCTTAAATAACTCACAGCTGAAAATGAGGAGTGGGGCAAACTTTCCTCAGACTAATATAAGAAACTGGTAAATGGCTACAAGAAGTGTCTCACTGAAGTTACTTTAGCCAAAGGGGCGAACACTAGCAGTTAAAGGGTAGGATTTAATGTAATGTAGAAAATGAATTTTTAGAGGTAAATGTTTGCTTTATATCTGTAATTAAAATCACTTTCTTTCCAGGGATACATAATTAAAATATGATACTTTGATACAAAAACATTACTTTGGTGAGAACTTAATACTGAATGTTGTGTATTATGTTTTTCACATGACTGTGTGTCATGTATTGGTATTTTTTGAGTATAGTTATTTATTTATTTGACATTTGCATGATATTTCATAGCAATCATTAATGTAGCGGTTCTAAAATTATAATAGTCTGGCAGATATTATAATATACCAAAGAGAAAGGTCGTTTTACAGTTTCAAATAAAAATATTAGTCTCTGCTGCTGAGAAGTGTTACCCAGGGTTGAATAAATTCACCTCATGTCTTGGCTTTTTCATCTGTGGAGGAAAACTGATATTTTCTGCTTTTTATCATGTGCCCCATAATTTAATTTTGTCTGGGATTCTTCTTGATTACTGCAAGGCAGTAGTTCCTCAGAGTGATTTTATTATCCAATCAAACACTGTTATCCACATGCGATGGAGGCAGAATTCAATTAACTGCAATTGGCACTTCCCTGACCACGATTCATCATCTGCATCGGATTTACTCAACAGTGTTCAGTTTGGGTTAGCTACCATGTAGAGAGGATCACGTTTGGGATATTGGGTAGAGCTGGACAAGAATGAAAGGAGGAACTTCTTTGGAATCCAAAATTGGATAGATCTCTGTTCACATTTCAGAAAAAGTTTATTCTTCAAAACAAAAGAATAATTAAGCAATAAAACCTCTAGTTGGAACTAAAAGACAAATGTTACATGTAAACACATTTAAAACATTGAGATTTACTTGTAAAGTATAAAAAAAATTTTGTCTGGAGTTTAGAGCTCACTTTACTGTATCACTTCAAAGCCTCAATAACATTGTTCTTTTTATTTCATAATGTTTATATTGATTTGATAGTAATGGGTTTTATATTTCTAAGGTCTCCTACAGCATTCAGTTCAGCAACATTTGTTTTTGAATTTACTAAAGAAATAAAATTGGATTCATCTGGTTTGTAATTAGGTAAAAGTTTAATATTGGACTAAAATTGGACGATTTTCTCTAGCCAAGACCTACAGCATGCGCTGGGGTGGTTGACAGCCGAGTGTGAAGCGGCTGGGATGAAGATCAGCTCCTCCAAGTCCGAGGCCATGGTTCTTGACCGGACAAGGGTGGCTTGTCCTCTTCAGGTTGGAGGGGAGTTCCTGCCTCAAGTGGAGGAGTTTAAGTATCTCGGGGTCTTGTTCACGAGTGAAGGAAGAATGGAGCGGGAGATCGACAGACGGATCGGTGCAGCTGCCGCAGTAATGGAGGCGCTGTGCCGGTCCGTTGTGGTGAAGAGAGAGCTGAGCCGAAAAGCGAAGCTCTCGATTTACCGGTCGGTCTACATTCCTACCCTCACCTATGGCCATGAACGTTGGATCATGACCGAAAGAACGAGATCCCAGGTACAAGCAGCTGAAATGAGCTTCCTCCGTAGGGTGGCACTCCCTTAGAGATAGGGTGAGGAGCTCGACCATCCGGGAGGAGCTCGGAGTAGAGCCGCTGCTCCTCCACATCGAGAGGAGCCAGTTGAGGTGGCTCGGGCATCTATACCGGATGCCTCCTGGACGCCTTCCTCGGGAGGTGTTCCAGGCACGTCCCACCGGGAGGAGGCCCACGACATGGCCCAGGACACGCTGGAGGAACTATGTCTCTCGGCTGTCCTGGGAACGCCGTGGGCTCCCCCCGGAGGAGCTGGAGGATGTGTCTGGGGAGAGGGACGTCTGGGCATCTCTACTGAGTCTGCTGCCCTCACAACCCGGTCCCAGATAAAGCAGAAGACGACAAGTACGAGTACGAGTTGGACAATTTTCTTTGAAACTCTTTGGTTTGCTCCTCTTGCACCAGTTTAGACTTTCTAGGCAGTTCAAAAAATTTTGGAGAAGTCTGAAACTTCATTTAAGTATTTTCTAGGTCCAAATAAATATGGGAAAAGGAAATAAGAGTAAGGAAAAATATTTGTATATCCACACTTTACTCCTTGTCCCAAAGTTGTATCCATTCATACTTTTTGTTTTATTTGTTTTTCTGAGGCACTAATGGCCTTTATTTATTTTTTTTTATTTTTTTTTACAAAGTAGACAGATAGGAAGTGGGGTGGAGAGAGGAGGAAGTCGAGCGGCAAAGGTCCCCGGGGTTGGGACTCAACCTCAGGACAACTGCGTCGAGGACTCAGGGCTTCCTATTTGACTCAAAAGGATTGAAGGCTCTGAAGATTTGACTCTGAAAATTGATGAAATTTGGCATTAACTCAAGAAGACATTTAATTGGATGCAAAATTAGTTTAGATGAGGAGGATTTCAACCTCTTTATTTGAGTTTTCTGACACTGAGTCAGTTGTCCACCTGCTTCACCAGCAGCTGGCACCATCTAGATGGGGTCCAGCTTGTAAAACAGAGTGTTTCTCAATTCTCGCTGCTACCACATAAAAACAAATCAATGAGCTGCAGTGGGTTTACTGGGTGCTGCTGAGACCCAAAGAACAGCCTGTGCATCAGTTCAAATGATAAAAAACATGATGCAATATCCTAGACTTGCACTGAAACTGAATTATATTTATAAATCTGTTTTGTTAAAAGTTGATCACATACAGTCATATTGAATAAATCTTTTGTTTTTATTAGTTGCGAGCAAAAATCATATTTATCATCATTAATTCATCATAATTAACAGAAATAAAGGCTTGAAAACATCAGTCTGTGTGGAAATCTATATAATGTGTTTCACTATGTGAATTGAGTTACTTTCCAATAATATTCTAATTTATTGAATATAACTGTAATGAACGTCCCTCTTCACCCTCTGTCTGGATTCTTTCTGCAACATTTTGTTGGCTAATGCAGTAAGTCAGTGTGTAGTTATTTTTACTCAGTTGTTCAAAAGGACTCTCCATCTGCTTATCTCTTCAGCTGGCTGTTTAGGCTGACCTTACTGTTGTTCTGAGGAGGCCCCAATGATCATGTCAGTCTCGATATAATTTTTTTTTTGTTTACTGTTTAAATGTCACCTGCATGAAATGAGTTTAATCATCTCTACTGCTGCCACTAATCACTTCTGACTCGCAGAGATACACGAGTACCCTCAACATCCCTATTATCAGTCTGAACTATTCTCTAAATTGTTTCTTTTTCTTTTTGATATTTTTTTAGGTTCAGCCAATCTCTTCATCTTCATCTGTACATGCCTGCAGCTCTGGCCTTCATGGCTGGCATCACATCGATTGTCTACTATCACAACATCGAGACCTCCAACTTCCCAAAACTGCTATTAGGTACAGTCTTCTTAAAACTCTGGTTGCTTGCTGAGGTTTCTTCTCCGGATATAATCTGATAAAGCAGTTCAACACGTTGTGGTTTTTACAGGAACCTTTTTGGTATAAAACGGTGAACAGTTTGTTGCGATAAAATGCTTATCTAGTTTCATAAAAATATTTAGAAACAAAGATTATTACATATCAAGAAAAATCAAAGCTGTCTTCCACACTAATGAAAACAGCGTGGCCAATAAGTATCGGGAAATTAAATCTTTTTTTTACAGCACTAGTGGCCTTTATTTTTCCAGTATATTTTGAAAGTAGGTAGACAGGAAATGGGGGTGGAGAGACAGGAAGATATGCAGCAAATGTCACTGGGGCCTGAACCAGGTACTGCTGTATCAAGGACTAAAGTGCCCTGCGCCACACAGAATAATACCACAACCTCTGTTGGGGATCAAACCCGGTGTCTGGCATGACACAGGGGGACATGCACCACTCTGCTAAGGAGGATTTTATTGGTGAATTAAGTCGGATGCTTAAAGGCATTCTTGCTATGTCAAATATGTATAACATGCTTTGTTGTATGGGCCCCTGTGCAGCCATTTACACTTGGATGGTTCACTAGCTTCAAATGAGATTTTTAACGATTGAAGGTAATATCTATCAGAAGGTATCTAAGGGAATTGTTGCGGGCCGGGCAAATGATAATACTGTCTTTTTTTGAAGGCAATGGAATAAATTCCTAGTTTGCATATTTATTATTGTGCCTTTTTGATATGAAAACAAATTAGTCTCAAAGTGATCTGCCTGCTAATGATTCACCTGATAAATGAATAAATTATCACAGTTCAGTCCTCGTCATATCAAAGCTAACTCCTGGAACACTTGCTCTGTTGTTGCTCCTCTTCTGTTGATGACCAGTAGTTGTTCTTTACTTCTTGCGCCCCATTAACTCTTCTGCATGCAGCCTTTCATGTTTTACTTCCATTAAGCCACCAAGCCGCCTTAGCCTTCAGGTCTCCATAATGCAGCCAGACAGATATTAATCTTGTAAATGGAAACTGTGGTGTTGACCCTCATGCTGATAAAGTAATGTCATAGGAATTCTTCATTAAAAATTTTGTAAACACTGTTTGGGAGTCTCCTACAGAGATCAACGCTGTTCTCTGATCTTTTTTCTCATGTTCCCCACCAATTAAGCATGTAGAAAATCTCTTCTTTTGTTGCTTTTTTAACTGTGAGCCTCTCAGAGTGTAGAGTAAACCAGCTGGACAGACCCTAGGAGATCCTATCAAAAAATCTCATAAAACAAAAGCGACAGTCTGATATTCTCTTTTAAAGTTGGTGACCTTGAAGGCTGCCAGGCGAGCATTCAAGATAAGCTCCACCAGAAAGAAGAAATGAGGAATGGAAGTTAGATAAACCTTCTTGCATACTTTGGAGCTAGAGAAAATCATAGTGAAGAAAATGTAAAGTCTTGCAAGAGTATTTAAAACCCTTGAATATTTAAACATATTGTAACACAGCCAAAACGTTCAATGTACTTTATTAGGATTTTATAACAGACAGAAAAAAATAGTGGGTTGTAGATTGTAAAGCAGATAGAAAACTGCAAATGGGGTGAGCCTTTTTTGTATCACACACACACACACACACACACACACACACACACACACACACACACACACACACACACACACACACACACACACACACACACCCTTTGTCAATATTTAAAGACCCACCTTATCCTGCAGTTACAGCTGTAAATGTTTTGAGGTATTTTTCTAGCGGCTTTGTACACTTTGGAAAATAGCTCATGCTGAATCAGATTGGATGGACATGTGTAAACCTCTTTTCATGTCACTGTCAACTCTGAGGAGCTTTCTTATCCATGCCCACATTATTCCCACAGTATATTGCCACCACATCAGGTTTTGTGTGGGTGGTGTCTTCAGGAGAACGTGCAGAATTAGTCTTCCAGCCCATAGGGTGTTTTTGCTGTGTCCTCTTAATGGTGAGTTGTTCAAAGCTTGGGAAATAGTTTTATAACCTAATTCTGCTTTAAACTTTTCGCAACATTATTCTTGATGTACCTTCTGTGTTCCTTGGTCTCCATGATGCTGTGTGTTCAGTGATGTACTCCAACAAACCTCTTAGGCCTTCACAGAAAAGCTGGATCTACTGTATACTGAGTTTCTGTTAAACATAGGTGGACTTTATTTACTACAAAGGTCACTTCAGAAGGCAAAAACAAAATGTGAATAAAATACATTAAAGTTTGTGGTTGTTAAACAGCAAAATATAAAAACGTTAAAGGGGTATAAATACCTTTGCATAGCACTGTATTATAATTTGAGTCCTGGCTATCATACATAGAAAATGTATTTGTTAAAGAAAAAAAACCTAAAAAAATTGCAATGACAAAACCCTTGAAAGTTCAACCCTCTGATTCATCATCCTGCCAACATGATTGTCAGTTTAAACTGGCATCCTCCGGTGAGGTTCTTTATTCTCTGCTTGTTTTGTGATTTGCTATGTCTCTCTGATCTTTGTGACGTTTCCACAGCCCTCCTGATCTACTGGGTTCTAGCTTTTATCATGAAGACCATCAAGTTTGCAAAGTACACCCAGCACGGCATTGGCCCTGGGCAGCTTCGCTACTGCATCACTGGACTGCTGGTGCTGCTGTATGGACTTCTACTGGCTGTGGAGATCAACGTCATCTTGGGGAGGGTAAGCGTTAGCATGAGTGTCTTCTTTGAGGCAGAGAAAAGTTTTGATTCGAGATGCAGTCTGCAGTGAGTTGGAAATAATTAGGATGCAGGATAGCATCCTGGGGTTTTAATGAGCTGCTAATATATAGAAATATTGATGATAGTGAATGTGACTGTGGTGATTTTGCCGCTTTCATGTGAATGTAACACAAATAGTTAAAACGCGCACAAATAAAGATTTTCGCAGGCTAGATTTATTTTAGGCTTAATGCCGACTGTCCCACAACGATAATGCTAACGGGTATGGATGGATAAGTTCCACCGGTCTCAAGTAGCATCTGTGGATTTCTTGCATGGTGGTGCTGTACTCAAGGTGGAAAGGTTTAGTCTGCCAGTGGTTCAATATTGTATGTGTGCAAAATCCATGAAAATAGCAGTAAGGTAAAATCCATCTTTAAAATGAAATCTTTTCTTTGGTTAATTCAGATAAAAAAAATCAAATTGATGTATGAGCGTTTCTTTTCAGTATGGTTTTTATCAGTCAGTTAATGCAAAAACCTTTTTTTGACACTGACCCTCATTTACAGTTTTTCACCACTGTTATATTTCTTAATATATATTATGATAGCATGCTGAATAAATATTTTAAATGTTTCAAATGCTTTTATTAGCAAACATATATTTATTTAAAGAGTGGACATTTGTACTGAGTTCAAATCCTTCTGGCATTCTGGAGTCAGCTTTTGGGCCAGATCCTGACTTACTTTGACCCATTTGTGTTTTAATATTGATTGGAGTTCATTCCACTCTGCTGGTTTCTGGTATCAATTGTTCATCAGAAGTGAGGGCCAATTCTGTAAGGGGTCAAGATCTGGGGTGTTTTCTGGTCATGGGTTGTGGATAATTTTGGGGCGACTGTGGTGATGGTGGTGGGCGTAACCAGCAGGTTGCCAATTCAAACCCCTGGTCCGTCTCAGTGGTTGTGTCTCCATATTGGAGCCACTTTATCATTTTTCTCTGTGACACAGTGCTTTAACAAGCTTGAAAATTCACAGATTATTACCAAGTTGTACCTTAATTGTTGGAAGAAATGGTCCTAGCAGGGTTTTTTTGACTTCCTAATCTTTATTCATGGCACACATGGATTGTATCAGCATTCTTCACTGTTGGCATAATAAGTTACTTTTGGTAGCGTCACCTTCTTCTCTCCAAACAAAGGATTTTCCTTATGTTCCGAATGATCCAAAGGAGTAAGTTATAAAAATAACTTTCCAGTCTTTTGCCTTGCCTTCTTGTATGTCCTGCAAAATGACAAAATCTGTGGATGTTTTTCTGAGAAAGTTGAGGGACTGACTAGAGGATAAAATCAAAATAAAACTTTCATGTCTGTCAAAGAAAATAAAAAAAAAAGTAAAATAATATATATATATTAACCCCCGCAAGAGCCACAGCTAACATCTGGCCCATTCAGTTTAAAGTTCTGTCAGACCTTTGACATTAAATTTGTTTCAAGTGATATCCTAATCGTGCCATTTGTTTGCATTTTATTGATTGCACAAAAAAAAAAGTAATGCTTTCACTTCAAGATAATTCATTTTCTGACATTTACAGCTAGCTGCCTGACCCTTTCTGAGCATAAAAAAATGCCAGAGCAGTGTGCATTTGTCTGTCTTTTTCCTCTGGATACTTTAGAGTGTTTATCTGTGTTAACCCCAGCTCTGAGCACACATCTGTTTGTGTGCATGTCTCCCCAGGGTGAAACTCCACCATGCCCTGCACTCAGCCTGTCAGAGCTCTATTTGTTATCTTCTCTGTATAAGGATTTAAGTGTTCTGGCCTTCATATGACCTGTAATTGTTATGTAGTTATCCAAATTAAATATTACTCAAATGATTATGTGATTCCTACTGTCAGTGATTGATTTCTGATTTTATTCGTTATGATTTACTCTCATCATGTGGAAAAATATAAATATTAAATATTAAATATGCAAATATTAAATATATAAAATATTTATTTTTAAATAAAAGTATTAATATTGTAAACCTTACTTTATTCATGTAGATGCATGTGCCTATAAAAAATACATTATCCTGTCCTGACAGTGTGAAAACCTTATCTTTTCAATTATTTCAATCTGTTAACTTTTATTTCATTTAAAAGCTTCACCTGAGGTTCATATTAACTGTTGAGCTTTTCCAACTCGTCATAGGATTATAAGATAACTTGTCTATGCACAATGAAGAAAAATAATCTTCCAGCAGCTGTAATTAAGCCCACTAATGACAGTGTGTTTAAATAATACATCTTTTGTGTTTTAGCTATCCAAACAAAAATGTTCCAGGTTTGATTTGGTTCTGAGTTTTTTTGGGTCTGCCTTTGTTGCCATGTCTTGGGGTGACTTGAGCAACAGTGAAACCTCTCCTTTCTGTCGCAGCGCTACATGTGTTTCGCCAATCCAATAGAAGTGAAGCCCCCTGAAGACCTCCAGGACCTCGGCGTTCGTTTCTTGCAGCCCTTTGTAAACTTGCTCTCTAAAGCCACCTACTGGTGGATGAACACGTTCATCACCTCTGCCCACAGACGGCCCATCGACCTGAAGGTCATTGGCAAACTCCCCATCGCCATGCGGGCGCTGACGAACTACATAAACCTCCACCAGGAATTTGAAGAGCAGAAGGTGAGTACTGGTTGGTGGGTTTCTCTGAGCAATGAGGGGTTGTTTTGTGATGTACCAGGACTGCAGTGGAAAGGCTTTGAACCCACAGATCACATATTTAAAAGGACACATCATAAGTAATGTCTGTTAAATTAGCTTTTGTCTGTTTTGCTTCAGATCTTAGCTAAAAGGAGCTCCCTATGTAATTTTAGTTAAATTTTGAGCTGTTGGTCACAGAATACAAGTTCGGATCTCCATATTGTATAACAAGACAATACAGATTTCTGTTAGTTTATAATAAAGGCCAGGATAAATATAGATTAAAAACTCTGCATATTTTAGAAATTCCTGTATCACAGGGATTTGCTAAAGTAGTCAAAGAACTCAAACTTTTTCAAATTTTATCCTGTGAAAACCATCAATGTACTTTATCAGGATTTTATGTTACAGACCAACACAAGGTTCCGCATAATGTGGAAATGATAAATGGTAAATGGCCTGCACTTGTATAGGGCTTTATCTAGTCCGAGGACCCCAAAGAGCTTTACACTACAATCAGTCATTCACCTATTCAACCACACATTCACACACGAGCCGTTGTAGACTACATTGTAGCCACAGCTGTCCTGGGGCAGACTGACAGAAGTGAGGCTGTCATACAATCGGTGCCACCAAGCCCTCTGACCACCATCAGCAGGCAACGCATGTGAAGTGCCTTGCCCAAGGACACAACAACTGATGGAACAACAAATGGAGCAGGCTTTCGAACCGGAAACCCACCGGTTACAGGACAAACTTCTACCACCGTTGCCCCAAAATGAAGTACAACGAAAATGATACATGGTTTTCAAAATTATTTACAAATGAAATCTAAAAAGTGTGGTGTGGATTTGTATTTAGTTCCTTTTACTTTGATACCCCTGAAAAAATCCAGTTAAATCGAAAGATTTTAGAAGACACTAACTAGTCTATTGCAAACCTGCCCAAGATGTGGCTGTCCATTTAAACTAACAGACTGGGCAAAGAGAGCACTAATCAAAAAAGCTATTAAGGGGCAATGTTAACTCTTGAGGAGCTGCACAAAAGTGATGCACCCCATAAATATTGGCTTTATGGTAGAGTGGCGAGAAGAAAGCCATTGTTGAAAATAAGCTATAAAACATGTTGTGGAAAAGTAGTACTGTAGACCAGCCTGAAAACACAATCCCCACCTTTTAACATGGTGGTGGCAGCATCATGCTGTGGGGATGCTTTTCTTCGGTAGGGACAGGTAGGGTGGTCATAGTAATGAATAGATGGATGGGGCTGATAACAGGACAATCCTGGAAGGAAACCTGTTAGACCTGTCAACCCTGAGGACTGGAATTGCCCACCTCTGTAACAGATCAAAGCATATGCATGTGCTACAATCTAAACGAATCTTACCGTAATTAAGGGTGTATTCACAGTTATCACTTTTGGTCCTCTTTAAATTTACCAGAGTTCATTTCCCCCCTTGGTCCGGACCTTTTGTGCAGGTGTGAATACACTCAAGCGAACCCTGGTCCGGACCAAACAACCGGACCGAGACCCACTTTTTGTGGGAAAAGGCACGTAGAGAACGTTGGCGTTCAGCCCGCATTCTCCTACGGGTTTCCAAAATTATAAATGGAACGTCTCAAAGTCTGTGTTGAATGAGCTGCTCTTGACTCTAACAATAATATTGCAGCTGTAATAACGGCACAAATATGCAGAACAGAGGTACTGCACGCAGCACGTCTACAGCTGTTTTCCTGAAATTTCCTGGTCTGTGCTCTGTCCCGCCCCCGTCATTTCTGTCCAATGGGAACAATGAACGTCACCTGCGTGGCTTTGTTTACAAGTAATAGTTCACTTGCAAAAAGTACAATGTGAAAACAAACACACCAAATGAAAAAATAAAGTTCGCTTTTGGTCCGAACCAAACAAGCGGACCAAAGGACTTTCCTGGTGTGAATACACCCTAAGAATCTGTGGCAGGTCTTGAAAATGTATGACAACAGATGCCCTCTATCCAATTTGAATGAGTTTAAGCTCTTTGCAAAAAAATAACAAACTGCCTTTTCAGTCTCTAGATGTACAAAACTGGCTCAAACTGTTATGCACTACTTGTTGGTCTATCAAATAGTATTGCCATATATTATACCAAAAGTTTAAGGAGTATGAATACTTTTGCAAAACAGTGTTGTTTTAGAATCACCGTTACAAGATTCAAATGTAAAACAAAGCTGCTGTTCTTTTTTGATTTAATTATCTTCAGTAAGGACCAAAATCAGATACTCCACTCTAAAGAAAATCTAACTATTTATGTGTTCAGCTTGCTACTTGTTTGTTTTCCTGGATGCCCCTACTTTACATCTTTTAAATGCTGTTTATTTGTTTTTCTCTTTATATTTTGTGTTTTTAATTTCTCAGAAGAATATCTTTGATGCAGTCTGTCTGACATGTGCATGAAATGACCTCTGAACCCTGGAGTCCTACTTTATTCAGCTGTACTCATATTGAAAGCAGGTCATGAGATGATTCAGCCCAGTCTGTTCTGGGGAATATTAAGCTTTATTTGGACATGCAGTAAGCTTTCCAATAGTGTAAACAGGAAAATGCAATCAGGCATGTCCTGTATCTGTGTTTGCACAAAGTTTATTTTCATTGCTGTCTGTTTATTTTAGATTATAATACAATTTTTAGAGTTGTTGCAACATGTTACAACCTGCTTGTTTGTTAGCACTGTTTGAGGTGTTTTACTGGTCTTATTACATTGATGGTGTTACTGGATTGCAGTTTTGCATTATTTGACTGGTTTGTAGTATTTTACATGTTTATGAGATAAAAGTGACAGATAATACAAATAAACAATACTGGGTTAGGGATGTATGTTTGGAATTAAGTTTATATTTTTAGAAGTGGCTGCTAATTTGATTTGTTGCCAAGCTAGGTTGATATGGCACATCACCCTGAGTATGTTTGGCTTATAGTTTTGCATTTTCATTTGTTTCTTTAAGAAGCTATATTATTGTATGTGGAGATCCAAAAACATTAAATGTTTGTAACTCTAGTTATTGTAGCTAAAATTATGTTTTGCTCTGTTGGCTCTGCCAATGTTTTAAATCTGTACAATCCACATTTAAGTCACTGTAAGCATGGAGCGGTATAATTCTCCACTGCCCTCATGGTATGATTAAATAAGTAAAAATTCCATGATGTTACAAATGTTTCCAAAATGTTTTTATTTAAAACAAACAAAAAAAGTTCCTACTGCTGTAAAACTAGCATAATATATTTATCATTGAATTTATAAAAATGTTATCTATACTTATTTTATATATGATATATAGATTAAAGCAACAACATAGAATAAACAAAGAAAAAACATCTAAACGTAGTTCCAATTTTTCAAGTATTTATTGTTAAAATATACCCGTCAGACTTTCTTCTCCTTCTAGAGTAACACAATTGAAACTGATGGCATGTCCTATTGTCTAGTTAATTCTGCTAATATATATCTGACGACTTGGAAGCACTTAGAACATTTCAATTTCATTCCCAGATGGTCAGTTAATTTATAATTATGAAAGCAAAACTAAGATGAGACAGTAATGGCACTGCAAAAATAGTGTACCCTGTCCTGACGCATTTGAAGACTGTGAACTCCACACCTTTCGTCCCAATGCACATGAACTATTCCAGCCTTGAGCACATCAAAATGGCACAAATATTTTAGATGACTTGATCTTATACAAAATGTCTTTTATTTCCTCTCATTTATACATGCATAACACATTTGTCTATGTGGCAACATTCATGTCACTTTAGGAAACAATGTGTCAGCAGCTTTAGCTTCCACTGTATACATTTTACACGACTGGAATTTTTTGCAACCAGGCTAATTTGTCTTTCTGGTGCGCAGGGGAAAAGTGCATTAGCCTTCTTTTAGCCAGCTGACCAGCAGTGAACACCAGCTGGAAGAGTGGCAACTCAGTAGTACTCTATTCTCAACAAAGCCAGAGAAAATTGCGTCGCTTTCTGTCATCTCATTAAAAAGACTTTAAACTGTAGGAATGTTACAACCTAAAATTAACTTTTTAAAACCTAGGTATATCCTAGGTAATCCGCCTATTCCTTATCAGTACATTGAATTCTATATGTACTGTAAATATTATTAAAATATTCATTTTATTTCTAAAACGCATATGTAATTGTTTTAAAAAATACATATTGGTCATCATGCATTTATTTCTTTTATTTATCTATCTGTGAGCCTTACCCACAGGCTGACAAAATTAATAAATAAAAATATTATTTTGTATATTTTTAACAATAAATTTATGATTTATGTATTTCTTAAATTGTTGCCCTTTGTGCACTCAACACCCCGCTGTTGTTTCTCTAATGGTAAAAGAAAAGGTTCATAAAAAAATGTGTACAATAATTACTGAACTGACAGACATATGTGTAATGCTGCTGGAGAAAATCTCCAGACGGATATGTAAGTGTATTATAAAGTGATCAGAAAAACGTTACCAGTTTAGTTGGGATATTAAGCAGTTTTAGAGAGTTTTCCTCTCTCTGGGCTCTTTTATGATCTCACCCTGCGCTATTCCTGTTCTATATTTTACTAATGCATCTCTGAGCTTAAGATGGTTCCCTCCTTTGTCTTCATTTACTCCTCTCTGGGACTCCCTCTGTCTTACTTTTGGAGCACGTGTCAGGAGTCAGACGTAAAGAGCCTCCTCTACAGGGTCGTTGTTTTCCAGTGTTTGTAAGTTCATCTGAGAGTCGTCACTGCTGTGTGTGTGTCCGGTGTGACCGCTACTCCACTTCCTTCCGGCAGGAGTGAAGGATGAGAGCGAGACTGAGAGATCCCAGTGGAGTGGCGGGGAAGGGTGGTGGCAGCGGGGCACTTAGAGGGAGGTCTTAAGACGCTGGGTCATTCTCATTCATCTGTGAACGAGGTGACATCCCGACCTCTGAGGGGCTGAAAGCTCCACTCTTCATGGGAAGCTGGTGACGCTCAGAGAGTGTGAGAAGGAAACAGAAACCTTCCTAGCTGAACCTGGGATAGAAGCAGAAGTTGTGTGTCTGAGTGCATAACTGTGATGCTCCCGATGACATGTGTTACGCATGAAAACTGACTTTTAGTAGGATCTCGAATGGAAAGATGGAGACACATGATAACAGTCACGTCTGTTGTCTGTTCTCACAGATCTCAGCGTGACTCACTCATATTCACAGGGATACACACACACACACACACACACACGCAATAACAGTCCAGATGTTTTCCTCTGATTGGTCTTCAGAAAAAATTACAACCCCAAATGGATTTTTAATTATCAAACTGACTTCTATTTATTTATTGAATTTTTTTAAATAGCAATAACCTTGACTTTACTTGCTGCCTGATGTTCTGCACCACTGATGACATTATTTCCACAGTAGTTATAAATGCTGTTCACATCTGTGGGACTCAGCACCTCAATGAAACTTTCCATTAATCATCACATCCTCTGATGTAGTGGGAGTGATTAGGGTCATGAAGTTCTGCTCATTTTGAAGGCTTCTACTGCATTTGGAGCACTAGCACTTCACTTAATTGTGCTTTTGAGCCCTCACAATTATTATCTTTTGCTCTGTCATTGCTCTTTTAAAAGTCTTAGAAAGTTTATTTTCCTTTAGTTGCGTTGTCAGTTACATTCCTTGGAGAAAAGGCAGGATCTTTACCAAGACAAAATGATCCAATTTACTGCTGTCTTCACCACCAGCTGGTGTCATAACCGTAATGGAGCAATATATTATTAATAGACAAGGATTAATGTGTGCAATTCAGATAAAAAAAAAAACATTTAAAGATAAAAAAGCGCCAATCACCCACAGCAAATCAGCTCCGTTTAGCAAATACAGTTTGGGAAACGAGCTTGCATCCCCTCGTGATTGGCATGATTTTATATTAATGACTTATTTAGATCTTTTTACCATGGTGAAATCATGCAAAAAAGAACTGTAGGATTTTAAGAAGCAAAGATCGAGTTTGAATTTATTGTTGACTTCTTTTTGTAATGCTCAGAGTGTCAAAATAGTGCATACACCCTAACTAATCTTTGGAGTCTCTAGAAGTAGAATGGGAGGCAGATCCTTTAGTCATCAGGCTCCTCTCCTGTGGAACCAGCTCCCAGTTTTAGTCCGTGAGGCAGACACCCTGTCTACTTTTAAGGCTAGTCTTAAAACTTTCCTTTTTGATAAAGCTTATAGTTAGAGTGGCTTAGGTTATCCTGAGCTATCTCTGTAGTTATGCTGCTATAGGCTTAGGCTGCTGGAGGACATAATGACCACTTTCACCCTCTTCGCTATATTCTCACACTACTCTCCAATTTTGCATTATTTGCTGTTATTTCAGCTTTTAACTTTGTTCTCTCTCTTTTCTCTTCCTAGAAGCTACACCTGCCCTGACTCTGTGTCTACCTGTGACACCTTTCTGGAGAGGGGCATCATCCGAGCTTCTGCTGGCAACAACTTAATGCTCACCCTCTACCGATGATCCACTTGGCCCTGTCTTTCAGTGTTTAACCCTTTCGTTCTCCTAGACATAGCTACTGACTGAGCTTCTACTGTGACTAACTCTATGTGCTCTCTTTCAGACTCTAACCTTGAAAACTGGCTCAGAGTTTATCTGTTCTTTCTTTCTAGATGAAACGACTAAAGGAGCTACATCCATTAACATTTACTTTTCCTTCCCATAGAAAGTACTCCTGGATCAGTGCTTCTGTGTTCTTTTTGTGTCTCTGTTCTGTTCTCTCAAACTCTCTGTCAGTTGTGGCAGATGGCCGCTCACACTGAGCCTGGTTCTGGTTCTGATGGAGGTTTCTTCCTGTTAAAAGGGAGTTTTTCCTCTCCACTGTCGCTACATGCATGCTCAGTATGAGGGATTGCTGCAAAGTCAACTCCAGAGACTGTCCACTGTTGCTACATGCTCATCTGGGAGGAGTGACTGCTACAAATCTCTGACTCGATGCAATCTGCTGGGTTTCCTTAGATGGAAAAACGTTTTATCCAATTCGAATAAATAATGGAATCTGACTGAACTGTTCAATGGTTAGGATTAATTGGAATGTATGTACCTGACTTTGCAAATGCCTTCTTAGACAAAATGTATGGTTAGAAGAGACAAAGATTAAGCTATTGTGCCATAGTAACAAGAATATTGCTTGGAGGAAAAAAGGTCAGAGGCTTTTAAACCTAAGAGCACTGTAACAATCACCAGGTATGGTGATGGCATGATCATACTGAGGGTCTGTTTAGCTTTAGGTTTCACTGGTGAATTCTACAAAGTGGGTGGACTAATGAACAACAATGACACCAAATTATTTTATCTTCACCATAAATCATCATCTATATGGTTGAAACTTGGTCACAACTTGTTCTCACAGGACAATCATCTGAAACACACATAAAAAAGATGTTTGTGCTGGATGAAGCAAACCTAATAGAATGTGACTGATCTTATGACTGAAAGATTTTTTTTGTTTCTTTTCCAGTTGCCTTCTGTTTATGCAATTAGGACTGTTATGTCCTGGAAGGCTGAGAACCTGTATCAACACAATGGATAAACTAAGTTAAAATTAAGATCCTGGATTCATCTTTGCAAAGCCCTGACCTCAACCCTAATGAAAATCTGTGGACTATGCCTGAACAGGAAGCAACTTGCTCTAAATGAAGTTAAATGAATTTGAATGAACCAGGAGCTTGTTAATGGTTGCAACGTATGTGTGTTTTCTGCAACTTGCTAAGGGACATTTAACAAAATATTAGTGAAGGTGTATGAATACATTTGAGTCTGTACATATCATTTTGAGTCTATGGATTAGAGAAAAAGCACCATTAATTTAAGCTGAGATTTCTTAAAATAGATCATGTTGTATTATTAATGCACCACAAATTAAGAACAGTTCAAATACATCGTTACAGTCATATATTAATACAACGTTTATGCCATTGTGGCATTTTATAATAATTCCTGAATACTTTCATTCAGCATGTTGATATGTTTGATTTCGGTGGCCTTTTAATTAGTTTTTTAACTTCTTGTTCAGAAGCCTCAGGGCACTTCACCTCAAGGTCCGACGCGGATCTGGCTGGCTTTGAGGAAAGCCTTCGGCAGGCCTCTCATTCTCAGCATCACGTTCCGCTTCATGGCAGACCTGCTGGGCTTTGTCGGCCCGCTCTGTATCTCTGGTATCGTTCACCACATCAGCAAAGACAATCGCACCATCCAGCAACCGGTGAGGGTTCTTCCAAACAGCACCACTTTGCATAAAATTGAACAGAATAACATCATTAAAACAAATGAACTAAAAGGGTTTTAGTTACAATTAAAGACGATTTTTTGAAATTTTGACGATAATGAATAGTAAAACAATCAAAGACCGATGCTTTCCACAACCTCTTCTTTGCCTCTTAAAGGTCATAGTTTGGTGAGAACAGTGTGATGTCCTCTTTTTCCTCATGCACCTGCTCCGCTGTGCACTAATGTGAACCTGTTCAAATATTTATGAGACTTATTGCTGCTGGAGCTCTGTTAGCTTCTTAGATTCTTCACTCCGGCCCTTTTCTGCACCAAAGAAATGGTGAGTATTTGTCACAGGCAAGCAGACGTGAGCTGCAATATAAAAATTTAATTATAGAATCATAAAAGGCCTCTCGAGTCGATCAAAGAACGTAGTCAGAAGAGCAGCTCAGTTTGGCGGAGAAGCTAAAAAGTAGCTTCACTGCAGCAATAAGAAAATGTATCTCTGAGAAAAGAAAGAAAATGTGAGATATTGTTGACTTGAGGCACATGTTACCCAGTCATCAGTGATAATCTTTAAAGAATGATCTCTACCTACTGCAGAATTAATTCAACATTGAAGGATATACTTTGCTATCTTCTTTATGAAATGCGTTCTTTTTGGGTATTGCACTAACATAAGAAACAGTGTTGTTAAAACTGAGGTTTTCTCTTTGACCTTGAATTTCCAGCTTGACAAAGATGATGAATCAATCAATATTTCTATATCTCCCTCTGCTTGCTGTGCTTTCAGATGAAGCTCCTCGGCATCTATTTCATTTCCTCCAAAGAATTCCTGGAGAATGCGTACGTGTTGGCAGTGCTGCTCTTCATTGCCCTGCTCCTGCAGAGGACCTTCCTCCAGGCCTCCTACTATGTGGCCATCGAAACTGGAATAAACCTGAGAGGAGCCATACAGGTGAGATGTCTGGGAGATCCTCACAAATGCTGAGCACCAAAGACTTTATTTCTCAACATTTCTCATTCTTATTAGTTAAAAACATCGTTTAAGTCATATAGTCACTTTGTGATGTCATTGTTGTATTAAAATGAGCAAATCATTGCTCATGTTAATATTTAATCACTTTTTGCTGTTTGTTAAAGTTAAAACCCATTTTTCTCTCTCTCATGTGAACTCCATCACTGGCTGACATTGAATATTTTTATATGAATTTATTTTTATATAAATATGTAAAAGTCTACAGTTCAGTTATTGTTGATGGTTTCAAAGACAATGACTATCCATAAAGTGTTGCAACCTGCCTTGCAAAAGTATTCATATTATTTAAACTTCTTCATATTTAGGCATGTTAACAAACTGTCTAATTGTAATATTTTAGGAAAACAACACATGGTTTTATTTTCTTTTAATGACAAAATAGTATCTGAAAAGTGTATTTGTGTACAGCTTCCTTTGCTCCTTTTTGCCACTGATTTTCAATTGGATTTATGTTTGGGCTTTGACTAGGCCATTCTTGCACCTTAATTTTTTTTGAGTAAACCATTCCATGGTACCTATGGCTCTATGTTTAGAGGAAAGCTGTTTGTCAGGGCTGGCCCAATGTTGCATGGGGCCTTAAGCAAATCTTTATTTTGGGCCCCTCTTTCAGTTAAGAATATCAGCATGACAAACAGCGTTCCAGTAATACAGATTTGTTGGAATCTGGGAGAGGGGACCAAGTTTAATTAGCTGAGCTTAAAAGCAATTACCAATAATTGGTTATTATCTGCTGAGATGTATTTGTGAACTAACCGAGTTCAAAAACAAAGTAACAATTAAACTCTTAGCATCAAATTGTTACTGTTAACACAACAATCAAACAATGAAGATTATACGTTGCCCGTCTACAAAGTAAATGGGCCTGTTCCTTTACATCTTCAATCAAAAATGTAAACAATTTAAAAATCTTTTAATCTTTCTATGCTGAAACTGTCAAATAAAATTAATAGTGTTTTTATTCTCAATAAACAAATCTAAAACTTTCAGATCTTTGGTCTGGGTAAAATTTGAACATTTATGGGAGGCCCCTGATGCTTTGGGGGCCCTAAGCAGGGGCTTAGTTTTCTTTGCCCTGCTTTCTATTTAGCTTCATCTATCCATCTGTCAACTAGATGGTAAAGAATGGCTGACACAAACAGAAATCACTGTGTGTGGAAATCAGACACGCTATATATGGCTTATGACAAACTACAAACTGGACCTCTTTTGGCCGGCTTTCTTCTTGCCACTAAACTAACGGACAGATTTGTGGAGTACAAAACTATTAGTTGTCCTGTCAACAGATTCTCCCACCTGAGCTGTGGATCACTGCAGCTCTGCCAGAGTTACCTTTGGCAGCTTAACTGCTTCTCTGATTAATGTTCTCCTTGCCAGTTCTGTCAAATCAGGTGGACGGTGGAATATGGAAATTTAATACTTTTATCAGTCTAAAGTATATATCAAATCTGAATTAAATCTATGCAATGTGGTTACATGTGACATTAAATATTTTATTTTCCCTCCAGACTAAAATCTACAACAAAATCATGCGCCTGTGCACGTCCAACATGTCCATGGGAGAGCTAACCGTCGCTCAGATTTGTAATCTGGTTGCCATAGATACTAACCAGCTCATGTGGTTCTTCTTCCTCTGTCCTAACCTGTGGGCCATGCCAGTACAGGTAGGAAACATGTTTTGCATGGATGTGCATGCTTTTACAGTTCATTTTGTCAACATGTTTGTAGGCTCTTTCCTGCATAGCAACAGTAGGAAGCTTCTGTTACGATGTAAGCAGAAGGTTGAAGCATAGACTCCAGTATACATTCAATAATCTCCTTTCTGTGCGGCACTTTGATTCGTTTAGATGCTCCATTCCCTTGGCATCCTTACTAAGCTTTGTTTTAAAAGTATTATATTTACCACAGGACTGTTTTGTTACTGCATTTGTATTGTAACACCATAATCTCCTTGTTATTCCACATCTTAGTACAAGGATTTGTTTGATTGTATAGGACTCACTCAGCAGGTCTTATGATTAATGGAAAATAAAGCAACGCAAACCAAAAGGTGTGAGGATGAGAAAAATTAAGTCTTAGTGCTAGATGTTATGGCCACAGATGGAGTTAAATTGATTTACTGCAATTGTCCATTGGGAAGCTTTAAGTTTCTCTTTGAAAGATTTTTCCTCTGTAAGAATTGTAAAAATTCATGATTTTCATGTAATTAGTTGGTCCCAAAAGCTTATGCTCACAAGGAATATGAGAGTTGAAAACAGCTTTTAATGAAACTACTGTTTCAGCAAACCCCAGAGGTTCAATAA